>NC_051067.1:39845335-40461585 GCF_004664715.2 Peromyscus leucopus
GGATTCCCTTTCTCTTCCCACCCTCCCTAAATCTAGATGCCCCGCCCTTCCACTTGGGGGCACTCTCCCTTGTCTCTCAAGTTGGATAAAGCTAGCTTTTCTTGACCTCATGTATTTCAAGAGGTCCTTGGTAAATGCTCTTCAGCAAACAAGAGAGCAAATTGTCCCAGGTAGAGAGGAACATTAAATGCCGACCTAAAAACACTGTAGGAAACTTGTCTGCAGCAAGATTTCATTCAAAAAGATCACTTGCAAGAAGCAGATGGCCTGGGCTAAATTTAAAAGACGTCGTCAGAGGAAGAAAAATGAATTGACTGCCAGAATGGGGGAACTCACAAGTGAGTACCACGCAGGTCAGTAGCAGCAAAAGGCTTCTGCTATCTCTGAAAGCAGATGTCCTGAGGATACTAAGAGGAACTGAGACCCAAGGGCTGGAGAGCTATCCTGGCTTTGGCCTTATTCTCCGCTGCTAATCATTCCAGGCTTACCTGGAAGCTAGAGGGCAGAAGGGCCAGAGAGAGAAATTCTTGATGCTGTGGAGTAGAGCAAGAGAAGGATGGAGACAAGCCTGACCACATGAAAGCAACTTGATTCACGTACTAATCCCCATTATGATCGAGGCATTAAATCTACAATAGGCATTTTTAAATGATCTCTAATATACATTAGAGTCTGCTCTTTGGGACAGTTCTTTCTAGTATGCTACTATAATTAGAAAAATATTAGTGAAACAGATTTACTCAGGAATTACTGGCATCAGCCATTGTGATGGGTTTGTTTTGTTTCTTGAGCTAAGTCTCAAACTGTAATCCAGGATGACCTTGAAGTCCAACTTGTAGCAATCCTCCTGCCTGTGCTTCCCAAGTGCTAATATTATGGGTGTGAACTACCACATCCAATGAAGATTACCTTTGTTTGAGAAAAAGAAATAGTATTTGTATGTGAAATTTTTACATTGTTTCTAGAAAGGTCTCAGATGTCCAAAGCTGCTGGATCAGATGGAAAACCTACACACCATGGAAGGGCTGCTCATAGCTTCTTATTTTTGTTTCACTCATAGCTATTTTTACATTTCAATTGATTGACCATGAATTAAAAGAATTCTGTTCCATGACAAATTACATACAATTGTATTGCCCATATATAAGGGGTTGTTTGGATGAGTGTGAGTGTGTGTGCATACACATAGAGGTGCTGTGGAAAAATTCTTTCCTACACTATGAACATGTATTAGTCTCATTGGTTAATAAAAAGCTGACAGGTGGGTAGCTGGGCAGGAAGTTAGGCAGAAAAGCCAAACTCAGAATCCTGGGAAGGAGAAGGGCAGAGTCAGGAGTCACCAGCCAGACGCAGAGGGAGCAAGATGAGAATGTTGTCCTGAGAAAAGGTACCAAGCCATGTGGCTAAACATAGATAAGAATTACGGGTTAATTTAAGCATAAGAGCTAGTTAGCAATAAGCCTGAGCTACCAGCCAAGCATTTATAATTTATACTAAGCCTCTGAGTGATTATTTGTAAGTGGGACACAGGGAAACTTCTGTTTACACAGAGGTGTGAGGACAATCTCAGGTGTCATCCCTCAGGCACCGTTAACCTTATTGGGAGGCCTGGTCTCTCATTGCATGGAGATCACTAAGTAAGCTCAGGTGGCTGGCCAGTGAGCTCCAGTGAGCCTCCTTTCTCCATCTCCACAGCACTGGAATTATAAGCATGCGTCACAGAGCCTGGCTTTTTGATACGGGTCCTAAGGATCAAACTCAGATCTTCATTCTGTATGGCAAGTATTTTACCAACTGAACTATCTCCGCAGCCCACACAGTAAGCTTTGTTGCCACATCCAGGTTCATCTACAGCCATACCATACAGAAGTAGAAAATACTTACTAACTCCTTACGAAAAGAAGGCTCCAGATCCCAGGCTAGAGAAAGGTGTCTGCTATGTCCTGGTATCAGAAGCATCTCCAGAACTCTGATTTCAGGAGCAGCAGGGAAGGGGGTTCTGTCCTTTTCTCAGGGTTTGAACTGGGGAGGTGTGGCAGATGGACAGTTTGAATAAAAGGCCTTTGAAAATCAGCAGGTTCAAGAAGACGGCTCTGAACAGTCTGCTTTTCAGAAACCAATTCCCCGTGAAAACCGTTCTCACTGCCATCATCAAGGATAAGAAAGTGGAGCCCAAAGAATTATGCACCAGTCAGCCTTGTTAAACTTATCTCCATAGCTACTCTTCCCACAGCCACCCTGGCCCAAGTCTCTGTGCTTTATATAATAACATTGTGGGTTTTTTGGTTTTTGATCTGCTCCACATATCAGTAACTTCCCCCTTTTAAAATGACCTTTCTGTGCTACATAAAGTTACACTTGGTGTGGTGGTGCATGTCTTTAATCCCAGTACTTGGGAGGTAGAGGGAGTCAGATCTTGGTGGATTTCTTTGAGTTCAAGGTCATCCTGGTCTACATAATGAGTATGAGGACATTTGGGGCTATGTAGAGCAATTTTGTCTCAACAAAATGAAGCAAATAGACAAAAAACCTTTGTTGGGGCCATAGAGATGTGTCAGTGGGTAGAGATGCAAGGCCTGACCAGGTGTGCTTAATCCCCAGAGTTGACAAGATGGAGAGAGAGAACATTTTCCCACATGTTGTTCTCTGATTTCCGTGTGCGCTATGGTGCACATACATCTGTGTATGCACACAAACACACACACACACACACAATAAATCAATGTAAAAGATAAAAGTTAAACTTGTATTAGGTGCTGCGGGCCGCAGGAATATCATAAGAATTCAGCTGGTTATGGCAAAGTCACTACCTGGAGGAATCAGGGAATTCCTCCAGAGGAAGCCAAATCCCAAGGAGTTTTTGGTGTTACTTGGCTTGTTATATATCAGCTGTATTCTGTTATGAAAATCATGTGTGCCTTCATAGTTTTCCCAATTGACTTTTCCCTAAGAAGGGCTAACAGTGTGGACTGTTCACTCTCTGGACATACACATTCCAGGTATTTGGAGAACAGCCTCAGGAAAGGCTTTCCCTGGAATCAGATATCTCCCTTAGCCACTTTCAAGGACTAGCAGTAATAACAGTCCACATGCAACTCTCCTGATTTAAGATAAATTCCACAAGGAGACACCACCTAGGTCAGGTGGACGTTAGTAATAGCTTCGCACAATTCAGCTCGGACCCTCCTTTCTTACAGCCTTACCAACTTTATAGACCGCTAACTCCTTACCTAACCACTTCTAGGAATATTTAGATAACCTTCTTCACTGACAGCTATGCTCAGCCAGAACTCCCGAGTTCTTTCTCTCCAGGTGGCATTACTAGAGGATGCCACACTTACTTTCCGGACTTGTCCACCTCTTAACATTTCAAGCCTCCTTCCTCAACCTAACGCTGACTATTCTTCTCATTCCTGCACTGAAACCTTAGAAGAGCTGTTACCTCACCCTTCACACATACAGGAGGGCACATTGCCTCAGGCTACTTATACCTGGTACACAGATGTCAGCTCCTTCCTATATGAAGGGACCCGTAAGGCGGGCTATGCCATAGTGTCAGACACTCAGGTGGTAGAAGCACAGGCATTGCCCACACACACCACTAACCAACAGGCTGAGCTGATAGCTCTCACCCGTGCCTTCCAATTGGCAAAGGGACAATCTCTAAACGTTTATACCGATTCAAAATATGCTTTTCATATCCTCCTGTCCCATGCTGCTATTTGGAGGGAGCGTGGACTTCTTACAGCAAAAGGAGGATCCATATCTAACTCAGGTCAAATAATGGCCATGTTGGAGGCTTCCCACCTCCCCAGGGCTATAGGAATTGTCCACTGCCGGTCTCATCAGACTGACAGCTCCATCATTTCTAGGGAAACAACCGGGCTGACCAGGCAGCCAGAACAGCGGCCCTCCAGGGCCAAGTCTCACCTCACCCACCACAGGGAATCCATACAGTACAGCCTACACCCTCACAGGAAACTCCAGACACCAGACAAATTCTTTCCTATCTACACCAACTCTTTCATCCTAATAATCTTCTCTGTCTCAATTCGTAAAAGCTCACCTGCAGCCCACCTCTGAGGACCTACAGTTTCTAAGAACGATTACTGCCTCATGTGAGATCTGCCAGAAAACAGATCCCAATACCAAGTACAGGAGTCAGCCTTTTCCCACCCACCAGGCTAGAGGTTCCCTTCCAGGGGCTGACTGGCAGCTTGATTTTACCCATATGCCCACTGTCAGGAAAGCTAAATATCTCCTCGTGATGGTGGACTCATTTTCAAACTGGGTGGAGGGATTTCCTGTGTCTAATAAGCGGGCCCAGACAGTTGCAGACCTCCTTCTCTGAGAGATTATTCCTCGGTTTGGAGTCCCTGCTTCTCTCCAGTCTGATAATGGTCCAGAGTTCACTTCCCAGATTTCTCAGACACTAGCTAAGGCCCTTACTATCTCATGGAATTTCCATATTCCATACCGCCCCCAGTCCTCAGGAAAGGTGGAGTGTACCAACCGGTCTTTAAAAACTATTCTTACCAAGATGTCACAGGAACTTCATCTCGACTGGGTAAGATTATTGCCTCTAGCTCTCCTCAGGCTCAGGGCTCTTCCTAAAAAGCCTCTTTCAATCTCTCCATTTGAACTAATGTATGGAAGGCCAGTTCTAACACCAGGTCTTTTTTCCAAGCCTCCAGCTGTTCCAGATAGTCTGTTAACCCCTCTTTTATGTCACCTAAGGTCTATTCTATGGAGCTATGCAGACTGTTCACTGCCTCAGCCATGTGACAATCCTTGCCCATCTCCAATACACACTGGAGATCAGGTTCTTCTCTCTCCTCCGGGTCAGCGTCTTTCACCTCTTTCCCCTAAGTGGCAGGGACCCTTCAAAGTAATTCTTGTAACACCTACAGCTGCTAAACTCAAGGGTTTTCCTCACTGGGTCCACCTGTCTCACCTAAAACCTTTTATCTCACCTCCATCCCAGAAAAATCTCTCTTCATATACAGTGAAACAAACAGGGCCTCTCACTCTCAAGCTCCAGCGGACATCAGGACCCACTGCCTTGTCACCAATTCCAGAGGAATAAGGTACCACCCCTTCCTTTTCCAACCAGGGCCACACAGAGCCGGAGGCAAAAGGACCATCAAAAATATCCAGGCGGTAAGGAATAATGTAATACAATAATTTATCATTGTTCAATACTCAGCAACTGATCACCTGTGTTTCCCAAGTGCTAACCTAATAAGGGAAACAGGTGCCTTAAATAAACTACCTCCAACAAGGCTTGCCTAAGGAAAACAGGTGCCTTAAATAAACTACCTCTAATGAGGCTTGTCTCAGATAGAAATTAAGCAGAGTACTAAGACCAGATCTGCCTCAGGTAAATGTCACATGCCTCTATCTGGGCAGGCCAAATCTACCTCAGACAAATGCCAACTCCAAAATAAAATAATAATGATTCTTTCTCTCTAAGCTCTCTCTATGTCAACAGTATCTTGTTAAATGGGAGGTCCCCAGCACCAGCACGGATGGACAGCCACAGCACCAGGAGACGGCGGAACGTCATTCCAGGACCTCCACCATCATTCCCGGACTTCACAAGATACCCCTCACCCTCCCCCAAGAGCCAACCAACGCCCACTATTCAGCTGGAAGCAGTCTTTGAGAGAAACATCGCCCCCGTACCCAGTCAACCACAATTTTTCTTTTTTTTTAAAATAAAAGAGTCGGGAATGAAGGGTTTATTTACCAGGCGGACACTTCCGCCTAGCCATTTCCGGATCAAAGCGTCTCTCGTAGCTAGGATACCTGGTGGGCCCGGATATCTCCGCCTAGCAAGTTCCGGGCCAAGGGGTCTCGCGTGATCAGGGTCCGTGACGTTACATGGTCACGTAGGCGCGCAACATGACCATGTGATCTACGCACACGCGTAGAGTAGTGACGAGACCTGGCCATGCCCCCAGCCGGTTTTAAAAGTAGAGCGCCATGTTTCCCAGTCCCTCTTCACGCACGTGTCTCTCCCACAGGCCTGCACACTCTCTATCCCTGTATTTTCTAATAAACTCTTATAAGCGGATTCTGTCGTGTTTCGTGACGTTTCCTTGCAGGGTAAGAACACAACGCAGCTAAATAACTAACAGTTTTCACCTATAGTTTTCACCAGGAAAGTGGTGTCCTTCAGCTAATGAGACAATTTTTAAAAATAATTATTTTGTGTGTAGATAGATCTGAGTTCCTGGATGCATGCTTGTGCACCGTGTGTGTGTGCAGGAGACTTCAGACGAACCTCACTCTTCAGGTTCTGGTTTCTGCCTCTCACTGGCTGACCCCCAGGAATTCTGAATAGTGTATTTCTAAGATTTATTTTTATTTTTAATTATGCAATACCTGTGTGCCTGAGGAGGCCGGAAGGGAGCATCAGCCTTTGAAGGTAGCATTACAGCCTGGTGAGAGCAGCCGGACATGAGTGCTGGGGACTGAACAGGAGTCCTCTGGAAGAGGAGAAAGAGCGCTCAGCTGCTAAGCCGTCTATCTCTCCAGCCCCATGAACAATACTTACGCTTCTAATAATGCAACTCAAGCTTAATCAAGGAGGATGTCCTGTTCTTGACACTCTTCAAATGCTTCTTGTCTTCAACTAATTTTGCTTCACTATGACTCACCCCAGAATGTTTTTCGGTGTTACTTCGTGGAAACTGAGCTGCGCCTGCGTCTAAGCTTCTGCGGGAATCTTGGGGCAGCGTGGAATTTATATTATTTGTTGGGTGTTGATATTTCTGGAAGGGATACTCAGTTCAGGGTCACTTGAAGCCACTCAGGTATAAAAATGGAAAGAGCCTGGGCTTTCAGGGACAGAATTTAAAATTCATATTAACATTCTAAACCTAGCCGGGCATAGTGGCGCATGCCTTTTATCCCAGCACTCAGGAGTCAGAAGCGGATCTCTGTGAGTTCGAGGGGCCATTACACAGAAAAAACCCTGTCTCAAAAACAAAAACTTCTAACCCTAGTACCTCCGAACATCACTTTAGGTAGTCACAGTTGGGGGCGGGGGAGGTTCTATACAGGACTGTGAAGCTCTGATGTTCCCAATTCTGCCGGATGGGAATAAGGTTCTGGGGCTGAGGGTAAGGATGCCATGTGAGATAAAAGGAACTGAGAATGTGCCCAGTTTGACACTCAGCTACCGGCACACAGGGATACGGAAGCTTATGCTAGGGTGGCAATCATGGCTGGCGATTTTGCTCCATGTGTTTGTCTCCCAAACTGTTGTACTATTCTGAGGGAAGTCCTGAGGTGACTAAGCTGATGCCCTTTGACAAAGATAAGGATCGGTGCTAAACAGGATGGGGGCTGGGACCAAATTAGTGTACAAACTTTTGCTCCTGTGGTTTTCCTTATGGAATTTAGAGCCTCATAGGATCTTTAACTCTGCTATGGGGCTCCAAATGACAAAGAATCCCCTGTGGGTTCTTACCTGGTACCCTTCATTATACGGGTTGAGAGGTGGGAACAGCTTCCCAGACACAGAGGGGTGAAAGAGGTAAAGGAAGAGGGAAGGGAGGAAGCACAGTAGGAATCAAAGAGGAGAGAAATAACCAAAGAGGAGAAAGAGAGGGTGGCAACGAGTGGGAGGGAAGGGAAGAAGAAGAAAAGGTAAGAGGAGAGTTAGATGCTGTGGAAGGACTGGAAGGAGGAGCAGCAGGAGGCGAATTCTGATGGGTGAACCTTGGATAGACAAGGCCCCAGACCACAGACTCCAGAATGCCTTGCTTCTGCTGTGCCTTTACATGTTTGCTGCTTCTCTCTCTCTCTCTCTCTCTCTCTCTCTCTCTCTCTCTCTCTCTCTCTCTCTCTCTCTCTCTCTCTCTCTCTCTGTCCCTCTCTCTCTTTCTCGTATCCAACATGGTGTGAATGGGTGTGGGGAGATCCCCACTGCCTGCAATGTACTGTTTATCTCATGGAAACATCCTGTTCTACTGGGCATTTTTATCTGTGGATTATGATGAACATGATTTTTTCCTAAGCTGCACTGTCTAATTGATGATAATAATAATGTTAGTTTAAGTGGAGTTTTGATGATAAAAAATAAAACAAGGAAGTGTCACACAGCTAGATCACATGAGTTTCTATTGAGGAGTTGTATAGACTATGGCTTAGGTTAATGATTAAGAAAAACAATTGAGTCCCAGAAACCCAGCTAGCTTAAATTCTTCTAATCTTAATATTGGAAGGTATGTTCACAGGTTTCAGAGTGCATCATAGCTGAAACAAAGCTTTGAAAATAACAAGGTTAGACTAAGATGTTTTTGTCAAATACCTTCGAGGTGAAAAGCCCAAGAAGACAATCTAACATTTTAGAAAGGCACATATTTGAGTGAGGAACTCTTTAAGGTCAGGGCACAAGAACAAATCAGCCCAATTATCATTAGCTGATGTGCCTTTCTTGCTAGGATTGGTTGATGACCAAAGGTGATGATTAATTCCTATACCCATTTTTGCCCTCAATCTCCTGATATAAAAAACTGTTGATGAGTGGTATGCACCCTAAAGATTTAAAGTAGAGCTGACTGATTCTTTTTCATGTATAAAAGTTTAAGTTTGTGATTCCTTTAAGATTCCTTATAAGATTACCTTTCAAGATAAGTAATAAGTGTAGGCAAGCAAGGTATTCTTTTACTGGTAGGCTGCTTTTTTCAGTTACAAAGAAACTTGCCTACACTGTTAAATCTACAACAAGTTGCTTTGTTTTTCACCTGTAATATGTAAAAATGTTTAATCATGTAAGGGATATGGAAAACATGCTTTTTTTTTTAACCTGTATTCATTGTAAGGATTCGGTCCTTAATTATGTCACTAGCTTGCAATGGCGTCTCAGCCTAAAAAGCAGGCAGGCCCTCTCTGTGCTCTCTTTCCGCACTCTCTCCTTCCGTATTCTCTCCCCTCCATGTGGCTCCTCTCTCTCTCTCTCTCTCTCTCTCTCTCTCTCTCTCTCTTCCTCTCCCAATAAAGCTCTAAAAGGTAACCATGGCTTGTGATTCTTCTGCCACCACAACGTCCGTCGGCATGGCTGCCATGGGTGGCGGCCAGCCATGAGCGCCAAGCGCCACCCCTTAACCAACGTTCATTGTCATCATTCACTTGAAAATAGAATCTAACCACGTTGTAATTTTTATATTGTCTGAAAGATTTTGCTGGGGTATATAAGCTGTAAGGGAAAAAAATAGAGGAGAAGGAAAACATCAAGAGAGGCAGAAGGAAATTTCTGGATAGAGATAGGAAAAGAGAATATAGAACACAGAATGAAGAATACATGAAGGAAACCATCAAGACTCTGTGGATTCCCTTTGAGCCCTGTGCTGCTGGTGGCTAGTCCCCCCAGGCAGCAAAAAGGAATGAGAGCTGGGAAGAGCAGAAAGGGAGACAAGTGATTACAGGAAAAGGTAGCCCTGGGGTTGGAGATGAACGGTGCCAGAAGCTCTGATGGGTTGTTCTAATTGTCACCTTGATATAATCTGGAATGATCAGGGAAGGGAGTGTCAACGAAATTTCTAGATCAGGTTGGCATGTAAATGACTAAGGAATTTTCTTCTTTGGGTTGAGGTAGAAGACCCACCTCGAATAGGGGGCCCCCAAAACTAAATGGAGAGACCCAGCTGAGCACTGATGTTATAGGGAAACCCACCTTGAATAGGGGGCCCCCTGGACTAAATGGAGAGACCCAGCTGAGCACTGATGTTCCTGGGGAAACCGAGGTTCTCTTTTTGTGTCTTAGCCTCATTAACAAAAGAATTTTTTAAGTGGACTGAGAATACTCAAGGACAGTTTTATTAGCTCTTTAGAGGAAAAAGGCTGAAAGTTCCGGCAGCCACCTGGAGAAGGCCAGAGACATGGAAGAAACATGTCAGGGAAGAGTGACTCTGTGGAGGTCAGAGACATGGAAGAAACATGTCAGGGAAGAGGGTCAGTGGTGCTGAGCCAGGGACACACGGCTGGAAACAGAAGCAGAGACAGCTTACTGAAACAGGAAATGCACTCCCCAGATGGAAGTAGACTGGTGAGCAGAGGAAAGACCTGGCACTGCACCTGGCGGGGTGAGTCCCTCAAGGATCTGCGGAGTCCCCACCTATTGCTACGGTTTGTACTTCTCTGGCCCCTGACCCTCCCTGTGTGCATGCTCTGCCTGCAAGATGAAGCCCAGGTGAGGAAGGCTTCCGGTCCATCTAAGCAAACCGGCTTCTTTCATGTGTTAATCTTGGTGTTATGCTCACCCTCTCTATTGCTACACTGGCATGTTTTAAGCCTGTGGGTTCTCAACTTATGGGGCGCCATCTCTTTGCGGATTCAACGGTCCTTTCCAGGGGTCGCATATCAGATATTCCGCATGTCAGATATGTTTCATCACAATTCATAACCGTAGCAAAATTACAGTTATGAAGTAGCAACAAAAATTATGTGATGGTTGGGGGGGGGGGCACCACAACATGAGGAATTGTATTAAAGGGTCACAGCATTAGGAAGACTGAGAACCACTGCTTAAGCGGTTGCTCTCTGCCCTTCCCAATAGACATAACTATTTCTCTCAGCCTTCTGCCACTGCGCCTTCCTCACCGTGGATGGGCTACACCCCGGACTGGAACTGTAGGCCCAACTAACCCCTCCTCCCTTAAGTTGCTTTTGTCCGGATATTTTAGGAGGAGAAACTAAGACACCAGCCTTTGTGAGGCCCCGATACAACAGCCAGGGCTGCCAAAGAAAGAATTCATCCTCTGGACAACGGTTACGGACAGGAGGAGGGTACTTTACACTCAAGTTTTTCTCACATTAGCAAGTCAAGGATTGCTTTGTCCTTTGTCCTTACTGTGAAGCAGTGTTCATAGAGCAAGGGTAAGAACACAAAACCACTAGGACAGACAGTGGAACTTCACCACCCTTCACCCCTGGAAGCCACTTCTGTGGCCACCAGCCCACCCTAGCTCACAGCTCACACCAAGAGGCAAAGAGAACCGAACACGAGACTCCGCAGTCGGACCTCGGGGAGCCGTCCTGGTGGTGGGAGGGAGACAGCGGGAAAGCTGGGAGTGGTGAACGGACCTGCAATCCCTGAACCTCAGGGGCTGAGGCAGGTCTGTGAGTTCTAGACCAGTCTCATTCCATTAGCAGGAAGAAGACAGAAGGAAGAGGGTGTTTGTAATAATTTGTATTTACTTTTGTGGAGACAGGGACTTACTCTGAAGCCCAGGCCAATCTCCAACTCATGGTGAGCCTCCTGCCTCAGCTTCTAAATGCTGAGATTACAGGCATGTTCTACCATGCTCGGATTATTGTTGTTGTTGTTGTTCTGGGGATTAAACCCAAGGACTCCTGAATGCTGGGCAAGCATTCTACTAAGCTACAGCAGAATCATTTATGTGCTGGCAAGTTTTATGTCAAATTAACACAAGCTACAGTCATCTGAAAGGAGGGAACCTCAACTGAGAAAATGCCTCTACAATTTGGCTGCAGGGCTTTTTTGGGGTTTTCTTTATGTTTCTCAATTGTTCTTTTGCAGACCTGCCAGCCTAAGTAGTGCTGGTATCAAGAAAAATGGGCCTTGGTGGTTCGTGTTCCTGGAGCTGCATCCATGCCAGTGGACCGTGGCAGCTAGACACAGATGATGCTCACACACTCCAGAAGAGACTGACATCGCTGTTGTCATTGTTGCTGCTATTGTTTCTGGGATTGCTGTTTCATAATTGGTTACTACAGCTAGCACAATGGAGACCCTGGCAGCAAAAGTAGCTACCACAGTTAGTTAATCTTTCATCTTATTGGGCATGATAAATTTAATTCTACAATTATACATTTAAATTGGCTTTGAAAGTTGTAAAAAATTATTAAAACTCAAGTTCCATTTGCCTATGGGATACCACCCTACAAGGACTCCAATTTGCAGTAAGGCTCGTTTAAGAAGGGAATGGCTCAATTGCCTTTAGCCTCCTGGCTATGGGTGGGTTAGGACTTGTTGGTCTTTCCTGTGTCACACAGATTGCAAGCCCAGCGCCACTTTGAGATCTTTGGCAGCAGTTACTCGAGAGCTCACGTGGTTGAGTCTGTATGATAATGAGTATTCACAGACGGGTAATGCTTGGCGGGGGGCGGTAATCAACCTAAGACAGAGCACTTGTGTGGCCTGGGCAGGTGTCTCCATGACGGGTAAAGTGACCTGCTGATGTCCCACGCAACCTAAGTCAGAAGCTCACTTTTTAGTAAAAAGGGGGGACCTGTGGGCCCTGGCCCCCCACCGTGAGTGGCTGCCTCCTTGCTTGCCGACCTTGACCAGATGTCCTCCCTATTCAGATTCCCTGCCAGTTTCCTTCTCACCTAACCATAACCATCACCGGAGAGATCACCGGAGGTTCTTTGTTCCTGTATCCTGCATTTGGTGTAAACAGCTTAGATGCAAGAATGCAGAACATTCCGTAGCGAACTTCTGCCCTCCGGGGATCCTCCACTGTGCTGTAAGCCTGTATTTAAGGTTTCCTCCCTCTTTCAATAAACGGCATTCTGCATCTGGCATTCGGCATTTCAGCAGCCCCTCGCTCAGACATGGTGAACGGGTATCAGTAACATGGGCATTACCGCAACAATAGTCATTGTCTGGAAGACAGGGTATAGGTCCCCAACTATTGGCTGGAGAGGGAGAAGGAAGAAAGGGGGAAAGGCTATCATTGCTATTTACATTTAACTTCTGTCTTGGTTTTTTGGCTTCCTGCCACTTTGATAAAATGCCCTGACAAGCGCAACTTCAGGGAGGCTCTGCCTTTAGCTCCCAGGCCAACACAGAGAACTCGCAGCAGCAGGAGCTTCAGGGAGCAGATCCTACCACATCTACAGTCAGGAACAGAGAGCAACGAATGCATTCGCGCCAGTGTTCACATCTCTTTCTCCACTCTTACCTAGTCTCAGAGCCTCTGCCTAGGGAATGGTGCAACCCACAGTGGGCAGGTCTTCCCACTTCAATTAACATAATCATGATAGCACCCCACAGACATGCCCAGAAGCCTAGCTCAGCTGATTCTCTGTTTTGTCACAACTTTGCGTATTTTACAATACGTCTACTGAGATCTTTTATTTCTAGTGAAGAATCAAAAGCTATGACTCACTAAATAGACTTAAGACAATAGTAAGCATGTTAGAAACAGTTTCAGGTGAAGTCAGAGGATAACTTGCTTGAGTTAGTTGGTTCTTTCCCTCTACCATGTGGGTCACAAGAGTTCTGACTCAGGTCATCCGGCTTGGTGACAGGTGCCAGCCAATATGTGTGGAAGTTTTTGCCAATGTGTAGACAAGCACTCTGCTCTAGTAAGGTGTCTCTCTGTTGCCAGGGACTCTCTCTGGACACCCTTTAGGTCCCCTGGGCTTTATGATTTCTTCAAAATAATTCAGATGTGATATAAGAAGTATAACATAGAAGAAAAGTGGAGCTTATTACAAGATGAAGTAAGGTCACTGAGGTGAGGAGAGTGGGCAGATCATTATGGAAGAAATTACTCCCAGGAAGTAAGGAAAGGCCTTTACACCGATCTATATTTTCAAGCAGTTTTTATACTCTTCCTTCCTTTCTGTCTGCCTGTCTGCCTGTCTGTCTTTCCATCTTTCCTTCCTTGTTTTTTTTTTTTTTTTGAGACAGAGTTTCTCTGTGTAGCTCTGGCTGTCCTGGAACTCACAGAGATCCACCTGCCTCTGCCTCCCAAGTGCTGGAATCAAAAGTGTGCACCTCTACTGCCCCACTCAAATCCTGCTGTGGATACCGTTCTATATAAATAAAACACTGATGGCCAGTGACCAGACAGGAAGTATAGGCGGGACAAGGAGAGAGGAGAATTGGGGAAACAGGAAGAAGGAGGGAGACACTGCAGCCACCGCCAGGACAAGCAGCATGTGAAGACGCTGGTAAGCCACCAGCCACGTGGCAAGGTATAGATTTATAGAAATGGGTTAATTTAAGATAAAAGAACAGTTAGCAAGAAGCCTGCCACGGCCATACAGTTTATAAATAATATAAGTGTCTGAGTGATTATTTTATATGTGGATTGTGGGACTGCAGGGCTTGGGGAACCTGGAGAGAAGCCCTCCAGCAACAAAATCCCTTTTTTAAAGAACAGTAATTAGCCGGGCAGTGGTGGCGCAAGCCTTTAATCCCAGCACTCGGGAGGCAGAGACAGGTGGATCTCTGTGAGTTCGAGGCTAGCCTGGGCTACCAAGTGAGTTCCAGGAAAGGCGCAAAGCTACACAGAGAAACCCTGTCTTGAAAAACCAAAAAAAAAAAAAAAAAACAAAAAAAAACAAAACAAAAAAAAAACAGTAATCAAAGTCGTGTTTTAATTCTGCTTTTACAAGCTGTTGTTTATGAGAGAGGGAGGCTCAGTGACCTTCAAACATGCTGCTACTATACTAGCCACCTTACAATCATTTAGGAAATGGGCATCAAGTTAATCTGGCTGCTTCTGGCTGAAATGGGGCACAGAGGGTTCAGAGTTGAACTCTTGCTACTTTTAGGTCTCAGAGGACAACCAATAGAATCCTCATAGATGGTGCTAGACCACTGCAGAACCAGGTGAGGGTAGTCTACTGCAAGGGAGAAGAAATAGAATTAAGACAGCAGATTAATATATGGATCCGAAGGGAATGGGATCATTACTAAAAGTAAAGATCCAGTTCCAAAGCTCTTCCCTCAAGGAATAGTAGTGCCCAACACGGTTGGAATCAGATTCTGTAGATCCGACTAAGCAGAGGAGCAGAACTATCAGGAGTATGCAACAGCATTTCACTGGGTCAAATAATGTCTTCTAGTTCACAGATGACCACACTAACGGAAAACACTTCTGGTCCAAAGACGTTATAACATAAGTAAATGAGCAAATGATTTAGAGTTTTATCTTGAGTATAAGCAGGCCAAAACAAAGGCTGGCCAGAGCCAAAGACAGCAATGCACGGCCTTTTAAGAAACAAGGAGCAAACTGGAAAAAGTTGTACAAATCTACTCATTTAAATGAGTATTTAAGGTCACTTATGTGCTGACCTGCTTTCCTCGGGACATTACCTCTCCAAGGTTCAACCATTTTTACTACACCATTGACTATATAAATCAGAGGTCTAGAACATGAACAGGTATGTAGCAGGAATCTTAAAAGTTCTTATTAATAAAATCAAACCTGAGCCAGGTATTGGGGTGAACTGGAAGATCAGAGAACCAGAACAAGCCACAGCTAACCTCACCTCACCGGATCCTCAGCTGGTCTTGTTTCCCCAGACTGGAGCCTCTGAGTCCTCATCCAGAATGGGTCTCAGCTGAACTGCTGCTAGAAGCCTTAACCAGCCAAATGCTTCTAGTTTCTGGTCCTCACGCCTTATATACCTTTCTACTTTCTGCCTCACTCCCTAGGATTCAAGGCTCACTTTCTGGGATTAAAGGCATGAGTCACCATGCTTGGCTGTATCCTTGAACACATGGATTTCTGCCTCTGGAATGCTAGGATTAAAGGCGTGTGCTACCACTGCCTATCCTCTATGTTTAATATTGTGGCTGTTCTGTCTCTGACCCCAGATAAGTTTATTAGGATGCACAATATTTTGGGGAACACAATACCACCTCACAGGTAGACTAGGAATGTTTTCCTACATATGTGTAGAAGATACACTCACATTGCCTTCTAAGAACGGAGTTGCAGTTCAAAAGTTTGCTGGTCACTCTGCATCTTGCTTCCTAAAGGATGGGCACGTGCATCCCCCCCCCGCCCCCCCCATGGTTCTGGGGATCAAGCTTTGGGCCTGATGCACATAGGCAAGCACTCTATCACTAAGCAGCACTCGTCTTCCTGAGGTAGTTCCTTTGACTCATCAGCTGTTCAAGAACTCCCAACCTTTGGTGGTCTGATTCTGCTCCATCTCTGTCTTGATCTCTCCTGCAACAAAGGACCAGGAACTGGGCCAGCTGTTGTTGGGGAAATGGCATTACTAAAAACCTTTTCACTCTTGCATTTAACATCTGAATGGAGAGATTAGCACTGGGCCCAGTGAAGAAAAAAGAATTAGATCATGCATGTCTTTTGAGAGAGATACTCAGATAACTAGAAAGATACAACTGATACCTAAATAACAATATAGGACAGAATACAGGAGCAGCAAAAGTGATGGGTGTCAGGTGAGTCTGGGGACACCTTATTAAAGGAACATCTGGAGTTTATGAACACAAAGGCTAATCAAAGCTGGGGTAGTTGCCTTTAATCCCAGCACTTGAGTGGCAGGAGCAGGTAGATCTCTAGGAGTTTGAAGCTATGGGAGTGCCCCAAAACACCTTGACCACACAGCTGCCATGACAGGCTTAGAGGCCCAGACACAGCTTCTGATAGGCAACACCTGGACCCAGGAAAAGCCATAAGATGACCCCACCCAGAGAGGCCTGCATCTAAGAGGAAATACCTGACATTTCAAACATTCCCTATATCCTTAGACAAATGTCAGCCAATCGGGGTCCTGAACCCTGGAAATCCCCTCACCCCAACCTCTGCTATGATAAAAAAAAAACTCTACCCTGCCTGGGCTCTGGGCTCTCTGCTCTCAATGCTGCCTCAGACAGAGAGACCAAGACCCGGAGCTTGAAAATAAAGACTCTTTGCTTTTACATACGGGATTCGGTCTCCATGGTGGTCTTTTGGGGTCCCCGTGATCTGGGCATAACAAAGCCAGCCTGGTCTTCATAGCCAGGTAGGGCTACATTAGTGATTCCTTGTCTCAAAACAAAACAAAGCACACACACACACATAAAAACAACAACACCCCTCCTCCTTCTTCCGCCTCCCACCCCACCACCTACAAAACAAAGCTAGTTAAGAAACAGAAATAGAGGAAAATGAGAGGGCACAAATGCAGCCGTGGCACCGTGCTAGTGTGAACGGCAGAGTTTTAAAACGATCAGAATGGAACTGGAGGCCTCCCAAGCAAACACTTGGACGGTTGGGCAGAATGTTGAGGGCTGTGACTTGGGACAATTGTCTCAGAAAACATCCATGCAGCTGTAACCACCCTGGCAGGAAAGGAGATAGTCTAAAGAGAGACACGTATGCCCTCTTCTTTAGCTGACTATAAAATAATCAACCCCCAAAGAGTTAAAGTTTCCCTTCCCTGGGAAAGGCTGAAGATCTAGTGCCCTCAGGGTAGAAACCTGCCTCCCAGGAAGACACTTCATGAAGTCCTAAGGACTTATTGGCTTTCGGTTCAGGGGAGACTGAGGCTGAGACAATGGTAGTTGGTGATAGGTAGAACCACATCTTGACCAGGGCTGGTTGTTATGTATACCTCTTGCCTTCTTTTTAAACCTGGATTTCATGTTCCTACCATGAGTATGGACTTGGGGGGCAGCCACTGGACCTCTTTTTTCTCCTTCTTAAGGTGGCCATGCTGGGTAGCCATCCTCTGCTTTTCATCATTATTTGTCTTTGATTGCTTTTCCAGGGACAGGTGGCCAAGCCTTGCCTTTTGACACTGCCAGAGTCCAGATTTTATCATAAAACATCCAGTAACACAGCGACTGTAGGGCCCTGCCCACCCCCATTTTGAGTAGCTGTTGCCTTGCTTGCTTACCTTGACCAGATGTCCTCCCCATGCTGATTCCCTGCCGGTTTCCTTTTTCCTGAACTCTCACCGGAGGCTCTTTGTTTGTGTATCCTGCATTTGGTGTAAACAGCTTAGATGCAAGAATTGTAGAACATCAGTAGCAAACTTCTGTCCTCCAGGGTTCCTCCATTGTGCTGTAAGCCTGTATTTAAGGTTTCCTCCCTTGGCATTCTGCTGGGGTGAATGACCAGCTGTTTCTTGTCTCTATTTTTCAATCCACAGCCCCTCGCTCGACCATGGTGATCTGGTGGTGGTAGCGCCGGCGTTACCGCAACAAGTGACTGCACTGGTGTGTGCTCAGGCCTACTGTAGACAAGAATGTAAGCAGCTGGTGAAGCACAGCTAGTCAGTGTCATTCTCCTGTCCCACGAGGATGTCATTTCCACAAGGAAAAATACTTTCACCTGTTGTGGAATATTAAGGTGTGTTACTCTTGTTTATGTTGCATTTGTTTAATTCTGTGAAGCTGTGTTACTGTGCCTGTCTAAAACACCTGATGGTCTAATAAAGACCTGAACAGCCAATAACAAGGCAGGAGAAAGGATAGGTGGGGCTGCCAGGCAGAGAGAATATATAGAAGGAGAAAACTGGAACAGAGAGATCTAGGAGCCAGAGAAGGAGGAGAACTCAAGGGACCAGCCACTCAGCTACACAACCAGCCAGTCACAGAGTAAGATTTACAGAATTTAGAGAACGGGAAAAGCCCAGAGGCTTTTGGGATAGTTTAAGTTAAGGAAAGTTGGCAAGAAATAAGCCAAGCTAAGGCCGGGCATTCATAAGTAATAAGAAGCCTCCGTGTATGATTTATTTGGAAGGTGGGTGGCGGGCCCGTAAAAGAGCCCAAACAAACAACAACATTCACCCCTTTTCAGTGTCCTCACGAGGCACCTCTTACCCAGCTGTTCTCAGGTGAGTGGCAAGTCTCTGTCACCCACCCGTGCCTGCTTCCGGCAACTTCCTCCACTACCCCTCTTTGCAAGCCTAGCAACTCACACACGATTATTCTGGCTTGGGGAAGAGGACTGCTGGGTCAGGTTCCCTACCTCCTCTTCATACACGCTTGAACACACTCTGGACAGCAGCCACAACTACAGGATCTCTCAAATGGGAGGAAGAGGGGAAGAGAGGAAAGGATGGGGCAGGAAGGAGTAGGAAGAAAAAGAAGAAAGGGGTAAAAGGAGGGGGAAAGGAAAACCAGGGCAGGCAGGATGAGTTCTGTGTATTCTACCTAGTAACCGGTGACGGCGAGCACAGGAAGACTATTGGCTGATGACTCCTGGCGCCGCCCAATCCCCGGCTCTAAATCGCTCAATGGAAATTAGGAGACTTGCACGCGGAGTGGGTCGGCGGAGGTCTGTGGCTGCGAGTGCAAGCTCTTCGTGACTAATGGAGAGCGGAAAGTTCTTTCCTCAGGTCTACAGCAGTTTGTTGTCGGTGGCGACTGTGCCCACCGGCGGGCTGGAGAGAAGAGGGAAGGAAGGATAATCGGTATCTGAGGGTCAGAGAAGAAAAGAAAACGCGGAGGTTAATTCTAGAAGGTGGGGAAGTAGGTGGGGAGCGTTCCTAGGAGCGCAGGGGTGGGGTGGCGGGGTACAGGCTGCTGGGAGGGAGGAGCCGATCCTTGAGTCAGTAAAGAACACCTGGGGAGAAGGGCGTCTCACCTACCTAGCCTTACCTGGGGGTTCACAAGGTGGAGGAAGGAGGAAAGGAAGAGGAGGAGAAGAAAGGGAAGGAGGCTGGAGGGGGAGAGAGGGAGGAAGGAAGAGGAGGAACTGGGTGGAGAAGTAGAAGAGCCGAAGGAGCAGGAAGAGGAGGAAAGGGGGGGGGGAGGATGAGGTGAGAAGGCCAAAGTAGAGAGGAAGAGGAGGAGGGAGGGGAGGAATATCAAATGACCACTGAAGAAACTGGACTCTGGAAAGACAACCGAGCCTAAGACAACAGAAAACTGCCTGCCTGGTGTTTATGCTGTTTGTTTAATAGAATGTTTAGTGAACCCCGTCAAGGTATAACCCGATCCCTAGGGTCCATCTAAGGCAGAAGTTGGAATGCTTATGAGACCACCATAGGGACAAAAACTGCAAGCTACATGAGAACTTGTGGGTGATTTCTCCTCTGTACTTCTAGGTTTCCTGTCCACACTTGACCTAGGAGACTGTCCTGAAGACCTATGGAACCTGCTGCTTCCCTGCTAGCCTCCCTTCTCCCCTTCCTGGTCCTCAGCCTGTTTGTGCTGGTCTCAGGTAAGGCTGTAGGGGTCTGGCTCCTGTCAGCTTTTCAGAAAGCAATGCCCACAGTTCTGCTGATGGACAGTCGGGGAGGAGGACCGCTGCTGTGTTGGCTCATCCTTCTATTCTGAATGTACACACAGGATGGATCCCAGTTTTGTCCTACAGAAATGCAGCAAGCACCTAAAAGGAGACCTGTAAATACTCCTGTAAAATTTCAAGTGGAAACATTCAAAAGAGTTAAAAACAGATGAAGTAGATTTTAATGATATATATATTGTTTAACTCCACCTCATCAAATACTAATACTTAAATGCTTACCTTGCCAGGTGTGGTGGTGTACACCTATAAACTTGGGCAACTGAGACAAGACTGCCATGAGTTCAAGGCCAGCCAGGGGTACATAACAAGACGCTGTTTCATAAAACAAAACAAGGGGTCTGGGAATGTGGCTCAGTTGGTAGAGTGCTTTGAACCCTGGGTCTGTGCCACACTCAGGCACCGGGCTGAAAAACAAGTCATTCTGAGCACTGGGTCTACTGTGTGTGTGTGTGCTCAGGGTGACCTCAGTGTTCTGTTCATGTGGGTGCTGGTTTGTTGGTTTTATTTTGCTTTTGTTCACGGTGGACTTGCACTTGCTACATAGCTGAAGCCGACTTTAAAGAGCTGATCCTCCAGCCTCATCTCCAGAGTGCTGGGATCATGGGTGTGCATTATGCACAACTCAGTATTTTGCTCCTGAAATATTTGCAGCATCTTTGGGTTGTTCCAAGAGACGCTGCCCACCAGCCACAGCTACCAGCCCATCTAGGAGGCCCCTGTGGCCTTGGAAAGAACTTGTCTAAACCAGGTCGTCCAGCCTTTTCAGTTCTCCAGGCCACACTAGATGATTTCCAGGGCCGCACATTAGAGATGTGGAGGTATCTGTTCTAGTTTCATTTCTGTTGCTGTGACAAATACCCCGACAAAAAGCAACACAGGAAGGAAAAAGGGTTGACTGGGGGCACATGTAGGCCACAGTCCATGGCTGAGGGCAGCAAAGAAAGGAGGCGTTTGCTGTTCCACACAGCACCACCTCCAACCAAGGAACTCACTTCACAGCCAAAGAAGTAGAAGGTGGGCCGTGGAAAACGCTGCTGACTGGCTGGCACCAGGCTCTGATATAGCTCAGGATCACCTGCCTAGGGAATGGTGTGGGCGGGCCCCCTCCTCCAGCAATTAGCCATCGAGACAATCCCCCATAAAGATGCCTGCAGACCAATCCGACCTAAGCGATTTCTCAATTGAGATTCTCTTCCGAGATAATTCTAGGTTTTGCCAAAACAGTGTCCAAAGCCCAGCTCCAGTGCTGTGAGTGCACATGTGTGTTTATTTTGTATGACACTGGGACACAAAACCTGTCACTACAAAAGTTCACACTTGAGAACCACAGAATCAAAACAACAACAAAAACAAACCTCGTGTTTGAAGTACGTTTGCCATTTTGTGTCAGGCTGAATTTATAGCTGTCCAGGGCCACGGCTAGAACCCTCCTGACACCCTAGAACACCGCTTGTCTACAACGGCTATTTAGTGGCTGGAGTTCCTGTCTGATTGTCTTCCTTTGTGGAATAGCCCAGTTTATCGTCGTGGGACCGGCTGAGCCCATCCTGGCCATGGTAGGAGAAAACACCACACTGCACTGCCGCCTGTCACCAGAGAGGAATGCTGAGGACATGGAGGTGCGCTGGTTTCGGTGGCGGTTCTCCCCTGCAGTGCTGGTGTACAGAGGCCATCAGGAGAGAGCAGAGGAGCAGATGGCCGCCTACCGAGGAAGAACCACCTTCGTGAGCGCAGACATCAGTAAGGGAAGAGTGGCGCTCGTGATCCACAACGTCACGGCCTATGACCATGGCGTCTACAGCTGCTACTTCCAGGAAGGCAGGTCCTATGATCAGGCCCTCGTGAGGCTCATGGTGGCAAGTGAGTCACTGCGCTTTCCTCTGTTGACTTTCCCGCTGTGACTGCTGGGGGAAATTGCCCTCCTGGATTCAGACTCATCCCAGACTAGCACATTTCTCGCCTGTAATCCCCTTTATACAGGGAGAGCTGCTTCCTGAGTCCACCTGAGTGAGCTCTGCTAAGCTGTGGCCATTTTTCTAGTGACAGAAGGAACGGTTAGAAAATGTACAAGGGTACCTGAGATAAACAAGCATTACCCCTGAGATAAACAAGCATTACCCCTGAGATAAACAAACCCCCCCCACACACACAAATCACAATAGATATTTCACTGGTTAATATTAATAGTACAGCCCAGGCTGGGCTTAAACTCACTTTGTTGCTGACAATGACCTTGAACTTCTGATCTTCCTACCTCTCTACAAAGTGCGGGGATTGTAACCTGTATCATCATCATCTTCATCCCCAGCTAATCTTGCCTTTCCCCCCCATTTCTCCCAATTATAATTGTAGAGAAGGCAGTTGACGTGTAAACACAGCAGCTAAGTTATGTACTGAGACTGGTGGCCCCATAAAGGCAGGAGTCAGAGCACTACGTGGAGCAATTTTGCAAAGCTTCAGGACGGAAACGGCAATGAAACTGGGCGTGCCCGGCAGAAGCCATGATTTTTTAGTGTCACACAATATTACCTCATACCCTGATCTTGTTCACAACAGAACTGCAGGGTTAGCTGGTGATGCTTGCGGGGTTCAGGAACCCCTGTTCTTTTCCTGTAAGCATGCTGCACTGCCTTGCCCTGCTCTGAATTAGGTCATTATAGAATATCTAACTTGATGGAGTGTGTGTGTGTGTGTGTGTGTGTGTGTGTGTATGTATGCGTGTTTTATGCATGTGGGGGGCTGTGCACATGCATGTGTGCTTGTGGTAAATGGACATGTGTATATGTGGTGTGTGTGTGCGTGTGTGTGTGTGTGTGTGTGTGTGTGTGTGTGTGTGTTCTCACCTGTGTTATGCTTGTAGGAGCCAAAGGTGTCTTTCTCAGTCACGTTCCGACTTATTTTCTGAGACAGAGCCTCTCACTGAACTTTGAGCTCTGTTCTACTGGACTGGCTGACCAAGCAGCCCTCAGCCTCTGCCTCTTCCTTCTCCCCAGGCTCGGTCCTGGGGTTATTGACATGTGGCCACCCAAGCTTTTGTGTGGGTGCTGAGGGTCCAGATTCAGGTCTTCACACCGGTGTGACAAGTGCTTTACCCAGTGAGCCGTCTCCCCAGCACCCCTTGATTTTTTTATTCCTATTTTGTTTGTTGGATTGATTGGCTGGGTGACCTCATCCTGAAGTCTGTTGTCTCTGAACCCTGTAAAATGTTTTGTAGAATTGTTTTTTCCAGATTGCCAAATTTCTTACGTGTGTGTTGTTGTTGGGTTTGTTTGTTGTTTTGAGACAGGGACTCTCAGATATAACCCTGGCTGGCCAAGTTATTTTGAGTCTTATTCCATATCAAGTTTTCTGAGTGAGGCTGGAAGTCTATGGCTACTTTGTCTCCTTGGCAAAATCGAATTGAAGAGCCACACGTGATGGCACAGACCTGTGCTTCCACTCCAGCATTTGGGACTTGGAGACAAGAGGATCAGGCATTACATGTCATCCTCCGCTACATAGCTAATTCAAGGCTAGCTTGAGCTACATGAGATTTTTGTCTCAAAAACATACAAAACAAATCAAGTTGAATACCCCAGTATGGTAGTGTATGCCTGTAATCGCAGCACCCAAAGGCTGAGGCAGGAGGATTTCTGTGAGTTTGAGGCTAGCCTGAACTACATAGTGAGGTCCGATGTCAAACAACGAAAACAACAAAATCAAGCAGGGCACAAAGCACTGGACTTTAGTGGGTGCTTGGATTTCCTTTCTTTGGTGTATTATTGGGTAAGTTTAACAAAGGAACTAGTCAATAAAAGTTTGGGGGCATGCCTAAAGGGACAGCAGTGTCCCACAGCCACATGTCTAAAGCTTTCTCATGCCTGATGTTCTCTTCAGCTGAAGGCTTTCAGGATAGTCTTCTGATGTCATAACCACAGAGCTGTACGCCATTGCCTTCCCTCGGCTTGGCCAGGAGAGAGATGTGAAACCCTGAGCCAGAAAGGACAGTGTCTTCAAGTAAGAAAGTTTTATGAGATTGTGGCATCCTGACAAATTCTTGTATTATTCTGAAATGTCCACAAGGCCAAAGCAACTGAGAAATTTTCCCTCAGAGCACAAAGTGAAGTTCTAAGCGAGCCTCTTGAGGTTGGACAGAACATACCTACACAGAAGTCAGCCATTGGGGGTCTCTGGCAGAGTCAGTGAAACAAGCCTTTACGGAGACAGTATAGACTGGTAGGCAGTGATAAGCCCTGGGGCTGGAGCACAGGTGTGAATGTGATGGCATCCTGCACTCTTCAAGAGCTTCCGGCACATTGGGCATCTTGGTCCCTTCTCCAACATCAATGCCTTTCTTCCCACCCATCTCATTTCTTCTTCCTGCCTCATCTGCCCTCCATTTTTGGCTGCAGGAACTTGCACATTCGTTACCCTTAGGTTCAGCCAGTCTGTACTTCCTTTTTTGGCTTCCATCATTAAGAGCAGATCACTTAAGGTACACCCACTGAAATACTGTTCTTTTTTTTTTTTTTTTTTAAAATAAAAAAAATCTTTTTTTTTTTTTTTTGTGATATATATTTTTTATTTTACAATACCATTCAATTCTACATATCAGCCATGGGTTCCCCTATTCTCCCCCCTCCCACGCCCTCCCCTTACCCCCAGCCCACCCTCCATTCCCACCTCCTCCAGGACAAGTCCTCCCCCGAGGACTGTGATCAACTTGGTAGACTCAGTCCAGGGAGGTCCAGTCCCTTCCTCCCAGACTAAGCCAAGTGTCCCTGCATAAGTTCCTGGTTTCAAACAGCCAATTCATGCATTGAGCACAGGACTTGGTCCCACTGCCTAGATGCCTCCCAAACTGATCAAGCCAATCAACTGTCTCACCTATTCAGAGGGCCTGATCCAGCTGGGAGCCCCTCAGCCTTTGGTTCATAGTTCATGTGTTTCTATTCATTTGGCTATTTTTTTTCAATAATTGAGTAAAACTGAAATTTATTATAAGCCACAGTCGTCCTAGGGACCTCCATGCTATATATATATATAGCCTTTATGGTTCTATGGGTTGTGGTCTGATTGTTCATTTTATATCTAGAATCCACCAATGAGTGAGTACATACCATAACTGTCTTTCTGGGTTTGGGTTACCTCACTCAGGATGATTTTTTCTAGTTCCATCCATTTGCCTGCAAATTTCATGCTTTCATTGTTTTTCTCTGCTGAGTAGTACTCCATTGTGTATATGTACCACATTTTTTTCATCCATTCTTCCGTTGATGGGCATCTAGGCTGTTTCCAGGTTCTGGCTATTACAAATAGTGCTGCTATGAACATAGATGAGCATGTATCTTTATGGTATGTATCAGCATTCTTTGGGTATATGCCCAAGAGTGGTATGGCTGGGTCTTGAGGTAGTTCGATTCCTAATTTTCTGAGAAACCGCCATACTGATTTCCACAGTGGTTGTACAAGTTTACATTCCCACCAACAGTGGAGGAGTGTTCCCTTTGCTCCACATCCTCTCCAACATTGGTTGTCATTGGTGTTTTTGATCTTAGCCATTCTAACAGGTGTAAGGTGGTATCTCAGAGTCGTTTTGATTTGCATTTCTCTGATCATTAAGGATGTTGAGCATTTCTTTAAATGTCTTTCAGCCATTTGTAGTTCTTGTTTTGTGAATTCTCTGTTTAGCTCTTTAGCCCATTTTTTAATTGGACTGTTCAGTGCTTTGATGTCTAGTTTCTTGAGTTCTTTATATATTGTGGAGATCAATCCTCTGTCAGATGTGGGATTGGTGAAGATCTTTTCCCAATCTGTTGGCTGTCTTTTTGTCTTATTGACTGTGTCTTTTGCCCTGCAAAAGCTTCTCAGTTTTGAGAGGTCCCATTTATTAATGGTTGTGCTCAGGGTCTGTGCTGTCGGTGTTTTATTTAGGAAATGGTCTCCAGTGCCAATGCGTTCAAGAGTGCTTCCTATTTTCTTTTCTATTAAGTTTAGTGTAACTGGATTTATGTTTAGGTCTTTGATCCACTTGGACTTGAGTTTTGTGCATGGTGACAGATATGGATCTATTTGTAATCTTTTACATATTGACATCCAGTTATGCCAGCACCATTTGTTGAAGATACTTTCTTTGTTCCATTGTATAGTTTTGGCTCCTTTGTCAAAAACCAGGTGTTCATATGTGCATGGATTAATGTCAGGGTCTTCAATTCGATTCCATTGGTCCGTATGTCTGTTTTTATACCAGTACCAAGCTGTTTTTATTACTATGGCTCTATAGTAGAGTTTGAGGTCAGGGATGGTGATGCCTCCAAGGGTTGCTTTATCATATAGGATTCTTTTAGCTATCCTGGGTCTTTTGTTTTTCCATATAAAGTTGAGTATTTTTCTTTCCAAGTCTGTGAAGAATTGTGTTGGGATTTTGATGGGGATTGCATTGAATCTGTAGATTGCTTTTGGTAAGATTGCCATTTTTACTATGTTAATCCTACCTACCCATGAGCATGGGAGATCCTTCCATTTTCTAATATCTTCTTCAATTTCTTTCTTTAGAGATTTAAAGTTCTTATCAAAAAGGTCTTTCACTTGTTTAGTTAGTGTTATCCCCAGGTATTTTATATTATTTGTGGCTATTGTAAAGGGTGATGTTTCTCTGACTTCTTTCTCAGCCCTTTTATCATTTGTGTATAGGAGGGCTACTGATTTTTTTGAGTTGATCTTGTATCCTGCCACTTTACTGAAGGAGTTTATCAGCTGTAGAAGTTCCCTGGTAGAGTTTTTGGGGTCACTTATGTATACTATCATATCATCTGCAAATAGTGAAAGTTTGACTTCTTCCTTGCCAATTTGTATCCCTTTGATCTCCTTTTCTTGTCTTATTGCTCTAGCTAGAACTTCTAGTACTATATTGAATAAATATGGGGAGAGTGGACAGCCTTGTCTTGTTCCTGAATTTAGTGGTATCGCTTTGAGTTTCTCTCCATTTAATTTGATGTTTGCTGTTGGCTTGCTATAAATTGCTTTTATTATGTTTAGAAATGTTCCTTGTATTCCTATTCTTTCTAAGACCTTTATCATGAAGGGGTGTTGGATTTTGTCAAAGGCTTTTTCAGCATCTAGGGAGATGATCATGTGGTTTTTTTCTTTCAGTTTGTTTATATGGTGTATTACATTGACTGATTTCCGTATGTTGAACCATCCTTGCATCCCTGGGATGAATCCTACTTGGTCGTGATGGATGATTGTTTTGATGTATTCTTGGATTCGGTTTGCCAATATTTTGTTGAGTATTTTTGCATCAATGTTCATGAGGGAGATTGGTCTGTAGTTCTCTTTCTTTGTTGCATCTTTGTGTGGTTTGGGTATCAGGGTAATTGTAGCCTCATAAAAAGAGTCTGGTAGTGTTCCTTCTGTTTCTATTGTGTGGAACACTTTGAAGAGGATTGGTATTAGTTCTACTTTGAAAGTCTGGTAGAATTCTGCACTGAAACCATCTGGTCCTGGGCTTTTTTTAGTTGGGAGACTTTTGATGACTGTTTCTATTTCTTTAGGGTTATTGGTCTATTTAAATGGTTTATCTGGTCTTGATTTAATTTTGGTATTTGGTATTTATCCAGAAAATTGTCCATTTCTTCCTGGTTTTCCATTTTTGTGGAGTACAGGTTTTTGAAGTATGATCTGATGATTCTCTGGATTTCCTCATTGTCTGTTGTTATGTCTCCCTTTTCATTTCTGATTTTGTGAATTTGGGTGCTCTCTCTTTGCCTTTTGGTTAATTTGGCTAGTGGTTTGTCTATCTTGTTGATTTTTTCAAAGAACCAACTCTTTGTTTCATTGATTTTTTGTATTGTTCTCTTGTTTTCTATTTCGTTGATTTCAGCCCTCAATTTGATTATTTCCTGGCGTCTATTTCTCCTGGGTGAGTTTGTTTCTTTTTGTTCTAGAGCTTTCAGTTGTGCTGTTAATTCCTTGGTATGGGATTGCTCCATCTTCTTTATGTGTGCATTTAGAGCTATGAATTTTCCTCTTAGCACTGCTTTCATAGTGTCCCATAAGTTTGGTATGTTGTACTTTCATTTTCATTGAATTCTAGGAACTCTTTAATTTCTGTCTTTATTTCTTCCTTGACCCATTGATGTTTCAGGTGGGCATTATTCAGTTTCCATGAGTTTGTGGGTTTTCTATAATTTTTGTTGTTATTGAGTTCTAATTTTAAGGCATGGTGGTCTGATAAGATACAGGAGGTTATTCCAATTTTTTTGTATCTGTTGAGATTTGTTTTGTGTCCAAGCATGTGGTCAATTTTTGAGAAGGTTCCATGGGGTGCTGAGAAGAAGGTATATTCTTTTGTGTTAGGATGGAATATTCTGTAGATATCTATTAGGTCCATTTGAGTCATAACATCTGTTAGGTCCTTTATTTCTTTGTTAAGTTTCAGTCTGGTAGATCTATCTTTTGGTGAGAGTGGTGTGTTAAAATCTCCCACTACTAATGTGTGGGGTTTGATGTGCGTTTTAAGCTTTAGTAGTGTTTCTTTTATGAATGTGGGTGCTTTTGTATTTGGAGCATAAATGTTTAGAATCGAGACTTCATCTTGGTGGATTTTTCCCGTGATGAATATGTAATGTCCATCCTGGTCTCTTTTGATTGATTTTAGTTTGAAGTCTATTTTATTAGATATTAGGATAGCTACACCAGCTTGTTTCTTAGGTCCATTTGCTTGGAAAACCTTTTCCCAGCCCTTTACTCGGAGGTAGTGTCTGTCTTTGGAGTTAAGGTGTGTTTCTTGTATGCAGCATATGGATGGGTCCTGTTTTCTTATCCATTCTGTTAGCCTGTGTCTTTTTATAGGTGAGTTGAGACCATTGATATTGATGGATATTAATGACCAGTGATTGTTAATTCCTGTTATTTTTTTGGTTGTGTTGTGTTGTCCTTCTGTGGTGTATGTTGGTGTAGGATTATCTATTGCTTGATTTTTCATGGATGTGTTTAGCTTCTTTGGGTTGAATTTTCCCTTCTAGTGCTTTCTGTAGGGCTGGGTTTGTGGACAGGTATTGATTAAATCTGGTTTTATCCTGGAATATTTTGTTTACTCCGCCTATGGTGATTGAGAGTTTTGCTGGGTATAATAGTCTGGGTTGGCATCCGTGGTCTCTTAGTGTCTGCATGAGGTTTGTCCATGATCTTCTAGCTTTCATAGTCTCTATTGAGTAGTCTGGTGTTATTCTGATGGGTTTGCCTTTATATGTTACTTGGTCCTTTTCCTTTGCAGCTCTTAATATTTTTTCTTTATTCTGTGTGTTTAGTGTTTTGATTATTATGTGGCGAGGGGACTTTTTTTTTGGATCCAGCCTATTCGGTGTTCTGTAAGCTTCTTGTATCTTCATAGGTATTTCTTTCTTTAGGTTAGGAAAGTTTTCTTCTATGATTTTGTTGAATATATTTTCTGTGCCTTTGAGTTGGTATTCTTCTCCTTCTTCTATCCCTATTATTCTTAGGTTTGGTCTTTTCATGGTGTCCCAAATTTCCTGGATGTTTTGTGTTAGGACTTTTTTGTCTTTATTGTTTTCTTTGACTGACGAATCTATTTTCTCTATCATGTCTTCAGCGTCAGAGATTCTCTGTTCCATTTCTTGCAATCGGTTTGTTATGCTTGTTTCTGTAGTTCCTGTTCGTTTTGTCAGGGTTTCTATTTCCAGCATTCCCTCAGCATGTGTTTTCTTTATTGTCTCAAATTCATTTTTCAGATCTTGGAATGTTTCTTTCATCTGTTTAATTGCTTTTTCTTGGCTTGATTTGATTTCTTCCCATTTTTTGTTCGTTTTTTCTTCCATTTCTTTAAGGGAGTTTTTTATTTCCTCTTTAATGGAGTTTTTCATTTCCTCTTTAAGGGAAGTTTTTATTTCCTCTTTAAGGGAGTTTTTTATTTCCTCTTTAAGGAAAGTTTTTATTTCCTCTTTAAGGTAGTTTTTCAATTCCTCTTTAAGGAAAGTTTTTATTTCCTCATTGAGGGAATGTTTTATTTCTTCTTTAAGGGCCTCTATCATCTTCTTAATGTCATTTTTAGGGTTGATTTCTTCTGTTTCTTCTGTCATGGTATGTTTAGGTCTTGCAGGTGTAGAATCACTAGGTTCTGATGTTGCCATATAGGTCTTTATGTTGTTGCCTGTATTTTTGCACTGGCGTCTACTCATCTCTTCCTCTGTGAGGTGCAGGTGGTGTCTGTGTCTGAGAGTGCCTCTCTTGTTCTAATTTTTAGTCTTGGTTTAGTAGTGGTTCTTGGTTAAATTGGTGCTATTGGGCTATTTCTTCAGGGGCAGCTGATTTCGATCGGTGAATTATATACTTATGATTCTGGTGATCTGGTTTGGTGTCTGGGTAGCGCCTTCTTCTGTGTTCCCAGGTCACGTTTTGTTCATTTGTCAACTCCTCAGCTGATCTTGATTCCTCAGACTTTAAACTGTAGGCATCTGAATCCTCTCCCAGATGGGTTTCAGCTGAGCAGGGTAGTCTCACCAACACCTCCAAATTGTTGGGTTTCACAGGATCAGCAGCTGGGCCCTGGGTTGTTCTCAGACGGAGTGTTCAGATTTGTTCTGGTTCTGACCCACCGAGATAGCTTCTTCCCCAGATGTTGGGATTAGGGGCGTCCCTGTTCCAAGCTGCGTCTGCTTGTCTCCGTCCCTGGGCCTGTTTACCTCTGCAGTCCGCCACCGGGCCTGTATGTCCCTGTCAGCTGCCGCTGGGCCTGTCTGCCTCTGGAGGCCGCCACCGGGCCTGAATGTCTCTGCAGGCTGCAGCCGGGACTGAATGTCCCTGTCGGCCGCTGCCGCCGGGACTGAATGTCCCTGTCGGCCGCTGCCGCCGGGTCTGAATGTCCCTGTCGGCCACTGCCGCCGGGTCCGTTTATCTCAGCAGGCCGCCGCTGGGCCCGTCTACCTCTGTGGGCTGCCGCTGGGCCTGAATGTCTCTGCCGGCTGCCGCCGGGTCTGAGTATCCCTGTCGGCTGCCACCGCTGGGCCCGTCTACCTCCACGGGCCCCCGCCGCAGGCCTACCTGCGTCTGCTTGTCTCTGCCGCCGGGCCTGTCTACCTCTGTGGGCCGCCGCTGGGTCTGAATGTCTCTGCCGGCTGCCGCCGGGCCTGAATATCCCTGTCGGCCGCTGCCGCCGGGCCCGTTTACCTCAGAGGGCTGCTGCTGGGCCCGTCTACCTCCACAGGCCGCTGCAGGCCTACCTGCGTCTGCTTGTCTCTACCGCCGGGCCTGTCTACCTCTGTGGGCCGCCGCTGGGCCTGAATGTCTCTGCCGGCTGCCGCCGGGTCTGAGTATCCCTGTCGGCTGCCACTGCTGGGCCCGTCTACCTCCACGGGCCCCCGCCGCAGGCCTACCTGCGTCTGCTTCGAAATACTGTTCTTGGTTCATGATGCTGAGGATCAAACCCAAGCCCTTCAGTGCCAGACAAGCACTCTACTCCTGAGCTACACCCCGAGCCCAGCTACTCTTTTTGTTTGTTTCTTTGAGACAGGGTCTCACTATGTCGCCTTGGCTGTCCTGGAACTCAGTATGTAGACCAGGCTAGCCTCAGTTCATAGAGATCTTCCTGTTTCTGCCTCCCTAGTGCTGGGACTAAACCAGCCACTCTGTTAGCTGAGCTCTGGTGGTGTTCCCTCCTAGGCCTGGGCTCTGAGCCCCTCATTAAAATGAAGACCCTTGAGGATGGGAGCATCTTGCTGGAGTGCACATCTGAAGGGTGGTACCCGGAGCCCCGAGCTGTGTGGAGAGACCCCTATTATGAAGTTGTGCCTGCCCTGGAGGAAGAGTATACAGCTGACAGAGGAGGCCTCTTCACAGTCACCATGACTGTGATCGTCAGGGACTGCTCTGTGAGGAACATGACCTGCTCTGTTAACAACACTCTGCTCAACCAGGAGGTGGAGAGCGTGATTTTCATTCCAGGTTAGTCTTCTGTTCTCTACAGATATGTCCGGAAAAGAAAGGATATATAGCTAGCTCTGCAAATAGGTTGATGTCTGGAGTAGTGATGGGAAACTAGAGGATGGTCTGAGGAAGGATCTTTGCCTCTGCAGACCTGAGGCTGGAGCTGAACTGAGGCCACATCCTTTGTCACAAGAAGAAAATCGATTAGTCCCAAACATGTGAATGAGCAGTGATCAAGCAGTGATAGAAGAGTAAGGAACAGTGGTCATGCTGGTTCATACCTGCAGCCCCCACATGTGGGAGGACAGGACAGGAGAACAGGCTGGGTCTCACGACTTACACTTGACTACACTTGAACTTGTAGTGATCCTGCTCCCTCAGGCTCCCTAGATTACAGTATGGACCACCACACCCAGCACCTTGGAGGGTTGTAAATGTGTAATTGTAGATGTAACCAACCGTCTTATTAAATAAGAAACACAGAACCAATGTAAAAGAGAAAGCCGAGAGGTCAGAGCTCAGAGCTAAAATCTCACCCTTCCTCCTGCGGTGCTCCTAGCTCTCCGAAAAAGATAAACTGGATCTCTGTCCCTCAGTTGAGAAGAGACTGTGTGCAGCAAGGGCAGAGCAAGGAGGAAGGCATTGCCAGAGCCTGGGCCAGAATGCTGGGGGCCTGTGCAAGGTGATCGCTGTAGAGAGTTAGCACTCTGCTTACCTCGCTTCATCCATGGCGTGAGTCCATGGGATCCTTCCACAGCAGCCCTGGGAGACCCTGCGATTTTATCCCCCGAGGAGTCAGAGGCGAGGCAGCAAAAAGCCATCATCTTTCTCCCACCCTCGTTCCTGAGGGAGTGCTCCAGGTAGACTTTCTCCAAGGAGCACCCTTAGCCCTGGTGTCCTCTCTCTCACCACACAGCACTTTTCTGGCTCACTTTCCAGAATCCTTCGTGCCCAGCCTTCCTCTCTGGATGGTGGCCATGGCTGTCGCTCTGCCTGTACTAACGCTGATCCTCTTCACGTCTGGAAGTATCTGCCTTGTCAAGAAACACCACAGGAAAAAATCGATTCTGTCCGCGGAAAAGGAAGTTGAATATGAAGAAAAAGAAACTGCACGTAAGGAACTAGGGAAAAGAGGAGGAACTCAGAGGGTAAAAGACTAGAGCAGTAGCATTCACCATTCTGCAGCTCAAGGCCAGCCCTAGCTACACAATGAGTTCAAAACCAGCCTAGGCTGCATAGGACCGTGTCTCAAATGAAAAAAGGGGAAGAAAAGAAGAGAAAGGACATCACCCTTCTGACAGGTTTGCACTAGACAGGCGCACGCAGAGGCAGCAGAAGGGCTCAGAACTCTCCTAGCCTAATAATTAAGCCTTTGGATCTTTCATTCCAATCTGCAAACATTGCGTCATTCACTTGGTTCCAAGCAGGACTGAATTACTAAACAAAAGCAAACCAAAACAAGTCCTAATATTGTCCGCTCACTTGGTGCATATCACTTCTGGTTTCCAGCAGGTCTCAGGTGTGGGTGTTTTATTGGTTACTTCTTTCATTGTTGTGATAAAGTTATCTGACGGACAGACAGGATGGTTTAGCCAGTAAAGGGACTTGCTGCCGAGCATGGTATCCTAGAGTTAAATGGTAGAGGATGGGAACCAGCTCCTACAAGCTGTCCTCCGACCTCCGCACCTGCAACATGGCACACATACACACCCAGTCAATGAAAATTTTTAAATTAAATTTATGTGATTGAATATTTTGCCTCTATGTATTATGTGAACCAAATGAATGCCCGGCGCCCACAGAGGTCAGAGTAGGGCATTGGATGGCCTGGTACTGGAGTTACGGATGTTTGTGAACCACTAGGTAGGGGCTGGGAGTGGAATCTGTGTCTTCTGCAAAAGCAACAAGGGCTCTTAACCACTAAGCCATCTCTTCAGAGCCTAAATGTTTGTTGTTCTGGTTTAGTTTGGTTTGGTTTCCGAGACGGGGTCTTACTGTGTAGCCCTGGCTGTCCTGGAACTCACTTTGTAGACCAGGCTGGCCTCGAACTCACAGAGATCCACCTGCCTCTGCCTCTGGACGGCTGGGATTAAAGGCGTGCAACACTACACCCGGCTTCTTATACTTTTTTTTTTTTTTTTTTTTTTTTTAGTTACATTTAGTTGGAGGAGGGTGGCACACGTGTAAAAATCAGAGGACAGTTTGTGAGAATTGGTTCTTCCCTTCATGGGTCTTGGGGATTAGACTCAGGCTTGGCAGTCAGTACCCTTACCCTCTGAGACACTATGATGGAATGCATTAACCTAACCTAGAAAATATCTCACAGAAAAACCTAGGTTTCTTTCCATGGTGATTCTAAGTCCTGTCAAGGTCACAATGGAGGTTAACCCTGTTAGGTAGGAAAGAAGGGTTTGGTGCTGTAGCAAGAGCCGGCATCATTGAAGACAAACCCAAATTCTCTCAGCTGCCTACTGAGGACATTACTTTGTTTCTTTCTCAGGGCAACTTCAAGAAGAGCTGCGTAAGTTTAAGCTTCTTTGGACTGCTCTCTGAAATTTGTGTTCTGCTGGCTTAGCCAGGACCTCCTGACATTCACCTCTCTGTCACTTGCAGGATGGAGAAGAACCCTCTTACATGCCGGTGAGTACCTCTGGCGTTCCCTTAGATCCCGAGGCTTCTCCCCACTAAGGGGGGACATGAACAAAGGACCCAGGGACCCTCCGTTGGGGAAGTAGGGGTTCAGAGTGCTTCATAGCCCGCTAATGCTGGCCCCCAGCTTGGTCAGGAATCACTACAGCTTTCAATCAGTTTATTTCTCACAGTTCTCTCCCTTTTCAGAAGAAGGTAATCCGTGAGTAGCAGAGCTCTCTTGTAAGGAATAGCTCTCCCAAAAGTAACTCTTGCTCTTGGATCCTGAATTAATTCAAAAGAAGACAATTCTGTCTTGGGTATTTATTATCTAGGAGATGGTTAGCGTGAGCAGTTGGATTCCCTTGTGGTAGAAAGGCAATATGCTTCCTGGTGCTGATCAGGGAAGTAATTACTAGGTGTCCAGAAATGCTTCCTGCCCCCAAGACATTGACACTCAGTGAGCCAGGTGAGTGATTGAGCCCAGAGCCTCGCTGCCTTTTCTTCATGAGCATTATTTATTTTTTCATGTGTCATCATCAAGCACCAAAGAATACAGGCTTCCCCAGATGCCTTGGCACAAGGACTTTTACAGGTCTCTTAGAACCCCTGTCTTCTCTCTAGAAGACAATGCTCCTGTCCCTGGGAGACAAATGAGCTTCATTATGAGCTTCCTTGAATAAAAATAAATAAATAAATAAAACCTTCTTTGAAAAGGCCACCACACAGAGGAATCCCACATCCGCTCCCAGGACCTCAGGGGCACCACAGTTGTGCGTAGCCAGGAGTCTGAGATCTGGGCACTAAGCTTAAGACTTTTTCTACAGCTGATGTGGTTCTGGACCCAGACACAGCTCACCCTGAGCTCTTCCTGTCAGATGACCAGAGAAGTGTAAGACGAGGCGCTTCGAGGCAGAGCGTGCCCGACAACCCTGAGAGATTTGACTGCCGGCCGTGTGTCCTGGGCCGGGAGAGCTTCTCCTCAGGGAAGCATTACTGGGAGGTGGAGGTGGAAAACGTAATGGTGTGGGCCATTGGCGTTTGTAGAGACAGTGTTGAAAGGAAAGGGGAGGCCCTCTTGGTTCCTCAGAATGGCTTCTGGACCCTGGAGATGTTTGGAAGTCAGTATAGAGCCCTGTCCTCCCCAGAGAAGATCATACCTCTGAAAGAGCGTCTTCACCGAATAGCCATCTTCCTGGACTGTGAAGCCGGAGATGTTTCTTTCTACAACATGAGAGACAGGTCACACATCTACACATGTCCCCCTGTGGCCTTTGCTGGGCCCCTGAGACCCTTCTTTAGGCTGGGGTCTGATGACAGTCCCCTCTTCATCTGCCCAGCATTCACGGGGGCACAGGGAGTCACAATACCTGAGGGCGGACTGATCCTGCACAGGACGAGACCAGTTTCTCAGAGCCACGTAAAGAAGCCTTAGCTCTCACCGACCACCGTACAGCGCCATCCGGTGGAGAGCAGGCCCTGTGTCCTTCAGGTCACCTCAAGCATCTTCCAGCTGTCCCCTTCACACATGCTTCAGGCTCATGCTCCAGCTCACTCCTTCAGGAGTTCATTTGCTTCTATGGTCCAGTCTTACTGGACCACTGCTGTCACACAGCTCTCTGCTGAGAAGAAAAGTGTGAGAAGGGGAGATGTTGCTAGAGTTTTCCTGGTCCTGCCTGGCCCATGGTCAGGACAAACCTCTCTCACCCGCCAGTCCCACAGCCGCTCAGACCCAACCAAGTAAACACACAGAGACTTATATTACTTATAAACTGTGTGGCCGTGGCAGGCTTCTTGCTATCTGTTCTTATATCTTAACCCATTTCTATAAATCTATACCTTGCCACGTGGCTCATGTCTTACTGGTATCTTACATCATGCTTCTCGTGGCGGCTGGCAGCGTCTCTGCCCCCCCCCCCTTTTTTTTTTTAATTTGCAGCTTCAACATGATGCTCTGGCTACAGTGGACAAGACAGGGGCAATAGGGAGCATCAGAATGTGAGGAAGAACTGCAGAGGAAAGGGACAGATAAATACAAATTGAAGCCATATGTGGAGGAAATGGATCAGAGAGCTTGGGGTGGGCCCCATAGGATGGACAGCTGGGGGAGGTAGGAGCTAATGGTCCATTGATATCCAAAGCCGATTACATATACATATTTATACATAAAATAAAGATGTCTAGAGTGTGTGTCGGTAGGCCTGCACATGGGAGGAAAGAATGAACAGGGATGATCTGGATGCAGGTTGGCTCGGATGTCCTTACAGTAAACACTGTTCTGAGTCCTGTGTCCTGTGTCCATGCTCAATAAGAGTGGCTTGGGACTTGAGGTTCCTGCTGAGCAGCCAGGTCCGTATGGCTCAGGTTCACTCGAGAGAGTAGCAGTTCAAGTTTCTTGGGCTCAGCCTCCTTCTTCTCCTCCTTGTTCCAGATAGGGTCTCACTGTGTAGACCAGGCTGGCTTGAAACTCCCAGAAACCAGCCTGCCTCTACCTCTGGAGGTCTGAGATTAAAGACACACACAACCATGCTCAGTTTATGAACTTATATATACAAATGATTAAGCTTCTGTTCTCTCAGGTTCATACCTACTGAGATTTTTTTCTTTTGGTTTTTCTCTTGAGATATGGTCTTACTGTGTAGCACTGCTGTTGAGCTCTTGACTCTCTCACCCCATCGTTTTATGTTCTTGTTATCTTGTTTCAAGACAGGATCTCATTATGTAGTTCTGGCTGTCCTGGAACACACTATGTACTATAGGCTGGCCTTGAACTCAAAGAGATCTGCCTCTGCCTCCTGAGTGCTGGAATTAAAGGTGTGCTCCACTACCCTGGGCTTCACCCCTTATCTCCAGTGTGGGGATTATAGGCCTATGCTAGCATGCCTAACTAATGTCTTTTGCTACTTATGGCATTTGAAGTTGAAAATAGAAAAACAACTATATGTATTAATTTATATTAAATTAATAAAAATTACCATAGTTTCGTATGAATAGTATGCCTTATTTTAAAAGCTGTTTTGTGGTGGCTATTTTTTTTCTTTTTCTTTTGGTTTTTTTTGACACAGGGTTTCTCTGTGTATCCCTGGCTGTCCTAAAACTGGTTCTGGCCTCAAATTCAGAGATCCACCTGCCTCTTCTTCCTGAGCACTGGGATTAAAGGAGAGTACCACCACTGCCCAGCGTCTGTGATGGTTATTAGTTTATCAGTTTGACAACATCGAGAATGAACTACAGTCCAGAAATGGAGGGCACACTGGTGAGAGACTCTGCTTGGTTTGGAATGGGTGAATCCACTTCTAGTCCAGACCTTTGTAGTAGGAAGATACACATCTTTGATTTGGATCTTGAGGTGAAAAAGACATACACCTTTCATCTGGATCTTGAGGCGGGAAGACACTTAATGATCTGGGCCATGGAGAAGTGCTGCTGTCTGCCTAGCCCTTCATGGCTTGCTCAGCTTGGTTTCTATTATATCCCTGGACAGTCATCCCACAATGGGCTGGGCCCCTCCATGACAGTCATTAACCAAGAAAATGCCCCTCCGTCGTTGTAAGAAACCGCAACTTAATTTAAATTAAAAGACCAAGCGGACTGAGTCTCAGTCAACAGCAGTGGAGCTCCAGCCAATCGAAGGCATTCTTTCGGAACTGGTTCCCAGGTCCCAGCCGATGGCGCCCTGATGCAGAGCTCCAGCTGAGCTATCTCCGGAGAGGAGAGGCGTGGTTCGGAGGACTCCTGATCCAGAGAAGGCTCTGCTGAAGTTGAGTTGTGTAACATTCTTAACCACGGGAGACTGTTGGTTGACGGCCCGATGTCGTGCCCGAGCTGAATTATAAATGGGTTTCAGGAGGCGAGTGAAGAAAGGACAGCTGGTGTGTGTGTGTGTGTGTGTGTGTGTGTGTGTGTGTGTGTGTGTGTGTGTGTGTGTGTGTCGGGGTGGGGAGGGGGCGAGGGCGGCTGGCTGCCTATCTGTGGGTCAGGGCGGTCAGTCAGGAGCAGAAGACTCGCGTGGGAGGCGGCGGGGAACGCGCTGTGCGAACCTGCGGAGCCCTGAGGTCCGGGAAGACAGCCCGGTGCAGACAGCTGTCAGCTCTAAGTTCTTAGGATCCGGTCATCACTGAAAGGAGCAAAAAGAGCTGAAATGCCTCCACATCAACTAGACGGTATTTGAAAAGGTTTGAAAGCTGTCTTAAGCAAGTCAACATCTGTTGTAAAATAATCCTATTAAATTTTTTTATTACATCATGATTTATTTTGTTTGCCTGTGTGTGTGTGTGTGTGTGTGTGTGTGTGTGTGTGTGTGTGTGTGTAGGTGGTGGTGGTGGTGGTGGTGGTGGTGGTGGTGGTGGTGGTGGTGGTGGTGGTGGTAGTAGTGGAGGAGGTGGAGGAGGTGGATCTGGATCTGTAGTGCAGGGGTTCTCCAAGAATGGACATCTGTATGTAAAGGCCCACGGGTACTAAACTTGACACCTTTCCTACTGTATCCGGAGGCTATGTGAATGTTCCACCAAATCAATGAACTAACATGGAACCTTGAGAAAAGGTCCAGGAAAGTGAGTGCAGTTGGATTGAACCTATTCATGGTGAACCCAACAAGCCATTAATGTGTGGCTGTTGCAGTAAGAAGCTAAATCAAAGCGCTAGCCTTTAGTGACATTTGACTGAGTCCAGATGTGACGACTCTACCTCACTCTCCCTGCACAATGCATGTAGCGTTTTCTGAATGTTAAGTGATGACATCATCCTACCCACTGGAATGTGTGCTTTTGTATTACTTACCGATGATACTGACTTCAATTTCTATTATAGCAAATGTTTATAGATACAACCCACATAAATAACAATTCTTTGGGGGTCTTCAGTTCCTTTCAAGATTACAAAGTTTTATGAGATAGAAACATATGCTCAAGCCAGGTGTGTTGTACATGCCTTTAATCCCAGCACTATCGAGGCAGAGGCAGATAGATCTCTAAGTTCAATGCTAGCCTGGTCCAGGTTCCAGGACATCCAGGGCTAGGTGGAGAAACCCTAAAAAACAAACAGAAAAGTTTTTAAAAAATGAATAAAAAGAAAGAAAATTTATGCTTGAATACGACCACCATGTATAACCAGGTTTTTGCTGGAAGAGAAAGGCGAGGCATGTTTGTTTTTACTGCCATGCTGGGGACTGAACCCATGGTCTTGGATTTCTAGGCTACCCTACCCCTGAGGATACATTCTTATCCACAAAGTGAAGATTACATTTTATTTCATTTTTAAAAACCTTTATTAACAGGTACTTGGAATTGATTGACTGTTTTGAAAAATCAAGTTGTAAATTTTATTACAAATTAAAAATGAAGTACTTAAAATATCTCAACTTCACCAGACTTGAAACAATTTTAAAGCCTTTAAATGGATTTGAGAAAAAGTTGGCTTTTTTCAAAACAAGCAAACAAACAAACAAATATGTTTGTCATTACTAAAAAGGAGACATCTTTAGGTAAGAATAACAAAAACACTTGTGTGGAATAAACAACTCAGATAGTTCTAATGTACTGGATAAACCAACAAAACATAAGCACTTAAGGTCTTCAATCCCAGTCTCCATTCATTTCTTGTTGCTGGAATTTTATATTCATTTCTTCTTGTTGGATGACTCTAGTCATATCATAATACCTCTTCCAGCTGCTACCCTTGATTCTCACCTCAGATCCCAGCCAAGAAGCTCACCATAAACTGTTAGTTTAGCAACCCAGATGATATCCACAGGGCAAGTGAGATATCCAATGAAAGTGAGAAAAACACGTGTGAGAAATTTCCTGTGTGTCAGGGATGGTCGAGGAACATTTCTTAGCCCAATGCTGAAGTTCACACTAGATGCTGTGGGAAACAGAGCATATCACAGGGTGGCTTGAGAGCCAGGGGAATCCACAAATGGAGGTCACAGATAAAACTGGAACCACAAGCTGGGAGGAGCCACAGCTGTGTTTACTATATAAACATTTACTATAATAGAAATTGAAGTCAGTATCATCTGGTAAGTAATACAAAAGCACACATTCCAGTGGGTAGGATGCTGTCATCACTTAACATTCAGAAAACTCTTGAGCCTACATGTTCAGGGAGAGTGAGGAAGAGTCGTGAAGTGAAGTAAAGTGAAGCCACCTTAGCAGTTGTGGGGCTTCGGGACCTTTTGGCCCACTCTTACACAGTCTACTCTACTCAGCATTCCCCCTGAGCTGGAAGTGAGATGAAGAAGCTCCAGTAAGACAAGCCCATGGGGAGCTAGCTTGGCTCAGCTGCCCCTGGAATAAATAAGGCTCTGGGCAGGCCTAGGATGGTGGCTGGAGCTTTAGCATCCCAGTGTGCAGGTGAGTGGCAATCCTGACCATCTTGCAGTTCATGTTAGGCGGCTAGAAAGGACTGAAGGTGTCCTAACTCTTGCATAAAGTAGTGTTTGGGATTCAAGGTAATTTAATTGATTGTTGGAATAGTAAGCTGAAAAAAAATTTTAAGTATACTTATCAAGTAATTCAAGACCCCAACCATTTCTGTAAAAGGTCCAAGTATGAAAGTTGGGGAGCAAGCCACAGGAATACCTGGAGGACGAATGTTCCAAGTAGAGAGAATGGGGGAAGCATGAGTGGGTGTGAAAACAAAGAGGCTGGCATGCCCAGAAACTGGAAGTAACTGAGAGGAGAGGGAACCTAGTGAGTTATTTGGTCACTGTCAGATCCAAAGGAAACTCCAATTTCCCAAACCCCAAAGGGCAGTCCAAATACCCAGAAATGAGCTCAGCCTGGATACAGGAGGGTTTCTGTTGGCTAGGTAAAAGCCAGCCTTCCCCAGGAACTGGTGAAACTGGTTCCCATGTGCCAAAAGGAGTCATTTCCCTTACCTTCTGCGTGCTGGCTGCCAAGCTACATTTCAAAGCCCCCACAGCAGTCTCCTGCCCCCCCACCCCCCGCTGCTCACCCTTCTTATATATAACCTTGCTTCTCTCACCATACTCTCTCTCCTCTGTCTCCTGCTGGTCTCCCCTCCTCTCACAGATAGCCCTGGCCATATTCCGTCTGCTGGCCCTGTTCAGTCTACTTCCTTCTTTCTGGACTCTTCCAGATGCCTCTGGCTGTTCTCCCTCTTGTAGATATAATAAAAATCCTTCCTTTTTCACACCGTAGAGAGGTCATGTTGGCAGTTTCTTTCCTGACATATGTGCTGCTGTAGAGACCAGCTTCCAACAACAGCTCAGGAGCTGAAGAGGAGGCATGGAGTTGGCGAATCATCTCTCAGTTGACTTTTTCATCTGAGGGAGTAAGATTTAATTCTCTGGGGCCAGTGATCAGGGCAAAACTTTAATTCTCTGGGGCTGACAGAGAGAGAGAGAGAGAGAGAGAGAGAGAGAGAGAGAGAGAGAGAGAGAGAGAAACACACACACACACACATCTTCAACATGTCAGGGGCTATCTTCTTTATTTCTTTCCTTACCTCTTTTCTGGTTCTGTATTACTTTATTTTTTTCCCTTACAGCTTATATCCCAGCAAAATCTTTCAAGCAGTAAAAAATTACAATGTGGTTACATTCTATTTTTCAACTGAATGATTACAATGAATACAAGCAAAAAACACCATGTCCCTTACATGACTAAACATTTTACCCATTATAGGTGAAAAACTGTTTTTTTCCCAAGGACCCACATACATTCATACCCCAGCAACTTGTTATAGATTAACAAAGTGTAAGCAAGCAAGATATTTTTCTCAGCCAGTTCTCTTACTGGCAGGCTGCATTTTATGGATACAAAGAAAGGATCAATCATTTTATTATTTGCCTCAAAAGGTATTCTTATAAAAAATCTTAAAAGAATGACAAATCTAAGCTTTTATATATGAAAAACAATTAGTCATTTCCACTTTAAATCCTCAGGGTACATACCCACTCATCAACAGCTTTTTTTTTTTTTTTTTTTTTTTTTTTTTTTTTTTTTTTTTTTTTTTTTTTTTAAATTACAGCTTATCAGGAAGCTGAGGGCAGAAATGGGTACAAGGAATTAATCATCACTTTTGATCACCAACTCATCCTAGCAAGAAAGGTTCATCAGCCAGCAATAGCCAGGCTGCCATTGTTGTTTTTGTTTTGTTTTGTTTTTTCCCTTACCTCATGTGTACCTTTATAAACTTTAAATTGTTCCCCAAGATTATATATAACCATTAACAAAGCCATTAACAAAAACATCTTAGCCCAACTTTACTGGCAATCTACGTGTCTAAATTCTTTCTAAGGGTGGTGGCTGAATCATTAATCTGCTCCAGCAGCAATGCTTGGAAAAAGCCAATCACTATTATTCTAAGTAACAACAGTAACACTGCCCAGTGAGGGGCTAGAAGCGGAGAGTTTTCATACAATTCATAGATGATGAGGGACGTGGTGACCATGAAGGCAACAGTCAGAACTATGCTCAGTAACAACATGAGGTCCTCAGGACACCAGTCCTCAGGGCTTTGCCTCTCCAAGGCTCACCTACTGTGTTTGTGCTGGGCCATACTCCTGAGTTCCAAAGCTGCTTGCTGTTCCTCTTGAGTGGCCCCAGAAACTACTTTGTGTTAGGCATTCATCTCCGTACCCACTAGCCATTTGTCTCTGGCTCAGTGTCCCTGGGAAATAATTTTCCAGCAACCCTGACTCCTTGACCCTCCCTCAGAAATGTGCAGCTATGGTCATCTGCTTGTTATGTTGTGACTAACTGCTAATTTTGGCTTTTGTAACCTGCTTATGCAGACATTCCAGGACTATTTTGAGGTTGCCTTGACTGCCTAATCTTGGCAGAGCAGAATAGGCTTCTGTAGCTTGCTTTTGCAGACATTCAAGGACTCCTTATGGTTTTCACCTTTAAAAATGATCTGCCTTGGCACAGCATGTCTCTAGTTTGGCTCAGAGAATGCAGCCCTGAGCAACTTCAGTAGATTTGGCTAATTATAATGTGACTTAAGTCTGTGGTTTCAAACTCTGTAACAGCCTTGAAATTCATCATGCAATCCTTGGCTTCACCAGTGACATGAAAGCTAAGGAGTGGCTGTTGTTGACTTGGGTTTGTAGAAATTAATTCAGAGAGTTGGGCGTGATGGTAGGAGTCTAAAGGATTGCAAATTCCATTCCAATTCCTAGACTACAAAGCAAGTTCAAATAAAGAAATGTAAATATCTATTTTCCAATAGTCTTAGGCTATCCCAGTGAAAGCGTCATTTGACCCCGTCAAAGGATTGCGTCCCACAGGATGAGAAACTCTTCTCGTGAGCAGGGCTTGCATTTCCTCTTCTCTGCCTCTGTCCAGCTGCTACCTTTCTTCAGTCTCGGCTCGGCACCCGCTCCCCACTTCTACACACAGCCTGCAACAGGCCTGGACACCGAGAGGCGTTCGCACATGTCATTTGGTCACTGACTTCTCATGTTCTTTAAAAGAGAGACAGAGACACAGAGAGAGAGAGAGACAGAGAGAGAGACAGAGACAGAAAGAGACAGAGACAGAGAGAGGAAAAACATCTTTTATTCAATCAACTAACGACTTTGACCAAAGAAGATTCCGTTAGTCTTTTGCAGAGGAATGTTCTTAGACATGTGTTGGCAGTCTCCTTTCTTCCAAGATGAACTGTAAGTTTGGCCTGAGGGAGACACCTACTGGCGTCTTCCGGTAAGGAACCGCGCCCGAGCTGCAGCCAATCAGAGGCAGCCTTTCGAAGAGGTTCAGCCAATGGCGCGGCAGATTCGGAGCTCCCACGGCGCTGGCTCCGGAAGCAGGAAGCACGTGCGGCCGCGGGCGGCCGCGGGCGGCCGGCTCTCACCGCGCCAAAGGAACTGTGTTTGCCGCATTGCTAACCATGGAAGAAGGTTGAGCCTGATGTCCCCGTGTCGGAGCTGAGCGTTATAAATGGGTGGCAGGAGGTGAGTGAGGAAATGACAGCTGAGCTGCGGGGGTGAGGGACCTGCCTGGACACGGGACGCTCAGCCGAGGAGCGGAGGGGAACGCACTGTGCGGACCTGAGGAGCTCCGGAAAGCACAGCCGGGCGCAGAGATCTGTCATTCTAAGGATATGGTCAGAACCGAAAGGAGCAAAAAGAGCTGACATTTCTCCGAATCATCTGCTGTAAAGTATCCTAACAGGTTCTAAAAAAGCTGTCTTAAGTCAACATCTGTTGTAAAATATTTTTAAGATCATTTATTACATTCTAAATTATTGGGTGGGGGTGGGGGTGGATGTCAGAGAATCTGTAGTGCAGTCGTTGCCCAAGAATGGACATCTGTATGTAAAGGCCCACAGGTACTAAACTTGACACCTTTCCTGAAGACCTTTGTTGTATTTTTATTTTTTAAAGTGTAAATTGCTTTGACAAGTTGCTCCTAAACAATTAACCCCTTGTCCCCCTTTTTTGTTTGTATGTTTAATTGTTTTGTTTTTCGAGACAAGGTTTCTCTGTGCAGCCCTGGCTGTCCTAGAATTCACTTTGTGGACCTGGTGGACCTTAAACACAGAGGTCTGCCTGCCTCTACCTCTGCTTCCCAGTGCTGAGATTAAAGGCTGTGTGTTTGACTTTTGAGTAATACATTAGCTTGCTCAATTATGGCTTGTCTTTGGGCATTTAGGAAATGCCATGAGAGATGTAAACTTTGTTTTGTTTGTTTTGAAACAGGATCTCTCTGGAGCCCTGGCTGGCTTGTAGCTTTCTGTGTAGACCAGGGAGTCCTCAGACTCAGAGACCCTCCTGCCTCTGCCTCTGCCTGTCCTGTGCAGGGATCTGCTAAGGCTTGACCTACTACCCTTGGAAGAGACATGAACTCTTTAAAGTTGACAAAAAGAGATGAAAAGTTTTAGAAACATAAGAAGGACCATTGTCTGTTTTAAGATCCTCATAATAGAGAAAGCAGTAAATAAGTGTCAGCACACACTTCGAACAGACTCATGCATTTGAGCAGTCTCAAGAATAAAACCTGAAAAGTTAACAACACAAACAGATTTCATTAACTTTTTACATACATTCACCAATATATGAGAATATCTGTGAACTGGAGTTAGAGTTGTGAATTGCCATCATGTGGGTGCTGGGAATTGAACCCTGCTCAACTGGGATCCTTTGGAAGGAATGCCAGTGCTCTTAACCACTGAAACATCTCTCCAGCTCCTGTTATCAAAGTTTAAATGACCAGAGGAGATTTAGTTTTCTATGAGACTGTGTCTATGGTGGTTTTGTTCTTGTAAAGCTTTGGTAGTTAGTACTGATAACTCTTATCGAGAATAGATTAATAACCTAAGAGAAGTCCGCCGATTTGAGTAGAGATTCAATGTCAGTGTGTTAAACTTCAGCCTTTGAAACTTACTATCATATATATGTCGTCTCTGAGTCTTATCATTCAAATACCTTCAATCTTTTACTCAGACCCTCACAACTTGCATGAACTTCCTCCCTTTCCTTTCCATCTGGAAACATCCAACCATTTCAACCTTTATGCACAGACCCTTCATTACTAAAACTCTTTGCATCTTTATATCCATTAAACATTTTATTTATTTATTTATTTATTTTTTATTTTTATTTTTTTGGTTTTTCGAGACAGGGTTTCTCTGTGTAGCTTTGCGCCTTTCCTGGGACTCACTTGGTAGCCCAGGCTGGCCTCGAACTCACAGAGATCCACCTGGCTCTGCCTCCCGAGTGCTGGGATTAAAGGCGTGCGCCACCACCGCCCGGCTAAACATTTTATTTTTTTATTTGCTGTTTTTCCTTAATACCAGGAGACATAGGTACTTGATTATTGAGAACAGTCATTAAAAAGGCAAATCTTTTCATTACTATCCCTTTAAAGGTGCAGGAAGGAGGCAGTTTTTAGGTCAGAAATAATAGCTTGGCAGCTTTGAGTTTGTTTTCCCATTGAAAGCTGTTTGTGTTTACTTATCCCGGTAGGAAGCCTGTTAGCTCTAGGAAAAGGCAAGGCCCGATTTCCACATAGAAACACTCAAAGGCCTAGTCAGAATTATATCCTCATAAGTCAATTAAAGAAATTAAGCCGGGCGGTGGTGGCGCAGGCCTTTAATCCCAGCACTCGGGAGGCAGAGCCAGGCGAATCTCTGTGAGTTCGAGGCCAGCCTGGGCTACCAAGTGAGTTCTAGGAAAGGCGCAAAGCTACACAGAGAAACCCTGTCTCGAAAAAACAAAAAACAAAAAACAAAAAAAAAAAGAAATTAGGTGGTAGCAATCTCTTTACCATCTGCCTTTTTATAGCTTCTTGTAGAAGATTCACAAAGTCCATAAAGGTCTTCTTGTAGGTTTTTGTCTGTCAGTGGAAGAAGACCCCAAGTTGTCTTAAGGTAAAAGATATTTATTCATTTATTTACGTGCTTATTTTAAGCCCTTTGTCAGAGCCTGTGAACCTGTTGAGAGGCTCCACTGATCTGTTTATTAACCAGTTGAGGACTGGAGAGTAATTGAGCCTCACTTTTGAAGTTTTCTTATTTAACAGACTCAGTGAATGGAACTTTTCTTTGAAGTTCTCAACTGTGAATCATCAGAGAGCATTGTGTCTACCAGTGTATCCAAATGTACTGCAAAGACAGAATGTTTTTTAAGGTGGGAGCAGACGTTTTAACTGTGAATGGACTGGTCAGGCATCCTTGGGGGAGGAGCTAATGGAGGCCTGCATGCTGCTATAGCAGGAGCTCGCAGAGCCTCCGAATTGTGTGATAAACATAGGGCATGGGAGAGGGAGACCCCATAACAGTTGTGCATACATGGTGTGCCCAAAGATGAACATTTACAAGCTTGTGTTGATGGTGACTTACTTTTAACTTCTTTAAGTAAAGTTCTTAACCGTTGTGCATGCGTATGAGCATTAAAATCCATTCTCTTCTTGAGGGATGGAGTTTTTTAAATCTGACAAGTTTTCCTCACCTAATTTAGTGTTGTTCTGTTTGAAGAGAAATAGGATAGTTGATTTGTCCATAATTGTTGTGTAACATGTACTAATCCAACCTTGAACTTGTTGATCCAGCCCATCACAGGGGGCCTGCTGGTGGGAGACAAAAGCCTACATGGCCTGAGTTTTAAGCTGCCAGGCTTTTGTCTCAGAACTGGAGGGTGAGGAAGAAGCTAACCATCTTAGAAGTTTGACACCTTTATTACCTAGCCTGCCTCTGCCAGGTTAATGCTGGGATTAAGGGTGTACACCACGATGCTTGGCTATTTTTCTTTAATTTATGTAAATGAATGTCTGCCTTCATGTGTGTCTGTGTACCCCATGCATGCAGCACCCACAGAGGCCAGAAGGAGATGTTGGAGACCCTGAGATTGGAGTTACAGATAGTGGTGAGCCACCATGTAATTGATAGCAATTAAACCTGGGTCCTCTGCAAGAGTAATCAGTGTTCTCAGCTGCTGAGCCATCTCTCCAGTCCCCCAGGGCTGAATCTGGATAAAAGGAAATGACAAACTATTGCATTTGAAAGACACCCCCCCCCTTTTTTTGTGCATCTCACAGATCACAGCTTTTACTCCTCTTGTGTCTGTCTTAGTAATTAGTGCCCCATCTCTTCTTACATGAATCCTTGACTAAACTTAGGGAAGTGAACAGGCAGGTGTTGATGAGAATTGACCTGAACTGAAAATCCTTCTGGAGAAGGAGGCACGAAGATTCCAGATGCAAATCACCAGAGCTCTTTAGTTTGTAGGGCACAGCTAGAGGACTGTGGGGACTTAAGTACCTCCTGACCATTCCATTCACCCCCTAGGCTGAAACTCCTGGCAGATTCCTATGGGTACCTTGCTGCTCAGAAAGATGTGGGTGGCAGTTCTCCAAAACCCTCACCTTGGGTGTCTCTTCACCCTCATGGTCCTGCAGCTGCCCAAGCTGAATACAGGTAAATCTCTCTTCTCTCCTCCCACCCCATCCTGGCTGCTGGGTGGAGCTGTTTCTACCAGTGCAGAGGGCTGCAGCGCTCCTTCCTACCCATCCAGACTGGGATCCAGTGGGTCCATGGGAAGGGAATAATTGGAGTTTGGAAGGGATTGCTTTGGGTTTCCTGTCAATCAGGTCTATCCTATCTCCATACCCTTCCTGATCCTGCTTGGTTCTTTGCAGGTCACTTGGAGGTCCTCGGGCCCTCGCAGCCCATCCTTGCCTTAGTAGGTGAAGACTCAGAGCTGCCTTGTCACCTCTCACCCAGTGTGAGTGCGGAGCAGATGGAGCTGCGCTGGTTCCGGAATACATTCTCGCCTGCGGTGTTGGTCTACCATGAAGGCCGAGAGCTGAAGGAAGAGCAGATGCCTGAGTACCGAGGGCGGGCGATGCTAGTGCAGGACAACATCACTTTGGGGCAGGTTGCTCTGAAGATACACCAGGTCAGGACCTCTGATGAAGGGGTGTATGGGTGCTCCTTTAGAGATAAACAAGCTCATGGAGAAGCCTTCGTCTCTCTGAAAGTAGCTGGTGAGTAGACAGGTTTTGACTTCAGTGACGCAATGATGTGGATGGATATGGTTTTAAAGTGTGAGCATAACAATTATGAGCCTCACAAGTGAGAAAAAAAAAAAAATCTGATGCTGTAGTTTCTGCCCCTTAACTCCTGATTCTCTTGACTCCACCTCCAAGGTTCTGGGCTAACAGACATGTGCCACCACATCTGGCTTCAAACATGCTTCTGTTTAAAAAAAAAAAAAAAAAAACATCCTGGTGAAATCTAGTTCTCAGCCCATAACAGTGAACCCTCTGCACCATCAGCTTATGTGGTCCACCGGCTTTCATGTATGTAGAGAAGAAGCACGATCTTGGCTATTCCATCTAAAAGTGTAGCTTGGGCATGGTGGCACACACCTTTAATCTCAGCACTCGGGAGGCAGAGGCAGGCGGATCTCTGTGAATTTGAGGCCAGCCTGGTCTACAGAGATTTCCGGACAGCTAGGGCTATTATACAGAGAAACCCTGTCTCAAGAAAACAAAAATAAATAAATTAAATAAATAAGCAAATAAACAAATGTCCAGAGACATTTATTATTAAATTATTAGAGACATTATTAAAACTACAGTGGCTCATGTATAAGTTCAACATCCAATTTAAAAAATACTAAAACCTCTTGGCATTTTGACATGAAATATACATTCTCACATAGATTCATAGATTTGGGCAACTGTGGTTCTTTGGGGTCAGACTATAAAATGTTTCTATGCCCTGTAGAGCTATAAGGGAAGAATCCAGCAGAAGAGGAGAACAGGAGGCGTCTCAGTAGTCATTTGAATGTGAGGTACAGGCTGAGGTTGCAGTCCTTAAAGAGATCCCTGACAGCATCGCAGCATGGAAACACTGCGGTCCTCCACCTGACTGTCTCCATGGAAACAGTCTTCTGTCCAGTCCTGCCTGTCCACGGGGAGCCGGCTGTGTCTGCTCCTCTCCTAGACCTCTCTTCCAAGAAGAGGGCTCCACTGTCACTGCGGGAGCTTCCAGACGCAGCTGGATCTTGGCCACCTCTAGGCCACCAGTCTTGCAATTTTTTCATCTTAAAGGAGCACTCTTTCCTTTTCTTCCTTCCTTCCTCCCTCCCTCCCTCCCTCCCTCCCTCCCTCCCTCCCTCCCTCCCTTCCTTCCTTCCTTCCTTCATTTGTTTTATAGCCCTAGGCTGACTCAGAACTCACCATCTCCCTTATGAAGGTTTCCAGTGTTGGGATTACAGGCCTATAATTTCAGATGCCATCTTTCTGAAGAGGTCTGTCATGTGTCATTTCATTGATCCCTAGTCATCTTTGGAGTGAAGTGTTGAGGATTTCTGGTCCTCTTGTCCCCCAGTTTCTGTGTCTCCCTACAAATACTACAGTTCTATGATATAAGCCCCCAAAGAATAACCACCACCAATTAAGGCCAGTTTCTCTCTAACAGCTATGGGTTCTGACCCTCACATTAGTATGAAAATTAAAGAGAATGGAGAGATGGAGCTGGAGTGCACCTCCTCAGGATGGTACCCAGAGCCTCAGGTGTTGTGGAGAACTGCCAACAGAAAGAAGTTACAATCCATTTCAGAGTCCAGGAATCGTGATGAGGAAGGCCTGTTCACTGTGGCAGCTTCAGTGATCATCACAGACAGCTCCATAGAGAGTGTGTCCTGCTGCATCCAGAATCTCCTCCTTGGCCAGGAGAAGGAAGTAGAGATCTCTGTACCAGGTCAGTGGAACTAGTGCTGGGTTCTCATGTTGACAGACACCCAGGGCAATATAATAATCGTACCACTTGGTAGTCAGAGACAGGCAGATCCCTGTGAATTCAAGGCCAGTCTGGTCTCCATTGCAAGTTGTAGGCCAGTGATGGTTGCATAGGGAAATTCTCTCCCTCTCAAGAAAAAAAGTTTGTGTGTGTGTGTGTGTGTGTGTGTGTGTGTGTGTGTATTTGCACATGTGTGTATGCATGCATGCCACATTGTGTGTGAGGTCAGAGGACAACTTATGGGAGCTGGTTTCCTTTTTCTACTGTGTTGTTCCCAGGGATTGAACTCAGTTTATCAGGCTCAGCATCAAGCACCTTTACCCACTGAACCATCGCACCAGCCCAAGATTCTGGCTTTCTGTGCTTAGGGAATAACCATTGACAGAGAGATCCCTTGGATTCTGTATCTGTAGATTCAACCAGTGGGGTAGAGAGCATTCAGCAGAAAATACGCACCTATACTAAACATGCACAGCCTTGGTTCTTGCTGGTCCTGAAACAGTGTAGCACAACAGCTGTTTCAATAGCATTTCCCTTATATTGGGATTTTGAATTAATCCAGAGATGATTTGAAACATAAAGGAGGATAGGCATGGGTTACTGGGAGATATGCATCTTCAGACTTTGATATTCAAGGGGATCCTGGAGCCCTCCCCCACTGACACCAGGGACACCTGCATCTTTACTAGTAAACTTGGTTGGTGGCTGTCGTCCACTTTTGATGCAGAGACTTTCTTGAAGTAGCCGGAAATTTTACATTTACTAATTTTGCATTTAGCCATCAACTCTCACTGTCTTAGAACTTTGTCCGAGTTCTCAGGACTTCCAGAGCCCAGTCGTTGCATGTATTCCTGGATTCTGCCTCTGGTCTGTGGAACAGCATCTCCTATCTGATCATCTGTGTGCTTGGACCTCTCCGTCTTTGCTTCCGAGTTATCTCTTATTCCTTAGTTTCTCCTTCTACCCTTGGAATCTTCATTCACCTTCTTTCATAGAGTAGAAATCACTTCATGTTCTTTCTTTCTTTCTTTCTTTTTTCTTTTCTCACTGCTCGATCCGAACATAATGCCTTGTGCATGTTAGGCAAGTGCTTCTCCACTAATGTACACCCCAGAACCTTGCTATCTGTTTGTTTTTCTTGATACAGGGTCTGACAGAACCTAGGAAAATTATTTACAAGATTTTTTTGTTGTTGTTGTTGTTATGGGGTTTGGAAAGGTGTTGCTTGTTTTTGTTATTGTTTGTTTGGTTAGTTTGGTTTGGTTTTGGCTTTGGTTTTTCGAGACAGGGTTTCCCTGTGAGCCCTGGCTGTCCTGGAACTCACTCAGTAGACCAGGCTAGCTTCAAACTCAGAGATCTGCCTGACTCTGGCTCTCCAGTGCTGTGATTAAAGGCGTGCACCACAACCCAACAAGATATTTTGGTTTATGGTAGTAGGACATATCCTAGAAGAGCTATACAAGGCCAGGTGTGTGGAAGTGCACACCCTAGGCATTAATGTGTATTCACCAAGGACCTTTTTTGTTCCTGTGGAGGATGCAAGAAGAGATTTTAAGAGGTTTATGGAAATGGCAGCAGAGACCAAATAGATACTTATTACATTGCATGCATCAGCTCCATCTTTTTTTTTTCTTTTCTTTCTAATTTATTTATTTTTACTTTATGTGCATTGGTGTTTTGCCTGCATGTATATCTATGTGAGAGTGTCAGATCTTGGAGTTATAGACAATTGTGAGCTGTCATGTGGATGCTGGGAATTGAACCCCGGTCCACTGGAAGAACAGCCAGTGCTCTCAACTGCTGAGCCCTCTCTCCGCCCTCCCCTCCCTCTTCTGGAGACCATCATTGGGGTTTACCTTTGCATTCTTGAGGGATCTCCTGGTAATCTGCACATACAGTCTGAACATTTTATCTTCTGTCACATTCTATTCTTCAGTGATTTTTTTTTCATTGTTAAATCTATTTTTGTCTTTTGTTTTTGAAATGGGCTGTCATTCGGTCTCAAAAGCAGGCTGATTTTCCTGATACTGAGGCCACCAGTTCAGTCATGCTCTGTGATATTCAGAGGTGCTATTTCTCCTCTATACTTAGCAGTTTTATGAGACTTTTGACATCACCCTTAACCAAAAACAAAACAAAGCAAAAATGTCTTTTTCCTTTGAGATAAGATCTCCTGAATCTCATGCTACTTTGGAATTTATGGCAGTCCTGCTTCAACCTTCCAAATGATGGATTATAGGCATATGCCAGCACTCCTAGTTACTTTTAAATTTTGTATTTAATTTTACAGGGTTTCACGTTGTAGCCCAGGATAGCCTCAAACTCACAGCTCGGCCACAGCTGCTGAGTAGTGGGAGTCCTAAGTGTGTATCCCATGCCCATTCAAAATTCCTTTTTAAAAGAACAGATAGTTCTTACCTTAAAGGGCTCTTATATGTTGCCTTTTCTGTTTTTCTACTTCCTCCCACCTGGAATCAAAGTATCTCTGAAAATGTGGGGGTGTAATTATAGCCAGTGTCACTGACAAAAGAAGGCTTGGCTGGAGTAAGACATGGTGTACACAGTGAGGTAGTCCACCATCACCACCCCAGGCCCTGAGGGTCCTAAGCTAGTGACTTCTCCAGGGATGTCAGCAAACACTCCTCTTCTCAGTTGTTACAGGACTGTCCTCCTTAGTCTGGATTGTCATAGCAGCATTCCTGGGGTTTGTGGTATATTTGGCTTGGACGCTATACAGGACAAGAAAGAGGAAGAAACATGGCACAGCTGGTCCTCTAGGTAAGTCATAGAAAATGAGGTTACTTATGGATGGTGGTACCAAACAAGGGATCCATCTTGAGGGGTGGGCAGATTTTCTGACCTATAGAGAGGTTGCGGTTCCCTTGAGCCTATTATTTCAGAGTTTCCATAGTAGGAAGCAAATATAGACACATGAAATACCAAATGTTCAGAGCTCAGAAGAGGAGTGGCATTAGATCTGAATGGAGTCTGGCTCCTTAAACCTTGAAACCCAGGAGGTCACACCTCCAGTTCACACTCCTGAGTGATTAAATTCTAGGAGGGAAACCAGATGTACTGGTGGTTGGCTTGCATAAGGAGAATGTGATAGAGAATGCATTAAACACGGGAATCCTGTGTGCGGGTTCTAGACTGTAGAGCTATCTAAATAAGTACTGGATTGTTCAGACTCTTGGCTGAGGTTCTGTCTGAAATGGTCTTGTGTGGCACTCTTCCTGGGGAGATAGGAGCAGACATCTATTCACCCCAGACAGAGATCCAAGGAGGGAGCAAAGTACAGATACATTTAAAGTCCAACTCGGTGAACCAGTGACTTTTGTTAGGGTTTGTGCTGAACAGTTTTATGTCAGCTTGACACAAGCTAAAGTCATCTGAGAGGAGGGAGCCTCGATTGAGAGAGTGCCTTTGTAAGATCTGGCTGTAGGCAAGCCTGTAAGAGACTTTTTAAATTAGTGATTGCTGTAGGAAGACTCAGCCCATGTGGGTGCTGCCCTCCCTAGGCTGGTGGTTCTGGGTTCTATGTGAAAGCAGGCTGAGAAGACCATGAGTAGCAAGCCTGTAAGCAGCACTCTGTCATGGCCCTTGCATCAGCTCCTGCCTCCAGGTTCTAGCCCTGTTTGAATTCCTGTCCTGACTTCCTTTGGTGATGAACTGTAATATGGAAGCATAAGCCAGATAGACCCGATCCTCTCAAGTTGCTTTTATCACAGCGTTTCATCACATCAATAGTAACTAAGACAGGGTTACTTTTAGCAACAAAGTGAAGGGTTACTTATAGTAGCAGAAATGACTCAAAGACAGCTATATCACCAAGGCCAACATGGGTGACAGCTCATGAAAGCTGGAAACCTATAGCACACTACAAAGCCTGTAGAAATCTCAGCAGGATGGAGAGTATTCTGTCCAGGTAACACAACTGGTCTAAGCCTCTTGCAGGCAGCTCTCCTGAGTACTGCCTCTTCCAGCCAGTCAGCTGGCCTCTGCTTCTAAGGCAGTTCAGCTTGTCTGAGAATGTCTTTCAGCAATCCATACTGTGTGTGTGTGTGTGTGTGTGTGTTTGTGTGTTGGGGGATTTCTTTCTGTAATCTGTGAATATATGCTGTTCCCATTGGTTAATAGGTAAGCTACTTTGGCCTATGGCAAGGCAGCTTAGAGGCAGTTGGGAAATCCAAGGAGAGAAACAGGAAAGAGAAAGGTGAAGTCTGGGGGGAATGCCAGCCTGCCACCCAAAGAGCAACATGCCTACAGATCGGTAAAGCCACAGAACATGTGGCAAAACATAGATTAATAGAAATGGGTTAATTTAAGATATAAGAGCTAACTAGCAAGAGGTCTGCCATAGGCCATACAGTTTGTAAATAATATTAAGCCTCTGAGTGATTATTTTATAAGTGGCTTTGAGACTGCGGGGCTGGGCAGAACTGGAGAAACTTCCAGGTACATATATGCTTATGACGGGAGGGGCCTAGTGTATCTGGTCAGTTTCAGGAACTTCCTGAAGCTATTGAGTTATTTCCCAGATTTAACAAGTTTCCCTGCAGGATGAACTGACTGCTGACTAACAAGGATTTTCTTAGGAACAAAGACTTTTCTTGTCTTTTTATGGCTGGTGTTAATCAGATACAGTTGTAGCTGTCTTGTCTGATTCTGGCTTTCATTTTTCTATGTCCTAAGTTTTCTGTCTTTAGGAGGCCTTTGTGGTATATTTGCTCAATTTATAGAAAAACTCCTAAACATTTCATTTGTTTCCATTTTCTTTTGTTGTACTGTTCACAAAATATTTTCTCCCTAACATGGTGGTGACTTCTGGTTTTGTTTTTGTTTTTTAGAATGGAGATTGGCACGGTTACATGCAGGTCAGTCTACTTGCTGCTTCTCTGGGTTCAGAGCTCTAACCTCCAGTATTGTTACTTTTCTTCCTTCCTTCCTTCCTTCCTTCCTTCCTTCCTTCCTTCCTTCCTTCCTTCCTTCCTTCCTTCCTTCTTTCCTTCCTTCCTTCCTTTCTTTCTTTCTTTCCTTCTTTTCTTTCTTTCTTTTTCTTTTGTTTGTTTGTTTGTTTTATTTTCAATACAGAGTTTCTCTGTGTAGCTGTGGCTGTCCTGGACCGCACACTGTAGACCGGGCTGGCCTCTGCTTCCCGAGTGCTGGGATTAGAGATGGGCCTGGGAGCCCCCAGCTATGTTGTTTCTTTTCTATTCCTGTGATAAAAACATCTTGACAAGGCAGCTATTTGAAGGAAGGGTACGGTCCAGGCTCACACTTCCAGAGGGATAAGAATCCATCACCATCGTGGCAGGGGGCGTGGCAGTTAGCCAGGCCGGCGCTGGGGCAGCAGCTGAGAGTATACCTCCTGAACCCCAGCAGGAAGCGGGAAGCACACTGGGAAGGGGACTGGCCTTGGGAAGCCTAAAGCCCATGCCTGGTGACACACCTCCTCCCACCAGGCCACACCTCCTAACCCACCCCAAACAGTTCTACCAGCTGGGGACCAAGTGTTCAAAACCAGGTGTGAACCTGTGAGGGCCACTGTCATTTAAACAAGCACACCTCCCAAGAACCCAAAGACCAAGAATAAAGAGAAGGGAAGCTATTGATAAGCTTTTAGTAGTGAGCACGAAGAGATTTTTAATTGTGGGGGAAAGCCTGATCTTTCTTTCCTTGGGACTCTAAAGGGCCTTGAAGAATGGCCCAGACCAGCTCCCTGTGACAGGGTGATGGAAGGCACAGCGAACCCTGGATGCTGTTATCTTTGACATTACCTGTGGCTGCTGATGAGAGGATAGAAGCTATGAGCAGGCATCTCTTCCCTGAGGGTACCTGTCAGCTTCTAGAACACTCCTGCATATCTTTAGAGAAGGAGGGGTAGGCCATGCTCCGTCTGGCATTCACTGATGCACTTTCTCTTTGCTTTTAGTTGGTGTGACCCTGGATGAGAACACGGCCCACCCCCACCTTGTCGTGAGCAACGATTCAAAATCCATTTACCTAGCAGACTCCCGTCAGACATTGCCTGATACACCAGAGAGATTTGACACCTGGCCCTGTGTGTTAGGCCGTGAGACCTTTAACACAGGGAGACATTACTGGGAGGTGGAGGTGGCAGGTAGGACTGACTGGCTGGTGGGGGTGTGTAGGGAGGATGTCCTGAAGAAAGGATTCATCCTCATGTCTCCCAGGAACGGTTTCTGGGTCATGGAGTTGTCTCAAGAGGAGTACTGGGCTCTGAAACCCCCTCGGGTCCTTCTCTCTCTGCCAGAAGCTCCTGGTCAGATTGGGATTTTCCTGGACTACAATTTAGGAATCGTCTCCTTCTACAATACCAGTAATGAATCCCATATATATACTTTCCAAGAAGGTCCTTTTTCTGGCCCTGTCCGTCCTTTATTCTGTTTGTGGTCTTGTGGTGGGAGTCCCCTGACCATACGTCCAGTGGCTGCTCAGTCTGAAGCGCCCTGAGTAGTGGTTGACGACACAGGCCATCATCCCCTTAAGCAGCCTTATCCTCTCCTGTCGCCTTCTCCTGAGGCTAAGGCTGTCACTTGTCATCTAGTCCCTCAGTGACTTCTTTTGGACGGAAACGGGGGGAAAATGGATTGGCAGATTGTGGGTGACTTCGTAGTGAGCTTTAGACCAGCAGTACTTCAGGAGTTTGGGAACACAGTCTGAGGACACCGTGATAAGTAAGTTAGTAAGAGTGTGGCAGGAAACAGCTTCTTGTCCTGGAGAAGAGAGAGGTCACAGAATGACCGCAGGGAAAGCCACAGGCAGGGCCCAGACAGTGCGGTGAAAGTCGACCAAGGGTTCATTGAGACGGCACCTGGGAGATCTGCGGATGAATGCTCTTGTCTTGAGTTCCACATCCAACAAGGTAGCAGACTCCAGCTCTCCTCTAGGTTCTGTTGGACAGGCTAACAGAAGGAGATTGCAAAATTCAGGAGGGCTTTTCCCCTGCCACCGCCGAATCGCGCGGAGGCAGAGGCTTGGGTGCGTTCAAGATTCGGCCTCACCCATAATCCACTGCCATGGCCGAGGAAGGCATTGCTGCTGGAGGTGTAATGGACATCAATACTGCTGCTCTACAAGAGGTGCTGAAGACCGCCCTCATCCACGATGGCCTACCACGTGGCATCCGAGAAGCTGCCAAAGCCTTCGCCAAGCGCCAAGCCGGTCTCTGTGTGCTCGCATCCCATTGTGATGAGCCTATGTACGTCAAGTTGGAGGAGGCACTTCGTGCTGAGCACCAGATCAACCTAATTAAGGTTGATGGACAAGAAACGAGGGGAATGGGTAGGCCTCTGTAAAACTGATAGAGAGGGGAAGCCATGGAGGGTGGTTGGTTGAGTTGTGTAGTGGTTAAGGACTACAGCAAAGAATCTCAGGCCAAGGATGTCATTGAAGAGTACATCAAATGCAAGAAATGAAGAAATAAAAATTTTGGCTCAAATAAATAAATAAATAAGAAGAAAAGAAAAAGAAAAATTCAGGAGGGGAAAGGTCTCCAGCATGGCAGTTGTGCAGGCGAGTTTATGTCAACTTGACACAAGCTAGAGTCACTGGAATGGAGAGGGTGTCAACTGAGAAAATACTTCTGTAAGACTGGCCAGCCCATAAGGCATTTTTTAAATGCATGATTGATGTGGAAGGGCTGGGTCCATTGTGGGTGGGGCCACCCCTGGGCTGGTGGTTCTGGGTTCTGTAAGAACGGCTGAGCAAGATGCAGGAAACAGCCAGTAAGTAGCACTGCTCCACGGCGCCAGCGTCAGCTCCCGCCTCCGGGTCCCTGCCCCGTGTGAGTTCCTGTCCTGGCTTTCTTCAGTTGCTGAACTACAGTGTAGAAGTGTAAGCCAAATAAATCATCCCTCCCCAACTTGCTTTTTGTTCATGGGGTTTCATCCCAGCAGTAGTAACCCTGACTACGACGGCGGCAGTTGAGACGTTCTGGTTAGGACACCAGCGTTTTTGTGTTAGTGCCTTCCCCATGGTCCTAACCAGCCCCTGTGTGTTCAACTTTAGGTCGGTGGCTCCAAAAAGTGCTTCTGTCTTGTCCCCCACTCTCACTTTGGAGATACTATTTGGTGAGCCTCCGCTTCCTGTTTCCCAGGCACCACCAGCTGCCTCTCCCCACCGTTATCTACAGACAGTTCCGTGCTAACTACTGTCCTCCATGCCCAGTCACTCTTCGCCAGTACAGCATCTCTTCTGTTTACAGACCGTCTGTGTCATGAGAACTAGCTCGTGCTTTTGGCTAATCCTGGAATGAACTTTACTCACACTCCATTTCTCCCCACGTCCGTGTTTAATGCCATGAAGGGAGAGAGATTTAAGTGCATAATACTGTCGGCGAATTTCTAAATGGTCTTATTAAATAAAGAACACCGAGCCAAACGTAGGGGTGAAGGCCTTAGAGAGATCAGGGAAATAGGGAGAGCCACCAGCCAACCTTACCTCACCAACTCTGCAGCTTCCAAAGAGAGTGACTTCCTGTCTACCCAGGCTTATATGTCTTGCTCTTCTGCTATCTGATTTGCTCTCTGTCTAACTACATCACTTCTTCTTCCTGGCCAGCTGTATCACTTCCTGTCTGTACAAGCCTCCAGAACTCTATGGTTGGTACTGTGATTAAAAGTGTGTGTCCCCATGCTTGGCTCTGTTTCCAGTGTGGCCTTGAACACACAGAGACCCTGCCTGCTCGGTGATAGAATTAAGGGCCACTGCTGCCTCACTTCTTTGTTTACTTAAAATGCCTTGCTATTTCCTCTGATCTCCAGGCAAACTATGTTTATTAAAGCACAAATAAAATAACACCACATTTCAGCACAAATAAAATATCACCACATAATACACCAAGAGCTGGGCCCAACCTCAGAGAAATACAGGGGTTGTCTTTTCACGTGACTCATTTTAGAGATAAACAGCCCATGGATAATGAAAACGCTCAGGCCAAAGCACACAGTAAGTGTTATGGTTTGAATGCGAGCCATCCCTGACAGGCTCCATGGCTGAGGCTCGTCCCCAGCTGGAGCTGCTCTTCTGGGAGGTTGCACAACCTAACTAGAGGGTGTAGTTTACCGGGCGTGAGTCTTGAGGATTAAACAGACCCTGCTTTCTGATCCACCAAGCTCTGGGCCCCACACTCCCACTGCCACCAGAGACAAGTCACAGACCAGCTGCTGTCTCCCCAGTCACAGTCGCCTGTCCCCTCTACCACCATGAGCCAAAGCAAACTCTCCCTCCCCGAAGTTGCTTCTTGGAGGTATTTTATCACAGCAGGTGACAGGGCCGGAAGCAGAGGGCGTCCCCGCCATCCTTCTGTGCACTGGTGAAGGTATGATCGAGAGTAAGGCGAGGTGAACTTGGGGCCAGACAGTAAGAAGGATGTTTAAGGGAAACCCACAAGGCTATCCTCACTGGCGGGCTGAATTTGGAGGAACTGAAGTCGCGCCATCTTGTCCTGACTCATTTGTGTCTCTTAGACATTTCTCAGCTCTCAGTGCCCCAACAGCCACGTCAGCATTGGCAGCTCATTTGGGATTTCGATGACCCTGACCATGGCCCAGATGTCTTGACCAAAATAATTAATGTTCTTACAGACTAAACAGAAACTAAAATAACTGAAAAGGGTAAAAATCAAATTGTCTGTTGTCTGGAATAACGACTATGTTCTGCCAAAACAAACACTACATGGTTACATAGTTACTCTGGTCTCACCTAACATTGATGTGATTGTGGTGTTGTTGTTGTTGTTGTTTGTTTGTTTTTTAACTTTAAAAACACTACCCCTGAGCTTCAGCACCAAGAGTCTTTCTTTGGTGTTAGCCTTCCAAAAATAAAGAACTCAGTTTAACCTTATATGTGCATGGTGGTCTATGACTTTCTCACCTATCCTGTAACAGAGTCTCGTGAATTAGACAGTACTTGGGGGACCATCTTGTTGTACAGCTAGATAACATCTGAGATTTCTAAGGGAAAGTTCTCTTCCTTCATCATTTCATAGTATTTCCTGAAGCAAAGCGCTTTTCCCTCTCTGCCTACACCTTTCCGTGGAAAACTATAACTCCACTACCGTTTTTCTGCTAAGGTGGATGACCAGCTGTGCCCAGATCAACCCTTACATCTCAGGCTGCGGAGTTTGGGTGGCTTAAGGCCATACTGTAGAATTGATCTCAGCCAAAGAAAGCCTCCCTGCCCAAGATATTTCTACCTCTGCATGGGGTTTGTGGGGGTCTCTGGAACCACAACAGCCAGCAATGTAGTGAAGGGAGGCAAGAAGGTAGTTTGGTTCAACTCGACCCAGTAACCAGTGTTGGTTCAAACTTCGGGAGTCTGACCCTGAGTAGTTGACCTTAGACATGTTTGTGCACGGTAGGATTTGCTGAAAGTTTCCTCACGATAATTAACTCAACCCGCTGTGTGCAATAATACTTAAAACATCAAACTCTTTGTAAAGTACACGTGACACTTCCATATAGATTGTCATATAAGGGTCTGGGGGGCATCTTTCGTGGTCTCTTTGGTCACCAGGCTACTAACCACAGCTGCTCCATGCTTTCTGGATGGAACACAGGTTATGCATCCCCCCCTTTGAAGGGACAACCCTGTGTGTTTAACATTACTGGATCCCCTGTTGCTTAGCTGTGAATGCATGAACCTCCGTACCTGGGGGGGGGGGGGGCGCATACAAGGACTGGTCAGTATGTATGTATAGAAGTCTGTGGCTTGTGCCCAAGATCGGTAATTCTAGAAGGCCATCCTACTTTCAGAGCTCACTGTGGGCATGGCAAAGGCCTCTGCTGACTATTACATTCCAGCACTTCTGTCTGCCTCAACTTCCCCAACAGTGATTCACAGGCATTCCCCAGTAACTGTATTACACTCTTCCTCTGGGACATCAGAGACGTGGCTTCTTAAAAGCATGTGTCAGTCCAAGACAATTTCAGAGGATCCATGAAGTCAGAACTCTTCAATGCTACTAAAAGCAATGTTCATATTTTTGCACGTTACATGTAGACTCAGAGTTTCCTAGGTGTTAAGTGATGCGTGATGACAGTGTCCTATCCACTGGAAAGTGTGCTTTTGTGTTACTATGCTTAAAATGTTCTTGACTTCAGTTCCTATTATATTAAATGCTGACAGATACAACTCACATACAAATTCTTCAGGGTCCTCAGTTATTTTCAAGAGTTCAAATAGTTTATGAGATGAAAGCATTTAAAAACTTATGCTTGAAGCAAACACCATGTATAAGCAGGTCTATGCCAGAAGAGAAAGGTAAGGCAAGTTTGTTCATTGCCATGCTGGGGATTAAACCCAGGGCCTTGGTCATGCTAGGCAAGTACCCTTCTCCTGAAGTACTAGCCTCAAAGCTAAGGTTTTATTTCATTTATTTTTTTATTATTATTTCAGACCTTTATTAGCTTTCAGTTTATTAACTTTTTTAAAAAATAACATCTTTAACTTTTATTACAAATTTTAAAAAAGAAGTTTAAAAAAAAATCTCAACTTGACTAGGTATTAAACAATTTTGAAACTTTTAAAGGTGGCTGGGTGGTGGTGTCACATGCCTTTAACCCCAGCACTTGGGAGGCAGAGGCAGGTGGATCTCAGAGTTAGAGACTAGCCTGGTCTACAGAGCAAGTTCCAGGACAACCAAGCCTGCACGGAGAGACCCTGTCTTGAAAAAAGATAAATGAAAAACAAAAAAAACAAACAAACAAAAAAAAAAAACAGAAAACAAAGGAAGTTTTTAAAAGTGTATTTGAGAAAAAAACAGGCTTAAAAGAAATATTACCCCAAAGATACATCTTTAGGTAAAAAATAACAAAACCCTATGGTGCATAAACAGTGCTGATAGTTATCTGGCCAATGGAAAAATGGTCTTCAGCTCCAATCTTCCTTCTTTTCTTATTGCTGGAATTTTGTTTCTGGGATTCTAGGAGGCCATGTACTGTTGTGTACATACTCCGAGGAGACCTGGAGGTGGCACTAAACTCTCATGGGAGCTAATCACAAGGTCCTGTGCAACCTGATCCTTGCAGGTCCTGTTCGTCTGGTCTTCTTGACTTCCAGAACTCAGCAACCCCACAGCCCCAGTGGGCTTCCCATCATAGTCATGCCAAAAGAAAAGACTTCTTTCAGCTGCGCAACACACACACACACACACACACACACACACACACACACACACACACACACACACACACACACCCCTACCTCAGATCCCAACCAGCATCTCTCAGTAAATTGTTGTTTAGCAACTCAGGTGGTAGCCAGGGCAGGTTGCAGCCTCCAGGATCTTAGCCAAGGAAAGCCGGGGTGGGGAGAAGGCGTACCACTCCTCCCAATACCATGGTAAGCCTCTCACCACAGAAGTTTATTCTTGCCAGCTGGGAATTCCAGCACCGTTAACACTGGCAGCTAAGGATGTCTACACAGAGACCATATTTCCTTTGTATAGAGGTGTTTCAAGTTAGAATGACAAAATAGCCTGTATCATGCTCAGACCTCAGCATATTGGCTTTCCAACTGTAAATCTACACTTTTCTAAGAATCTCACAAGAAACACATCTACATTAATGGGCATGTCTTTGGCTCCTTGTTCAAACCTTGTGGCCCATGGTTTTACCTTGTCAGGTGGAAATCCTAACCAAGACACCAAAGGGGCCACCTGTAACTTCATTTATCAAAAAGGAGGAGAAAAGGAAAAGAAAAGAAATTTCCTTAGCAACCCTTTGAGACGTAACTTGAGAGCCACCAAAATCATATGTGGCTACTATAACACCCGTAAGTGTAACTCTCCCCTGAGATCCCCACATTCACACTTGAGTGTGTCTTTTCCTTTCCCCGAGTGCCTCTCTTTCTATTATTTCCCGTGCTTAAGTCTATACTTAAGGGTCAGCAGGTAAAGGCACTCACCACCAAGCCTGACCACTTAGCGTTCAGTCCCTGGGACCCACATGAAGGAGAACACTGATCCTGAAAGTTACCCTCTAACCTCTGCATACGTGTGCTCCCACAGTCCCCTGCACCCCAATCAATCATTCAATCAATCAAAATAAACAAATGTAATAAAAAAAATTAATCTATGTTAAAATCTCTTCCTAAAACCTCCATTCTGCTTCACGCTGGCTCATCCTGAAGGTTCTTTTCTGTCATGAAGCCAAGAATCCCGTCTTCACCTGAGTATCTGAAAAAGGAAAACTTCCTTGGGCTGCTGTAGATGACACTGTGGCGCTGCGTCTCCAATCCAGGCCCCACGGCCACCCACAAACCCTAGCTGGGCAGCTGGTGAGCCATTAGGCTTCATGTAGCCACAGGCGGTCAGAACCCCACTACCGGTCTCCCAGCATTCACAGCTCCCACCCCAAACTTGGCTCCCCACTTTGAGTTCTCAGATACAGCAAACTCCTGACATCTGAAGCCAAAAGGAACTTCCCGCAGCTTTCTAAGAACAAAAGCTGAGACAGAGTATGTTCCCGATGCACTGATAATCAGGAGTTCATAGGAGGGAACAGCTGTCTCATTGTGAGTTTTATGTACACATTCCCAGAAACGCATCTTTAACACGCTCAGTTGGTTTCCACATACTTAACTCATCTGATAATTGATTTTCAGCCTTGCTCACTTTCCAGCGAAACTAAGGAAGGGGCTTGGAAAAGTTTGAGTCGTCCTTGTCCCCATTGTTCTAAAAACAACAAGCCTTTTGTGAGCCCCACGGCTGCCACAGAACTGGCACACACCGTGGTGTTCGGGGAGTCAGAGCTTCAACCCCCAAGATCTCTGAGGCTCAGGATGCACGGTAATTCAAAACATTTTGGAGATAAGGACGGAAAGGAAGGAGGAGGTAGTCATTGTTTTTGAAGTTTTAGGTCACAAACTCTCTCTTGGAAGTTGACCACATTAGCTGACCCATTTCTCCCTCCCTAGGTTGCGTGAAGGCACCGCTACTCCTAACTCTGGCTCACAGTGATGGAGGGAGGATTCCAGGCAGGGTGTTTGGAGAGGCAGTGGTGAAGAGAAGCAGAGACCCCAGAGGTGGTAGAGACGGTGGTGAGCGGCCTTGGGATAAGTCCTGGGAACCCTGAAACCCTGACAATTTACAACATAGTGTTCCATATCTTTAAAGGCAGTTGTCCCCTGAATCTCACATCCCTTGAGTCTCAAGGTGCCACCCCATTTCCTCCCAGTTTGCTTCTGGCATTTCTCTGACAAGCGTCCCTCTCCAAGTCCTCACAGGGGGGTGGGGGCGAGATTTCCACTCAGTTCTGAGATAGGGGGTTTCTAATCCCACCTAGTCACTTAAGAGTCCTCAGAAGCAGGGCATGCTGGCCCATGCCTTTAATTTTAGCATCTAAAAGCCAGAGGCAGATGGATCCCTGTGAGCTCAAGGGCAGCCAGGTCTATATATTGAACTTCAGGGCAGCCAGGGTAGCATAGTGAGTGAGACCCTGTCTCAAAACAGTCCTCAGCAAAGCTGAGCGCACAGCAGCAGCCCAATGAACTTGCCCTTTGCTGGTTCTTCCTTCTCTCTTTTCTTTGCTTCCTTTCTGTGTTTCCTGAGATCACCTCCCAGTACTTCACAGGCATCCAAATCTTTGCTTCAGGGTCTGCTTTTGGTGAAGACAAATGAGACAAGACTTAATTAGGGGTACACAGAGTGGCGGCGGCGGTAAGAGGAAAGGGGATGAAGGCAGCCCATTTTTTAAATGTCTGGATCTGGCGTAGCCCAGACTGGCCTTGAGTCCCTATACACCTCTGAGCTCCTGCTTCCATGTCCCAAATGCTGGATCATGAAGTGTGGTGAGTGTGCAGCACCACTCTGGGCCTAATAACAGATGTATAGGCTTCTGCTGAAATGTCAGAGTCCAGCTTTGTTCACACCATCCCAATAGCCTGTCGTCCAGAGGGAAAAGGCGGCCCTCCCCGCTTAGGCATGTCGTACACTAAGGCCACAAGACAACGAAAAGGCCAGAGTGAGCAATAACCAGAGGTAACACACAGGCTGCAAGGGGCAGAACTCAGAGAAGGTCTCGTTTAGTCCCCTCCTGAATCTCTGTCTACCTTGCTCAGTCCAACCTTAGTTCATTGGCTTCTGCTAAGTTCTCTGGTGACCCTTCCATCTTCTTCAGACCAGCTCCTTTGGCTCCATTTCCACATCCCTCCCAAATATGCAAATCCCATCAGACTGTCCTAGGCATGGGGTTGGTCAACAGGAGCATCATTGCAGAATCGTATTGTCAAACGTCATACGGCCGTATCTGGTGTATGTTAATTGTGTGTGCTCCCTGAAAGAGCAGTTGGTCATGAAGTTCAACGCAAACCAGTTAAGAGCCCAGAACTTGCAGGGCACTTGCTCACTCCAGCCCTTCCCCTTGACTCAGTTTAACCAGAACTGTCACAGCTGGCCGCTGCTTCATCACCTGACGATTCTGAACAAGAATAAGACAAAAAGCTATAGAAGCCTGTGGGTAAAACTCAGCAGTTTAATATGTGCTCATCATCGGGGGCCTTGAGTTCAATCTCCAGTATACACACACACACACACACACACACACACACACACACACACACAAACACACACACACACAAACACACACACAAACACACACACAAACACACACACTAAAAATGCATCAAAAATGTAAATGGTTATATAGAGAAATAAAAGTGTAAATGAGTTATTGTGTCCAGAAACTTGTAGAAAAGTAACAGATAAAACAACTATACAGATCAACATGGTGGCTCATACATTAATTTCAGTACTCAGGATCTGAGGCAGGAAGATTGTTTTGACTTCAAGATTATCATAAAGAGTTGCAGACAAGCCTGGGCTACACACTGAGACCTTGTCTCAAAATAAACAAATAAAATAAAATAATAAAAGTGATGTGCAGCCAGCTTGGTGGCACATACCTATAATACCAGCCTTGGGGGTTGGAGGCAGGAGGATCATTTCAAGGTGATCCTCAGCTGTACAATATGCTTGCTCCCACCCCCATAAAAATCGTTAGATTTGTTTGCTTCTGGAAGACGTTGCAGAAGTTACCAATCTTCAGTGACTTTTGAGGGAGGAAGACAAATTAATCGTGCAGACAAGAAGGGGCAGAATGTTCTGGAAGAGGGAAGATAAGCACTGTTATCTAAAGGTGGTAGTTTGAGTAACCACACCAATTCCAGATCCTGCCTGCTGGTGGGACAGCAGATAGGCTTAGCAGCTGCACCCGAATCTATTGATATTTTAATTATTGCCTGCTGCCCCACAGGCCACTCAGGCCACCGCCTGGCGGGGCTTCCGGTTCCATGACCCCGGCTCAGCCACAACCTTGATATGTAGGTTTAAATTAAGTCTCTATCGTCCTATTTATCAGTAAGACTCAGGAGTCAAAGGCTGGGGTCAAAATTTGCTACCTCAGAGAGGCTGAGTAGCAACTAGCTGACCTTGCTTTTTAGCAAGAGATACCGCAATAGACATTTCTCTTCATGTGTCCCAGAACCAAGAGAGCTCAAACTCTAGTCCCCGCCCTTTCCTTCCAGTTTATCTTCTCTATCCAAATTGGTCAGCTAGTCACTTGCTCCACCCCTGATTCAAGGTATAACTTTATTGGGCAGTCTCAGGAGTGTGATCAAAATATCCCACAAGAGACTGTTCCCTTTCTCCAACCTTTTGACACTGAGACATCTCTGTCATCTACAAAGTACACACTGGAAGGAAAAAATACACACAAAGTAATCTCATATGAATTTGTGTTGGGCCACCACTGCCTGGCAGGAATATTTTTTTTAAGATTTATTTTTAATTTCTAATTGTGTATATATGTGTATGCCCAAATGTGGGTTTGTGCACATGAGTGCAGATGCTCAAAGAGTCCAAAGAGGGTAGCAGAGCCCTGGGAGCCAGAGTTACAGGTGGTCAGGGGCCAGTCCACACAGGTCCTTACAGGAGCAGTCCATGTTCTTAACTACTGGGATATGTTCCCAGCCCGACTGACAATATTTTTATCCTTCAATCTGGTAAGCCAGGATGGAACATTTAAATGCATTGTATAAATCATTTTAAAATACAAATTACCCACAACTGATGAGGCAAGGATTCAGAACTAAAGACCTGATATTTTGACAATATACATATCCTGTAGGTATGAACAAGATCAATGTGGCATTTCTGATTGACAATCGTTACCTTCTAAGCCCTCCTACCAGTCCTTAACATACAGAGAATTTTAAACAAAGAGTAGTAGAACCAGATTTGTGGTGGGAACAACCCACACCCTGACAGTCTAGTGGGCCAGTTGGGGTAGCTAGCCGTGACTTTAATCATAATAATTGAAAGGTAAACCAGGCTGCAGTGGCACACGCCTTTAATCCCAGCACTCAAGAGGCAGAGCCAGACGGATCTCTGTGAGTTCGAGGCCAGCCTGGTCTACAGAGGGAGATTCAGGACAGCTCCAAAAAAACTACACAGAGAAACCCTAAAAAAAATTAAATAATAATTAAAAGATAAATAAAACTAAGGAATTTTGTCAAAAATATAAAGCCATTATTTTTAAAATTATTTTTAATTTACGTGTATCCATGTATGTCTGCCATGTGTGTGTGAGTGCCCCAGAAGACCTCTGGAACTTGAGTTACAGATGGTTGTGAGCTACCATGTAGGTATTGGGAACTGAACCTGGGCCCTCTGCAAGAGCAGCCAGTGCTCTTCACTGCAGAGACATCTCCCAAGACTCCAAATATAATAGTTATTCACTTTAATTTTTTTAAAAGATTTATTTATTTATTTATTATGTATACAGTGTTCTGTCTGTGTGCCAGATTTCATTACAGATGGTTGTGAGCCACCTTGTGGTTGCTGGGAATTGAACTCAGGACCTCTGGAAGAACAGCCAGTGCTCTTAACTGCTGAGCCATCTCTCCAGCCCCTATTCACTTTAATTTCTAAAACATCCACACAGACCTATTTTGGAACTGGGTCAAACATTGTATTAGGAAGTTATTAAGTTCATGAACAAAGTGCATTATTCTTTTGTTTGCCTTTTTTCAGGTGGCTCTGGCCTACTACCTCCCATAATACATCCATACTGTGTTCTGGGAATCTGAGCCACAAAACACTTATCCTTCGAGCCGGATTCGAACCAGCGACCTAAGGATATCCAAGTTGGAACCTCTACAGTCCTCCGCTCTACCAACTGAGCTATCGAAGGATGACACATATGTGTTCTAACAAGGTCTCAAGTAGCTCAGCCTAGCTTCAAGTTTCTATGTGAATGGTTTTAAAATTTTGATCTTTCTGCCTCCACCTGGGATTACCAGTATGAGTCACCAAGGCTCATTTTAAACAATGCTGAGGATCAAACTCAGGGCTTCACAAATGCTAAGTGGGCACTCTACCAGTGCCAAGTGCAGTATTCACAGTAGAAAAAAAAAACCCAGTAAACAATCCACGATCTTGGTAACTACGTCCTTTTTTTTTTTTTTTTTTTTTTTTTTTTTTTTTTTTTTTTTTTTTAAAGCAATGCTTTGAATTATTCAGGAAAACTTACTGATTGTTTCTATGATGTACACAAATTTAAAATTAATACCAGAGCAATATGTGTCAGCTGTCATTAATTGATGGGTTCATGGTGATTTCGTTTATAAAATTGTTTTTCTTCTTTTTCCCACTTTTCTGTAGTAAATGGAAATTCAAAACTACATAAGGAATTGCTGATCTCACGAGTGACCTTGGCAGGGGAAGTCCTTGTGACTGTGCCTTTGTGCCACCTTGGAGGTAGAATCCTGCCGCCCACACAGCAGCTCCTGAGAGTGGAGAGGAGATCAGCGATGCGGAGCTGGAGGCATTGAGGCCCCAACCCTCTAGTTATTCACAAATGTAATGATAAAGCAGTTTACTTTCTGGGCTCCTATTCTTTTGCCTGCTTTGCTTCAATTACTCTTCCAAATGCTTCCTACTCGGCATAATCCAAACAAGGTATTAGTAACATTAGTCTTTTGCTTAAAAAACAAACAACAACAAAACCCTCCACAGCAACAATCATAAAAAAGACACACACAAGAAAAAACCAACTCTCTTTTGTTTTGTTCAAACAACTTCTCTATATGTAGTTCTTGCAAGCCTCCATCTTGCTACTTAGCCCAGGCTGGCCTTAAACTTACAATTATCCTGCCTCCTGAGTCCTGAATTTCCACGGGTGAGCCACCGCACTGGGCTTATTGTCATTTTCAGTGTTAAAAAACTGAAGCTACAGGAGCAGTTAACTGGTTGATGGCCTCACGTCTCGTTTTAGTCACTCCGGCTTTCTGACTTTTTGTTCCTGTTCCCTCTATTCAGTCCAGCTCTTCAACGCGTATAGTTTTCTTAGAGGAGGAGGATGGATCCGAACCACCGGATCACCAATCCCTAGTTCACGTCCTTGGAAAACTTTTTTTTTTTTTTTTTCCTGAGTAAATACACTTGGCCACCTGGGGGCAGGCTTCCGTAACAGCACACAACCCCCTGCCTTCTGCTGACTCTAACTTTGACCCTGGGGCCACAAGCAGCTTTTTCCCTTGGTCCCTCTGGCTCCCACTCCTTTTTCCTCTGCGACCTCGAAGTCGGTAGGTGCTTCTCTCTCAGCTCAGCGAGCCCCCGTGCTCGGCTTTCTGTTCCTCCAGCCCGTCAGCCCTGCCTCTCTCTTCTTTCTAGACTAGACAGGATTGTAGCTCACTATATAACTCGCAGAGATCATCCTCCAGAATGTCGGGCGTACAGGTGTGAAATACCACTTCTCTCTCTCTCCTCCACTTCATTTCATGTTTCCATTTCTAGCTCCATGGCTTTGTCTTTATTATCATTTCTAAGCATGAATAACAAAATATTCTACTCAATAAGATTTTATTTTATTTCTCCTCCTCCTCCTTCTTGTAAATGCAGAGATTCCAACACTTCTTTTTTCCGTAACGGTGCCTCAATTGAGGGCTGTAGGCCCGAGTTTGCTGTTTTGTGCATGCCTGACCAGACTTAGAAAAGGGTGTGGATGGGCACTGTCGTAACATGGGCTGAGAATTACCCTGCGAGGGAGATAACGAGCGCTCTAGGTTGGAAAGAACTGATGGAGAACAGAGCCCATAGTTACCCCCTTGACCGTTTATCTCCCAGCCTGAAGCTCCTGGCAGATCCCATCAGCAGCCGGTTGCCCCAGCAAGGCTGGAGATGGCAGTTTCCCCCAACCCCTGCCTCTTGGCGTGTCTGCTCACGCTCATGGTCCTGCAGCTGCCCACGCTGGATTCAGGTATGTCTCTGCTCTAGCCGTCTCTTTCTTGCAAGGTTGGAAGGTCCCTCTAAATGTCAGTGACCCAGTTTGGCTCCAAGTGGGGACATCCACCAGAGTCCAGTGGATCCAAAGGAAATCTCCCCGGGTGGTAGTGCACGCCTGCAGTTCCAGCACTAAGAAGGTAGAAGCTGATCTTTCGGGGTTCAAAACCAGCCTGGTCTACATAGAGATAGCCTTGTCTCCGTTGGGAGAGCCTAGTTTTGTTTTGTTTTGTTTTTTTGTTTGTTTGTTTGCTTTGTTTTGTTTTTTGTTTTTGTTTTTCTTTAAATCAAAGAAAAATGGAATGCTGGGTGTGGCGGTGCACACCTGCAATGCTAGTTGAGAGTTGAGGGCAAGAGAATCAAGGTTACAGTGAGCTGGAGGCCAGCTTGGGATTTGTGAGATCCAGTCTGAAAAACAAACAAAACAACAAAAGGAACAGTAGACAGCTTGAGCCCCTTACTTTACTAGAAGCCTGGTCTGTAGATCCTCCATCCTGTCCCATCGTCCCAGCTGACCTTATCTATCCTGGCAGCTCCCTTCCATGTGACCGCACCTCAGGAGCCAGTGCTGGCCCGAGTGGGCTCAGATGCGGAGCTGACCTGTCGCTTCTCCCCAAATGCGAGCTCGGAGCCCATGGAGCTGCGGTGGTTTCGACAGACTAGGTCGCCAGCCGTGCTTCTTTACCGGGCTGGCCAGGAGCAGGAGGACCAGCAGATGGCCGAGTACCGCGGGAGGGCCACGCTGGTGACCGACGGGCTCCCGGACGGCCGCGCTACACTGCGGATCCGGGGTGTCAGGGTCTCGGACCAGGGGGAGTACCGGTGCTTTTTCAGAGACAACGACAGCTCCGAGGAGGCCGCTGCGCATCTCAAAGTGGCTGGTGGGTACACAGCGGGCTGCGACGCCCAGTCACCGCGCGCCAGGACGCTCACTTTAGGAACCACGGGGCTCATTCTCCAAATCACCTTGAGTCTGAAGAAGGGAGATGAGTGGGAAGGGGCTCAGCTAACGGGGCGGAGTGCTGAGCGAGATGGCGTTCCTGCGGATACCTCATTTTAGTTATCTTTCGCGCTTTTCCCTCTAGAACAGGACTACTTCCTCGGAGAAATACATAAGATTCTTAATTTAATTTCGTTTTTTGAGACAGTATCTGCTATGTAGCTCTGGCAGTCCTCCGGCTTCTACTTCCGCAGCGCTGGGATTACAGGTGTGCACCGCTACATCCGGCTATTACATTCTTTTACCAAGTACACCATAATTCACTGGGTCAGTTCCCAGAGCTGGTTTAAATTGTGCGTGTTTTCACGTTTACGTAAGGCTGTGCTGAGCATCTCAAATGCTCTGAGCAGCTCCGTGGATTAGCGCCTAAGGACTGGCCCCTAGCCTTATAGAAGGTGGTGCGTTACTAATGTTCTTTATTCACCCCAAACGGTTTTACTTTGACTCGTTCTCTCTCTCTCTCCGCCCCCCCCCCGTCTCTGTCTCTCTGAGATAGTAAGGAAAGAATACACTGAACTCTGACTCCTCTGCTTGCTAGAGATCAGAATCGAGCAAACCTCCCACTCCGCGTTTCCTCCTGTGAAACCAGTAAGCTATATCCGACAAGAATTTGCAAAATGGAAATAAAGTTTATTATTATTCACTTATTAGTGAATAAGTGAAAAGTACTTTGCCAATGGTAAAAGCATTTTTATACTTTTAAATTAACTTCTACGTCTTAGACTAATATATAATACACACAAACTGGCTTTCTTAATTTGTTAGTTCATTTATGTACGTATTTAACTTACTTCTTTTGAAACCCGGCAGCTTAAGAACGCTTTAAGGCCAGAATCATGGGTCTAGAAGCAGCCGACTCAAAAGAGGAACATTCCCACACCGGGAGTCGAACCCGGGCCGCCTGGGTGAAAACCAGGAATCCTAACCGCTAGACCATGTGGGAGATGCTGTACGCGCTTCTCTCTTGCCTCCTCCTCCCAAGTACAGGATTACAGGTGTACACCACACCTTCTTTAGGTACTGCGAAACGGAAGCGCTTTGTGAGCTTAACTCTTTCTCTAGCCCAACGGTACGTCTGCCATGTTTGGCCGCATTTAATACACCACATATAACTCTCACGTCATTTTAGGGAAGTGCATCTTAAAAATTGATTACACATATAATCACTCTCTCTCTCTCTCTCTCTCTCTCTCTCTCTCTCTCTGTGTGTGTGTGTGTGTGTGTGTGTGTGTGTGTGTGTGTGTGTGTAAGTGACAGCCTGCGAGATGGAGGCAGAAGTATCAGGAGTTCAGAATCAACTCTGGCTACCTAGAACCTCATGAGTTCCAGGGCAGATTGGCAGCATAAAACCAAGCCTCAAATAACAGAAAAACCCACCTAGATATTTGATGACATAAAACTATCTTTAGCCGGTCGTTGTTGCTGTCCGCCTTTAATCCCAGCCCTGGGGAGGCAGAAGTGGGAGGATCTCCGAGGTGGAGGCCAACTTGATTTACAGAAAGCGTGTGTTCCAGGGCGGAGAGAAGCCCTCCCTGTCTCTAAAAACAAAACAAAGCAAAACAGCAACAAAACAAACAAACAAAAAAATCAAAGCCGGATGGTGGCGCCACTCGGAAGGCAGAGGCCCTATGTTGATTTTTGTTAGGGCATAATTGTGTGAGAAAAGATTTCATTTAAGAAAATTCCTGAGTCAGCATCCTTAATAAAGGAAAGTTAAATAATCAACTACAAATCACAAGGAGAAAAAAAAAAAAAAAAGCCTGTTTTCAAGAATATAGTCTTTTGGGGACTGAAGGTGTGGTTGGTAGAGTGCTTGCTTAGCGTGCACAAAGCCCTGGATGGGATCTCTAGCACTGTGAGAAAATGGTTGTGGTGCCACCTGCCTGTGATACCAGCACTTGGGAGGCAGAGACAAGAGGATCAGAAGTTCAGGGTCATCTTCAGCAGTATAATGAGTCTGAGGCCGGCCTTGGCTACATGAGTGCCTGTCTAAAAAGGAGAATACTTTTCTTTCCATTTCTAAAATTTCTAACCGTAGTTGTCTCATCCCCCAAATCATGTTACGTACTTTTAACTAGAGCACTCTTTCTTAACTCTGCTTTAGGTGGCTCCTAAACCACCTCTTAGCCATTGCTTGCTGCTTCTGAGGGTTGGACAAGAACCCCCGTGTCTACCCAGCAGACTTTTGCTTATGGTGAAGGTCTTGATCCCAATAAGACATCCTCTCTGAGAAGGCGTAATAAATTATTTTTATCGATTCTTCGGTCTCCACACAGAAGGACTAGAGGAATCCCACCTATTCCTAGTCCACTTTTGCATCCTCTCTGTCTTTCTCAAATTAAGATCATCATGCCCCCAGGAAAGTTCCCACTGAAAGATTAAGGCCAGCTTCTCTCTCCATAGCTCTGGGCTCCGATCCTCACATCAGTATGGGAGTTAAAGAGAATGGACAAATCCAACTGGAATGCACCTCCTCGGGGTGGTTCCCAGAGCCAGAAGTGCAGTGGAGAGCTCCCTCGGGAGACAGAATTCCAGTCACAGCAGAGTCCGGGAATCGTGATGAGGACGGCCTGTTCACTGTGGCAGCTTCAGTGATCATCACAGACAGCTCCATAAAGAATGTATCCTGCTGCATCCAGAATCTCCTCCTTGGCCAGGAGAAGGAAGTAGAGATCTCTGTACCAGGTCAGTGGACTGAATATTGGACTGCCATGTTGACAGAGACTTGGGACAATATGACCTGGGGCCCTGCTCAGAAGGGACTTCATGGCCGAGTTGTCTACATCTTCCCCCAAGTTCTTGCCTGCTGATTTGAGGGAAGCCCTACCAACTTCATTAGAATAAAGATACTGAGGGTTGAGCGCTCTCTCTCTCTCTCTCTCTCTCTCTCTCTCATTTTTTGAGATGGGGTTTCTCTGTGTAGTTTTGGAGCCTGTCTTGGAACTCACTCTGTAGACCAGGCTGACCTCAAACTCACAGAGATCCACCTGCCTCTGCCTCAGGAGTGCTGGGATTAAAGGTGTGCGCCACCACTGCCTGGCGAGCTGTATCTCATTGACAGAGTGCTTGTAGCATGCATGAAGTCCTAGGCTCTACCTCTAGCACGCCATGCACCACCCCCATGCCGATCACATAAAAATTCCAGAGCTTCAAACTGTTTGGGGGCACCCAGGCAGGGGGATCAGGATCCGTCCCTGGTGCATGGGCAGGCTTTGGGGAATCTGGTGCCTGTGGTGTGACGCCTTGCACAGCCTTGGTGCAGTGGGAAGGGCCTTGATCCTGCCTAGGCTCAGTGTGCCGGGCTCTGCTGACTCCCCGTGGGAGACCTTGATTTGGGAGATGTGGGGATGTGGGGTGGCTTGGGAGGGAGGGCTGGAGGGTGGGAGGAGGGAGGAGGTGGGATCTGTGGGTGGTATGTAGAGTGAGTAGAAATTTTCTTAATAAAAAAAAATGAAAAAAAAATTCCAGAGCTTAATTTTAGGATAAATGGGTGAGACAGAGGAACTTTGTCCCTGGGGGCCTTCTGGACCGGACCCTCTCCTTCAATAAGTAGAGACTAAATGGCTTTTCCGATTTGACCTGCCCTCCCTGAACCTCTCCTCGCTTCCTCATCCCACACCGGAGCTCCGGATAGGCGGCCAAGTTCCTCCAGGAAGCAAGCTCTTTCATCCCTAGTCATCACCTCTGGTTTAGCAGGAATCATGCCTTGTTTATTGACCAAAAAGACCTATTCTGTCAGGCACGTGGTCTCTCCTCTTCCTCCTTTACCTCCACTGCCTCAGTGGTGGTTAACAAGGGGCTTCTGAGAGGCCCATTAGATTTTTATTTCTCACGCTCTGGCCCTAGATGGCTCTCTGTGCTTGCTTCTGCCCAGGGTCAAATCTCTGCAACACTCAGCATGAAGGAGTAATCCTTGCTGTGGGAGGTGGGAGGCCTTCAAGGGCATCCTCATCTCCATCTCCCTTTGACACTAGCAGAGAAGCTGAAATCATTCAGTTTCCCAAACAATGTCCTTCTTGAGCCTGTTTTCATTTGTTTGTTTGTTTGTTTATTTAGCTCCCTTTGTGCCAAGGCTGACTCCTTGGATAGTAGCTGTGGCTATCGTCATACTGGCCCTAGGATTTCTCACCATTGCGTCCATATTTTTCACTTGGAGACTATACAAGGAAAGAGCCAGAGAGCGGAAGAGTGAATTTGGCTCTAAAGGTAAGTCACAGTGCCCACAAAGGCTTCATGTTACAGCTTCCAGGGAGGGTGGGAGTCAGGCCTGTCCAGATGACTTCCAGCAGGAAAACGCTGGATTTTAGAATTCTGAAATTGGAAGCAATTATAAGCCTTCTAAAATTACAGGTACCTAATGTGAAGAAAATTGGATGTGATATAGGCAGAGTCAAAACCAGCTCTTTGTTATTTTATACCTTATGTTCTCTCACAACCCAGCTTCAGGCCCTCTGGCCAATTCTAAGCCCATTTCCCAGGAAGACTCTTATGATTAAGATCTAGTCCTAAGCCAAGAGGAACTTCCGGATGGTTTCTTAGAAACACTCTGTTTTTGCTGGCTGCGTTTCTGTTCCTGGTTCACTGGCAGCGTCTGTCACTGGGCCACCATGGGTTAAACAGTGTCTCTTTTATGTGGTTCTCATTCTGGTCTTCCGCCTTCCACTTGGCTGTTATAAAAAGCCACTGAAATAATTTTGTTTGTTTTCCAGAGAGACTTCTGGAAGAACTCAGTAAGTTGTCTTCTTGTTTTTGACCCCCTAGATTTTCTCCTCCTGTCTGTTAGCACACCACTGACAGTCTCTCTTTCTTCACATTGCAGGATGCAAAAAGACCGCACTGCATGAAGGTCAGTGGTTCTGAGCTCCTCACTGCCTCTGAAGCCCTAGTTCGGGAGTCAAAGACCTGTGAGGGAGGCTTGACCACGAGAACACTCAGACGTCTTCTTTAGTTAGTGATAGGCTACAAAGGGGGCAGTGAGAGTGAATGACCTCAGCACTCCCCACGAGGCATCCAGAGAACCACGGAAGATGGCTAGCGGAAAAGCTCCTCTGACCACACCCCATACATAGGGCAGTCAGTTCTTAAGTCATTCCAGAGTTGCCAGTGAGAGATGGGGTCTGGAGAGAAGGACAGCAAGTGAGTGGCCAGACAACTTCCCTACTACAGGGATGCATCAGCTCCTACAGCTCCGCTCCATGTATTTGGGAAGGAGGCACAGGCCGAGTACCATCTTGCATTTGCTGATGCACGCTCTCTCTTTGCCTCCAGTTGACGTGACTCTGGATCCAGACACAGCCCACCCTCATCTCTTTCTGTATGAAGATTCAAAATCAGTTCGCTTGGAAGATTCGCGTCAGATCCTGCCTGATAGACCAGAGAGATTTGACTCCTGGCCCTGTGTGTTAGGCCGAGAGACCTTCACTTCAGGGAGACATTACTGGGAGGTGGAGGTGGGAGACAGAACTGACTGGGCCATTGGCGTGTGTAGGGAGGATGTGGTGAAGAAAGGATTTGACCCCATGACTCCTGATAATGGGTTCTGGGCTGTGGAGTTATATGGAAACGGGTACTGGGCCCTCACCCCACTCCGGACCCCTCTCCGGTTAGCAGGACCTCCTCGCCGGGTTGGGGTTTTTCTGGACTATGAATCAGGAGACATTTCCTTCTACAACATGAGTGACGGGTCGCTTATCTATACGTTCCCCAGCACCTCTTTCTCTGGCCCCCTCCGCCCCTTCTTTTGCCTGTGGTCCTGCGGTAAAAAGCCCCTGACCATCTGTCCAACTGCCAACGGGCCTGAGAAAATCACGGTCATTGCTGAGGTCCAGGACACCATTCCCCTGTCCCCGCTAGGGGAAGGCCCTGCTTCTGGAGAAGCAGATACCCTCCATTCTAAACTGATCCCTTTCTCACCTAGTCAAGCGGCACCTTAACGGCTGTTCCAGCTCCACCATTTCCTTCCCTTTGACTACTTCCTCACTCTGAAGCTTCAGTTGCCAGTTTCCTGGGGTCCTCTTTCTTCCTGGGGTCCTCTTTCTTCCTGGGGTCCTGGGGGGTGGTGATTAATTCACCTGGGGAAGGTGTCTCTGCTAGCGAAGGCAGGAGAAAGGCTGTCCTAACGTGTTTCTGTGCCAATATCGGGGAGATTGAGAGGTGATTCCTAATCTATTTCTAGTGCCCATATCCCTTCAGATCAGAGCCTACACAGGAGGACTTGGCAAACCACCCGAGGGACCAGGAGGTGATTAGGTTGGCGTGAAATTGTGGCGGCAACATTTGGAATAGGGATATGTGGGACCACAGATTTTAGGCAAGAGAAAAACAAAACCAAAGCACAGCATGCTGGGAAAGGAAAGATCTTAGGCTAAAAAGCCCATAAAGAAATTTAGAGAAGACGTGACAGAAACAGATGAAGGGAATGTGGTCCAGTTAGGCATGCTTGTCCTGTCCCTAGGGTTTTCAGGACTAGATCTCAAAATTTCTTATCAATTGAATTTTTGGGCTGCTTCATACACATATATAATGCATTCTAGTTACTCCCACGCTCCCTCTGTTCTGTCTTACTTCCCTCCCCTTCCCTCATCAATGCCACACACTGAGTTTAACCAGGGCTGTCGTGGGACACATGGGTTTGTAGTTACCCACTGAAGTTTGGTGGGCTCAAGAAGACAGGTATGACTGAATACAACGATTTATCCTCTCCCACAATCTATCAGCATCCACTAGTTCAGCTGGGAAGGGTAGGGTCCCTATCGTGGCTAACTGTTGACAGGGCCAGTTTTGTGCAGGCCTAATTCTGGAAACTACGGTACCTGTGAGATCATGATTGCAAGAGCCCAAAAGAGAGCGTTTCCCGGCCATCTCCCTGTCCCCTGACTCCTAAGGTCTCTTGTCCTCTCTCTCAGGCTGTGTCTTGAACACTGTATCTACAATTTTCTAAGGCATGTTCTGGAGGATGGAGGAGACTGGCCCTGCCCGTTTGGAAGCAGAGCTGTGAGCAAGCCGGGCAGGGACAGAAAGGAGTGGAGCTGAGAAGGGCTAGAGAACAGACAGGGTTATAACAGAAGGAAAGTTCCAGCAAACCCGCCAGGTTATATCTGCATGTAACACGTCTGTTCCTCCTTCTGTGTCCTCCACCCCACCCCCACCCCCACCCTCCACCCCCTCCACCCCCACACCCCACCCAGAAGGTCAATCCAGCCTCACTTTATTGACTCCATTAGGTGTGTGTGTGTGTGTGTGTGTGTGTGCTGAGGTAGAGGTTTACTATGTGGCTCAGACTGATCTTGGATTCCTGATCCTCCTGCCTCCACCTTCCAAGTGCTGGAACTGCAGCCAGGTCCACCATACCTGGCAAATCCACCAGTTTTGATTCAGCCTGCTTAGGTAACACCGTTACTTTTGCCAGTCTCAGCTGCACGCTCCCTCGGCCTTCACTGCAACGTCCACCCGCCTCACCTCACGGGCACCCCCAGTTCCCTTCCGCTGCCACGCTGTGCTGTTGCCTAAGGTAGCCTGCTAAGCCTTCCTGATTCTGTTTTACATTAGGATCCCCAGAGTCGCACCAGGATGCTCAACACAGCAGGATGCTCCTCCTGTTTGTGTCTGCTCCAGTGTCCTCTGCTTGCTGGGGTTTGTTTTGCTGATGACCTGTGTGTATCCAAGCTCCTCCGTTTCTACTGTACTTTTTCCAGCTTCCAAAATGGAAGTTGTCCATGGACCTTGTCTAATAAATAAATAAATAAATAAATAAATAAATAAATAAAGTCTGGTTGCGGCAGGCAGCTTCTGAACTTTCCTTTGTTTATCTGAAGAAGAAGAACTCGGTAAAGTGAAATGGGACCGAAAGCTGCCTGGGAACACACTGCTTGCTTCAGCAGCGCTGATCTGTATGACCGCAGGCCTAGGCCTTCAGGAGAGAGTCACCAGAACAGGCACGGGTGGGAGCTACTCATGGGGAGCAAACTACCCTCCAAAAGGCCACTGTGCTGAAAGCTTCCTGCTCGCAGCCTTGTTTCAGGGGTAACTTCATTTCTATTCCTGTTAAGGCAATTGTGTTGGTGAGTAAACCTCATCCCTTGCTCAGATGCACCAAGAGGGTACAGCCCCCAGCAGAGCTTTGGAGTGCCATGCGCCAGTCCAGTGTTCCATCCCTGCCCCCCATGACTCAATTAAATCTCCAAACAAGGACCAGGCCGTGGTGGCGCACGCCTTTAATGCCAGTACTTGGGAGGCAGAAGCAGGTAGATCTCTGTGAGTTGGAGGCCAGCCTGGGCTACAGAGTGAGTTCCAGGACAGCTAGGGCTGTAACACAGAGAAACCCTGTCTCGAAAAGCAAGAATATCCAAACACATGAAAGTTGGGGAACACATTCAAACCGTTGCTCTTTGCTCCATCACTGCCCAGTACCCAGTGTCCTCCTCCCTTCTCTTCTTTTCTCGAACACTAGCCACCCTGTGCAGCTTGTCCTGTACTGTACTCCTGGGAAGAAGGTCTACTTTATCTTTCCTTTAAAGAATTAATTTAAGTTAAATATGGTGGCACGTGCCTGCGATCCCAGAACTCAGAACTCAGAGGCAAGAGAACTGTCATATTTGAAGGCAGCCTGGACTACACAGTCACTTCAAAGGTCAGCCTAGCCTATCTAGCAGCACACTACCTCAATATAGATGCATGTGCTCATTTGTGTTCGAGTTTTACTTGTAAAATTCACAGAAAACATAGTCTAAGCATCCTTTTAAAAAATGCAGAGGGGGGGGCGGGGGTTTGATATGACTTACCAGATAAAGACACTTGCTTGCTGAGCTTGATGACCTGAGTTCAATCCCAGTGACCCACACGGTGGAATGAATTTTTCTCAGATATCCACGTGTTTGTCATACAGCATGTTTACCCATACAAATGCACACATACACACGCTAAATACATGACTACATGTAATTTAACATGTTAAATGCCTAGGAAAAGTAGACATTTGCATTACTGTGTTTAATGTGTGATGTGTATCCTAATATGTATCTGTAAAATCTCACACAGAATATATGGAACTGTGTCTCTGAGATTAGAAAGACAAGGGGTCTCAGAACTGGGCATGGTGGAACATGCTTGTAATATCAGCACTCTGGAGACTGAGTTAGGAGGTCGGCAGATTCAATGACAACTTGAGCTACACGGTAAGTTTTAAGGCCCTATCAAAAAAGGGGTGGGGGGGGGCGGGTAGAGACAAGATCTCTCAGATTTTAATCAGCTCTGTCTGCTTCCCTTTGCCTCATTGTTTTAAGGAAAGTGGTCTGTGGGTGTACTAAACAGTCATAAGACACTTAGGGAGCACCGTGTGCTGATCCTTGATGCTCCCGTTCCAGCCTCTGTATGTCACACCCTGACTAACTGTCGAGGAGGGTTATAACCAACAAAGCTATCTTATTTTTACAGGAACAACAGCGTCGAAAAAGAACGAAGCTAAGTTGGCTGTGGTAGCAAACATCTGGAATCCCAGTACTTGAGAGGGTAGCATCCATCCATCCACCCAGCACTTGGAAGGTGGAGGCAGGAGAATCAAGAGTTCAACAACATCCTGAGCTACAGTTTAAAATCCAGCCTGAGCTGTACGAGACCTCATCTCAAAACAAAACAAAACAAAAGCATAATTTGGACCAGAATCCTGTTCCATACTACCTTGAACATTGTTATAAATGTGCCTACACTCTCATCCTTAAAAGATTCAGGCTTTCTCTAGAACTTAGCCCTGGAACCCTGCTCTCAAATCTGGATGCATCCGGAGTCCCTTCAGGGAATGATGGCCCCTTAAAGACCCAGTCATCAGCCAGGGTGACATAGAGCGTTTCTGTCAACAACAGTAATACTAAATTTAAAAATCCTCTGATCAGGTGGCACTCCCAGACATTCTGATTTAATTAATTAGTCAGGGGGAAATTGTTATCTTAAAGGGTTGCCAAATGTATCACCTACGAGCTTTCCTTAATTTCTGCTAATGCTGGGGGAGTTTCTCTAAGAATTCCAGAAATACTATATTTAATTTAAGCCATGGTTCTCACAATCATGTGGAGGGCCTGTTAGCCACATAATGTGGAGCGTTATCCCCTAAACTTGTTTGAAACCCACAAGTCAGGAGTATATGTATTTATGGTGTACAAAATGTTCTGACATGCGGAACATTGTGAAAAAGCTGAGTGAAGTTGCAAACCATACCTGTTGCCTCACATACTTCTGTAAAATTTCTCAGCAGTTGTCAAGTATGTGACACATTGTTACTAACCATATTCTAAACAGCAAAATTTCAGATTCAGTAGGTCTGGGTAGGGCTGAGCGCCTGTATCTACCTGGATATGGAGAGCTGGACATTTTACTAACAGTGTAAGGGATTAAACAGTGTTTTGTCGATGGAATTTAAACACTAGAAGCTGTCCCACAATAAGGAAAGAAAGAAGAAAGAAAAAAGGAATTTCTAGACTAGACACGATGATTCAAGCCTGTGAGCCCAGCACTCCGGAAGCTGAGGCCGGTTTGGGCTACATAATGAGACTCTTAAATCTCAAAAACTAAAACCAAGGGTGGCGGTGGAGTGGGATGGAACAGTTTCTAAAGCCCACAGAGCAGAACGACTTGTCCGCGGTCCTTGGGGCAGTTAGCTGACTGCATCTAAAGTTGTCTGAAAGCAGAGCTCCGGTTCCTTCAACTTCCAGTGAGATTCCCGGGACGTCGTCCCCACGGCAGAGACTGACAGTCTAGGAATAGGTCGCCCCCCGTCTTGAGTTGCGTTTGGAAAATCCGTTGTTGTCGAGGATTGCTGTAAGGTGCATCGCGTGGGTTTAGGAGAGAAACGATTTCTGGTTTTCGGTTTTTGTCTCGGAGGAGCTTTTGCCTTTAGCCAGTGCACGCAGCGGTGCACAGGTCGGACTCTCAGCCTCCGGGTGTGCCTGCGGGGCGATCGCCTGCCCGAGGGTCCGGAGGAGCAAGTGTGCAGAAGCCCCGGGCCGGGAGTATCACGCACCGTCCGGCTTCCCGCGGAGGACCCGGGGCAGGCCAGGTGGCAGCCCGGCCCGCGCTCCGCACCGGCCAGACGACCGAGGGTTCCGACCTGCTAATCTTTGTAGCTGCCGGAGGTAGTTCACTTAGCCACAGCGAATACAGTTCAGACCTGAAACATTCTCAAACCTCGAGTGCAGAAAGGCCGAGTGACAAATACCATTTTTGAAAAGATAGAGCCATAAGCTGAACAGCGCTTGCAAGTGGGTCAGGATGGCCGAGCGGTCTAAGGCGCTGCGTTCAGGTCGCAGTCTCCCCTGGAGGCGTGGGTTCGAATCCCACTCCTGACAACTTGATATCTTTTACAAATTTCTTCATAGTTCATTCACTCTGGTACTGTTTCCTTTCCTTCTTTAGTAAACATTTTATTTTTCTTTCTTAGTCTATCTTTACAGTAGAAGCACGGTGCACTTACAAGATAGCTTGAAAACTAGATATTTTAGTATTTTCTATGTCTCTATTCACAAGAAAAGTTAAATGAATGTTAATTCTTAATTCATGACTCGTTATCATCACTGATGTCTGCACTCTTACTGCCTAAGTCGTCTCACTGGTCTAATTTTTTTGGGGAGGGTGAGGTTTCTGGTTTTGTATTTGTAATACTTACATATACACTTATACTAAGGTAAGATCCTCCGAAGATACAGAACTGGTATGTATGTGTCCGTCCGTCCGTCCGTCCGTCTGCCCGTCCATCCATCCATCTATCTACCTACCTATAATCTATTTACCTATCAGCATCTAATGGGATACAAGAAGACAGATAGAGAAAGGCAAATACACAGAGATTTATCATAAAGGCATGGCTCACAGCTATTGAGGCTGAGAAGTATCATGATCTGCTGTTTGTAATCTAGAAACTAGGAGGGCAGGTGTCATGGTTCAGTCCAGGTATGAAGGACTGAAAATCTAGAGAGCAGGGGCTGTAGTCAGTTGGATCATGTAGCTCCCCACCCTCACCACACCTCACCATTCCCTCACCCAGCCTAAGGCTGAATGAAGTCCAACCACACTAGGGAGGACAATCTACTGAGTTCAGTTATGGAACTCCCAGAACACTGGAGACCCCATGGCTGCTCCAACTGGCATTTAAAATTAACCATCACATGGTTGATGGTCAGGCATGAGCTGGTCTCTACAGATGCAAGTGAACAGGACATGTTCAGCCACAGCCCCGAGGAGCAAACAAATTTGTAATAAATTGGTACAAAGACAGGAACTGGGCATGGTGGTGTACACCTGTAAGTTCCCCAGAGGTGAAGGCAGGAAGATCAGGGGTTCTAGGTCATCCTCAGCCAGTCTGAGATACAGAAGACCTTGTACCTATATCACTCAGGAGGCTGAGGCAATCCGGTTGTTACTAGATACCACCACCAGTCAAAGTTAAACAAAATATTGAAAAGAACCTCTAAGAAAAGAATTCTATTTGGGATATTCGGAAATAAAGACTGTTCTAGTTAGCTTTCTGTTGCTCCGATAAAATGCTGACCCATACCAACCTGGGAAGGAAAGGGTTTATTTCAGTTTACTGATTACATACAATTTATCATCAAGGGAAGTCAGTGCCGGCTTTCTGCTGGAGACAGAAACTGAAGCAGAGACCATGGGGAGTGATGCTTACTGCCTTGGTCCCCAAAACGTCTAGCCAGGGGTGGCACTGCCCACAGTATGACAGGAACTCCCACATCATCATTAATTAATCATGCCCACAAGCTAGTCTGCTGGAGGCAATTCTTCAGTTGAGGTTCCTAGTGTCTGTCAAATTGGCAAAAACTAATTATCACAAAGACTAAAATGTAAAACATGATATACACCGAACAAGCCAGGGTAGCTTTTGGTAAATCTGAGAATAGAGAAAATGCTGGCAGTTCTCTTAGGACAGAGAAATCCATATACATTGTTACGACAGACAGAAAGTTCATTGGCAGTGTGCGAACTGAAATTCACTCAAAAAAGGTCACATGCTTGTGTTGAAGATTGTGATTAGTCCTCTGTGGTTTGGGAAGTTGGCATGTTAAAGATCAAGTAACAAGACGAACTTGGGCTATCTTTAGTACCCTTAATAACCATTTATCAACCACTTTCTGTACTGACCAGTGAATGCATTAAATTAGGAAAGCATTAGCTTTCATCAACCCCAAAGCTAAGAATGACATCAGATGATATTTGAAATCTATGGCAGAGATCCCCCACCACTACCACTAAGGCATCTGTGGTAAGGACATTGGTTAATGACTTTTGCTACCACTGTCCTGTGACTATAAAATGTTCATGTCCACTTTTACAAAGTTCAGGGAAACCTGAGTCCATGCTCCAAGGCCATGTACTTCCTTTGGAGCAAGAGCTGTGCTTATATCAAGTGTTGGTAGGAACTCACCCTGCTGTGATGAGCTCCTGGCATCAGTAACTAGGTAAAGCTTTAAGATCAGAACTGGCAGGCAGTTAGTTCTATTGGCAATTAGTGAGGGGGAAAAAAAAAGCCAAATGTAGTCTTAGTAAAGGCAGGCTGTTTGGATGAGCTGGCCAAGTGGGGCAGCCCCTGGAAGGACACTTGGTGACCTTAACATCTCACACCTCTGAGCTTTGTATTAGACCTGCTGTATAAAAATGGTACCCAAGTGCTCAGTTTCGCCGCACTCAGCCTGGGGTACCTGAATGCTGTCTGTGCAGTCTGCCTGGGGCAGATGAGGCAGGTTCGGTGAGAGGAGCTGACAGCACTATGTTGTAACTGGAGGGTAGGTAGCCTTTACTCTGAGGATGGAGAAGAGGAGTTTGTGGGCAGAGAGAACAATCTGACAAATCAGAGAATTTGCCTTCTCACAGCCATTGCTGCTTATAACACCGCGGGGGTCAGGAAGTGTCACTGCCTCCTCAGCTGTCCCCCAGAGCGTCAGGATGCTCTGTTCCCACAAAACCAACAAAGCCAAGCATATGGAATTTCTGTGCCAAATGCTGGGAGCTGGATCTTGGGGCGTGAGTAAGGGGCTGGCAGCACTCAGTGAACTCCTCTTTCCCTGGTCTTGGTGAGGACACTCAGCTAAGAGTAAAAGTACATTTTTTTCTTTCTTTTTTCAGACTTCTCAATTTCTTCATGCTGCAAAATTTGGGGGAAGGCTCCCCACTCCTACATCTTCCTCATGTCTCCATGTTTCAGAGTGTCACTCACTCTGTTGACAAGTGACCATAGAGATGTTTTCCTGGACAGGGTTTCAGATGTTCCTTTCCCATAAGCTCTGGTCACAATACAGATTTGAAATGAATCATGGCTTATTTATATGGTTGTCAGAGGTGCTGTGGGGTTTTCCACAACAGATTGATTTATCAATCATTTCAAAACCGGTTTAAAAAAAATAAATAAACAAATTAAAAAAAAAAAAAAAACATTTCGGGGAGACTATGAGGGTACACCCATTCAAGACTCCGTAGAAAGAAAATAGAATAGCCAGAGGTCCTGTAGTTCTTGTTTTCTGTCTGCTTTCTCTGGTAATTTTTTGTGCTTGCTTGGGGAGTTGGGGGCACGACGACACCACTAAGAAATGCATAAATTTGTCTTTAAAGAAATAACCTTAGCTTTTGTTATTAAATTTTTTTTCTGTAAATTAGAATCACTTCCCAATCTGCATAAATACTGCTGTGAAGTGCGTGCAGTGCATGAAGATGACTTTGATGTTACATTTGAGCAGACCCAGAGAATCACCGAACACCGGGAAAACCACAAAAAGGCCCCGCTGGGATTCGAACCCAGGATCTCCTGTTTACTAGACAGGCGCTTTAACCAGCTAAGCCACGGAGCCCGCACGCGTTTTGGCCTTCAAATCAACAAAGAAAAGGAACGAACCTTGCTTTTGTTGTACGTTTTCACCAGCTTTTTTTTTATTGAAGATGGCCCAGGCAGTTCCTCAAATCTTAAGAATGGTCTCGACTACACGTCAAAGACCTAAGAAACTGCTCAGCTGCGAGAAGATTGAGTCCTGGTACGGGTGGGTTGGGAGAAGTACGGGTGCGGGCTGCATGCGCAAGAAGGAAGCTATCTCGAAGGGCGGGCAAATCCTCTGCAGCTCATCAGCACGCTGATAAAAGTACCACCTAAAAGTACCACCGAGGCACTAAGGAAAAGCGAGTAGGCGGGGCGCTCAAAACGTACGTAGTATACGTAGTACGTACGTACGTACGTACGTGTGTGTGTGTGTGTGTGTGTGTGTGTGTGTGTGTGTGTGTGTGTTACACTTATGCTTCCAACCCCCAACGGTCCATGAAGCAAGCAAGCTTTTTTTATTTTATGATTTATAAGTTAAATTCAAATTTAAGATTTTGATCACTCTTTAAGTGCCCCCACCTTCCCGCGCTCCTCTGTAAATTAGGTTTCACCTACCTCCTTCTTGGTTCTAAAATTGACGAAAAGAATTCCAGACACAAGTCTTAAAATTTTAAGACTTGATATCAGCAGCCCATTTTTGGAAAAAGCATAAAGGAGAGGCCCGTGTTCAACAGCTCTGGAGGGAAAGCCTTATTTTTGTCCAAAGGGTCTGATTTCATAAAAGGTCGAAGAAAGAGCATTTGCAACATTTCTGTATTGTCCCCAGAGCTGTGTATTTGTGCCCGCTTCCAACCTGCTCAGTTCTCTGTTCGAATAAACCCATCTTTGAAGCGTAATTCAAACAACAGAAAACGGACAGTTTACAAACTGTTGTCATGGTTGTGAAAGTAACTTCACAAATGAAACCTGCAGCTACAGTTGGTTGGGTTTCATAAGACCTGTTGTCCCAGAGGTGATGCTAAATCCAACATTTCAATAGTTCTAAACTTGATAGTTGAAGGATTTGTCACACTGTAAAACAGCCAGCCTTTGGATGGCAAAGGTGGGGGCAGTGAAGGTCGGTGAGTACTAGGGCTCTTGCTTTCATTAGAAGATTCTTGAACTACGAACTCTATGATCTATGGACTTGAAGAAATAAGCATCTGTTTCCTTCACATCTGAGAGTGGAGACAGGACAGAGCTCTGTGTCGCATGCTGCTCACATTGAAGAAAAGAAGAGGCAGACAGCAGTTTTCCTTATGCTTTGGAGCAAAACCAGAGGACAGTCCATTGAGACACAGAGGGTACGAGTTCATCAGTGTCAGCTTGGACAAGCTGCAATGCCCAGTATGTACTTAAACACTGATGTGGCTGGACATGGTGGGTTCACTTAGAGCCCAGGCTACTCAGCAGACAGGCTGCAGAAGTTTTAATCCCGTCAGTCATGTAAGGCATGACAATGTATTCTTCTGCATTTGCTTTCTCTGCCTAACACAGTCACTGATTGAAAGCTGGATCTCTCTCTCTCTCTCTCTCTCTCTCTCTCTCTCTCTCTCTCTCTCTCTCTCTCTCTCCCCCCCCCCTCTCTCTCTCTCTCACACACACACACACACACACACACATTAGACGCAAATAAAATTCGCCCAATACCTTGCTGTGGACATGGTTCCATAAATTGAGACAGCCAGGAAAGGCCTTGACATTTGCAAAATGAAGTGAGTTTTTATAGATTAAAAACAAAAGGACAGGGCATGTGGACAGAGCGTCCAGCCATCTGGACACACTTGATAGCTTTCAGAGATGCCCTAGGATCTAGCCCCATCCCTGTGTGTGCTGGGATTAAACAGGACCTGGAGGCACAGGACTTTGCTTCATTACTGAAAATCCAAGCGCACAAACGTATATACTTTGGTTGGTTGGTTGGTTAGTTGGTTGGAGACAGAGTCTCCGGTAGGAAAATGGTTGGAGCTTGCTTGCTAAGGCAGGATCAAAAGACGACCTTAATTAACCCTGACCCTCCTACCTCCGCCTCCTCAATGCTGGAAGTGTGACCGTGTGCTCCTGTGACTTTGTGTTGGTGACATACTTCAACATAATTGGTTTCTTTTCGAAATCTTTTTTCCCTTTATATATAATAGCATCATTCTGAGATGGAGTGGAAAAAAAGCAAATTACCTTAGGGGTCTGTGTACAAAACCTGATGAGAAAGAGCCATGTTTTTTGTTTTTTTTTTAGAAGAAAGCGTTAAGTAGGATTCCCTTAATACTTTAGGTCTAAAAACAGTCGCCTGAGCTTATGTTAGGAGTTGTTGACACTGTATGACCAAACCTAAATAGTTTTCTGCTCTCAACATGTATAGTCTCAACATTAAGCAGTTCAATTCTGTTTAACAGCCCTTGATTTATTTACAGTGCATGAACAGAGATGCCTTTTCAAACACATAGAAAGACTGAAACACACATATGAAAATAATCCTTGCTTAGATGCTATCCAAATGTGTAACAGAATTGACAGTCCCTAGAAAGGCGTCATACTGGGCCGTGCCTATTGCCATTTTGTTTGGTAAATATTTGGGGTCGGGGGCATCAGGGCACACTATGACATGTTCCATTTTCCTCCCTTGTATTATTTCTCCTCCATATCCATCACAGTTTTATTTAGAGCTTTAGTGTCTGTGTCAGAACTGTCCTGTTATTTTTTAGAGGGCCCGGGAGGATCCGTTTTCTTCGCTATTTTTGTTGGTTGAATGAATGGGAGTGTGAATAGAAAAGCGACACGGGGACACCTCTCACTACCTTTTTTCTGGGGGTAGGAGGGTGGGATGGGTAGGTGGGTCAGAAACGAACCTAGGAGGGAGTAAAGATAATGGTCTCTCCTAAACCAAACCTAAACCAGGAAGGCCGGGCAACAGCAAGCATGGAGAACCGCGTAACTAGTTCTCTGCCCCACCCAAGAGCCTACGTGTGCAGGGCCAGTGGCGCAATGGATAACGCGTCTGACTACGGATCAGAAGATTCCAGGTTCGACTCCTGGCTGGCTCGGAACGCGCTGTGTTTTTTCTTGGCCTCTTGGAAATTTAATGAAGAAAATCCATACACGTCTGAGATTGTCTGTAACAAAACAAAATTGGAAACAAGAAGATCACACCGAGCTCATCATTTTTCATTGTTTTTCTTTTGGAGTTTCTTTCACCCTGTAACCCAGTCTGTTGGGATTCGCAGCAAGCCTCCTCCCACAACGTCCCTTACAGCTCATCGTTTCTTTGTAGACCAAATTCCGCGTCCGACCATGCGGTGATCTCCTGGCCGGGCTGCCTCGTTAGTCCATTTTGGCTGTAGCATAGTTTTTTAAGCAACCTCTTAAGCCATTAAAACCTGTTCAGAGCATTTAATTTTAATAACAAGGGTAATTTGAAGAGATTATTGAAGCTTCTGTTTCTTTCCTATTCAGTCGTTTGTAGAATAGAATTTGGTTTCAGGTCCGGGTAACGAGACGCGATCTTTGTGTTTCTCCCGGTTTCTCGGGTTTAAACACGCGGGACACCTTCACGAATCACCATCAGACACAGCCGCAGAGGCGAATCCCACCGAGACAACACCTCCAGGCGAGAGCCAGCACCCACCTAGTTTCCGTAGTGTAGTGGTTATCACGTTCGCCTCACACGCGAAAGGTCCCCGGTTCGAAACCGGGCGGAAACACACAGCTCTCCTTTTTAAATACCAGAATGGATCTGATTCCAAATCATTTTCCTCGGTTATACTCTCCTTTCCCCGCAGTGAGCAGCTTGAAGCTACTGCAACGGGCACCCGGTCCTATTCCCCACACCCAAGCCTATACCCCTGTCAATGCGTGGGGACCCCGTCTCCGTGTCCACACTACAGGCGGAAGCGCATTCGCGGCTCCTTCCGGTCAGATCGCCCCCTCCTCCGACTCAGGTAAGCGCGTGACAGCCTCCGCGGGCGGACCTCCGCGAGGACAGTCAAAGAAGCCTCGGCGTTCCCTCAAGTGCTCTCGCGAAGGCAGAACGGGGCAAAGGCCGTCGCAGGCCCGGCATCGGCCCGGGAGGACAGGGAAGCGCGAGCCGAGGGGCGTTTGGCGGGATGCCCTAGGCGCTGCCGCGCCCACCCCTGCCGCTTCGGTTCCGAGGGGACCGAAGGACCCAGTCTCCCTACCTGTCGTCCCTCCCACCTAGCCAAAAAGACAGGCCGCTGGGCGTGAAGGCTCACACCAGTAACCGCGGACACCTGGAAGATCGAGGCAGGAGGATTGCTGTGAGTGCAAGGCAACCCTGGGCTACAGAGTGAGACTGTCGAAAACAAACCAAAAGTAAAGGCAGATCCCCAAGTTAAGAAATAGATCAATGAACCGCGCGAGGGTGCAGAGATCCCAGGGATGGAGAGAGACTAAGAACTAACGAGAACTCCCAGAAATCCAGTTCAGCGACCCTCAGGGAAGCAAAAAGATGCAGCGAAAATGGTGTTACATGCGTTTGCTGGAGATTTGGTGGGAATGAGTGTTGGAGAGGACGGGGTTTAGTCCTTGGGCACCTCAGCCAGACTTGCTGTGGGAAAACAAAATAAAAACTGGACAAAACCTCAAAATGAGCCTAATCCGAGACATGCCATTAACTCTCACTGTTGCCTCCTTTAGTAGTCCTAAGGCTGCCATAGCAACATTCCACCAAACTGGTGCCTCTAACAAGAGAAACGGGTCTCTCAGTTCTGGGGGCAAAAATCCACGGACTAGGTGTCAGCAGGCTTCACCTCTTCTGAGACTTATTTGTGTGGACAGGCACTTTTTCACCATGTCCTCACAAAATCATCTCTCAGTCTATGTTTTCTGAATTCAAATCTCTTCCTATGAGTACACAGCTAAGATTAGATGAGGGACCACCGAGTGACCACATTTTACCATCTTTATCGATTTAAAAACCCATATCCGAACTGAGGACGGACACCCACAGTCACATTCTGGGATGCTTTGGGTTAGGATTGTAGCATATCGGTGTATGGGGGAGCACAATTCAACTCATTACATTTCCACTTGTCCAAGAACGGAAGTCACATTTCTTTAAAAAAAATTGTAGCACAGCTCACGTCCTCATTTGTCATTTACATGTGTTTATTGTAGAAGAAAACACTATTTCTTTTTATTACACTTGGCTAAAGCTATTTCTGCCAGTTAATGTAAACTTCACGTCTTTTTTTTCCCCAGATGAAAAAATGCAAATTTTCTTAGATTAAAAAGTCTATCCAATGGACTGTGGTAGTTTATGCTCTTAATCCCCACACTGGAAAAGCTGAGGCAGGAGGATCACCTTTGAGGCTAGCCTGGGCTACTGAATGAGACACTATTTCAAAAGAAGGATAAAGCTAATATTCTTATTCCTTCTTCCTTGTAACTAGTGTGTGTGTGTGGGGGGGGATGCTGTTCTATATTATAAAATAATGTGGAATTAGCAATTTGAGTGGGAATGTATCTCTTGCCTAGCACAAGTCTGACCTTGGCTTTGATGAAAGCAGGGGAGGAGGAGAGGAGAGAGATTAAATTAAAGTGGAGCTAGGTGGTGGTGGCACACGCCTTTAATCCTAGCAGAGGCAGGTGGAGGCAGGTGGATTTCTATGAGTTTGAAGCCAGGCTGGTCTACAGTTCGAGATCCAGGACAGCCAGGACTACCATGTCTGAAAAAAACAAAACAAAACAAAACAAAACAAAACAAAGAAGTTTAAAAAGCCCAGTTCTTTACAAGTGCATGTAAGTGAGTGATTCAAATGTTCTTGAAGCATTTATCTTTTTTTTTTCAAGGTAAACAAATAGCTTAAGTATTTTATTTGTTTGCATCTAAGCTTGTTAACACTATATAATGAAAATGTACAAAGAATAATGTTGCAGTGTTTGCTCAGATTTAAATCAAAGACATTCATTAATAAGGAATCTTCAAATGTGAATACCCCAGAAATGTCCGTAAGCCATCCATCTCAACAACTGTCTCTGAATATCACCTTACTCTGGAAGGTATTGGCAAACATTTGAATCAAAACTCAAGAGTTTCCCAAAATAAAGCCGTACTTAATAGAACTATTCTACATTCAAACTAAAACAATTTTAATAAACTTTCCTTTCCAAAACAATAGTAAAGGAAACAAGGCATTTTGTAAAATGTGGTCCTGAACAAGTCACAGTAAAAATAAATGTGTACTTAACTCCCATCTTCCCAACAGAGGCTGCTCTCTGCTCACAGCCTCGGGACCTAGGCAAACAACAGCCAATAAGCAACTTCAGGCAGGGAGCTGCCAAAACCAAGCTCTAACGGTTGAACACTTGAACACGGAGACCTTAGGGGAGTTTGGGGGACCCTGGACAAAAGATCCAGATCCTTGCTGAAACTGAGGAGAAGGTGAAGCAGCTCCTCCCACGGAGCAGCGCTCCAAGGCCCGGCCCAGCCCTGCCTGCACTCCCCTGTGCTGTTCCGCTCCAGGGGAGAACTGTTCCCTGGAGAAGTTCAGTGTCCACGGAGCTCCTTGACTGTATGAATGAGGTGAGCACACTCCACAGGGTATTTTAAGGCTTGGAGTTAAAAGTGTTTTCAGTACAACTAGTTAGAGTTTGTGTGCTGATGACCTGTCTTCAGTTTGCTCTAATCTCTCTTAAAAAAAAAAAAAAAAAGAAAGAAAGAGAAAGAATTGTTTTAGTCCTAAGACTTTACACCATTTTTTTTTTTTTTCTTTTTGGTTTTTCGAGACAGGGTTTCTCTGCGTAGTTTTGCACCTTTCCTGGAGCTCACTTGGTAGCCCAGGCTGGCCTCGAACTCACAGCGATCCGCCTGGCTCTGCCTCCCGAGTGCTGGGATTAAAGGCGTGTGCCACCACCGCCCGGCAGATTCTTTTTTCTAAATTTACATTTTGTGCCTTTTTCATGGATCTACAGAAGTTTTTATATATTCTGGATCTAAACCTTTGTTAGTTATATGTCACAAATATGTTTGCCCAATAGTTTAGTTCTAACACAATTTTGATAATTGCTTCAACCTTATATATGATCAAAATGGATTCAGGTTTGCTATAATCAATGATAAAAATAAAGAATATAAATTGACACCACTTTGGAAATCAGTATGGTGGTTTCTCAGAAAATTGGGAATCAATCTACTTCAAGACCCAGCTATACAACTATTAGGCATATACCCAAGGAATGCTCAATCATAGCACAAGGGCACTTGCTCAACTATGTTCATAGCAGCATTGCTCATAATAGCCAGAACCTGGAAACAACCTAGATGCCCCTCAACCAAAGAATGGATAAAGAAAATGTGGTACATATACACAATGTAGTACTACTCAGCAGAGAAAAACAATGACATAATGAAATTTGAAGGCAAATGGATGGAACTAGAAAAATATCATCCTGAGTGAGGTAACCCAGACTCAGAAGGACAAACTTGGTATGTACTCACTCATAAGTGGATACTAAATGTAAAGCAAAGGATAACCCAGACTGCAACCCACAGCTCCAGGGAGGCTAGCTAGTAAGGAGGACCCTAAGAGGGATGCATGTATCGCCCTGGGAAGGGGAAATAGATGAGATCTCCATGAGCAAACTGGGGGTGAGGAGGGCAATGGAGGTTAGGGGGTAGGGGATGAGAACAGGGGAATGGGAGGTTTGAGCTGGAACAGGGACAGAGTGGGAGAGCAAGGAAAGAGAGACCATGATAAATGAAGACATCATGGGAATAGGGAGAAACATGGTGCTAGGGAAGTTTCCAGGAATCCACAAGGATGACCCCACCTTAGACTACTGGCAATAGTTGAGAGGGTGCCTGAACTGGCCTACTCCGGTAATCAAATTGGTGAATACCCTAACTGTCATCATAGAGCCTTCATCCAGTGACTGATGGAAGCAGATGCAGAGATCCACTGCCGGGTGCCAGGCCAAGCTCCAGGAGCCCAGTCGATGACAGAGAAGAGGGATTCTATGAGCAAGGGACATCAAGATCATGATGGGCAAACGTACAGAGACAACCATACCAAACTAATAGGAACTCATGAACTGTGGACCAATAGCTGTGGAGCCCCCATGGTGCTGGACTCGGCCCTCTGCATAAGTTGTGTAGCTTGATCTGCTTAAGGGGCCCCCGGCAGTGGGGTCAGGATCCATCCCTGGTGCATGAGTGGGCTTTTTGGAGCCCACTGCCTATGGTGGGACGCCTTACACAGTCTTGGTGCAGGGGGAGGGACTTAGACCTTCCTCAACTGAACGTACCAGGTTCTGTTGACTTCCCATGGGAGACCTTGCCTTGGAGGAGGTGGGAATTGAGGGTGGGTTGGGAGGGAAGGTTGGGGGTGCGGGAGGAAGGAGGAGAAGGGGATCTGTGGTTGGTATGTAAAATGAATAGAAAATTTATTAACAATAAAAAATAAAAAAATACCTCACTAAAAAAACCCTTTAATAAAAAAGGATATAAATTGACAAACTGAATCTAATTTTAAAAAACATCTCCAGAAAATGTTAGCTTATGAATTACTAGCTACTTTACTTATTACAGTAACCACATACCTGAGTAGCAGCAACTTAAGGAGGATTTATTTGACTCTTACTTTGGGGGCCTAGAGCATCGGGGTGAAGGCCTGGTGGTGGGCCGAGCTCACAGTCTTGACAGTGGCCGCTTGCTCATATCTGAGAGGACTGGGAGGCCAAGCATCGTCTTTTCTTTGTATTTTACTTGCCATCCACGAGTCACGAGCTTTAGTATAATTTTATTTTTAAGTGTTACACGTCCTGATTGCTTGGTGGTTCATGTCTTTCGTGTCTTGTTGAAGAATTCCCAGGAGTGGTGTGAGAAAGAAGGCATCCATGACTGGCAAGTTGCGCGCCTCACCACCTACCGCTCCCTCCATCCTAAGAGAAAAGCAAAAGGACGCAGGGGAGGGGTCTGAGCCACAGGCCACTATAGGTCCCTGAAAAGACGGAAGAGCTACCCAGAAAGAGACCAGGAAGCTGATGCTGGCAACCGCTGGAACAATCCTGCTTTGAAAACTCACGACACTTCCACACTTCAGCCCCAGGAGGAGAAGGACGCTCGGATGCCAAGTAAAATGGCACGCGCTGCTAGGGACCCTGCTGTTAAAATCACTATTTTAAAAATCAATCTTTTTCTTCTCCAATTGTGGAATTTTATTTCTTTTTGAAATTACATTGTTAGTACATAAAGGCACTTTTTTTTTTAAGGGGTGTGGCGGGAGGATACCAGTGAGTGTATTTCAGAAGCTGAATTGAAATGAGGGAAGTGGGATTTTCTTTCTTTTTCTTTCCTTCTTTCTTTCTTTCTTTCTTTCTTTCTTTCTTTCTTTCTTTCTTTCTTTCTTTCTTCCTTCCTTCCTTCCTTCCTTCCTTCCTTTCTCTCTCTCTCTCTCTCTCTCTCTCTCTCTCTCTCTCTCTCTCTCTCTTTTTCTTTCTTTCTTTTTAAAATTAAGATTACTGGGCTCAGAGGTTAAAATTAAAATTAAGATGGCTCAGAGGTTAAGAGCACTGACTGCTCTCCCGGAGGTCCTGAGTTCAATTCCCAGTACCCACATGGTGGCTCACAACCATCTGTAATGAGACCTAGCACCCTCTTCCATATACATAATAAATAAAAAAAAAATTAAGATTACTGATTTCAAAGAAAGGTTCTCTGACATTACATTCATACTTGAAGTTTGGCAGAGAATTGCTATAGAACAGGGACAACACGTCCCAGACATGACTACCTCAAGTAACACTAACTGGGTTTTCTATGACATCATGATGCTACCACTCAAAAGAACCAAGATTCCTGCCTTCAGTTGGTAAGTCATCCTGTGGAGAACCATGTTAAAGTAAGACAATTGCCACAGTACCCACAAAAGAGGGCAAGAGCTTTCGAATGGTAGCGTGAGTGTAGAAAGACTTCCACAAAAATCTCCAGAGTTGCCCTCCTCCGCCCTTAAGGGAGGAAAGGCACCCGCATGCCTTGCTTTGGGGATTTAAGTAGATGATCCTGTTATGGTGAACAAGGTACGGAATTCATGAGAAGGAGGGGGATGGGAAGACTGATGGGCTGTGAGGGGCCTAGGGTAGGAGCCACAGGCCTGGGACAGCAGCGCACAGAAATAATTTAGCAAGATCCTCATCCAGTCCAGTGTCCATTACATTGTGAGTTAGAGGCCAACCGGGGCTACATGGGACCCTATTGGTTAAAACATTAAGGACACTCCACGTAGTTAAAAGGGAGGTTTATCTTGTGGGTTAATTTACAAGTGAAGGGATAGGTAACAGGGTCTGGGAAAGGTGTAGCACAGTCCGGCAGTGTTCTCTGGAGAACTCTGCTCGGTCTACCTCCAGCGTCCAGGGTCCAGGAACCAAGAGAGCCAATCAGATCTCGGGTCTTCAGGGTCCTCTCTCGGCCCCGCCTCGTAGGCGTGACAGTTACCGAAGCCTCAATGGGGGTTGGAACTTCCAGATCAAAGCTGGAATGGCTACCCACTACATCTCCACCTTTTGTCTAAATAAGAAGGTTCTAACCTAATACAAGACTATATACAAAGGAGTGGTTATCAAATATTGTCCAGAAGTAACGATGAATAATGACCTAGATTGGATGGAACTACAACCAATGTGAACAATATCAAGCAAGAAACACATGCTGAAACCCAGAGAAGTCTAGAGCGTAGGTAAATGGCATGTTACACAGATTATTCCAAAAGGTGTCCTATCCTAAAGAACCTGAATCTAATACTTAATATGTTCTATCTAAGATATATATCTATATATCTATCTATATCTATCTATATCTATCTATATCTATATATCTATATATCTATATATCTATCTATCTATCTATATATCTATATATATATATATATATACTAAGTTGTAACTATAACTGCTAGTCTTCAATCCCATCAAAGACCTGAGAAGGAATATAATGATACCTGAGAAACGGAAGATGGATGCAAGCAACTTTCAGGAATCTTGCAAGAGTAGACCGAGACAGCTGGCAGCCTGGACAGTCACCTAATATTTCTCAGCATTGTTGGTGCATTCAAATTGGCTACAGGCCTAGAGTATCTGACAGACCATTTTCAGAAGCAGGAATTCTGAAAGTCCATCTTACCCTGTCTTGGCAGAGTACAGTGGTTGCTTTCCTTGTGTCCCACTTGTCCAGAAAGGACAGCATTCGTACTGTCAGCAGTTGAGGCAAGGGCAGTTCTTTGCCCAGTAGGCCATTTTGTGCCAAGAAGACAAACTTCCAAATGGAAATGTCTTAGAAGCCCAACGTTCTCTCGGGATCAATTTGGTGCTGCCAGGAGCAATTGTGTCTCACGTCAACAGAATTCTAAGTTATTTAAATGACATATTTTCAGAAATGCAAGCCAGGGCCAGAGAGACGACTCACTAGATGTGAGGAGCTGAGCCTGATGGCCCGAGTCACCCTCAGGTCCCTGTTAACAGGGGTGGCCGGAGTATCAGTATTTGTCCTTTGGCTCCCCAGCTCCAGTTCACAGAAGTCAGCACTAGCAGGGCTATGACCCTATACATGCAGTGAGCTGTGTCTGGGGAAGGGATTACGAAGTTGCGGATCCCATTTTCTTACATAGCCAGCAGGAAGTATAACTGCTCATTTCTCTGGAGACATTATTTTCTAAGGCTGCTCGCTTTGTAATCATCTTGAAAAGAATCTGGAACAATGAGAAGTCAGGTTGTCAATAACAAAACACGAAGATATGAAACTCACAGAGAACTGTCTCCTAAAAATGAATTGCTCGCAGTAGTGGAATTTTCTGTGTTTGAAAACAACCAAGCCAATGAACACAGAGGTTTAGAGGTCAAGAGGATGGTAACATGTCTGTTAGTTTAATCCGTTGCCTCTAGTATATGAACTGTTTGCCTTGGGGAGTTGAGGATGATGAACATTATATTATGCTTTGCCACATATATACCACTCATAAATGTGTGGGTTTTTTTTTTGTGTGTGTGTGTGTAGTGTGTATATGTATCGAATTATGTTTAGTTGAAACCTAACAACGCCCACATTCTATTCCTAGGCTTTTCCCAGAACAATATCAATATTCTACACTTAGGCCCAAGCAAAATCACTTTTGCTGGAGCTCGTAAGGGAGCAACTGAATTGTTTTGGGCTAGCTCTTTGAATACGAAACGAGAGGTGGAGGGGGTGTGGAAACAACCGTTTGTTTAATGATGCTTGGCTTTAGCTGCTTTTGAAAAAATGGAAAGAAAAGATGCTTTGAAATAAGGGTTCTCTCCTTTTCTCGTATCCTGTACTTGAAAAGCCGGTGACTATCGTCTCTCTGACCATTTCAAGATTTTGTTTTGTAAAGAAAGCAAAAACTAGACACAAACACAAAAACATTCTAAAGCTCTCAGTTTCGGAAGGAAAAGGCAGATTCAAAAATTGGGCTGAATCTCAAAGCATATGTAGTAGCAGCTGGGGATGTAGCTCAGTGGTAGAGCGCATGCTTCGCATGTATGAGGCCCCGGGTTCGATCCCCGGCATCTCCAGTTCCTTTCTTTTGCAAACGGGACGTTTAAAATGTCAAATCATTGTGTATTATGTCCTGAACTACATTTTCTACAGTATTTTTTTTTTTAAACTACAGCTAATAGAGCCGGATGTTAGCACCGAGGGGCCTAGAATTACTTTAAAGTATTTTAATACCATTTTATTTGAAATAAATGAATTCGAGAGCATAGAAAAATACACCCCATGCATGATGAGAGAAGAGAAGCATTCTGGAAATGGTTATTTGTGGTGTACGACTGGTTTTTAGGGCAGAAGTCTTATTTATTGTCTTGAAAACAAAAACGAGGAGAGGATGTCGTTAATCCTGTATTTCCTAGCACAAAAAATAATTGAGTATAGAATTGAGGAAACGGGAAAAGTCCAGCTCTTTGAGGGCAAATTCAATTGTCTAAATATACAGGGTGTGTTCCAACAAAACCAGAAAAAGAATGCCATATAAACTTGTTATTGTCATTTTGAACAGAGCTTTCCGCCACTGGCCGGTTAGCTCAGTTGGTTAGAGCGTGGTGCTAATAACGCCAAGGTCGCGGGTTCGATCCCCGTACGGGCCAGCCTTCCCTTTTTGCGGGCTCAGTCTCCCACCAACCTTATGATAACATTTGCATGAAATTTCCAGAGGGAAAGACAAATTTTGCAAGGATTAGTGATACAGGACGGTTTCTACAACCTCGAGGCAATGTTTTCCAACGAGTCCATCTCACTACGCAAAATTGTAAGACATTCATTTTCCCTGGGGCTCAGTTGCTTCACATTAGACTGGCAGAACAGTCCAGGGCATCTTTTCGAGCTGAGTGTGAATTCATTAAAAGGAAAAAGGTCTCATCTCTGTCGAGTGCCTAAACGCTGCCTCGGAACGGTCTGTAAACAGTGTCCAGTATTGGCATACAAGGTTAGTGTGAGCTGACAACTCAGAGTCTCTGCTGGCGCGTGTTTGGGGCAGGAACCCTGAGCCTCTAGAGAAACTTCTCCTCTCTCCCCCCCTCTCCCTCCTTCCTTCTTTCTTTCCTTCCTTTTTTTTTTTTTTTTTTTTTTTAATTTTTTATTTAACCTTTGATTTCTCAGGTAAGAAAAGGCTAAGCCCCTTTCCAGAATCTGCTTTAGTCCGTCCGAGCATTGATTCGGTTTAGTGAAGCTAGCCGCCAGCCCCTCCGCTCAGTCCATTTCTTGATGTTTTCCTCTCCATTCATCACACCCTTTTTCCTTCTGCCTTCTTTCAGGATCCCAATCCTATTAACCTCTACATTCCCTGAACAGCTGGTTTTTCTGTTTATTCGTGAACTCCTGGCTGTATATCTCGGGTAGTGCATTTTTTTCACCTGTCGCATTGTCGTCCGAAGGAAAATTCCCCGATGAAGTCGTGAGGTCCAGGTGTGTTTGGGGACGGTGCAGGCGGGTTGCCATAAGTCTCCCACTGACAGGTGTGGCTCAGTTTCGGGTTTGCTCAGAAATGAGCCCTCCAGACATCCACTAAGTAAATCTGAGAAGGAATTAAATTCTATGTGTTCTTAATAAACGCCATGGTTGTTTCTCTTACAAGGATGGGTCAAGAGGTGTTTGCAGTCTTTAGAGATTACTGAAGGAACGTCCAGAAGACTCAAGTAACCTGGCTTATCGGGAAAGACAAACAAAACACCACCAAAATTAAAGGCAACGTAACTTATATTTCCCAAACACCTACCAAGCAGAATCAAAAAGAATCTGTTAAATAATTAAGAAAACGTCGACAGCTGACATGCGTGGCTCGTTGGTCTAGGGGTATGATTCTCGCTTAGGGTGCGAGAGGTCCCGGGTTCAAATCCCGGACGAGCCCAGTTTTGCCTTCCTGTCACTGGAAGGTTAAATATAGCTGTACCTCAAATGGTGTCAAGATCACACTCTCTTTTGCAAGTGTTCTTCCCATGCGCTGTTTTCTGCTTTATATCTTGACATCTCTTCTAATTAAAACCAGTTGCTTCCAGATTTGACTTTTACTTTTTCCTCCAGTGGGTCTGAGTCTCGCTAGGCCGGCAAGCCCCGCACCATCCAAAGTCAGGGGCTCTAAATTCAGCAAAAGCGGTATAGCTGCATGGTGCAACGTTCAGTAACATAGCTGCTCGCGGGGATGTCAGAATTAATTTTTAAAAGTTTCAGGCTTTGAAAATAGTTTTCGCTTCATGGTAATGACGTAATGAATTACGTGGTACTTCAAACAAAAAGCTTGCGCCCAACGTGGGGCTCGAACCCACGACCCTGAGATTAAGAGTCTCATGCTCTACCGACTGAGCTAGCCGGGCACATGTGCAAACAGAGTCTGCACTTTAATAGGAGAATATGTATTGTTCCCCCTTTCTTAAACTAGTCATAAATTCCGATTTTAGATTTTATTCCGTCATTTACATTAGTTTTTTTTTTAGGTAAGATGAAACTCTAACAACAAAATTTTGCAGCAAATTATTACTCTGTATTCCACTTGACGTTTTCCTTCATTTCCTATTCTCGTTCACTGGTGTCCATCTTTTCTTTCCTATTTTTCCTCCTTATCTTTCTATTTCTCGATCTTTCTATCTTGATCTCTCTTTCTTCTTTTTCTCCCTCCCTCCTTCTCCTCCCCTTCTCTCTTCTTTTCTTTTCCATCTCTCTCCTTGATAAATCACAAAATATTTCCTGGATCACTAATGCTTTTCCAGATCTCCAGACCTTGTGGCTAACTTGGTTCTGAGCACAGTCCTCCCACAGGAGCTCAGTTCCAAAGCCCCAGGCGTCAACCCTCTCCGAGCCCCTGGTGCTTTCTGCTGGTGTTCCCATCACCTGCCAAGTCTCCCGACTTCCTTGCTCTTTGTGTGAAGAACAGACCTGAAGAGGACAATAATACAGACAAGATCTGCGAGGAGGCTGATGTTGACAGATGTTGAATCACAGCGGACCGCAGCAAAGTAGAGGTAAGACATTTGATTGTGTGTCTGTCAGGAAGGCCGAGTCGGCCGGATTGCCTGTCAACTTCATAAATTCATAGTAAGAAATATAACTCTGTGGTTTGATGCGTTTTTCAATTGTTTTCAATATAGGAAGGACCGAATTCATACCCAAAGTTGACTAGTATGTAATCAAAGCAAAGGAGCTTAGACGGTAACAGTTACATCATTTCGGAAAAACCAATTAACACTCAGCACCTCATTAAATCTGCCAAGAGGTCATTGAGATTGCATTGCAAAAAATACCCACGTCTGAGTGCCCAGTCACCCTCCCCAGCCTCTCCCACCCAAGCCTTCCTTTTTCCTTTACCTAAGAACCTGAATGTGTCTCCATTTGTTACGTCACGTCATTCCATATTCTAACCATTCCATCGAACAACAACAACAAAAAATTCACATGCTACCTATTCAGAAAGGCAGCTCCTTAGGTCTGGCACAACACACAATCGTGTATAGTAACTAGCAGGACAGAGTCCCTAGATTTGGTGATGTTGCTGGAATGTACACAGTGAAACTGGGAATCAAACATAAACAGTGGTTTAACTTACAGTGCTCGAAGCCATGGAGTCTTTCAAATCGATCGACGAATATAATTCGGTGATTACAGATGGTTTAAATACAAGATTGATTTTTCTCCTAGTGGGAGACAAGGAAGTCATGCTCAAAGCCCTGGCTGTTTTGGGGTGCAGCACAAGCTCTCTCGCGGGGTCTTTTGAGGACACAATTCTATTAGCTCTGGCCTGAAGTCTTCTTAGCCTGACTTAATTTTAATTACTTCCTTCCTCCAAATACAGCTACACGGAGGGTTGAGAGTTAAGGCTTCATGCTATGCATTTCATGCAGACACAGTTCAGTTCATAACAGGGAGACAACTAACCAAGCAAAACAACCTGTGATGTTTAGTCGTTCAGGAGCTTAGCCTGATGTGTGAGAGGTGAGAGGCACTTGAACGTTTGCTTAATGGCTTAGGTGCCTTTTAATATATATATATATATATATATATATATATATATATATATATTCAGTAAATGTGATTGAATTGACAAAGAATCTCACGAGAGCTTTCCTTGTGACAGACCGTCTGCAGACAGTTTACATGCTCTTTGGTGAGAGAGCGGCAGGACAAGAAACAAAACCCAGAAAGCAATCGTCTGCGGGACCACAATGGCGTAGGAATACTTCTGAGCTTAGCAAGGCTCTGGGTGAAGGGCACAGGCTGAGACACTCACTCTGAGCAACTGAGTCTACTCAGGGACAGTGTTTGATCTATTCATGCAAGCAAGTGTGTACTTTAGAGAGACAAAAAGGATACAGAGGTTCAGGGACTCTGCAGTTTGCAGGGCAGACTGGGCCTTACGCGAAGGGAACAGGAAATCCTTCCTTTTGTCTTATCCTATGGTGTCTTCCTTTGTTTGTTTACACTGGCTCTCACTGAACTCATTTTGTGGACCAGGTTGGGCCTGGAATTCACTGAGATCTCCCTGCCCCTGACTTCCTGGTACTGGGATTGTAGGCGTACACAACTAAATCCGGACCGGTCAGAGACTTTTGCTGCAGCTAGAAGTTAATACGTTTCAAATCTTGCTGGCAAAATGGGTTAAAAACTGGCTGTTTAAATTCACCACAATGAAGGTTTGTCCTCTCAAAGTCCTTACAATAGTTTTGTTTCTGTTTCCTTGGTTTTCAAATTTACGTTTTCTTCTGGGGCAAAGGCATCAAGTGGCAGAAATTTGGTTCTGAAGAGGCGCTGAATCCTAGAAAAAATAAGAAAAGGACGAATACAAATAAAAAAGTAAGAGGCAGCTCCTACAGGATTCTAACCTCACGCAGAGATGGCATCCCCTGTGGGAAGAAAGTGCACGTGGGTCCTTCGATAGCTCAGTTGGTAGAGCGGAGGACTGTAGTTGGATCTTCCGGGCATCCTTAGGTCGCTGGTTCGAATCCGGCTCGAAGGAATCCGTAATTTTAGCGTTTACTTTTGTAGCTCACCCGCAAGACAAACTGAGTGTCGTCTTCAATGTTTGAATCAGCCTAACTCTATTCTCCATGTGCAGTGAAATGAATATAAGTTTGAAAAATTGTTCCCTGTAATGATTTTTAATGCTCGCAAGCAGTCTTCGACTTCATAGATCACATAATCCCACCCCTGGAGACCCTTGTCCCTTGAAGCAAGGGACCAGGAATGTCCCCTGGGCCGGGGGTCTGGAGCCGGGAGCGCGCACTCAGCCCTCCGCGCCGCTGGGAGTGACTTCGAGGCCCTCGGGTAATCGGTGGGGCACGCGCGCCCCCCAGTGGTCAGAGGAGAATTCTCAGCAGCTGGACCTCAGGCTCAAGCTCCTCAGCCCGGAGAGTCACAACGCCTCTGACCCCAGGGAAAATTCTGTCTATTCAGTGGTCTTGGCTTATTATGTTACGGTGGTTTGTTGTTTTGTTTGTTTTTTCAAGCGGCTGGGGAAACAGCGCATATCAGAATCACCTGGAGATATTCCACAACCTAGGCGGTACTGATTTCAAAAGGTATGCAGACGATTTTAATGAGGGCAAGGGCTTTAAAACACTGCTAGGCTGGTGTTGCGGCGAATTTATCACCCAGGAGTCTCAGCCCTGGCAATAAAGTGAGCCTTTGTCTTAAAAACAAACCAAACAAAAGGCATTGCTAGAAAAGAAATGGCAATTTTAGGGGAGAAATGCAAAAGGAGATCTCAGTATCAGCGGAAAGTATTTGCTAAGCTAACCCCATTAAATTACGTTCCTTCTGCTCTCAAAAATGTGATCTCAGATACACTGTGGAGGTGTCAAATAGAGATTCATATCAACAAAGATCTTAGATCGATATGCCGAAGTTGTACAAGGGTTTGTGTTTTGCAATTCCTTGTGCCTTCCGTCCCATATTCTCTTAGCAGATTATTTTCAATTTTTGTTGTAAACCATAACGATCTTAAATCAACAGCAACGTACTGTCTGAGCTGGTAGCTCTGGAAGATCTTGTGTTTTCAAAGGGTGTTGGAGGCAAAAGAAAAATAGTCCAATTTTCTTTTCAAAGATAATGTTTGGGCCTCAGTTACAAAGTGTCTTAGATAGTCCTGGACTAGGCTTCTCTGCAAGGCACAGTACGTTCCAACCCAGACAGAGTCCTACATTTCTTTCCATATCTTGGACGCTCTTTTGGGTATTCTAGGACGGGCAATCGCTCCAGCGTGAACTGCAGCAAATAAGCAAACGACCTAGATTCCAACCCGCCTGCGCACGATCTGCATACACTTTCTCATCTTATTAACAAAGGGGAATGCGTTTACTTGTAGCTGTAAGAACTTGATAGGAAAACGGGAAACAGATGAATGAAAAGATAATATCACATAACTATTGAAAGTGTAGGTTTGCAAATTCCCTCAAAAATAACAAAACTCCAGCTCTCCAAGCCGTAATGGAAATCTCAGAGAACTCGGCCATTTCCTACAGAAGTGTGTGGCAACAACTGGGCCCTTCCGGGTTGCTGAGGGAACCTGCCAAGTTATGAAGGGCCTTTGAGTTGGTGCCCCTAGTGGGCTGCTCTTGTTCTTGTAAGGTATGATGGGAAAAGAAACCCGAAGGATGCAAAAACTGGAGAATGCGGGCATCGATCCCGCTACCTCTCGCATGCTAAGCGAGCGCTCTACCATTTGAGCTAATTCCCCACCTGGCGTTGCACGCCTGCTGCCTTGCTCCCTTTTGATATCTGGATATAATTCAACACAAGCCAGCGTTTCCAATCCACCAAACAAGAGACCTTTTTGTGGGTTTAATGTTTGCTTTTAAAAGCCCAACGAAATCTGGACAAGATGGTGAAACTGAAATGAAGAAGGTGAAATATCGTATTTAAGAAAGTGTTTCCTGAGCTGGGGGTGGTGTTCCGTAACTCCAGAACGGCCAGGGAGGAGAAGAAAGGAGTCCTGAGGCCCGATAACTGCCTCCTTTTTGAGGCCAGTTTGGGTTACATAGCAAAACGAAGCTAAAAGTGTGGGATTGTGGCTTGGTAGTCGCGGAAGAGCCCGGGGTGACTTCCGCCCTGTGCCGATGACGGACAGTACCGCCTGCTCTGCGGAGGGCGTAGGGGTGCGGACCGGGGCAGGACGCGGAGATCCCTGAAACACCGGTGCTGGGATTGGCGGGAAGGTAAAGCTGGCACCCTGTGTACCAGCCTGTGTAGCCAGGTGCGGATTAGGCTTTCGGCCGAGGAAAACACTAGTTCCCCAGGCGGCGAGGCTGGGCTTTGGCTCGCTCCTCGGTCCCCATCAGTCCTCACATCCTCTAACTTCCAGCTGACGCAGCTGGGTTCAGCGACTCTGTGGTCACTGCGGCTCTACGAATGCTCGCCCCTTAAGGCCAGCCCTTTGTCTGATTTTGTTTGTTTGTTTGTTTTAAATCGCTGCCGGAGGTCACATGGCCAAGAGTGGAGGCTTCTGTCTTGGTTAATTTCTCTTCCCTTTGACCCGATTTCGAGGAGTTTCAAAATTAGATTTCCAAAGTAAATATTGAGAAGCTGATAGCATTGAGGCAGAGCCATGTTGTCCTCAATAGTCTTAAATTCACTGTGTTGACGAAGGTTATCCCTAAATCATGATCTTCCTGTCTTCTTTTAGAATATTCCACCACCTTCGGCTAGAAGTAGATACATGTATGGTTTCAGACTTGAGAAGTCTTTGCAAAAAGAGAAAAGAAGTCATTGCTCTTTCCTGCTGGACTTACGGAGTGCTGAGCATCAGGTGTAGCTCCAAGTCCTAGACAGGACTCTGGTGGTGAGCAGAGGGTGGGCTAGACATTGCCAGGGGCCTGTCGCATATTAGAATAGCAGAGGAGACCCCTACCCAATAAGCACAAGGATAACCGCCCCTTTTCCTGAAAGTTCATCAAAAGAGACTTCCTCTTGTGAGCTTAATGTTTATTTTTAAAAACTCAATAAAATCCAAGCAAGATAAATAAAAATTGAAAGGGTAAGACATTCTAGAGCTGAGTGGGAGGCCTTCCTGGGCCATGAATACCAGGCCTGTCAGAGTTAGAAAACAACACCCTTTAAATATGAATAAATAAAGGAATAAACAAATAGGAAAAGGAAAGAAAAGAAAAAGAAACACATCATAAAACCTGATCCTATGTCTCTGAGCTGTGCAAGGCGCCAACACAGGTCTTTCCGGGGTCTTTAGACACACACAGGCCTTTCTGGGGGTTTTTAGACCCACACAAGCTTTTCCGGGGTCTTTAGACCACCACACAGACCTTTCCGGGGTCTTTAGACCACTGCACAGACCTTCCCGGGGTCTTTAGACCACCACACAGACCTTCCCGGGGTCTTTAGACCACCACAAAGACCTTCCCAGGGTCTTTAGACCACCACACAGACCTTTCTGGGGTCTTTAGACCACCACACAGGCCTTTCAAGGACCTTTAGACTACCCTTAATATTTGCTTTTCTCTTTTGCTTATTCATTACAGGCAGGGTTAACAAAAAGAGGATGACTTTCTGTGGAAAGAAGCTCCTTCCATATAAGAGATTTTAAATCTCAGATGCTAAAACTGTATTCCTATCTTGCTGAACTATTATTAGTCCTGTCATAGACTTGACCTGGTACTCACCACTGTCCGGATTCTTTCTCCTTGCTGACAGAGACTGCCCAGTCTGGCCAATATTTATCCTTTAAATGACAACGAGAAGTGTTGGTGTGGAACAGGATCAGAAGGTTAGCTCATCCCCCAGGCACAGATCCATCTGCTGCCGTGTCCATACTCAAGGTAGGAGGTCTTCAGCAGGAACAAAGTTTGGGCTTCCAGTAACAATGGATTGGGTGTCAGCGTTCCAAACTCTGTTTCCATGGGTACCGGAAGATGAGGACTATTTTACAATTCACACTGAAGTTTTGACAGTTGTTAAATGATGCCACTTCCCGACTTTCATGAAGAAATGCCAGGGCACCAAAAGGACCAAAAGTCATTGCTGTCCACCCCCCACAAAAATCTTCCTCGGCTGTCTCAAACTTAATGCAACCCGATCATTTATCTAGCAAACCTAGACAAATCAAAGAGAAAGGACAGGACAAGTCAGACAGGACAGGCTGCAGAACGTCTAGAAGAGGATCGAGGACAGGAAATCTTACTAAAATTTTTTATATATATATATACCCATGAAATTATCGGCATCATTATATAAAATACGTCAAATGTCTGAAGAGATTACATTAAAATACCTCCAACATAGCAAAATAGAAATCATATAATATTACTTAAGTAAAAGCCTGGTATCTCCTTCGATAGCTCAGTTGGTAGAGCGGAGGACTGTAGTGGAGTTTGCCTATCCTCCCAGGATATCCTTAGGTCGCTGGTTCGAATCCGGCTCGAAGGATGAGTGTTTTGATGGGAATGCAGATATAATTTAATCACGTCTCCCCTAACATGTAGGTGTCGTTTAGACAGAACTAGGGTCCTGTCCTATCCCGCCCCACCTCGTGTCTCCCCCTTACTCTAGTCTCCGCTTTATACCCACTGGATGCGTAGGATGTCAAGGATTCCCTGCTCTCACGCCCTGACTTTTTGCCAGGAATTAGGACATAGGCGACAGCCTGTGGGTCCGCTGTGGTCGGGATCAGCTGGTCTCGACAGAGAAAGAATTTTATGAGGCCATGCTAAGCATACCCCAAAAGCAAAACGTCCTGTACTATTTCCCAGATAAAGCCATCAGGTCAGTCCCTTTCGCACAGAGTGTGCCCAACACATTCCGCCCACCTAAAATGTGCGATCCTCTCCCCGGGGACGGTGGGCTTGAGAAAAGGGGGTCCGAGGGTATAAAAGAGGGATCAGGTCCGTGTTCTTCTCTCTCCTCCTTCCCACTACGGGCGAAGACGATTGAACAGGAGTCTCTTAAAATGACAGGTGACGGGTGTGGAGACCCAGGCTTTGAATCCCCGCATCCGGAGAGGCTGAAGCAGGAGAATCCAGGCAGGGCTCGTAAATATCCGCAGTTTTTGTTTTTGCTGTTGGTGTATGAGTTTTGGTTTTTCTTTCTCAGAGGCTTTCTGGTGCACCTAGGCTGTCCCAGCCCCTTACAACCTTCCCTCAGCCCCCCATCTCCTCTCCTCTGCAGTCTCCGTCCTAGCCCAAAACTCTCTCTGGAACTCTCGCTCGATGTTGCTGTACGCGCACCGGAGCTCCAGAAGCCACCTACCCCAGCCACTAGCTCAGCCCACTCTGTGTAGATGTGGCAACTTCAGTGGCTGAGCGGAGGAACCTGACGAGAAAGGCTTGACGGTTTCTTCAGAAACTGGGATAATTCCTCAGGAAATTCCTTCCGGAACAAACACTCTTCTCTTTTTCCGCCAGCCCCAGTAGGTTGTCTTCACAAAGCCCTGGGGCTAGAACGGGAATTGAAATGCAAGAGTTCTTCACTGGGGAAGAACTTTCATTTTAATGTGATGGTCTTTTATGGTTAAAATACTAGAGATATTTCCATAAAATTTAAAAAACTTTAAAATTTATAAATTCCAAAAAATAATAAAAGCTTCCCTGGATGGCTTCCTGTGTTCTCCCATGGTAGTCACTTTTCTGTCTTAGGATCAGGAAGCTGAGTGGCACCATGGTGGTTGCCAGCCAAGTATGACAGCATACCTAAATATGGATGATTAGATTATCAAGTTTGAGGTACATGTTATGTTTTGTTTATTTGTTCCAGCATAACTATTCACTGTAACATGGGTCACTCCATTCCTAAACACATGCAGTGCTGATTTGTTTCTGTCCATTTCACACAAGCCAGGGGCATCTGCAAGAGGGAACCTCTATCAGACTGGCCTGTAGGCAAGCCTCTGGGGGGGGGCATTTTCATGATTAATGGTTGATGTGCATGGCTCAGCCCGCTGTGGGTGGTGCCACTGCTGGGCACGTGGTCCTGGACTGTATAAGAAAGCAGCTGAGTAAGCCATGGTGTGCAGGCCAGTAAGCAGCATTCTTCCATGTTATCTGCTTCATTTCTTGCTTCCAAGCGCCCGCCTGCCTGCTTGAGTTTCTGCCCAGGTTTCCCTTATAACAGACTGTGATCAAGATGCGTAAGTTAAATAAACTCTTTCCTCCCCAAGCTGCTTTTGGTCATAGCATTTTAACACAGTGGCAGAAACCAAACTCAAACACATATCAGAAGGCTCTCAAGTTCCGTGTCTCATGCGTTTGCATTACCCCTTACTTTCCTTATTCCTTAGAAAAGAGAATCATGCATTTCTCTGAAAGGGCTGATAGCTCCGCTTCATGATGGTAATGTCTATGATATTGTTATTTTCTCTCACTTTTTTTTTTCTTTCTATCCATGTCTCTTTATTGTTCTGAAACTATCCAAGTTCTACAGTGAGAGTACCAGCTTGTATACATTTACAAACAGTGGGTTCTTTGGCAATATATTACAAGGCTTGAATTTCTCAAAGAGATAAGACTGACACACAGCAGTTACTGTCAGCTTTCATTTATGGCACAAAGTGAGAGTGGTTAATGGAGGCTTCCTGATGAGGTCAACTACAGATTAAACCAACAAAGGAAATCTAATTTGTGGCTTAAACTACAGTCTTAAATGTGGCTAGGTAATAAGCTAAAAGTCTATAATCAGTAAAAATAAAAAATGAGGTTAAAAAAAACTGTCTTTTTCTCCATGTGATGCTTCCAAGCAGCTCGCATGCTGCTTTTCCAGTGGGCAGGGGAAGTGTCCTCTGTTACTAGGCAACCAACATAAGCAGTAGAGGAATACATGCAGCTTTTGGTCTGCTGTAGACATTTTCTCTCACTTTTAACAGAGGGAGGAGGTCCTAAGGAGACAAGACAGCACAGTAGGACAAGTCCAATGAAAGCAATATTCTAATATCTTAAAAGACTTTCCTGATTGTTTGCTTTTAAAATGAGTAAGAAAATAGAACAAAACAGCCAGCTATTCCATAAATCATAAGGTACTTGACAGCTTCCTTCGATAGCTCAGTTGGTAGAGCGGAGGACTGTAGGTGATTGTTGATATCCTTAGGTCGCTGGTTCGAATCCGGCTCGAAGGAGCACTGTTTTGATGACATTTAGACTCAATTATCAAAGATAGTATAAAAACACCACCATTGAATTATGGAGGAGAGTCAAGTTCATGTATAGCTTAAGCTTATAATGATCACTCTGTAGCCCAGGCTGGCCTCTAACTCAGAGATCCGCCTGCCTCTGCCTCACAGTGCTGGGATTAAAGGCGTGCGCCACCGCCTGGCCACAAGATGTTATCTTTTACAAATAAACATACCAGAAAGATTTTCAAACATGTCATAATTTATAATATCCAAACTGTTCATGATTCAGATATTCAATAAAAATACCCCTGGATGACTCCTTGTTTTTCCCAACGGTACTCATTTTTCTGTCTTAGGACCAGGAAGCTGAATGGCATCATAGATGCTTGTCAGTCAAGCATGACAGCAGACTTGAAAATGGAACGGTTAAAATTCCTGTTTGAGGTGGAGTGTATGTGTAATGTTTCATTTTTTTTTTTTTTTTTGCTTCACTACAATTGTGCAAAACTGCATGTTCCTCTCCTTTCCTAGGCCATGTTAAAGGCCTTTCATGCACCTAGTTTTCCTTGTTCAAAAAGGAGAAAGAATGACGCGTTTCTCTGGTGAAATGGGCAATAGTTGGGCTTCAGGATGGTGTTGTCTGTCTATGGTATCATTGTCATTTCTCTATTAATAGAAAGGAGAAGCTAAAGAGACCGGGGAGCACGGCAGGGAAAGTGCTCCAAAGGGGATGGATAGTCCTGTCTGTAAGAGTCAGTGCATGAACATCCCTAGGAACATTTCTGGAAATCTATGTGAAACACTTATACATTAAAAACACACATCTCAAACATGTTCTTAAACACCTGTTGTGTGATCACTAGCTAAATTACTTTTAGAATATCCTAGTACCTTAAAAACACTTCCTTACGATCTATTTCAAAATGAATCAGTTGAACTGCAACAAATCCACCAGCTAGTTTATAAACCTTAAAGAATATACTACTATCTTCCTTCGATAGCTCAGTTGGTAGAGCGGAGGACTGTAGGCTTGCATAGTAATCCTTAGGTCGCTGGTTCGAATCCGGCTCGAAGGAATGACCTTTTGAAAGGGTCTCAACCAGCGCTGGATTCTCAATGTCACGTGCATATACACAAATACAGAAGTTGGGGTGGAATAAATTCAGACAGGATAATAAGGAGTGTTAACAATGCTTTAATCCACTATTTTGCATGTTCATTCATTGGCGAGTCAAGTCTTCACGATCCTTTACTGTATTCATACTTTAAAAATATTAATTAAAATTTAAAAGGGTCTCTCTTGTAGCCCAGTATGGTCTGGAAGTTATCTTCCTTTCTCCACCTCCCAAGAGCTGAGATCACATGGTTGCCACCACTCCCAGCTGACTTGACAGTGTTTCTAAGTATTTCCAAGCACACCCAGTGTAGAGAAATAGCATCCAGTGTGGCCATTTAGACACCGCAGGAGACAGTGTGGCATCTTCCTCATGTGCCTCTCCCCCGGCACCAGTGGGTTTTGTAGTAACTCTATGAGGTGTTCTCAAGCATCACCATTGCGGGTGAGGTAGTCAGTTAAAAATGCAAAGTAGGAGTCTGTTCTCCCTACACCCGAAAGGGAGCAGCGGTAACCAACAGAAAGTTCTCATCGATGAAAGCACCAAAACAAACTCACAAGAAGCCTTCAGATGCACCCGAGCTTTACAAATAATGTCCTGGCTTCTGTCCTCTAGAATTTCCGTAGCGGGGGAGGATAAGAAATTATGTCCAGTGAGGGAAAACTTAAATCCTCAGGGTCGTCCTGGGCTCCGTCTGCAAAGCAGGAGGGACGGTTAGTTCACGAATTCTGGCAGCATCGCTGGAGCCTCCCCGGCTGGCCTTAGGAGCCCGAGGCGCAGCCGCTGCCACTGCGCTGGGCAGAGGTCCCACCCTGGCCACTTGGCCGCGCGGGCGACCCGCTGGCGGAGGACCGCGCCCCCTGGCGGCCGTGCCCAGGCAGCGCGGGGCTCTGACCGAAGTGTGGCCAGAGAGCTGAGCGCGGGCGGCTACCGCGTCCGTACCCTTCGCTCACCAACCTGAAATAGAAATAGGTTCTAGCACAACAGCAGTCAAAGAAACGCCTTTAAATAAGCAATACATTGACAGATTGAAATAGTCACAACGTTAAGCTTAGAATCGCTAGAGGCGCATTTAAAATTTAAAAGCACAGACCCAATTAAAATCCCAAAATTATATGTGCAAATGTATATAAGCTGCTTCAAAACTTTAATTTGAAAATGTTTAAAACTCAGTTGAAACTTCAAATAACTAACACTTCAAAGCTCTGGCTGAAATTTACCAGTTGAACTTCATAAAGCTTTCAAAGGGTGAGTTATCCCCCTCCGCCACATTCGCACCACCGTCCCGGAATAAAATACTGTTGTGGTCTCTACAACACAAACTCTCCCAACAAGGTCTGTAGAAACCCCGCGAGAGGCACCAGGACGCGCATTTTGGTGTAGGCGGGCAAAAACATTCACACACGTTTTTCCAGAAAATTAAAACGATTCCTCGAGAGTTTGCCGCGGGACAGGGCTGTGCCCAGCGGAGACATTCCGCAGGAACCCACTTCCTGTGGCTTGGCTCCGCCCCGCCGGCCCCGCCCCGCCCCGCCGGCCCCGCCCCGCCCCGCCGGCCCCGCCCCGCCGGCCCCGCCCCGCCGGCCCCGCCCGCCGGCCCCGCCCCGCCGGCCCCGCCCCGCCGGCCCCGCCCCGCCGGCCCCGCCCCGCCGGCCCCGCCCCGCCGGCCCCGCCCCGCCCCAAGCCGGAATCTAGCTCTGAACGTCCATTTGTCCATTTGCGTTTGCCTGGTCGGCTCCGCTCCCCCGCAACTGACCACGCCATCATTTCATTGGTCTTCACGGGATGGCCCCAACCTCACGCCGCAGAACAGCACACAGGATCTACGTCATAGGCCACCTTTGTCCCCTCCCTGATCTCAGATCGGCTCGTAGGATATGCGTCATCGGGTGGCGACAGACTTACGGCTCCTGTGGGTCTCATATCCGCCGTCATGAAAGCCGCGGAGTTGGTGGAGCAGCCCCAGGCGCCGATGGAGGGAGAGTCGCAGGGAGAGGCAGAGCTGAATGCCGAGGCGGCGGAGGAGCAGGAGGAGCCCGAGGAAGCGGCTTGCAACAGCAGCAGCAGCAAGAAGAAAAAGAAGGTAGTGCCGGGTATCGTGTACCTGGGACACGTCCCGCCGCGATTCCGGCCTCTGCACGTACGCAACCTGCTCAGCGCCTACGGTGAAGTGGGACGCGTTTTCTTCCAGGCCGAGGGTAAGCCCTGCGTCGAAATGAGAGGGTGGCGACGCAGGCAGGTGGGCACGACTTACTGTCTTGGCTGTACACGGATGAGACGTGGGGTGCTGGCTTTTGGAAGGCTCAGGCTCCCCGCTAGCTGTTAAATCTGTACCATTCATGTCTCTTAGAAGGCTGGGGCGGGAGAAGGAGAATGGAGAAGGTGGGCGGATAGAGTGCAGTAATAAGGCCTGAAAGATACCCCTGATTTTCAAATAATCCCTGAAACAGTGTAGGATTAGCCTCCTTCAGCCTCTTCCACCTCTTGACACGCAGACTCTGGAAATGGAGGTGGGAGTTGGTGCGGCTCTTGTTCAGGGAGTTATCATTTGAAGAGAGGAATGAGTTAAAGAAAGGAGAGTCTGCACCTTACACATAGTCTTTTTCTATGAACAACTGTGAGCTAACACCCGAGCTGGCAGGTTTGGACTTCTGGCCAAACGGAGGTGTGTCTCAGTGGATGCTTGACCAGGATGTTCGTTGTGTTTGGCCCACAGACCGCTTTGTGAGACGCAAAAAGAAGGCAGCAGCGGCCGCGGGAGGAAAAAAGGCAGCTAAATACAGCAAGGACTATACAGAAGGCTGGGTGGAATTTCGTGACAAGCGCGTAGCCAAGCGAGTGGCAGCCAGTCTACATAACACGCCCATGGGTGCCCGCAGGCGCAGTCCCTTCCGTTATGACCTGTGGAACCTCAAGGTGAGGTCTAAGGTTTCTCGGCCACACTTTCATTATTCCCTCCAGCCCTAGCCCAGGCACCCTGTCCCTCTTGCTAGTTCTAAACAGCTCCCAGCTTCTTCTCCCATTCTGGTCTTCCCGGCCCTGACCATTTGTTGTTTTCCTGTTCACAGTATTTGCACCGTTTTACTTGGTCCCACCTCAGCGAACACCTTGCCTTTGAGCGCCAGGTACGCAGGCAGCGCCTAAGAGCAGAGGTCGCCCAAGCAAAGCGAGAGACTGACTTCTATCTTCAAAGTGTAGAACGCGGAAAGCGCTTCCTTGCAGCTGATGGGGATGCTACTCGCCCGAATAGCTCCTGGACCTTTGCTCAGCGTCCCACTGAGCAGGAGCTGAGAGCCCGGAAGGCAGCACGGCCAGGAGGGCGGGAACGAGCTCGGCTGGCCAATGCCCAGGACCAGGCCCGATCCAACAGGGGGCTCCTTGCCAGGATCTTTGGAGCCCCTCCGCCCGCCGAGAGCAAGGAAGAATCATAACCAGTAAAGGACTGCTGATGGAAAAAGAAGTCACTTTTACCTGCCAGCCCCGCCCTCTGCTGGTCTGCCTCCGGCAGGCTGAAATGGAGTGTCTAAGTGGATGTTTTCTCTCTATTCCGTAGACCTAGAGTCTGGTAAAAGGCTTGGTTTTTTTTGGTGGCCTCTTTTACCCACTCTGATCAAATCCTGTAAGTGCCCAGCTGAGAACTGACTCTTACTATCCAGGATGATTACTACTGGAAGTGCCTGTTGGTTTTTAACTTCTGGTTCCTGCCTCTTTCTCTGGGCTCCTAACAATTTCTGTCTCAAAGAGTGGATTTGCCTTCCACTAGAGTAGTAATAATAAGCCCATGTGGTCTGTGGTGTTCATCCACTGTGGTGGGGCAGAATTGACAGGAATTGGGTTAGTGGCCCAATTTGAAATTTTTGTTTGAAAATAAAAAATAATTATTTTTATATGCCTTTTAGTTTTTCAGGTGGGAATCATCAAGTAAGTTTCAACTTCTTTTGAAGCCAAGCATGCTACTTAGTTACCCTGGTGCAGACATGATCCTAGGCGACCCCTGACTCTCAGTGACTAGCAGATATGAAACCACTGCTCCTCAGACCTTTTTCATTTTCAGATCGGGCCTCACTCAAGTGTTCAGGCTAGTCTTGAGGTCATTCTGTAAGTTGCTCAGGTAAGTCTTGAGCTACCTCTGTGGTCAGATAGGCCCAGAACTTCAAATCCTGTCTCAGCCTCCCCAGTGGCTGGGATTATAGGTCTATGTACGGAAAGCACATAGGTGGAAAAGGTATTTACTACTAGATGTAGGAGAAAAGAGACTTGGCCGGCGTATGAGCCCTTCCCGGGGCCATTCCACCTGCCTTTCCAGCCACCGTTCCTCAGTCCATTCCCCGGCCTCAGTCCTGCCCAACACTGTAGTTCTGTCACATGGACCGCCTTCCTCAGCACCTTCTGAAACTGCTCTTCCGACAGCCTGCCTCCCTGCCTCCTCCTCCCCTCCCTACACGCTCAGGCCCATTTCTTCTTTGAGATCAAGTCAAACAGGATGCCAGGCTGGCTTCTCCGCCTTCCCCTCCTCAGGTGGGTTCTGTGGCCTGAAAGCATTGTCTGATTGCTGGGGTAGCATTCTTCCTGCTTTACAGTAATGGTTGACATTTGCTTCCCTGGTGTTACCAGGAACGAAGATCCAACTTTATCTCTCACTCCTTAGGGGTTCAGTTTGGTTGACAAATAAATATTCATTAACTCAGTTGCTGTGAGGAGAGATATTATAAAAATCCTAAATAAAAAAAAAAATCCTAAATAATATGTTCTGCACTTTACATGTAATGTTTGTTTTAACGACCAATTCCAGAGCTATCATCTACTTGTGACAGTGATGAGGAGTGGCAGAAACTTCTTAGTCTTAAAAAGTCACATGGCTAATAAAAGGGAGCGTTACATCTTTCCCTGGGTCTCTGCTTAAACCTACTCTTTCCGCATTCAAGCCTCTTCTACAGGAGCAGTGGTAAGCACAGAGGGAAAGTTAATGGAAAACATTAATCTGTGGTTCTGCTGTGTGCCTAGAGCACAGTAACGAAACATTGAGAAAACCAAGTGTTAGCTGGGCTTGTGCAAGCCTTTAATCCCAATACTTGGGAGACAGAGACAGGTAGATCTCTGTGAGTTCAAGGCCAACCTAGTCTACATGGTAAGTTCCAGGACAGCCAGGCCACATTGTCTCAAAAAACAACAAGAAAAAGAAAGAACCAAAATAGAAAATGCTCGTTGCTTCCCAGTCTTACTTTTGAGTTAAAGACAGTGGTGAACTGCCATGTGAGTGCCGGGAATTGAACCCTGGGCCCTCTTGAAGAACAGTTGTGCTCATAACTGCTGAGTCATCTCTCCAGCTCCTTAAATTGATCTTTGTGGATGTAATTCTAAATGGTCTTATTAAATAAGAACAAACCTGGAGCCAGGTATTGGGGCGAATGCTGGAAGATCAGAGAAGTAGAACAAGCCACAGCCACCTCACCTCTCCAATTCCTCAGCTGATCCTGTTTCCTCAGACTGGAAGCCTCTGAGTCCTCATCCGAATGAATCTCAGCTGAACTGCTGCTCAAAAGGCTAAAAGCTTAACCAGCCTAGTTCCTGGGTTTCAAGCCTTATATGGCTTTCTGCTTTCTGCCATCACTTCCTGGGATTAAAGGCTTGTGTCACCATGCCTGGCTGTTTCCAGTGTGGCTTTGAACTCAGAGATCCAGAAGGATCTCTGCCTTAGAAATGCTAGGATTAAAGGTGTGAGTTCCACCATTTGCTGGCCTCTGTGTCTGTCTAATGCTGTTCTGTTCTCTGACCCCAGATTTATTAGGGTGCACAGTATATTGGGGAACACAATATTATGACAGATCTTTAAGAAAAAAAAATTCCTTTTGTATAGGTCTGTGCACGGAAGGCCTAACATCCCCTGGTACTGACAGTTGTGAACCACCATGTGAATGTTGGGAACCCAGTCCTCTGGAAGGGCAACCAGTGCTCTTGACTGGGGAGCCATCTCTGGCATCAAGGAATAGCATCTCCTTTTGATCTGGGGAAGGAGGAAGGGCATAGCACCAATGCTTGACTGTATCATCACCAGTGACCATAACTGCCCATTCCTCCCTTCCAGCAAAAAAAAGTGATTTTATTCCAAACTTCCCTGTCCATGCACAGCTCCAAAGATATTATGATTAGTTAATCCTAGGGTCTCTCTTGGTAGTAGTTGGGTGAGATGTGTAATCAGATCCACCTCAGGAGGGAATGACTCAGCATGTAGTTGTCCTCCAGAAGTGCAGGTGAGGGAGGTCTGTTGCTTTTCCTCTGGACTTTGTCAGGTGCCAGTGAGGGCTAGAGGAACTTCAGGCTACAGCACAGTGTGAGGCCTGTGTTGGGGATGACGGCAGAGATCCAATGACATCATGTCTGTCAGGTCTGTCAGGTCAGGTCAGGTATGTATGTCTCAGCACAGAGCATTAGATCCCCTGTGCAGACATCTGTGAATGCTGGGAACCCAGGTCCTCAGGAGCAGCAGAGATCCCAAGGACATGAGGAGACCCTGAAGTAACCTCTGTCGTTTCTTCTCCAGGTGTGTGGGCTGTGATAATATATCCACTCTGTTTAAGCCATTTGCTGCTGAAAGCTCCTAGGCTAGCGCTCTCATAACTCAGCATGGGAAGCTTATGCCCCAGTTCCTCTGACCACTACCTGATGAGAAATTCAAGTCAGTGACAGGCAGTCTGTGTGCCGAAAGTCAGTAAGATCTCCCACCCCCATATTCCAGATGTTCTGGCCTTCCATTGAGGGCTGTTTCTCTATTGACTGGAGCCCAGTCCTGCTTGACTGTCAATATCGTTATTCTGGTGTGTTTTCTTTTTAATTTTGTGGTTTTTTTTTTTTTTTTTTTTTTTTTTTCAAGACAGGGTTTTTCTGTGTAGCCCTGGCTGTCCTGGAACTCCATCTGTAGACCAGGCTGACCTTGAACTCACAGAGATCTTTATTCTTAATTGCCACAGGCCCAGCACTCACTCTACCCCCAAAGATAAACAGCCACTGAGAATGGAAAGAAAATTCTAAAGGTTAAAAAGTCAAAATGGAGCCGGGCGTTGGTGGCGCACGCCTTTAATCCCAGCACTCGGGAGGCAGAGCCAGGCGGATCTCTGTGAGTTCGAGGCCAGCCTGGGCTACCAAGTGAGCTCCAGGAAAGGCGCAAAGCTACACAGAGAAACCCTGTCTCCAAAAAACAAAAAAAAAAAAAAAAAAAAAAAAAAAAAGTCAAAATGGAAATTGTAAGGCAGCAGGCTAAGCAGAGAGAAGAGCAAAGCCTTACTCGAGAAATGAAAACATCACTGTAGCTGGGTGGTGTGGTGGTGCACGCCTTTAATCTCAGTACTTAGGAGGCAGAGGCAGGTGGATCTCTGTGAGTTTGAGGCCAGTCTGGTCTACACAGTGAGTTCTAGGTCATGCTCCAAAGCTACACAGGCAAACCCTCTCTCCAAACAAACAAACAAACAAACAAATCACTGTAGTGTGTAGTCACCACTGTTCTTTCTTCATTTAAACACCTGGCTTGGGATAGCATAAGGTCATATGGCTGTGAGCTTCCTAGACCGTGAGTTAACCTTTTTCCTGGTGATGACATTTTTGCTCCAGCCTGAGTCAGTTACTGTAGACACTGGGAGAGCTGTATCAAGGAATGAGCCAGGAAAAGGGGGGCGGGGACAGCTGAGCAAGCCATGTGAGGAGCATCACAGTTGGAGCATTTGCTGCCCTCCCTAGGACAGGCAGGAACCCAACCCAATGAGTTTTTCTGTTGTTTCCTTACTTAGAGATAGGGCCCCACTACATAGTCCTTGCTGGCTTAGGCCTGCCTAGGTAGACCAGGATGGTCCTGAATTCTCAATCCTGCTTCACCTGAAAGTGTTGAGATAACAGGCAGATCATTCAGACTCCTGGGTTCCTGTTTGGAAACCAGACCCCTAAAATCTCTGATATACTGTTTCCAGGTTCCTCCCTCCTAGTGAGGTTAGGGATTTGAATCTGTCAGAAAATGGGGCTTCAAGAGCGGTGATCTAGGACCAGTGAGAGAACTCAGCAGTAAAAGTATTTTCTGCCAAGCCTGATGACCTGAGTTTGTTCTTTGGAATCCACGTGGGAGGAAAGAACCAATTCCCGCATTTGTCTGGATTTCCCACACAGGAGAGCTGCCACTCACTCGTCCCCAGCCTCCTAATAAATATATGTAAAGGAATTAAAAACAAAAGACTGTTTACATCTACTAAGCTGAGAAGCTGGAGGGTAGACAAATGTCAGGAAGAGCAGCAGATGTCAACCTTAAGAAAGTGGATCACTGAGTAAGTGCAGGAGTCTTGTAAGGACTAGTTCCCAGAAGGTTCCAAGAATGTTGGTTGAAGCTCCAAGAAGGACCCAAGAAAGGATGGTGGAGCAATAGACAGCGGCCCTGGCCGTGGACCAAAATATTCTTGTTATGGCCCGGATGTGACCAGTTGAGAGCACTTGCCTGCCATGAACATGTTCCTAGTTTAAAGCGGTCCCTTTTTGACAGTAAGTTGGGACGTTGGTTCTAATCGTTATAATCCACCCATGTCAAGAAAATCTACAGAAAGCTTCTTTCTGAAAAGGTCCTCAAAAAGCTCAGTTATAACTTACATTAGGCCAGCACACACTGAGAAGGTCTGTGGAGAAGTGCAAAAGATTTCTGAAGGAAAAGATAAGAAACCATCACCGACCCACCAGCATCTCCTATACATGCACCCCCAACACACACACACACACACACACACACACACACACACACACACACACACACTTTGTAAGGAGAGCATCCAAGAACTCTTGGTTCTGTTTTAAACCTCCCCTCCAAGAATGAACACAAAAATATCAGCTCATCCTGCTCAATTTTCTTTGATAAACAGCTGTTGCAGTCCATGGCCTCATAACCAGCGGAGAGAGGCTTTAGTAGGCAAGTGGGATGCACCTGGCCAGACAGACATAAACACTACCCAACAGCTGCAGGTAATCCTCCCTGAGGGAGAGGACCTTCCAGCCTCAAGGAGGCGATGTGGATTGTGTTTCTGTCCAGTAACTGGGGCTGAGATGTGAGTCCCTGGCAGGATGAGCTGTAATTGTCCTTGGTCTCCCCACCAAGGCTCTGTGGGTCCTGAACCCTACTCTACTCTGTGCATGTGCCAGGTCTGAGCTCTGGGCTCCCATGGTTGGGAGGATTCTCTGGATTTGTCCTTAGGGAGGGATCCACGCCTTGAGAGGATCTCCATTGTAAGGGAAGTTGGCTCTCTCACCGTCCACAGGACATTCCCAGACCAAATTCTCAGCACAAAGGAGCTTTATTATCCCGAGGGTCAAGCAGGGGTGGGGTGGGGTAGGGTTGGGGTTGCAAAGGCAGCTATCACAAATAATGCTGATAAGAACATAGTTGAGCATGTGACCTTGTGGTATGATTGAGCATTCCTTGTGTATATGCCCAAGAGTGGTATAGTTGGGTCTTGGGGAAGATTGATTCCCAATTTTCTGAGAAATTACCATACTGATTACCAAAGTGGCTGTACAAGTTTGTACTCCCACCAACAGTGGAGGAGTGTTCCCCTAGCTCCACATCCTCTCCAACATAAGCTGTCTGCAGTGTTTTTAATCTTAGCCATTCTGACAGGTGTAAGATGGTATCTCAGAGCCATTTTTATTTGCATTTCCCTGATGACTAAGGATGTTGAACAATTCCTTAAATGTTTTTTGGCCATTTGATATTCTTCTTTTGAGAATTCTCTGTTTAGCTCATAGCCCATCTTTTAAAATTGATTTGTTAGGTATTTTGATGTCTAGTTTCTTGGGTTCTCTATATATTCTGGAGATCAGCCCTCTGTCAGATGTGGGGTTAGTGAAGAAAAGTCCCATTCTGTAGGCTGTCTTTGTCTTATTGACCATGTCCTTTGTCCTACAAAGCATCTTAGTTTCAAGAGGTCTCATTTATTAATTGTTGCTCTCAGTGTCTGTGCTACTGGTGGTTGATTTAGGAAGTGATCTCTGGTGCCAATGCGTTCAAGACTACTCTCTACTTTCTCTTCTATCGGGTTCAGTGTAACTGGATTTATGTCTTTGACTTAATTTGGATTAAGTCCACTTAAAGTGGATTTATGATCCACTTGACTTGAGTTTTGTGCATGGTGACAGATATGGATCTATTTGAAATCTTCTACATTTTGACATCCAGTTGTGCCAGCACCATTTGTTCAAGATGCTTTCTTTTTTTCCATTGTACAGTTTTGGCTTCATAGTAAAATATCAGGTGTTCATACGAGTTCAGATTAATGTTAGGGTCTTCAATTAGATTCCATTGGTCCACATGTCAGTTTTTATGCCAGTACCAACCTGTTTTTATTACTGTAGCTCTATAGTAGAGCTTGAAGTCAGGGATCATGATGCCTGCAGAGGTTGCTTCATTGTACAAGATTCTTTTAGCTATTGTGATTTTTTTTTCCCATATGAGGTTGAGTATTGTTCTTTCCAAGTCTGTGAAGAATTGTGTTGGGATTTTGATGGGGATTGCATTGAATCTGTAGATTGCTTTTGGTAAGATTGCCATTTTTACTGTGTTAATCCTACCTATCCATGAACATGGGAGATCTTTCCATTTTCTGACATCTTCTTCAATTTCTTTCTTCTGAGAATTAAAGTTCTTGTCATACAGGTCCTTCACTTGCTTAGTCAGAGTTACCCCAAGGTATTTTATATTATTTGTGGCTATTGTGATGTTTCTCTGATTTTTTTCTCAGCCCTTTTATCATTTGTATATAGGAGGGCTACTGATTTTTTGAGTTAATCTTGTATCCCATCACATTACTAAAGGTGTTTATCAGCTGTAGGAGTTCCCTGGTAGACTTTTTGGGGTCACTTATGTACACTATAATATCGTCTGCAAATAGTGAAAGTTTGACCTCTTCCAATTTGTATCCCTTTGATCTCCTTTTGTTGTCTTATTGCTCTGGCCAGAACTTCAAGTACTATATTGAATAAATATGGGGAGAGTGGACATCCTTGCCTTGTTCCTGATTTTAGTGGAATCTCTTTGAGTTTCTCTCCATTTAATTTGATGTTGGCTGTCGGCTTGCTGTAAATTGCCTTATGTTTAGGTACGTTCCTTGTATTCCTAATCTCTCTAGGACCTTTATCATGAAGGGGTATTGGATTTTGTCAAAGGCTTTTTCAGCATCTAATGAGATGATCATGTGGGTTTTTTCTTTCAGTTTGTTTATATGGTGCATTACACTGACAGATTTTTGTATGTTGAACCATTCTTGCATCCCTGGGATGAAGCCTACTTGATGGATAATTTTTTTGATGTGATCTTGGTTTCGGTTTGCCAATATTTTATTGAGTATTTTTGCATTAATGTTCATGAGGGAGATTGGTCTGTAATTCTCTTTCTTTGTTGCATCTTAGTGTGGTTTGGGTATCAGGGTAACTGTAGCCTCATAAAAAGAATTTGGTAATGTTCCTTCTGTTTCTGTTGTGTGGAACAATTTGAAGAGTTTTGGAATTAGCTCTTCTTTGAAAATCTGGTAGAATTCTGCACTGAAATCATCTGGACCTCGGCTTTTTTTCTTTGGTTGGGAGACTTTTAATGGCTGTTTCTATTTCCTTAGGGGTTATTGGTCTATTTAAATAGTTTATCTGATCTTGATTTAACTTTGTTATGTGGTACCTTTCTAGAAAATTGTCCATTTCTTTCAGATTTTCCAATTTTGTGGAGTACAGGGTTTTGAAGTATGACCTGATGATTCTCTGGATTTCCTCATTGTCTGTTGTTATGTCTCCTTTTCATTTCTGATTTTGTTGATTGGGATGCTCTCTCTCTGCCTTTTGGTTAATTTGGATAAGGGCTTGTCTATCTTGTTGATTTTTTTTCAAAGAACCAACTGTTTCATTGATTCTTTGTATATTTCTCTTTGTTTCTATTTCATTGATTTCAGCCCTCAATTTGATTACTTCTTGGCGTCAATTTCTTCTGGGTGAGTTTGCTTCTTTTTGTTCTAGAGCTTTCAGGTATGCTGTTAAGTCACTAGTGTGAGATTTCTCCATCTTCTTTATGTGGGCATTTAGTGCTATGAATTTTCCTCTTAGCACTGGTGTCATAGTGTCCCATAAGTTTGGATATGTTGTACTTTCATTTTCATTGAATTCTAGGAAATCTTTAGTTTGTTCATTATTTCTTCCTTGACCCCTTGGTGATTCATTTGGGCATTATTCAGTTTCCATGAGATTGTAGGCTTTCTGTAATTTTTGTTGTTGTTGAAATCTAACTTTAAGCCATGGTGGTCTGATAAAATACAGGAGGTTATTCCAATTTTTTTGTATCTGTTGAGATTTGCTTTGTGACCAAGCATGTGGTCAGTTTTAGAGAAGGTTCCATGGGGTGCTGAGAAGAATGTATATTCTTTTGTGTTAGGGTAGAAGTTCTGTAGATATCTATTAAGTCCATTTGAGGCATAACTTCTGTTAGGTTCCTTATTTCTCTGTTAAGTTTCAGACAGGCAGATCTATTCAGTGATGAGAGTGGGGTGTTGAAATCTTCCACTACTAGTGTGTAGGGTTTGATGTGCGATTTAAGCTTCAGTAATGTTTCTTTTACAAATGTGGGTGACTTTGTATTTGGGGCATAAATGTTCAGAATTGAGACTTCATCTTGGATTTTCCCTGTGATAAGTATGTAATATCCTTCCGGATCTCTTTCAATTGGTTTTAGTTTGAAGTCTATTTTATTAGATATTAGGATAACTATACCAGCTTGCTTCTTAAGTCCATTTGATTAGAAAGTCTTTTCCCAGCCTTTTACTCTGAGGTAGTGTCTGTCTTTAAAGTTGAGATGTGTTTCTTATATGCAGCAAAAGGATGGATTTTGTTTTCGTATCCATTTTGTCAGCCTGTGTCTTTTTATAGGCAAATTGAGACCATTGATATTAATGGATATTAATGACCATTGATTGTTAATTCCTGTTATTGTTTTTTTTGTTGGTAGTGTTGCATGTTTCTCTTCTTTGGTAAATGTTGGTGTGGGATTATCTATTGCCTGTGTTTTCATGGGTGTATCTAACTTTCTTAGGTTGCATTTTTCCTTCTAGTGCTTTCTGTAGGGCTGGATTTGTGGATAGGTATTGTTTAAATCTGGTTTATCATGGAATATTTTGTTTACTCCGTCTATGGTGATTGAGAGACTTGCTGGATATAATAGTCTAGGTTGGTATCCATAGTCAGTGTTTACATAACATCTGTCCAGGATCTTCAGGCTTTCAGAGTCTCCATTGAGAAGTCAGGTGTTATTCTGATGGGTCTGCCTTTATATGTTACTTGGCCTTTTCCTTTGTAGCTCTTAATATTTTTTCTTTATTCTGTACCTTTAGTGGTTTCATTATTATGTGATGAGGGGACCTGTTTTTTTTTTTTTGTTTTTTTGTTTTTTGTTTTTTTTTGGATCCAATCTATTTGGTGTTCTGTAAGCCTCTTGTATCTTCATAGGTATTTCCTTCTTTATGTTGGGAAAGTTTTCTTCTGTGATTTTGTTGAATATATTTTCTGTGTCTTTGAGTTGGTATTCTTGTCCTTCTTCTATCCCTATTATTCTTAGGTTTGGTCTTTTCATGGTGTCTCAAACTTCCTGGATGTTTTTGTTATGACTTTTTTGGCTTTAGTGTTTTCTTTGACTGATGAATGTATTTCCTCTATTGTATCTTCAATGCCAGAGATTCTCTCTTCCATCTCTTGCATTCTGTTGGTTATGCTTGCATCTGTAGTTCCTGTTCATTTACTCAGATTTTCCATTTCTAGCATTTTCCCTCAGTTTGTGTCTTCTTTATTATAGTTTTCAAAACTTCGACTGTCTCATTCACCTGTTTAATTGCTTTTTCTTGGCTTTCTTTAAGAGATTTATTATTTCTTCCAAATTTTTGTTTGTCTTTTCTCAAATTCTTTAAGGGAAATTTTTATTTCCTCTTTAAAGGCCTCTATCATCTTCTTAAAGTCATTTTTAAGGTCGATTTCTTATGCTTCTTCTGCTTTGGGATGTTCAGGTCTTGCTGATGTAGCACCACTAGGTTCTGATGGTGCCATGTTTGTATTTATGTTGTTGAGTGTATTTTTGCACTGGCATCTAACCATCTCTTCCTCCACTCTGTGCAAGTAGTGTCAGTGTCTGAGGTAGCCTCTTTTGGTCTGATTTATATTCTTGGTCTAATGGGAGCTCATCGTCTAATCTGGGCTCTTGGTCCAATTGGTGCTGGTGGATTCTGTGTCTCAGGGAGCAGATCTTAGTCCAGGCACCAGTGGGCTCTGTCTCAGGGAGCAGCTATTCTTAATTGGTGCAGGGTGGGACCTGTTTTATTGGTGAGGTAGCAGGGGAAGAGGCAGCTGGCAGGTCCCTGGGGCTCTAATGGTTTTGGGAGAGGGGCACAAAATGTGCCCCCAGGGCCTAGGGGCTAGGGACCTGGTCTGTCCAGTCCAGAGATGGGGGTCTTACCTATGCCTTTTTCTTTTCTTAAATTTATTTTTTGAGACACGGTTTTACTATGCAGCTCTGGCTGACCAGGACTTCACCATGTAGACCAGGATGGCCTCAAACTCATAGAGATCCACCTCCCCCCACTTCTTCCACCCCTGCCTCCTCTCAGTATGCCCTGCTATCCCAGTGTTGAGATGAAAGTCATGTACCAGCACACCAGACCCAATTAAGATCTTTATTGCTTTATGTCATGGTTTGTTTGTTTGTTTGTTTGTTTGTTTGTTTGTTTGCTTGAATCTATTTTTTGGACAGGTTCTCACTGTGAAGCTCAGGCTGACCTCCAACTGCAGATTCTCCTGCCTTAGACAGTTCTAGGAATGCAAATCTGGCTGCTGGAATGGGGGAAGCTAATGAGGGAGGCCAGCCTTGTAGCATGAATCTTAGAAGGTCTTATTAATAAAATCAAACCTGAGCCAGGTATTGGGGTGAACACTGGAAGATCAGAGAGACAGAACAAACCACAGCTGACCTCACCTGGCCAACTTCTCAGCTGGTCTTGGTTCCTCAGACTGGAAGCTTCTGTGTCCTCATCCCAATGGCTCTCAGCTGAACTGCTACTTGAAAGCCTGAAGCTTAACCAGCTAAAAGCTTAACCAGCTAAAATGCTTAGCCAGGCCAAATGCTTCTGGTTTCTGGTCCTCATGCTTTATATACCTTTCTGTTTTCTACCACCACTCCCTGGGATTAAAGGCTTGCTTTCTGGGATTGAAGGAGTGTGTCACCATGCCTAGCCATTTCCAATGTGGCCTTGAACTCACAGAGATCCAGAGGGATTTCTACCTCTGAAATGCTAGGATTAAAGGTGTGAGTGCCACCATTTTCTAGCCTCTGTATCTAGTGGCTGTTCTGTCTCTGACCCCAGATAAGTTTATTAGGGTGTACAATATTTTGGGGAACTAATACCACCACACAGCCTCTTTTCTTGATCTCTTCAATAAAAGAATTTAGAGAGAGACACAGGAGTCTAGCAAGCAAAAATGTTCACTTAAGAAGTTCAAATGCATGCTGGGTAACAGAATGGCAACCTCTGGTGGGGACTGAGGAATCCAAAACGCTGTAGAACGGACACATTCAGATAAGCTGTAGCATTGGAACAAAGGCCAGCAGCATGTCCAAACATGAGCAACAAAATGCCTGAAAGAGAGTTTCAAAAACCCCATTTACAGTAGCTTCAAAATAAAAACAACACATTTATCCAGCAGGCTGAAAACTATACAACTTGTAAAACGATAAGAAAGCAGTGATGGAAACAACCTGCTGAGGTGGCTGTGGTTTCCAGACACTCATGGTACTAACGTTAAAAACATATGTAGACCAGAGACACAGAACAAAGAACGAGGAGATAAATCCATGAAAGTAGAGCCAGTCCGATCCTCCAAAGGTCGTTAAGATACAGCTGGGGTGGGGTGTCTGGGAAGGATTGGTTCATGCTCATATTCCCAGCACTCAGGAGTCTGAGGCTGGAGGATTGACAGGAGGTTTGGAGAAGGTTAGGCTATACAGTGAGTTCTAGGCCGGCTTGGGGTGGAATTATCTCCAAGAAAAATAAAGCACACACAAAACAACAAAACCTAAAAGAGAACAAAAATGTGAGGGTACAACAGGGAAAGAAAGCTCTCTTCAATACGCAGATGTGGGATACCTGGATGTCTGTATGCAGAAGAAGGAAACTGAGTCCATCTCACACACCAGGTGCAAATACCAAGTGTGCTGAAGACTTAAATACAAGACTTGAAAACACTGCCAGAAGAAGGTCGCAGGGGGAAGTGGCATGCCATGAGTCTGGCTGTGGCTTTGGATGCATTTTAAAAGCACAGGCCACCAGGGCAAAGACAGAAACCACAAGCTTCTTACCCCAAAACACAAGCTGCACAAAGAAACAACCAGAGAGCCTCAGGCTGCCTGCGGAGAGGGAGAAAACATGGACAATCTCACTTCACATGAGGGCTTGCTGCCCAATACACACCAAGTTCCGCAGCCAGAAGACGAACAACCTGACAAAATGGAGCAAAGGGTCAGAAGAGGCGCTTTTCAAAGAAGACAAGAGACAAACTGATCTGTGAAAGTGTGCCCAGTTCATGAGTGATCAAGGAAAAGAGAATCAAAGCCCTCTGAGGTATACCTCACTCCTATTCTACCAGAATGAGAAAAGAGCAGGTGTTGGTGAGGTGTGGAGAAAAGAGGATGCTTTCTCAGTTTCGATGGGATGTAAATTATTACAGCCATTAAAGGCACTAGCATGGAAATTCCTTTAGAAATGTAGCAATAGAGCACAATGCCAGTCATTGACTCATACTTGCTCTGTCCGTGGTAAGGCATCCTTGTCTTCTGAGACACTGGCTCCTTCACACTCACAGCAGGATTATTCCCAACAATCAAGTTACAGGATGAAGCTATTGTCCATCAACGGACAGATGAAAACACAGCATGTAGACTTGGAACGTTAGCTACTCAGCCTTCTATAAAGCGACTCTGTCACTTGCAAAGACTGGAGTGAAGGTGAGGACATGGTGTTAAGTGAGGTGAATCAGCCACCCAGGGACGAATTCCACAGGACTTTTATTTACAGTGTGGATTCTGAGTGCTCATCTGGCGGCAGCAGGGTAGGGTGGGGTCACCAAGGGCTGGGGATGAGGAGGTCAGCCGTCTTAGTTGATTTAGCCAGTCCATGACAGAAGTACATACAAGTGCCATCATCAATCCATTTACTCAGCAAGTTTTAAATGTATGTCTTGAAACTTACGAAGGGTGGAGCTGTAGGGGGTTTCCGTAGTGTAGTGGTCATCATGCTCGCCTAACACGCGAGAGGTCCCCGGTTCGAAACCGGGCGGAAACACTACCTTTTTTCTAGCTCACTCCCTACACTTTTCAGCCCGCAGGACCTAAGAATCTCGACTCTACGATTTTGGCCTTGGCTCTTATGCTAACCTAGGGATACAGCAGGCAATTTTGTGAGGACCAGCGGAGCCACCGGACACACAGCAAGTACCAGAAAATATGTGCAACACCGGGGGATTAGCTCAAATGGTAGAGCGCTCGCTTAGCATGCGAGAGGTAGTGGGATCGATGCCCACATCCTCCAATTCTTATGCTGCCCCTGAAACCAAGGCTCTACTGAGATGCTCCTACTCTGTCATTGCCTCAACTCCACTAATTTGAGGACTAATAATTAACCTCACACCTAGAAATTCAGCGCTCCCTGGAGCAGTCACCTGTGAGTTTTCCCATTCACATCATGCACTCGTTATTCTGTGCTTCTTGCAAATGCTTGTAAGCTTTTTTATTTGTTCCTTCCTCGCCAGACGCTGAGTCAGAACCTCTTCTGTGCCACCAGACTTAGGATTTCCCCTTAAATCAGGCCGTGCTGGAAGTTCTCTGCCGGCCTCTCTGCAATCTTCCTTTTCCTCGTCTATCTCCGCCCACTCAAGCTCGTGGGTGGAGGACTGTTGTGCGCCTCACTGGAGCTGCACTGCCACCCACAGCGTCGCGTGGGCAAACTCGGCCCGAGTGGAACCCTCTCTACTACTCTCCACTTTCCATTTCTAAGCTCTGTTAAAAAATAAAAATCATTTTTAAAAGGTGTAAATCCTTTGCTAACTCGTTGCTGTGACCGTTTGATCACCTGTCCGGGTTCTCTCGAAAAGTCTCCAATGTTCTCCGGGTGGTCAGGCCCTTCCGTCCTCCTTCCCTCCGAGTGTTTTACACGTGCGCGACTCCCCTGCGGTGCACGCTGCGTCTCTACGCCGGAATTCCTACACCCGCTCTTCTCCTTCCCCTGAGCTCTCTCCCCCTGGAGCGCCGCCCAAGCCACATTTATTAACTTTCCGGGGCCATGTCTGTCTTGAATTGGAAAGTGACAAAAACACTGCTAATGTGCGTTTCCGTAGTGTAGTGGTTATCACGCTCGCCTCACACGCGAGAGGTCCCCGGTTCGAAACCGGGCGGAAACAGCAGAGTTTCTTTTTCTTTTTCTTTTTTTACTGTTCTCTGTAGATGTAACGGTCTTTCGGAGGGGAAGAACGGCAGCGGCAGCGAGGGGTAAGAAAATGTTTTAGTCTCAGCTCTTAGCTACTGCTCTGACCTCTTGGGCTTTTAACTCTGCATTTGGCTCTGTGTTTCTTATTTAATAAGACCATTACATCTGCAGTTCTCTGCAATTCTCAAGTTCTCAGATTTTGCAATGGATCACGGGTCCATCTTTCTGGATGAGTCCTAAGGGAACACATTCTCCATCCTCTCTAAGAACAAGCAAAGGAAGCCTCACCGCCCCTCACAGCAGTGTGCGTTGCCTCTCCACATTTCTCCAATCCTCTTTCTCCTAGAGCAGTGGTTCTCAACCTTCCTAATGCCGAGACCCTTTAATATAGTCCCTCATATTGTGGGCACTTCAACCATAAAATTATTTTCGTTACTAATTCATAGCTGTAATTTTGCTTCTCTTGTGAATCAAAATGTAGATATCTGTGTTTTCCGTTTGTTTTGGGGAGACCCCTGTGAAAGTCTCGGGCGAATATGCCCCTAAACGGTCTCCACCCAGAGGTTGAGAACTACTTTCTTAGCGACATGGCACAGGCGTAATAAGTTCCTGTCCGAACAGCTTTTGAGAAGATTGCAATGAGAGTCTGGGCTCTGCGTTTTGAGACTTGACAGTCATGCGATCCCGGGGAACCGCAGGCGACTGCAAATAAAAGGGACCAGAAGGTCCAGGGCACCGAGGGATTCTTAGCTGAGTGCTATAGTGCTCCGTTAGCATGGAGGAAGAACTGCCCATATCCTCCAGCCGTTTGGTTACTTTTGATTCTGTCTGCACGTTTATTTGTTCCTTACTCCTTCTGTCTTAGTTAGGGTTTCTATTGCTGTGAGGAAACACCATGACCAAAAAGCAAGTTGGGGAGGAAAGGGTTTATTCAGCTTATACTTCCATATTGCTCTTCATCACCAAAGGAAGTCAGGATAGAACTTAAACAGGGCAGGAACCTGGAGGCAGGAGCTGATGGAGAGGCCATGGAGGGATGCTGCTCACTGGCTTGCTTCCCCTGGCTGGTTCAGCCTGCTTTCTTATAGAAACCAGGACAGAAGCCCAGGGATGGCATCACCAACCATGGATTGGGGCCTCTCCCATTGATTGCTAATTGAGAAAATGCCTTGCAGCTGGATCTCACTGAGGCGTTTCTCCAATGAGGCTCCTTCCTCCATGATGACTGTAGCTTGTGTCAAGTTGACACACAACCAGCCAGGACGCCTTCCTGTACCATTAACTGTCCTCTCATCCACAGCTTTTTTTCCTGGTTTGATTTCTTTCTTTGTGGTTCTGTTTGCTAATGTCGATATGGAACTTCTGGATGGCACCTTAGCAAGGAGACTGTAATTGTCTTGGATAGCAGAGCGACAAATTGGCTATGTAGGGTAATTCTGTAGTATAGTGGTTATCACACTCGATTCACAGGTGAGAGGTCCCTGAAACTGGGAAGGCTCCCACCTGGTATTGAAAAACAACCATTGAACCCATGAAGAACATCACCTTGGTAACTACAACATCCTCCGTGGACAGTCTTGAATCCAATGAACCCATATATCCTGGATGGACCATCTCTAACCTGGGACGTTCTCAGTGGGCCACCCAGATTCAAGACTAGCATCCTTCGGGTACCAACTCTGAAATCTGTGTTCACGTCGCTGTTCCTTCTTGGAAGAATGAAGCCGCAGGGGTGCTTGCCTGGGCCAGCAGCAGAAGGTTCTGCCCATCAACAGTCCTCTCGCCTGAAGGCCAAGTGCTACGCCCTGAAGCAGGGGATCAAGGCCACTGACCCTTGAGCTACATCTCGGGGATGGGAAGAAGCCCCAGGTTTGGTTTCAGAGACACAATCTGCAGGTTTCCTTTGCACCTCGGTTCCTCACGTGAGAAATCTTCTGACCACATAAGTAAGAAAACAGTGTCTGGACACAGGGCTCATTTGCACACTCCTCTGCTTGGTGATGTGCTGGCACACACTCAGTCCAGTCCAGGAAAGGTCCTGCTGACATTGGATCTGGAGCGGAACAATTTGCTCTCTTTCCTCCAGAAGCTGAGATGGCAAACACATACTCAGTTGCTCTTTCCCTGCAGGAGAATTTCCTCCTGCAGCCTAGACCTGAATGCCAACCTGGTCTGGAACCGCTTTGGCAGAGTCCCAGATTCTCGTTCTCTCCATCTCTGGGGCAGGAGACCATTACTAGGAGCCCAGTCTACTTTCAAGGCTGTGGAGGTTGGGAGATTAGAAATTTGGTGTGTTAATGGGTGAGTTTACTATGGAGACCAGGCAGTGATAGGCGAGTTGGGGCAGCGAAAGAACTCATTGTTACACACTCAATCTGTTTCCCAATTCAGACCTTGCCACCTCCCAACTCTGAGACCCTGAGAAAAATACTCAATTTCCCTGAGCCTTCATTGCATCGGGAAAGGGCAGATTTGGACAAGTCCTTTTGTCGCCAAAATTCAACTGGACTACTTGGATTAAACTTGACAAATCTTTTAGAGTTGGTAAGGGCATATGGAATTGAAAACACAAGATATTTTGTGATTGTAAGAGGAATGCCTCCATTGTATGGTGTGTTAAACAGGGTTCTCTAGAGTAACAGAACTTAGAGAATGAATCTATGTATGTATGTATATATGTATGTATGTATGTATGTATGTATGTATGTATCTATCTATCTACCTACCTACCTACCTATCTAAAGGGGAGATATTAGATTATATATAAATAAAATATTTATATTAAAATTACATATAAATAAAGGAGTTTTATTAGATTGACTTACAGTCAGTATTCCAGAATGCCTATGAATGGAAGGTCCAGGAATCCAGTAGCTGAGTCGACGGGACTGGATGTTTCATCTGGTCATCAGTAGAGGCTGGAATGCCTGACACTTAGACTCTAATGCCAGTGAAGGAAAGGACTTGCTTGGAAGTAAGAGCAAGAAAGCAAAGAGCAAAAACTTCCATTTTCTAAGTCCTTTATAGATCACAAACTGTGGCCCAGGTTAGAGGTGGATTTTCACACCGTGAAAGATCTGAATTACAGGTGTGTCTTCCTACCTTAAAGGCAGGATCAGAAGTCTACTTCTGATGATCTAACTAAGCAAAAATCTCACAGGTCGACCCAGTCATTTTCGGGTTTTAGTTAATTCTGGATATAGTCAAGTTGACAACCGAGAATAGGCACTACATGTAGACACAGATGGAAGCAGAAGATACAACAGAGTAGAATGGACAGAGAACAAATATCAGTTCCATTTCCCTGCCCTTCAGTGAACGGAGAAGCTCCTGTGTTACTTTTCAGCAAAGGAGAGCAGGAAGGAAAGACGTGTGAGGGAAGAGAATGTCAGAGCAGTGAAACAAGAGAGAGGCAAAGGACAGCTGTAACTCTCCTGCTCCCTCAGCTCACAGGGTCTTGTTCAGATGAACCCAGAGGGTGCGGACTCCACCATTCTGTGTATGAGATGCTTCAGAATCAGCACTAGCTGATACGGTGTAATTTCATAGTGATGCTATGGTCTTTAAAAGCTGCAGGTGGATGCAGGGTGCTTGGAGACTAAGACTCAACGATTCCACTGTGACGCTGCTGATGGGCAGGGCTATTTGAGGACAACTGCATGTCTGTCAGTCTCCTCACCGGAAGACCCTGAAGTCCAGTCTGCGCAGAAGGAGGCCGCCTTCTCTACCCAGGGTCTACTAGGTGCCTTTGTAGCAGGTTGACCATGGGTGACAAGGAAGGACTAGAGAGAATTCCAAGTCACATCTGAAAAAATAAAATCACAACTGCTGACGGTGATCATATTGAAATCAATTCCTGGTTGATGAGATGCAGAGTGAAGAGATTCAGGCTACACCAGACAGTGCAAGTATGTATTAGGTCTTCATCCTATTGCGTGATGGAGGAAGCAGGGTAAATCCCCTGTAAGTTTAGTGCTCTGGAGTTGCATGGCTGCAGCTAAGTCACAAAGAGGGATGTGAAGTCATTCACTCATTTATTCCTCTGCTGTGGGCCACAGGAATATCATAAGAACTCAGCTGGTTATGGCAAAGTTACTACCTGGAGGAATCAGGGAATTCCTCCAGAGGAAGCCAAATCCCAAGGAGTTTTGGTGTTACTTGGCTTGTTATACATCAGCTGTCTTTTGTTATGAAAATCATGTGTGCTGGCATTAGGGCATATGCCACCATGCTAGTTTTAGGTAGTCTGAGACAGATAGATTCCCAACTTCCTGAGGAACCACCACATCAATTTCCATAGTGGCTGTACAAGTTAGGACTCCCACTAGCAATGAATAAGTGTTCTCCTTTCCTTACATTCCCGCCAGCATGTACTGTTGTTTGCTTTATGGTTCTTGGCCATTCTGACTGGGGAAAGACAAAATCTCAACGTAGTTTTCATTTGCATTTCCCTGAAGGTTAAGGATGTTCAGTATATTTTTGTTTCTCAGCCATTTGTACTTCAACTTTTGAGAGCTCTCCACTTAGTACTGTAGCCCATTTTTAATTGTCTTGTTCTCTTGATGTTCAATTGTTTAGTTCTTAATATGTACTAGATATTGATGCTCTATTAGATGGATAATTTGTAAAGAAATTTCCCCATCCTGTAGCCTGCTGTCTTGTCCCAGTGATGGTATCCTTTGCTGTACAGAGGGTTTAACTTCATGACCTCAGTGCCTGTGCTATCTGTATCTTGTTCAGAAAGTCCTTTCCTGTGCCAGTGAATTCAAACCTATTCCCTACTTTCTCTTCCATCAGATTCAGTGTATCTGGTCTTCTGTTGACATCTTTTATCCGTTTGGAGCTGACTTTTGTGCAGAATGATAGACATGGGTCTATTTTCATTTTTGTTATGCATTCATCCAGTTTGTCCAGCACCATTCATTGGAGATGCTGTCTTTTCTTTGGGTTGTATTTTTGGCTTCTTTCTCAACAATCAGTTGTGCATAAGTGTGTGAATTAATGAGTGAGCCTTCAAATCTATTCCATTGATCAGCATGTTTGGTTTTATGCTGATACCAGGCTGTTATTATTACTATGGCTCTATAATACAACTTGAAATCTGGGATACCTTCAGCAGTTCTTTTATCATTCAGGGTTGTTTTAGATATCCTGAGTTATTTCCCATAGAAAGCTATTTTTTTTATTCCTATAAAGAACTATGTTGGAATTTTGATGGTGATTACATTGGATCTGTACACTGCTTTTGACAAGATGTGCATTTTCACAATATTAATCCTACCACTCCATGGGCATGGGAGGTCTTTCCATCTTTTAGTGTCTTCTTCAATCTCTTTCTTCAATGTCTGAAAGTTGTTATTTACACACTTCCTTAGTTACCGTTATCCTGGGCTGTTTTTTAGGACACTGACAGGTACTGTCTCCCTGATTTCCTTCTCCATTTGTTTGTCATTTGTGTATATATGATGGCTGCTGATTTTTATTTGCTCAAGTGTATCCTACTACTTTGCTGAAAGTGTTTATCGGTTATAAAAGTTTTCTGGTGCAATCTTTAGGGTCTTTTGTGTATAAAATTATGTCATCTACAAATAAAGATGCTTTGACTTTTTCCTCTCCTATTTGTATCCCCATGTTCTCCTTCGGTTTTCTTAATGTTCTCATAAGACTTCAAATACTATGTTGAATAGAGATGGAAAAAGTGGACATCCCTGCTTTCTCCCTGATATTAATTGAAATACTTTGAGTTTCTCTTTGTTTTGGTTATGTTGGTTTTGGACTTACTGTAAATTGCCATTATTATATCCTTTTGCATTCTAGTCTCTCCAGGACTTTTACCATGAAGGGTACTGGATATTGTGAAAGGCCCTTTATATATCTAATGAGATGATGGTATTTCTATTCTTTCAGTCTGTTTATGTGGTGGAATATATTTATTGATTTACATATATTGAACCAGACCTGCATCTCTGGGATGAAGCCTTTTGATATTGGTAGATATCTTGTTTCTATTGATGTGAAGAGACATCATGAGCAGGAACACTTATAAACTAAAACATGTAATTGCAGTGGCTCACTCACAGTTCAGAGGTTCAGTCCATCATCACCATGCTAGGACATGGCAGTGTGCAGTAGACACGGTGCTGGAGCAGCAGTCAGTCCTACATCTGGAATGCAACAGGGAGTAGACTTATTATCACACTGTGCAAAGCTTGAGCAAAAGAGACCCCAGAGCCCACCCCACAGTGACACACTTCATCCTACAAGGTCATACTTACTTCAACAAGGCCAAACCTCCTAACAGTGCCACTCTCTTCGGGGGCCATGTTCTTTTAAACCACCACAGTAGATCATCTTTTTGCTATGTTCTTGGATTCTGTTTACAAGTACTTTATTGAGAATTTTTACATCTATTTTCATAAATGATATTGGTCTATAAATTTTGTTGGGTCTTTGTTCGGCTTTGGTATCAGAATAATAGCAGCTTTAAAGAAAGAATTAGAAAATGTTCCTTCAGTTACTATTTTGTGGAATGATTTCAGGAGTATCATTGTTCATTCTTCTTTGAATGTCTGGTAGAATTCTGCACAAGAGTCTATCTGGTCCTGGTTTTGTTTTGTTTTTGTTGTTTTGTTTGGCTTAGGGACTTCTATTTGACTAGAGGTTATGGGCATGTTTAAATTGATCTTGACTTAACTTTGATAGGTCATACATATCAATAAATTCTTCCATTTCTTGTAAGTTTTCCAATTTGGTAAAATATAGATTTTTCAAAGTATGTCCTTATAATTCTCTGCATTTCCTCAGTGTCTGCTGTAATATCCCCTTTTCATATCTACTTTTTAAAATATGGATCTTCTCCTTGTACTTTATTTAATTTGACTAAAAGTTTGTCAGTCATGTTAAATGTCTCAAAGAACTAACTCATTTCACTGATTCTTTGAATTGTGTTTTATGCTTGTTTCTGTTTCACTGATTTCATCCTGCAGTGGATTCTTTCCTGTCATCTACTCTGATGGGGTGTTGTTCCTCCCTGTCATAGTCTAGAGCTTTCCTGACAACCCTGTGTCACTAAGTTGCCATTGCGAGGTCTCTGGGGTCTTCTGATGTAGTCATTTAGTGCTGTGAAGTGGCCTCGGAGAACTGCCTTCCTTGCGTCCAATAGGTGTGGGTGTTGTGTTTTTATTTTGATTCAATTTAAGAGGGCTTTAGTTTCTTTTCCACCATTTTTCATTCAGTCGTGAGTTGTTCAGTTTCCATGAGTTTGTGCATTCTCTGCAGCTGTTGATATCCAGCTTTACCCCTGTGATCAGGTAGGAGGCAGAGAGTTTTCCAGTTGTCTTGTATCTGTGGGGACTTGCTTTGTGTCCTAGATTGTGGCCAAGTTTGGAGCAAGTCCCAAGCATTGTCGAAAAGAAAGTGTATCATTTAGTGTTTAGCTGGAATGTTCTGTGGGTGTCTGCAGGTCCATTTGACTTAGGATGTTATTTAACTCCAGCATTTCTCTGGTTTCTGTCTGGATGACATGTCTATTGAGGAAAGTGGGGAATGGAGGTCACCCACTGCCACGGTGTGATAATAAATACGTGGTTTTGCCTGTAGTAATATTTCCTTATGAACTTGAGCACCCTCGTGTTTGGTGCATAACTGTTTATAATGGCAATATCCTTTTGGCGGGTGTTCCTTTAAAGAGTATGTAGTGGATCCTGACAGCCTTTTGGAGATGTAGCTCCAAGACTGCCACCAGGTTATGCAAAAAATCCACAAATGTGGCCAGGGCTAGACTTTTTCTATCTGAGGGGTATTTTTTTCTTTTTTTCTTCAAGACAGGGTTTCTCTGTGTAACAGTCCTAGCTGTCCTGACTCACTTTGTTGACCAGACTTTGTTGATCAGACTGGCCTCGAACTCACAGGGATTAAAGGCGTGCGCCACCACCCCACCCCACCCCACCCCACCCCTTCTGCCCAGCTATCTGAGGAGTATCAAAAAAGGGAACACACAGATTATGATGGTAACTTTCTCTTTTACTTCATCTTAAAAAAATCAGTCTTCAACATAGTTACACACCTTTCCATATTGCTACATCGCTCTCCTCAGCAGCTACATCTCTTCTCCACATATCTCTCTTCTATATGTATTTCTTCTCTCTACTCTGCTACAATCCTTCACAAATAATTTGCATTTCTCTTCTACATCATTCACTCACCCGCACACTCACCTCTTCACCCACATTTCTGCCCTACATACACATCTCTCTCTCTTCTTGCATTTCTCATACTTCTCTCCCTACACACTCTGTTTCCCCACACTTCTCCCACTGCGCATTCAGCCACGTCCCTCTTTCAGCCCACACACCTCAACAGCCAAACTCTAGACAATTATGCTACATATACAGGGTCTGACGCGTTCTCATAACACGGGGTAAGTCACACAGTTTCTCTCAGCCTAGGGAGGTCATACTGACCAGGGATGGTGAGTAATGCTTGTCCGTGCACGTATTGTGGTTAATGTTCTCAGACAGAGAGTGACATTGAAATTTAGGACATAATAAGTCTGCAGGGGGTTGTGTCTTCCAAAGTTGCTTCATGCCTAATCTTGTGGTTTTTTTTTTTGTTTGTTTGTTTTGTTTTTTTGAGACAGGGTTTCTCTGTGTAGCTCTTTGCCTTTCCTGGAACTCACTCTCAAGTGGCCTAATCTTGGTTTAACAAACACCAGGAACTGGTCCTTGTGTATTCTCTGCAGGGGCAGCTAGTCTGTTTTGAATTTGTTCTTAGGTCTTAGCTAAATGTATAAAAGGCTGTCTTTGTAGCTGCGAATTTTCCTATGCCAGTCTGAGTATGAAAAATATTGGAATATTATTTCTATTCATTAGAATTATATAGCTTAAGTAGAAATCATCTTCCTGACCATCCACAACTCTAAGTGTGCCCAATAGATGGAATATATACATGAGATAAACACACAAGCAGTGGGAAAACACCCGTAGCAGTTTTTAGAGAAGAAATGTAGTGGCACATGAGAAAAACTATAGACAGAAACAACTGATCATTGACAGTCAGTGATCCCACGGTCTTTGCCAAGTGGGGCTCCCCATCAGAGTTAATCATCTGGTAGGTGGAACTGTTGAAAATTAGTTGTCACCTGATGTACACTCCCACGGCCTCCTACAAGTGTCCTTCCCCATCTCTTCTGGTCAGTTTTGATTAGAAGTCTATTCTGTCTGGTATTAAGATAAGCACACCTGCTTGCTTCTTGGGTCCATGTGCTTGGAATTCCTCTTTCCATTCTTTCACCCCGAGGTGACACACATCCTTGTTGATGAGATTTGTTTCTTGGCTAGAGCAGAAAGGTGGATTCTGTTTTCTCATCTAATTTGTCAGTCAATGAGCAGTGTTTACTGATTTCAGGTCTCTTGTTGTCAGGAGGTGGGTCCCCCCACCCCCTCTTTTGATGTACTGTTGTGGGATTATTTTTTCCTTGTTGTAGAAGAATTTCTAAATGGTCTTATTAAATAAAAAATGCGGAGCCAAATATAGGGGTGAAAGCCTTAGAGATCAGGGAAATAGTGATAGCCACCAACCACCTTACCTCACAGCTCTGCAGCTTCCAAATATGAGCTACTTCCTGTCTACCCAAGCCTTTATTGCCTTGCTGCTCTACTCTCTCATTGACTATCTAGCCCAGCTACCTCACTTCCTTGTCACTGCCTGTCTGTACAGACCTCCAGGTCTCTGTGGTTGGTACTGGGAATAAAGGTGTCTCTCACCATGTTTGGTTCTGTTCCCTAGTATGGTCTTGAACACACAGAGACCCTGTCTGCTAAGTGATCGGATTAAGGAAAGGTGCCACCTGACCTTGTTTACTTAAAATGACTGGCCTTTCCCCCCTGATCTCCAGGCAAGCTTTATTTATCAAAGCACAAATAAAATATCACCACATTTCAGCACAAATAAAAAATGACTACACCTTGTGTCTTTTGGGATGTGGCTAATGGCCTCAGACTGAAGTTTTCCTTCTAATGTTTTCTGTAGAACTGGATTGGTAGGTAGAAATTACTTAAATTTGGTTTTGTCATGGAATGTTTTTCTTTCCCCGCTGATGGTGATTGATAGTTTTGCTAAGTATAGTAGTCTGGGCTGACACCTGTCATCTCCTTGGTTGTGGAACGTCTGTCCAGGCCCCACTGGTTTTCAAAGTTGAAAGACCCTAGCCCTTCAGGCTTACACCCCCAAGCCTCAGGAAAAGAGAAACTTCAAGCACCAGGAAGTGAGAAACTAAAAATCTAGTTCCAAGAGCAAGCTGACTCAGCCATTGTTCAATCTCCCCTGCAACCATATAACAATATAAAGAGATTTTTATTAAGAGATGCGCTCAACTGTGACTGGGATAGTTGCAAATGTTCCAGGAAGGACCACTGTGACCTTTGTGTAAACTCCACTCCCGCTCTGATACCCCCCCTTGAGGATTCAGGAAGAATATGCCTGTTGATGTAACTGTACCCCCTCTGTGATCATTCTGTACCCAGACCATGATCTTGTGAAACAAAACTGTATGGGAATTGTAATCTTATGGCTTTTGTGGGTTTTTTCTTTAAAAGCCCCCATGGGGCTGCAGTAAGATGCGGCTCTTGCTCTTAGTAGCAGAGTTTGCCCTTCTATATAGGAGCTTCAATTAAAAAAAAAAAAAAAAAAAACCTCTTGCTATTGCATCAACTGGACTGGAGTCTGGGTTCCTGGGGTGCCCACTCGAGACCTCTAGATTTTGGGGTCCAACATTGCCTTGAGAAGTTAGGTATTATTCAAATATGCATGCCTTTACAAGAATTTTTAAGACTTTTATAAGACTTTGAAATGTCCTTATAACACTTATACAAATATCACTTTATGACTGATCTTTTTCTCTTTCAACTTCAATGTTGTTGTTTTTCTTCTGTATCTTTAGTGTTTTGATTATCATGTGTTATGGGGAATTTCTTTTCTGGTCCTATCTATTTGTTGTTCAGTGTGTGTCTTGTGCTTGGACAGGCACCTCTGTCTTCAGATTGGGTAAATTTCTTCTGTGCTTGTGCTAAACGTATTTTTGCCCCAGTGGTGGTGGCTCACGCCTTTAATCTCAGTGGTGGGGCTGGAGGGCAGAAGAAGGCAGATCTCTGTGAGTTTGATGCCAGTCTGGCCTAAAAACGGAGTTCAGAACAGCCAGAGCTACACAGAGAAAGCCTGTCTCAAAAACAAAACAAAACAAACAAACAAACAAACAAACAAAAAAAAAACCTAAACCAAACCAAACCAAACCAAAGCAAAAACTTTTTCCTCAGCATTGATCAGATTTTCTGGATGTTTTGTGCTTGGTTTTATTTATTTATTTATAATTTTTTTATTCATTTTTTTTTTCATTTTACATACTAACTTCTGTTTCCCCTCCCTCCATTTGTCCTGCTTCCCCCTCCCCTCATCATAAGGGGTAAGGCCTCCTTGGGTAGTCAACACAGGCTGGCATACCAAGTTAGGGCAGGACCAAGCCCCTCCGGCTTACATCATGGCTGAGTAAGGCATCACACCATAGGGAATGGACTCTTAAAAGCCAGTCCGTGTACCCGGGATAACTCCTGGTCCTATTGTCAGGGGTCCCACAAACAGATCAAGTCACGCTACTGTCGGCCTAGTGTGGTCCCATGCAGGCTCCCTAGCTGCCACTCCAGAGTTCCCACTAGCTTGGGACAGCTGTCTCTGTGGTTTTCCCTATCATGATCTGGACCCCCCTTTCTCCCATTATCCCTCCTTCAACTGAATTCCAGGAGCTAGGCCAAGTGCTTGGCTGTGGGTCTCTGCATCTGCTTCCATCAGTCACTGGATGTAGGTTCTATGAGGACAATTAGGGTAGACATGGATTTATTTTTGTACTTTTAATTGTTTTTAGATTTAACATTTTCTTTGACTGAGCTATTTATTTATCCTATCTTGTCCTCACATTCTTTCTTCAATGTCTCATCATCTTCTAATGAGGCTGACTTTAAGGTTTTTGTTTGACACCCTAAGGTTTTTATCTCCAGTTTTGGTTCAGTTTGGGTTTTCTTCGGTGATTCTCTTTCTATGTTCAGGTCTTGAAAGGTTTTCATGGTTTCATCCAACTGTTTGTGTTTCCATGGTTTTTCAGTAAGGCATTTATTTGTTCACATCCTTTTAAAGGTCCTTGAACATACTCATAATTGCTATTTGGAAGTCCTGGTCGGATGCTGCAGCTTCATTGCATTTCTAAAGGTCTACTGCAGTAGGACTAGGGCTTCTCATGGAGGCTGCTGTCTCGCCTGTCCAATAGGCACTGGAGCTATGCAATTTGAGGAGTTTCTTGGGGTCGATATCTGATCTTGTCCCGGTTGGGTGGGTATTCTGTTCTTTGGTGGCTGGTGCCCACTCTGGATCCGAGGCTGTGGGGTTCTGGTAGAGAGGGCTTCTGTACATTGACAGGTGACATAAAGGAATGGAGACAGCTACTAGAAAAGAACCAGAGCGGAATGAGAAAGAGCTGGGGGACCAGGGGTGGCAACAAGGTTCCCACAGAGTGGAAGGAGGAGGGAGGAGGGGTCCCTGCAGGCAGGCTGCTACAGGACTGAGAGCAGATCTGGAGAGATCAGAATGGAGGGCAGGAAGGATAGCGAAAACTGCCTACCTGTGTCCTAGCTCAGTGTGGTCCCTGGGGGTCCATGGTAGAAAGCATTTCTGATCAGTAACCGACAAAAGAGTGGAGCTGGGCTGTGAGGAAAGCCTGGGGGGAGGGGGTCAGTGGAAAAGAGCTAAGGGGACCCTGGATGCTCAAAAAGAGGCGAAGTCTCTTTCTATGAGGAAAGAAGGGCTCCTGTGTTTGAGCCCAGTGTGGCAACTGGGAGTCCCTGACAAACGGGTTTCTGCGTGACGTTTGCTGACACAAAGGAAGGGAAGGCTCAGAGGATCCACAGGAAAGAGTATTTATGTGCATGGGCATTTGCATGCAGTGCCGCATGGAGCCGAAAGAGGGCGACAGATGCCCTAAAACTGGAGCTGGAAATGCTGAGGAAAGGCCATGTGGGTGCTGAGACTCAAAGCCAGGTCCTTAGCATGACAATTCCTTTAGAAATTGAAAATAGAGCCACAGAGCCATCCCTCTAGTGGGAACATGGCCACAGTAGTGGGGTCAAGGAGTTCTGAGACATTTGCTCGTTCACAGGAACTAATCACTGTTATCTGAGATGCTCACTCCTTCACCTCCACAGAAGGGTAATTCCCAGAAGGATTCCTATTCAAAAGCGGCTCTGTCCCTCAAACCCAAGAAGCCGAGGACATGGTGCTGAGTGAGGTGAACCAGCCACCGAGGGACGAGGTCCACAGGACTTGGCTTCCATGAGTGTTCATCTGGCGGCAGCAGGGTAGGGTGGGGTCACCAAGGGCTGGCGATGAGGAGGTCAGCCGTCTTAGTTACCTTGATTTAGCCAGTCCATGATGCAAGGATATACAATGAACGCCATCATCAAACCGTTTACTAAGGAAGTTTAGAATGTGTGTCTGGAAACTAGAAAATTGTGTATGAATAGGGGGTTTCCGTAGTGTAGTGGTCATCACGCTCGCCTAACACGCGAGAGGTCCCCGGTTCGAAACCGGGCGGAAACAGCGTTACTTTTTCTCACTCTTCTCTTTTCAGACTCTCAGCTCACTCCCTACATTTTCAGCCCTTAGGACCTAAGAATCTCAGCTGCACTACCATATGGACCTTCATTGTCATGCTTTCCTGGACCAAAGACAGTACATATAACTGTGTGAGGATGCACTGGACTCACAAGAAAATACAAGAAAAGACAGAAACCATCGGGGGATTAGCTCAAATGGTAGAGCGCTCGCTTAGCATGCGAGAGGTAGTGGGATCGATGCCCACATCCTCCACCTTTTATGTTACCACTCTTTACGTTACAAGGATATTTATGATCCTTGCTCTTATAATGCAATGGGGGAGCTCACCGAAAGGTTCTTAGTAAAAACCACAATGCAGACCTCTGCCGGGCTCCCTGGGACTGTTGGGAGGGACAAAGCTCCTGCTCAGAGAACTGTCAGGAATGATCGCTGCAGGACATGCTTTGGCCCTCACTCAGCTGTTGGGCATTGGTGAATGGCTTGGGGTTCTGAACCCGACATTCCTCAGTTCAGTGTCTCTAGATTAGCAGAAGGCAGGAAGCACGCAGGAGTTACCCACCCTTCTGACCCACCCAGGAGGTCAGGTGAGGAGTCAGTGCAGATGGAGAGAAGGACACTAGGAAATGTGACGAGGACAAAGGCTCAGGTCTTCTCTGTATCCCTCTGCTTCCAGATTCCTTAAACAAGCCCGAGCTAGGAGCCGTGGGGCAATAAAGATAGAGTCCTTTGAAAGTGTTATGACTTAAATGCTGCACAGAGTAGCATTTTTTATTATTGTTAGTTAGTTTTTTTTTTTTAATTTTTTTTTTTTTAGAAAAGTACATTAGCTTTGGCTTTTTTATTGAATAAAAGCACAACGTGGCCCGTACGGGGATCGAACCCGCGACCTTGGCGTTATTAGCACCACGCTCTAACCAACTGAGCTAACCGGCCATATGCACATACATATTTCGTCGGTCTCTATAGTTAGGAAAGACGGTAATTGCAAAATGACAAAGTATTTGGTTTTGTTTTGGGTTTGGTTTTGTTATTTTTTTTGAAATTGTAAACTTTTCTTGAAATTGAAAAAAATGTACGAAACTTGCGTTGTTCTCAGTAGAAAGTTTTCTGAGCAGAAACAAAATTCTCTACGAGAGCAAGCAATGTCGCTTTGCAGCGAGTCCTGACGCAGAGATGCTGGCCCGGGACAGCCCGGTCCACTCGCCCGGTGGCCGCACCACCGCAAGGCGCCCTCCAGCCCTCACCGAGTTCGCATCCTGCGCAGATCTCCCTGCTGCCTCCAAGTGACAATCTGACCCACGGCCTCCCCAGTTTTACCCATTTCTCCTTCAGTTCACCAAAAACAATTGGGTAGCGCAGTGGGGGGGCGGGCCTCGGCCAGGTCCGCGTCTCTTGGGCCGCTAGGGCATCGCTCGGGTCCCGTGGACGCGGGGATCTAGAGGCCGGGGACGGTGCCCGGGAGACCTGCGCCGTTCGCGGCCCGCGGGGCTTCGTCCCTCCGGCCACTGTCGCGGTCCGCGGAGTCCCGTGAGGAGTGAGTCCAGGAGCAGCGCGTCCCCGCCGGGCACAGGCGGCGGAGTCCTCTCGGCACAGACACGCGTGTCCTGAGAGGCAGCGACGCCAGCTCTGCTCGGCTTGAACCCGGATTTACCGTCGTCGCTAGACCAGCAGCTGTCCCAGAAGTCCGGGGGACGCCTGCGATTCTGGGCGGTTCATAGCTGTCTCCACGGGAACCCGAAGAGGCGGGAGCAGCCTGTGGTGTCCTGGGGGTCTGAATTCGGAGATGGTCTCCCGCGTTCATTCCGCTTTAAATGAAGTCTCGGGGAATGGAGAACCTGAGATTCTGAAAGGAGTATTTTCACGTCGCACAGAAGACACTGACCTTGGGCGCTTTTGGTCTCAGCGTCTGCAGAACCCCGGCGACAAACGGACCAAGCCCAAGGCGACGCCCACGAGGCTGGATGGAGCCAATGCTGACCGCTGCAGGACCTGATGCCCGGGATTCCTCTGACCCGGAGGCTGCCATGGCCCGGCTTGGAGTCTCCTCATCCTGACCTCTCAGACAGCCCCTCGTCGTCGCAACCAGGAGCCTTGGTGACACGGACTATCTGTGACTCCGAATCGCCCGCATCCTCGGAGTCTGTAACCGAGGAGGTCACGCAGGGCATCGGCCCCCACCTTTCCAGTCGTTTGTTCTTCCTTGTTCACCTTTTGGTGAAAAGACACTGTTGATCGTGTTCACGGGGAACCGACCGACCCTCCGAACTCCAGTTCCCTGACTGGTGGCCCTGCCGCGGGCGGCAACAACCACAGGAGACAGGAACAAAGGAGGATTCGAAACAGCGCGAGCTGGCGACAAGTGACGCACAGCTCCTAGAACTTCACAAGCCACTGCACCTCTCTCAACTGCTTTACCACCTGGCTGTCAGGTCCCCGAAGGCCGGTCCAAGAGCTCTGCCGCGTCATTTCAAAGGCCCGTCCTCGACATCCATCCAGCAACTCTCCAGGGTTACAAGTCCTGTGCCTGCGCAGCTGACAAGGACCTAACCAACTTTCCCTGGCTATCCCAGGAAAGCTTCACCCCGAAAGCCCCTGAACTGGGTCTCGGATTCTCATCTACTTACTCCCTAACAAAACTACTGAGGTTCTGTGCAGTCGCGGCTCTTGGGTACAGTGAGCTTGATTAGGACATTTTAGTGGGATAGTTAATTTCTTTGGGAGATGGGGGCAGAGTTCCTCAGAATGTTGACTCCGGTCGCCGTGCGTGGGAAGTTATGAGTACATAGATACTCTGATCCCATTGGTATGTGTTAGATAACATAGATCAGTTCTGTTTGACTACCTCCACAGGAAGTTAACATTCAAAACTCCCACTCAGTTCCCGTTGAGCTGTCTCAGTACTGCTAAAATGTCTGTTGAATCGCACCCTAAAACAGAACTCCCACTTCCTATCTGGGAATATCCATCGGCGAGACTGTGGAAGTCTCAGGTTCAGACTTCAGGGCTCCAGACCCCAGACAGAGAAGTGTTGTAGGAAATTCCCTGGTGTGGGAAAAGCCACAAACCACTCAGTGCCTCTGCCCTGTTTGTAAGAAGCATTACGATATTGAGCAATGTGGAAGAATTAAGGCAATGGGTTCTTCCCTCGAGTTATTTCTGAATGAAAACGAACCCGCTCTATCCGGTGATTTAAAATTGAAAAGAGGAATAGGCAAAGACATCAATCCCCCAGACACAGAAGTCTTAAATTACAGGTTAAAGATGGAGGGACCATGCAGAGCAGCTGACCTGGCATATGTTAGTCTCTGGATTTCATCTCCAGCACCACAAAAGAGTCAATAAATGTGTGTTGGAAAAGTCCGAGGCTGTGGGGTGATTAGCTAAAGGGCAGAGCAGTCACTGGTCCAGAATGAGCGGTAAGGGGTGAATGCCAGCCATGCCCAGTTTGTCCTTTCCTCCCTAGCCCCTGTTGTGGGGTACTGACCAGAGGAGACCACTCACACATGAGCTTAAGACAATGGAAAATCATTAGCCGGCTGGGGACTACACTGGGCTCTCCCATCCCAGTGCAGCACTGAGTCTTTCTCAGAGTGGGCTTTGAAGCACCAAAACCATGTCCTGGGTTGACATACTTCTGTGAACAAGAACAGTTAGCAGAAGCAGAAATAAAAAAACAAAAAACAAAAAACAAAGTTAGTGCATTTAGTGACCGTTCCAGAACTGTGCACTTGGTAGATCAAGTCCCTGTTTTCATTTTGGCAGGTGGTGCTGCCTACTTGCTGAGTGTTACAGCCTCAATAGTAGGTCCATCATGGAGTCAGTTGTGCTAAGGTCTGGGGCCCTGTTACAACTCTAGACTTCCATGGCCCTATTTTCTGGTAAATACCTTCAAGGGTTTACCTTTCTTCAGATCAGTGCCATGGGGGTGTATTAATGGTTTAAAGAGAAAATGGGTGGTGCTGCATGCCTTTAATCCCACCAATCAGGAGGCAGAGGCAAGTGGATCTCTGAGTTCCAGGCCATCCTGGTCTACAGAGTTAGTTCCAAATGGCCAGGGCTACACAAAGAAACCTTGTCACAAAAAACAAACAAAACAAAATTTAAAAAGTAAGTAAATAAAAAGCAAATGAAAGTGGTATATATGTTATATGATGTATTGTTATATGATATATATCAAAATATAATAAAGTGTAATATTTAATATATATTATTTGTATATACATGTGTGTACATCTCTGTTGGAGTGTAGAGACCAGGGAACCACATGTCCCTCCTAAGTCACCCACTTGTGCTTTCATCTTTGTTTGGGGTCAGATTCTCTTTGGCCTGTAATTGCCAGGCTAGATTAGTTGTCCAGGGAGCCCCAAGCCCCATCCTGTCTCTGCCTCTCTAGACTGAGGACTACAAGCACAGCCACCACACCTGGGCTTTAAAAAGAAACTCTTTTCCTTCCGGAGATCAAACTTGGGTTTCAAGATGGGCCTGCACCTCCCTAAGTGAGAGTGTGCTGCTGAGTGGGGCTCCTAGGCTGGGTCCTCACCCCCTCCACCAGGCTCACTTCTTACCTCGTCTTCCCTCTGAAGGCCTGGTCCACCCTCAGGCAGTCTGATAGAAGATGACTCTTCCTGCGCCCTCTGCACACAGCTTGTGAATGTGAATAAAACAAAAAGTTGTCGCATACACAGTCGATGGGACCTCTTGACTCAATTCCCAAGCCATTTCCCAACTTGTACGCATAGTCTGAAGTCTGGCTTTCCCACAAAAAATACTAATTTTTTACTGAATCCCTAAAGAATTCTAAATGTATAATAAATGTCATTTAGACAATTCTCATCATCTTTTGGATAGTATATCATACATATAACTTTTGTTTGCTTTTCAGATAAATATCTGATATATGTATATAAACAATATAATTTAACATGTGTATATATTCTTTTGTTTATTAAAGTTTTATAGATGTTATGTGTATCTGTGTACATGGGAATGCAAATGCAGAGGGGCCAGAAGAGAATGCTGGATGCTCTGACTGGCTGCTGGGAACCACACTCTTTCCTGTTAGAGAAGTGTGTGCTCTCAACCACCTCTACAATGTAGTTTTACAATTATAACATCATTCCCAGTTCAAAGAAACTGCATGAGATTATGAATTAATCACAAGCCATGTGACTTAGGTCACTTATCATTCACAGCCAGCGTGCTCCAGAGGGTCTTGGATCTTCATAAGGGCTGGCTTGCTTCCAAGCTCCTGCAGATCCCTTATGGTCTTTCCCTATCCTATCTGGTGCAATTGACATGACTCTTCTCAACTGTGGGATGTGACTCATAATAGAAGATACATTCTGGGCTGGAGAGATGGCTCAGGAGTTAAGAGCATTGGCTGCTCTTACAGAGGTCCTGAGTTTAATTCCCAGCACCCACATGGTGGCTCATGACCATCTATAATAATGTCTGATGCCCTCTTCTGGTGTGCAGGTATATATGCAGGGCACTCATATATAAAATATAAATAAATAAAAACTTTTTAAAATAAGAAGATACATTCTATTAATTCCATTCTATTAATTCCATGAGTCCATACAATAATTTTTTTTTTTTAGTTTGGGACATGACCTTTATTGAGCTTATCCACCGGAGTGGAAATAATGTGTATACAAAGCCAGATGTTTGTTACTATAACTTCTGCAACACAATTAGAATCCAAACGGCTTTAAAAAAAAAGTCAACTCAATCAAAACCCACTACTTCAGAATCAAAAGCTTCTTCGAAGCCACAGTAACACTTAAATATGGCTAAAACTCGAATTCAGAAATTTAATTGGTTGGAGGCTTAATTAAGCCTCCAACTTGCTCAAATAGAATTACAAAAAGGCAAAATTGTGTTCTTCACAGAGATACAGTCCACGGAATCACCGACACTGGAGAGCTGTTAAGAATATAGAGACCTGAGATAATAAGGAACCAGGCATCCTTAGCAGTCTTCTGTTGTCCTCTCTTCCCATCAGAGACTTGGGGATGTGTGTGACACCACCACCAGCAATTGTAGCCCTGATCAGAGAGTCCACTTCTTCATGTCCACAAATAGCACGTTGCAAGTGACGAGGGGTAACACGTTTTACCTTTAAGTCTTCTGATGCATTTCCTGCCAACTCCAGTACCTCAGTGGTGAGCTACTCCAGGATGGCTGCACTGTACACAGCGGCAGTCACGCCCACGCGTCCCTGGCTGGTTGTCCTAGATTTCAGGTGTCCATAAATACGGCCCACAGAGAACTGCAAGCCAGCTCTCTGCGAGCAGGAAACCGCCTTAGTCTTGGCCATTTCGGAGTCCTTTCCAGCCTTACCGCCAGCCATCTCCGACCATGTGTAGATCCTTTTTCGTTTGTTTGTTTGTTTGAAATTGGGTCTCCCTGTAGTCCTGGCTGTCCTGCAGCTGACTATGTAGACTAGACTGGAATTGCTGTTCCACAAATCTTAAACAAATCCCCTAGCTAGATGCCAGTTGTGCTCAGAGAAAAGGACTGTTCCGGTATTAAACCAGAATCCTGCTGGGGTGAGAAACAGCTGTGGAAGCCACTGAGCTCTGCCCTCCTCTACTCCCTTGGCACTGGACTCTTTAGAAAACTGTGAGGAAGACCAGGCAGAGTATGAGCCCAGTAAATAAATAGAAGTCGGGGCAGGGGATGGCGAGAGGGAGGCAACTTGGTTAGATAAATGCCTCTAGATCAGACAGTGTGGTGCTGCTGTCTTTTTGGGGGGGTGTAGATGGAGGGGTCGTCTTTCGGATCTAATGTTGACACATGAACAGAAGTTTTTCTTCTGGAAAATGGCAACTATAAAATGTCACCTTCATGACTCATGAGACTGGGAGTGAGGTGTGTCCCAGGGGGTGGACAGTAGGAAAGAAAGAGTGTGAGGGGAATATGATGAAGATACATTGTATACTCTTATGCTGACTGGTTTCTGTCAACCTGACAAAAGCTAGAGTCGATGGAGAGGAAGAACCTCGGTTCAGAAAATGTCTCCATAAGATGCAGCTGCAGGTGAGCGTGGAGTGCATTTTCTTGATTAGTGATTGATGGGCTGTGCAGGAGGTATGGAGGGCACAGGGGTCTGCCGCTTGTGTGTGGGTTCACCTCTGGGCTGGTGGTCCTGGGTTCTATAAGATAGCAAGCTAAGCAAGCCATGGAAAGCAAGCCAGTAAGCAGCACTCCTCCATGGCCTCTGCATCAGCTCCTGCCTCCAGCTTTCTGCCCTGCTTCAGTTCCTGTCCTGATGTCCTTTGATGATGGACAGTGATGTGAAAGCTTAAGCCAAATAAACTCTTTCCTCCAAGGTTGCTTTGGTCATGATGTTTCGTCACAGCAAAGATAACCCTAACTAGGACAACCTGTATGAAATTTTCAAAGGAAAAAAAAAATGAAAGCTGAGACCTGATTTGTTTCTTGTCTGGCTTTGTCAATCACCAGTGTGTGATTAATTCTGCTGAGTCTCAGCTTTATCAGTAAGATGAGAATAATGATAAACAGGCTTATGGAAAAATCAGGATGCTTAAATAATGTCAATAAGATCTTAATAGGTTTGGGGTCATAGTGGTGGGAAAGAAGAAACAGAACAAACACAACACAAGAGACCCCACGCTAATCTCTGTGTGACATTTTGAGATTATCCGAGACAAAATTGTTGGATGGACCTGCAAGTTTGCATGAACCGTCCCGCACATCTGTCTCCCAGAACTAGTGTGGGCTGTTTATACTTTTAAGTCTTCAGTGATAGGCACTGTTCCAACAGGGCAGGTTGACACGGGAGAGGAAAGAGTTGAGAACAATGAGGTAACAAAGTACGATGTCAAGCTACTAGTAGCTGAGATCAGGCATCATGTTCAGTCTGCCATCGTGGTTTCAGGGCTTGTGAGGTTCTTCAAGAGCTCAGGACCAAGAGAGTCTGTGTTGGCTCTCTTGGAGATTCCCCGCCTAAAACACACTTACAAATGCAGGGATTTGAGATCTGATGGTAGGGATGGGGGAGGGCCACCTTGAAGACAGTGAATGTTTCCTGTAAGGTGTAACAAAGGCTTGATTCTTGGCAGCCTTCTTAGCGCAGTAGGCAGCGCGTCAGTCTCATAATCTGAAGGTCCTGAGTTCGAGCCTCAGAGAAGGCAGTTTTTGCTCACTGGCTGATCTCCCCGGCTGATCTCCCCTCAACGCATTCTTACCTAGAGTCTTTTTTGGACAAACGAATACCACACAAGTGTTTAGGATACCCACGCCTGAGAACTACCTACCCAGATCTTTCTCTGCTAACTTTCATACAACTCACAGCCAGGCTTTATGGAACTCAGAGCCATGGATGACAGAGGCGACCTCGAGGTTCAGTGAATGGAATTGTCCTCTAGTGGATTCACAGACTCTCTGGGGCCGCAGAGAAGCAAGACAGGATCGCTCTGTGGCTTTGGCTGGACCGCTCAAAGATGCGGGACCTCCTTCTCCTGGTAAGTAACCGAGCGACTGAACATCAACTTTGTGGATAGCTACAAGACTGTGCTAGCTGAATTGGTGTTCTTACTGAAACGAACTAGGAAACAGACTAAGCCTGACCGGAACAGGGAGAATCCAGGCTGTGAGAACACTGGTCCTGGGTCAGGTGGATCTGGGTGGAGAACTGCAAAGCTTCTGTTGTCCTAAGGAGGTCCTGACACCCAGGGGACCTGAGTAGTCCAGGAGAGAGTCCGACCCTGAGGAATGCCGTCTTCAAGGAGGCGTTTGTACCTCGCATTGCACATCTACCAATTTCAACTGTAGCCTCGGAATTCTTCACATTTCTGACAGGACACAAAACGACCAGCCATGCTTCCGCAATGACATCCGGATAATCTGCTATGAAAAACCGCTGATGCCAAGAAATGATAAAGGATAAAAACCCCTGTGTCTCGTGGGGTGGGGGTGATGGGGGCAGGGCAGCAACCAGGTGTGCTGGAGAGCCAGTGCCAGACCTGCTCTTACTAAGTAGCATAAAAGTGTCTCGCTTAAGAATAACTCCAACAAAGTAGACAAACAGGTGTTCTGTTAAATCTCTACCCTTTAAATAACAGCAATTCCTGTCTTCCAGATGTCCCGCCTTGAGGCCTATGTTAGATTTTCTTACCGTGCAGTCACCTGACCTGAAATTGGACACATACTTGAACACTTCTCAGGCTGCAGTCTAACGTTTCCATTCCTGCCCTTCCTGGGATTTCTTGGGAAGAACAGTTTTCAAGTTCTAACAAGACATCAGTCTAGGAAGAAGGAAATGGGAAAAATACAATTTCCTGTTTTACACATTGTAAAGTCCCTTCCCGAGATCCTCATGTCTGAGTTCCTGGAACCAGTGAGGAGACACCTTGCATGGGAAGATGACTGTGTGGCTGTGTTAAGGTCACAGAATTGGGAAGAGAGTTTAATTTTCTTAGGGTTCCAGAGAGCTAAGAGGCCAACATGGGGAGAGGCCCTCAAGCAAGCCCCAGGCATGGCTGGATGTGAAAGAGGAAGCCAAGAAATCACACCTCAGCCCCAAGCACCAAGCACAGAGACTGGAGGTAGAGTGAGCCTATGGAGTCTCAGGGCTGACCCCTGGGACACGTCCAGCAGAGGGCAGCACTTCTGTAAACAGCCCCACCCACCGGGAACCAAGTCTTCAAAGTACCTGAGCCTAAGAGGGGACATTTGTCATTCTAATCATCACAGAGAGATTGTCTGGGACTACCCAGGTCAGCCCAATAGAATCACACGAGTCAATAAAAGTGCAGACCCTCTCCCTGATATTATCCAAAGTAATTCAGTGGCGGGAGACAAAGAGAGATGTATGTGAGAAGGAACTGTTCCTTCAGTGCTAGAAATGAAAATGCTGGGAGAAGGCTACAGTGAAGAGAGAGATGAAACCTAGAAGCTGGAAAGAGAAGAAAAATGATTCTCCTGATGGAACACATACAGCCAACAACACTCCAGTTATAACTGAGAGAGACTTGGAATAGACTCTTTCTCTAAAGAACTGTGAGATGGCAAAACCATCATCATCATCATCACCATCACCATCATCATCATCATTATCATCACTAATATTGAAGTGTTTAAGCCACTAACTTTGAAGATATATGTTCTGGGAAAAAAAACCATGCAAATGAACAAAAACACATTGCCTTTGGAGTAGAGGAGGTAAGGAAGTCACATCTGTCTTGAGAACTGCTACTCTGCCAAAGACCTGTTTCTGTGGGGGGTTCAGGTCCCCAAAAAATGTGTGGAGTCAGCGGTGAGAGGTGGGGAAGGAGGAGATGGACATGATCTGAGGGTGAATCAGGATGGCTGCCAGCAGGTTTTAATTGACAAAAGATTACACCTTTTATTGCACATTGGATTAAATAGGAGAAAAGGAGCATTGAGCTGGTATGTAGCTTGAAATCAGGAAATAAGGCCTTGACTTGACAATAGCCACCGGTCACATGTTAATGCAAGGGCCTCTTGCCATAGATAAGAAGAATGACTGCTTTATCAAGCAGGAGCTTACCTCAAGTCCCCAAGTCCAGAGACCCTTCTCCAAATGCCTGACCTTGGGAAAAGGACTTCTGGGGAGCAAACACTGTATTACAGCTTCTTAGTCTTGCTATATGGGCCTGTTTCCTCATAACACTCCCAAAAGGGAATGTTCACTATCTTACTCTTTCCCCACTATACTCTACCATTCTGATTTCCCTATTCTTATTAACTGAACTCTTGCCTTACATGCCTCAGGCTCTGGATATGAATTGTAGACAGTTCATCCTTGGGACCAGGTGTGTCCAGTAAATCTCTAACTTTGCTGTTCTTGGTGTAATTAGGAGGGTGCTGTGGGATGTTTTGTATGGCAAATGTGTTAATAAATAAAACACTGATTGGCCAGTAGCCAGGCAGGAAATATAGGCGGGACTAACAGAGAGGAGACTTGAGGGAACAAGAAGGGAAGGGAGAGACAGCCTGCAGCGGCCCCCAAGACAAGGAAGATGTAAGGTACCAGTAAGCCAGGAGTCTCATGGCAAAGTATACACTAATAGAAATGGGCTGAATATAAGAGTTAGAGCTAGACAATGATAGGCCTGAGCTAACGGCCAAGCAGTTTAAGTAATATAAGCATCTGTATGTTTATTTTATAAGTTGGCTAGGGGACTGCCAGGGCTTGGCGGGACCCGGAGAGGAAACTCCAGCTATAGGAGGGTACAATGGGATTCCTGGTTCCATGGTGTTGGGGAATTTTTTCCAAAGAATTCTTTTGTTTAGAGAGGCTACCATTGCACATATTTTCATCCTTTACCAAAGCCCATACTAAATTTCCCATAAGGGAAAGGTGGTCCATGTGTTATGCTCACATCACAGGGACCCCCAGATGATCGCCATAGAAACTGAATCCCATCATATAAAAGCAATGAGCCTTTATTTCAAGCTTGAGCTTGGTTCCTCTGTCTGTCTGATGAAGCAGTGAGAGCAGAGAGCTCTGAGAGCAGAGAGCCCCAAGCCCAGGTGGAGTAGGGGTTTTAATCATAGCAGAGGTTGGGGTAAAGGGATTTCCAGGGTTCAGGACCCTGATTGGCTGACATTTGTCTAAAGGTTTCTGTAAAAAGGAAATGGATGTGTGCTAGGCTCAAGGACACCTGGCGATCTTATCTGATGATTGGAACATTTGGAATGTCAGGTTCTTCCCCTTAGATGCTGGCCCATCCCTGGGTGGATCCCTAGGTGGTATTAGTTAATGGCTTTTCCAGGATCCATATGTTGCTTGCCAGTAAGCCTGTCATGGCAGCTACATGGAGTCCTCTAAGTCTGTTATGGCAGCTGTGTTGTCAAGCTGTTTTGGGCCCCCCACATCTCCCCTTCACAAATCCCAATGACAGGAATCAATCATGAGTCCTATCTGTTGTCCAGGTGTTCAAGGGTATTGGGATCTAAGAACCATTAGCCGACAGATTTTTCTAGGGCAGTGACATCTATTGCCATTGTTAAGGCCCTGTAGTTCTGATCTTTGAGTACAGCCAGATTATAATCATGAATTATTAATATAGAAATAATAATTTCTTAAGGCCATATAATATCTCTTTGGTTCTGCATAAAGAAGGTCAATTATCTTATTGTAGAACCATGTTAGTTAATGGATCCATCCATTGAGAACTCTAGGTCTATTTTCCTGTTGTGCCAATGGATGTCATTGTTAGCTATTTAGTGCCTTATGCCATAGAGTTTCCTGTTGACTGGGCATTTCAACCTGTTCTGAACAGGAAGCCCAGGACAATGTATTCTCTTCTGGAACTGCTTCCAGCTGACTCTGGGACATTGTTGTCAGGGCCTAAAAAGGCCGAAAGGCTGGTAAAAGGCTGGGCAATGGGGCATTTGTCAGAGCATATAGTTACCTGACCCAGCTGTAGAGACAGGGAACAATCACAGTGGCTGGGCTGGTCCACATCAGCTTTCAGCAAGTCTAGAGCTCAGAGTCAGCAACTGATGCTTGGCTGTGTCTGTCAGTCAAGTGGAAACCTGTTAAGACAAGTTTAAACTAGGAACAGAAGTTAAAATTTATGAACTTATTTAGAACTTTCAGGTCTTAGTGATTGGGAAGGGGGAGAATTCCAAGACCAGGAGAGAGAAAATTACCATCCTCAGGAATAGACAGGTGGACAAAATTTAGGCTTTACTTATCTGGAGTCCTTTTGACTTGTTTATGAGAAGTGGATCCAAGTTTTATGAATTTTTGATCCTCTGAGGTCTATATGAATTTTTATCTTACAAAATGACATTAAAGTTTTAGATACATTAGCATTATTAATCTGTACTGAACTCCATATCATAGACAAAGCAGGCAATGGGTATCTGTAAAACAATAGAAGTGGACTCATACCTTTGAGTCCTAGCAAAAACTACAGACTTAGATCAAAATTGCCAACCTAGTGGAAGGCTCTTTTCGAAGGCAGGTCCCTATCACTGGCTCAGCTGCCAGTATTAGCCTGGCCCAGTATCTAATCAATTCCAGACTTTCCTCTGAGAAGGGCATCGGGTACAGCTAGAACAGTGTAGGTTCGCTCATAACCCCCTTCTGCCGTTTTCCCACATCCAACTGTGTAATTTCTGGTCAGTGATTCCAGGTTTTAAATAATTTGTAAGTGTTTAGTTTCTACACTTTATCATCAGCTAAGAATTTAAAAAGAAAATCACATTCTCTGTTAATCTCAGCTGTTAATGCTGGGATCCATAATTAGTTTTATAAGCTTTTCCCTTTTTTTAAATTTCGTTTGGTTTTTTCGGCTCATGGATTTTATTTCTGTTTGTCGATAAGAAATGTCAGAGTGGAATGTTAATAAATTTCTGTTTAGTTCTGTAATGTCAAGAATTTAAGAATTAAAAAATGGATTGGTTAAAAAAAACTACAGACTTGGGTTAAAAGCATGTACATTATCTTTCTGTACAGAAAGCCAGGTATAGATTGGACAGAGATTTGTTTGGCCTGATGAGAAGCACTTTTAAGTTTCTATTTAGAAGACTACCAAAATAATCTAAATTCTTGAGCTTGTGAACCGAACAGTAAGCCGTCATTGTTCTATTAGCCTATTAGAACTCTATTAATGTTAAACTCCAGACTTTTGAAATCTTAATAGAACAACATCATAGAAGGGAAAAGAAATCCGAAGCATTTGAGTTATCTATTTATACCTTTGTAACTTGTATTTACATCTTAAATCATTTTGAGACCCTCAAAGCTCATAAGCTTTCACCTCAGAACTTCATATATCTTAAAACATTCTTAGACCTTCAAAATGTGCATCACCTTAGATTGCCAGCTCTCAAACTTTCAAATACACACACAGAGACACACATACACACACACACACACACACACACAAACACAGATACACATACACACAGATATATATATACACACACACACACACACACACAGACAGACACACAAAGACACACAGAGACAGACAAACAGACACACAGACACAGACACACACACACACACACACACACACAAAGATTCAAGTCCTGGCTGCTCATTGGCCTCTGGGGTGACAGGTAGCACTAGTTACAATGTTCTGTCTATGTTTTAGCAGCTCAAGTAAGATGACTTTGAACCTCATAAGAAGTCAAGATTGTTCCCTAAGCTGGTTTGACTCCTGGGTAAATATTTGTTTGGCCTCTTATTTAAAAGTGCTCTGCCTTGTTTTTCTTTTATTTGATTGATTGATTCCCTGCCCCCCCCAAGTTAAAGCCTGTGTGGACTCTGGTTTAGAGTTACTTTTCTGTTCTGTTTTCTTCTATCTGGTTTATTTCACTCTGACTGTTAGATTTGGCAGCACAGCCTGAATGCCGGGGACCAGGCCTTGGGGGCATGTTTTAGCAACTTGGTCCTACAATGCTTATGTCCATGCAAGAACTCAGTTCTCACTTAAAGTGGATAAGATAGTTTATTCTGGAACCAAATTTGAGTGACCAGCCTGGAAACACAATTACGTTATCCCTAGTTCCATGTTCCAATTTGGAAACAATTTTGTGAAGTTTTCATAATAACAGAACAAAGAACTTCATAAACCAAGGCACTTTTTAATACATTGATGGAAACATTTTTAGGCAATGGCTTTAAGGCTTCCGTTCACCATTTCAGAAACCCTTCCTTTTTATGCTGACCAATTTTGTGGTTTTGGTGGACATGCTTTGTTGAAAATTATATTTCCTTTTTACTTTTCTTTTTTAAAACCAATTTAAAGTGTGTGTGTGTGTGTGTGTGTGTGTGTGTGTGTGTGTGTGTGTAGTACAAACTATCCCATTTTAACTAGCATATGTCTATGACTTGGTGACATTAATCACATCCACAGTGCTTTACATTACTGTTAGTAGATGTGCTTAGCGCTAAACTTATGTTCTCTTCTAAATCACTACAGCTTTATTATACAAAATATTTGACTCCAGGGAGAGATCAGAATTAGCCTCTCTCATCACATTAGTTAGTTTACTCACTCGTACCACTCATCCTTTCATGATTCTGCCCTGGGTTACAATTCCTAACTTCTTCTCCTGGAATCGTAACCCTCACAGCTAAACCAAAGGAGAGACTCTTCAGAACCAAAGGATACAGATGTGTCCATATCCCTTGTCCAAACAGATCTTCCATATGGGAATACAACAACTCTAAGGAAAAAGAGAAAGGGCCTAGAGACTAGATAAAAGGACACTAGCTAGCAAAATGAGAGGAAAGAGAAATCAGTGGTCAGGACACTGGAAGCAAAGGAAATGGTAGAGCTTATGAAGCATCAGGGTTTTGAGATCCCCCCCCCCTTTTCCTTGGTAGACAAGTGCCTACATATTATAAAGCTTGGGTCAGTGAAAATTGCTCAGTGATATCTAGCCTGCCACAGAGTTTTCTCCACAGCTGTCACAGGGAAAAGCAGAGATGGTTCTTTTTATAAAGATGGCCCAGATATTACTAAACGTCAGTAGAGGGAGATGGGGAGGTTGGGCATGGGATAGATTGAGGGCCAACGCAGAAACCTGATCTAGTGTCCTGAGTCCCCTGGAAGAGGCATGTTCTTGTGAGAAAGGAGGAAGCTGATGATGGGCTGGGACAAGATGTGCTCGGGAGCGCCTCTCTGCTCTTCCTCCCTCCAGACCTAAGTTATTGGCTCCTTCCCTTTGAGCACCTTTCCCCCAGATATTTATTTTTTAATTGTTTTAATTTCTCCCCTCTCCTATTTTTCAATTTAAAAAATTTTAAAATTATGTGTACATCTGTAAATGTGAGTGCAGGTACCCTCAGAGATTGTTGGATCTTCTGGAGCTGGAATGACAAATGGTTTTAAGTCACCCAACAAGGGTGCTGTGAACTGGACTCAAGCCATCTGCAAGAGCAGTAAACAGCCGGGTGGTGGTGACACATGCCTTTAATTCCAGCACTCAGGAGGCAAAGCCAGGAGGATCTCTGTCAGTTCGAGGCCAGCCTGGTCTACAGAGTGAGATCCAAGGAAAGGCACAAAGCTACACAGAGAAAACCTGTCTTGAAAAACCAAAAAACTAAAACCAAAACAAAAGAAACAAACAAAAGAGCAGTAAACTTTAACTGCTGATCCATCTGTTTAGCTGCACTTGAACATTTTTGAAAAAAGACTTGTGGGAAGGCCAACTTCCTATGGGGGTTTTGAGTAAGAGGTGATCGTCTAGAGGTGGACAGATTGTCACAGTAAGGACTCACTCAGCTGGGGCTCAGAAACAGGATTTCCTTGAGGACTTTGACCCAAACCATATCATCAAGACAAAATGGGGTATGCCCCCACCTCTCTCCTTCCAGGAGCTTTGAGCCTAAGCTCTGAGATAATTTGTTGGAACCTGGCTAGATAGATGGATCGGTGATATGTGATACCAGCTGGATAACCTCAAGTCAAGTAGCAGGTCCCATGAAATGAAAGGCCTGGATATAAAGCCTCAAAAGGAGTCAGTAGCAATGGCCCAACATACTCCTTAGTCACACAACAGGTAACATCAGGAAATTCGGACCTCCTTAGGTAGAGTTTCTCCTTGTCTTGGCACCTACTCCTAAATAACCACATAGAAACTTAATATTAATTATAAATGCCTGGCCAATAGATCAGGCTTGTTACTAGCTAACTCTGACAACTTAAATTAACCCATTTCTATTAACCTACATTCTGCCACATGGCATCACCTCTCTTTCATCTTGCACTTCCTGTTTCCTCTCCATGCCTCCCTGACAACTCCTCTAACTCAGCCCTCCTCCTTCCCAGCATCCTCCTAGTCTGGCTTTCCTGCCCAGTCTCTTCCTGCCCAGCTATAGGCTAATCAGTTCTTTATTAACCAATGAGAGTAATACATATTTGCACTGTACAAAGGTTGTTCCACAGACCTCTTGCACCAAATTAGTGAGACTGTGTTTTGAGTAGGCCATTTATTTTCTCTACCTTCCCAGAAGATTGAGGCTACCAGGCACAGTAGAGACTAAATTGTGTCACCAGGGCTCTAAAGACTCCCCAGTGACTTTTGTTTTGAAGGATGGCTCATCACTTTGTATGCTCCTAGGCATTCTGAATCTAGGAATAGTTTCATTTGAGAAGACCTTTATCATTTCCCATGATCTTTCTGTTTGCCAAGGGAAAGCTTCAATCTGTCCAGCGAAGATGTCCACTCAAACTAATAGCAAATAGATTTTTATGTCCTTTTGGTTAATGAGTAGAATCTATTTGCCAATCTTCCCTTGGGTCTTCTCCCTGCATCTGCATTCCAATGGGAAACAGGTGATTTCTGTAAGAATTATTTTTGACAGAGTTGGCATCAGTGAACTATTAGGGGTATAACCTCTAATATTTCTCTCTGTAAATATCTTTTTAAATGAATGACATTTTTCTTCTTCCCAGGTGGTACATTTGGTGAAGAGATTTTAAAGTTTTTCAGTATAGGGACTGATGTAGCCATAGATTACCATCAGCAGTACCCACCATTCAGGATGGTCCAGACTGCAACCCTGTCCCTGGGCTTCCTCTATCTTGAGGGGGAGTATAATATGGCCTTTCAGGAGGAGGACAGAGTCTTCCCATAGAAAGGGAAACATTCCTTCTATCTTAAGTTCCACAGCTTCAGCAGCATCATCGACTAGGTGATCACCCAAGACCTTCAGTGCCTTTCCTTTTGGTACTTTTGGCACGCATGACTGCAACTTTCTGGGAAGCAGGACCTCATATAATAACTCCAAGATTGTCTTGGAGTGTTTGATCGATGTCCTCAAGATAGTCAGAAATCCTGTCTCCTTCCAGAAGTCAGTATGGGCACACAGTATCAGTATGCGTATTTGGAATTTGTATAAATATTTACCTGTTTTCCATTACTATGGTCAAAGCCCTTGTTAGGATGATAAGCTTTTCCAGTTGGGCAGTGGTGTTAACTTGTAGGGGGTTAGGCTCTAGATTTTCAGATCTGGTTATCATTACATACCTCTCTCTAAGTTCTGTTGTGTGATATTTAATCATACTGTGAACCCCAAGTTTGTGTTTGCATTAATTAATTAATGCCAACCTTGGGTTAGGAGGCAGAGCCAGAAAGTTGTAGGCAGAAGTTTCTGTCCCGACAGCAACGCCCAAATACCCAGTAGCTGCTTCCCAAGTCACCACACAGAGGCTTATGTTAATTATAAATGCTCGGCTGGTAGTTCAGGCTTATTACTAACTAGCTCTTACACTTAATTTAACCCATAATTCTTATCTATGTTTAGTCACATGGCTTGGTATCTTTTTTTAGTACAACATTCTCATCTTGCTTCCTCTGTGCCTGACTGGCAACTCCTGACTCCATCCTTCTCCTTCCCATCATCCTTAGGTTGGTCACCCCGCCTATACTTTCTGCCTGGCTACTAGCCAATCAGTGTTTTATCAAACCAGTTCAAGTGACAAATCTTTACAGTGTACAAGAGGATAATTCCACAGCATTTCCCCCTTTTTGTTTAATTAAAAATGAAGGTTTTAATTTTAACATAGTAAGATTACATAGGACAAAAACAGTTATTAAGAAAGAATTACAGTAATACCATCTAATCCATTTGCATTTGGCAAAATTAGAGAAAATACTTGATTATCTTATCTTGGTGAGTCTAAAGTTTTGTATCTAATTTACTTTCTATTAAAACTAAGGAAAACTGTAATTATAACTAATAAGTCTTCAACTCCATCAAAGACCCCAGAAGGGTGAAATGTTACCTAATGACAAGGACCTCAAGCTGCCTGGACAAAGTTTCAGAGAAACTTTGGGGTCTCCAACTCTGGCCTACAGGCCTAGCATGTCTGACAGATGTTCCAGTGAAGCAGGATTTTTGAAGGACTGTCCCACCTAGTCTTGGCAAAGTTTAGTTGTCACTTTCTTCTCTGTCCTGCTTGTACAATCTGGACACCATACTCTCAGCAGTTGAGGCAAGGACAGTTTCTTACCCAGTGGCTAACTTTTGCCACAAAGAAAATAAACTCCATATGGAGTTTCTTCTATGCCTATCATCTTCTTTGAAGTAACTGGTGCTGTCGGGAGCAGACATATCTCACTGTTGAGAAAAGTCTAAGTTCTTAAAACATTCTAAATGCCATATTTTATAGGTGTTTAAAGTGTCTGAAGATTACCCATCTATCTGATATATGTCTCTGTATACCTAGGAAACCTAACTAACATGACTATAAGTTTGACTATTATACATGACTATTAATCTGTACTTCTTAATTATATATTACATTTTTAAATGAGGTGCATAAACACAATACCCTAAACAATAGCAGAAATATGCATACAGTATAACAAAGTTGACTTTAACTTTGTATCAATAAACCAAGTTGTTTTTTGGGATTAAAGTAGATTCAATAACCTACCCTTTTATCTTATCATTTCTATATTCCCCCCTTTTCTTTCTAAAATGAGATCCCTGAATCTAATCTCCTTTTTTAGTTTTTTTCTTGGCTATTACCAATAACAACTTGTAAGCAACCCCCCTTTAAATGATAATAAATATCCATAACCCATTTTTTGGGGGGAAATGTAGGTGTAATTTTCTAGACTGCTTACTGTTGATTGCAGGTGCTGGTAATCTTATGGGGACCCTGAGAAAATTTAGAATCATGGTTAAGTCCTTACTGGAGTATTTAGTATGCTGGCCCATCTCAGCCAGCAACCTTGAAGCTGTTTTGGATGCAAAACTGAGAAGAAACTGTAACAGAGGTATATTGAAATGTTGGATCATCTGGTCCACCCATTTTTATTGGTGTCTGGTCCCCTTGTCCTGGAATTATATAAAATTTTAAAGGTAACATACGTATATCTGTATTGATATAAACATAAACTGTGTAATAAGCCAGCCAAAGGTAATTTTTTGTTTTATGTCTGAGCAGGTAAAATATACGTCATGTGTCTTATAGTTACTTTAGGTTTATTTTTCCATGTCTGTAGTCAGGGTGTCTTCCTTGATCAAACCTGATTTTTCTTAACCTGGAATGAATCCATAGCCTCTCATTTCCTGTGGAAATAAAAGCAGAATCTCTTTCCCAAAGTAACATATCTAATTTAGGAGCTTTTATAATCAGATGTCTCTCAGCAATTAGCTCATTAACAGTCAAAATTACAGAGAAAACATAGTAATATACATAATCCAGACTCTCTGTGTATTTTCCATATTTACATGAGTTATTATATTTTTATTACTCCTTCTTTTTTAAGGATTTTCTTTATCTTTTTTCTCTCTCTTAAGCCTACATATATTTTTAAGCACACTGTAACCCATTTAGAGTTTTTTTTTGTCTTTTTGTTTTTGCCTGAATCTTATCTTTATTGCATATGTCTGTTTTTTTCTGATCACATGAGCCTTTAAACTGCTAAGCAGGCATGGCTAGGACCAAAAAAGAGGCTTTGGTGGCTGGCTCTGCCACCAAGGTTTATTTTTTCACCTTGGTTCTGAGAGCCTGGCTTCACTTGGGGTGGGGGGTCCTGGTGGGAGCCACATTTAACGTACCAACTCTGGGGAGTTTTGGGGTCCACACTGCCACTGAGTACTGTGCCACCTGCTGCTCATAAACCCATTTAAGTGTTTGGCAGCAGGGCCTGTTAAAAGAGCCAAGCAGTTTTTGCTACTAAGGAAGTCATCTCTTAAAGGAGCTTCGGCTCTGCTTGCCACCAGCAGATAGAGACCACCCAAGAAAATGCTGCTACCAAGAAGCTACTCTTTTATGTGTTTAGAATCCTTTTTTAAGCTTTCTCAAGTTTTATGTGGAAATTTCAGCTCCACATTAGAACACCAGAAAATAATCATAGTCAGAGGGAATCTGGAAGATGGATAGAGAGATGCACAGGAAGTAGTAGGAAGGGACTTGGAGTGTAGCATTTTTTTTGGGGGGGGGGTTGGTGGAGAGGAAGGAGGCTCTTTCTTTGAGATGCCAGTGAAGAGGGAAGGTCAGCCGGTTGCTCCTCAGTCTCTCTGAGCTAGTAGGTTTTCATCCCAGCCTCTGACTCCCTGGTCTTTATTGGTGAATATAACGGTAGAGATTTAGTTAAAAACTACGTTTGGTAGCAGCAGCAGGAGGAAGATCTGAGGTGTGTGTAAAACTCACCCCTGGCCCCTTCCTGAGAAGCAGGCCAGTGACTGCAGAGCGGTTGTTCCTGGCTGAAATAGCAGTAGCCTCGGGTGCAGCCGCTGTACTGACAGAAAAACAAGAGTTCCATCCTGTACAAACAAATCCCACCTGTGGACAGCTGGAGATGGGGGTTTCTTAAGGGCTGGTCTCCAAGATGAGGTTTCTAACAAGACCTCACGGCATGAGTGTTTGAGATTGTCCTCATTAGGAAGGTAAGTAGCAAGGTTGAGAGAGGGGCAGGCCTTGAGGATCACTTCGGGGCCTTCTGTTAGGAGGGCCTGAGATAGTGCCATCCTGCTGTCTGAGAGCTGTTGCGTCCCTTGGAATGAAGTATTCATCTGTATTTCATGGGGAGTACATACACTCAGAGCCTTTCCCAGAGTCAACTTATGTACTTTGAGGACCAGAAATACCACTGTTGCGATTGCTCTCAAACATCCCATCCATCCATTAGCCATGAATCAAGCTCTTTGATGAGGTACCTCACTGACTGGGATGTTGGTCCTATTTCTTTTTTATTAAGACCTCTAGAGCAATATCCTTCCTCTCAGTTACATAAAGGGAAAATCAAGGTTGAATGGATAGCCCTAAACCAGGGGCCAAGTAAGTGTCTCTTTGAGTAGCTAGAAAGAACAAGCCTCAGGTTCCCATATGAAAGAGGCTGGTGTGGGGTATTCCTGAGCCCTCTAAGAAGCTAGTAGAGAGACTTCGCCAGCTTTGCAAATCTAGGAATCTAGATTATTGAGAAGTCCATCACCCTGAGGAAAGCCCTCAAGTGCTTGCTTGACAGCTTGGGAGAGGAGATATGTTAGAACAGGCTGGATCACTCAAACCCAGACCTCATTTTCCTATTATAATCTCCAAATATGTAACTCCAGACTGGCAGTTGGACCAGTTTCCAAGAAACCTTACATCGCCTTTAGGTTCTCTTATATTTATGTCCTTTTTTTTTTTTTTTTTGATTTTTCGAGACAGGGTTTCTCTGTGTAGCTTTGCGCCTTTCCTGGGACTCACTTGGTAGCCCAGGCTGGCCTCGAACTCACATAGATCCACCTGGCTCTGCCTCCCGAGTGCTGGGATTAAAGGCGTGCGCCACCACCGCCCGGCTTTATGTCCTTTTTATATTGTTTTGTTTTCTTCTTGAGATCAGAGTAGGAACTGAAAAGGGTGTCGGGCTTATTTCCTTCTTAGCCTGTGGCTTTTTATGACTTGTTCCCCCAACTGCTATTCCCTGTTCCCTGGCCTCCTTGCCCTTTGTTTAACAGTTTGTACAGTCCAGAGAGTGATCTAATCTAGGTGTGCTCCTGGTTTGAATGAGTGAAAGCATCAAAAAGGAAGAAACAAGAGGCACATAGCAAAATATCCTCAAATCTACATTTACAGCTGCCTTGGTTACTGTTCTGTTGCGTGAAGAAGCACCATGACCAAGGCAACTTATAATCGGGGGTTTGCTTACAGTTTCAGAGTGTTAGTCCATGATCATCATGGTAGAGAACATGGTGGCAGGCATGGTGTTTAGGCAGTAGCTGGGAGCTTACACCTGATCCACAAGAAGAAGGCAGAGAAGGGGAGAGAGAGACTGAGCCTGGCTGGGTTTTTGAAACCTCAAAGCTCACCCTAGTGACACACCTCCTCCAACAAGGCCACACCTCCTAATCCTTCCTAAACAGTCTGCTAACTGAAAACCAAACATTTGAACACATGAGCCTATGGGGCCATTCTCACCCAAACAGTTAACATCAACCTCCCCAGAAATCATGAAAGAAAATTCCTCTTATAACTATTGTACTAAAGCTACTGGTTAAGAGACTTCTGTGTAGAAAGTTCTGTCTTCTTCATGAGTGAGCATCACATTATTTTTTTTATTATAAACAGTTTTATGTTATGAGATAATAGTAGCTTCTGTTGAAAAATAATTTACTCTTTAGCTATCATTAAGGATAACACCATGGCTTTATTTGTGAACTCTTTAATTGTCCTCCCTTTTCCTTGTTACAGAGTAAGGGGGCCAACTTGTGGCTTTGGAAGACATTTTCAGACAAACATGTTTGGGTTTGTCCCATCTCCAAAGCCAGCTTCTCAGTGAGCTTAAATAGCACAGGACTATTCACCAATATTTCTTTTTTTTTCTTTTTTTCTTTCTTTCTTTCTTTCTTTTTTTTTTTTTTTTTTTTTTTTTTTTTTTTTTTTTTTTTGGTTTTTCGAGACAGGGTTTCTCTGTGTAGCTTTGCGCCTTTCCTGGAACTCACTTGATAGCCCAGGCTGGCCTCGAACTCACATAGATCCACCTGGCTCTGCCTCCCGAGTGCTGGGATTAAAGGCATGCGCCACCACCGCCCGACCACCAATATTTCTTATACTCCCTTTGTTCCTCTATAAAACTAAATGTGGTGGTTTATGTGGACAGGGAACTCACTGTTGAGTCCAGTGACAACTGGGTGGACCCCAGACACTTGTCTTTATGACCCACCTAGAGTTATCCAAATGAATCTTACCTGCTTGGTTATGTGTTAGGAATGAGGACTTCCAAAAAATAGAAGTGTCTTCTTTTTTTCAAGAGTGCTATAAGTGACAGAACACTTCACATTAATGGATTACCCTGTGGTCTCTTTAAACTTTATAAGGTCATGGTTGTAGGGGCAGTCTGCACCATGATCCAGTAGAATCAAACCAACATATGTATCTTCTCTGACCCCTGTACCAGGCTTGAGACTTATTAGTTTTGAATGTTCAACCTAGCTTAGGCTTGTTTCTGGCTAGCTCTTTTAACTTAAGTTAACCTGTTTTTCTTTATCTACCTTTTGCCTCAGGGCTCTTTACTTTTCTTTCCTTCTGTATATCTTACTTTCACTGTGTCTGTCTGTCTGTCTGGCAGCTGCCTGGCTTCTGGCCCAGGGTGTGTCCCTCTCTTTCTCCTTGTTCTCTTCTTTCATTCCTTCTCTCGCTCTTCTCTTCTATTTATTCTCTCTGCCTGCCAGCACTGCCTATCTTTTCTCTGCCTATCTATTGGCCATTCAGCTCTTTATTAGATCAACTAGGTGCCTTAGGCAGGCAAGGTGAAACAAAGGCAGCACATCTCTACATAATTAAACAAATGCAGCATAAACGAAAGTAACACCCCTTTACACAGCTAAAATAATATTCCACAGCATAAACAAATGTAACATGTCTTTGCCTAGTTAAAGTAATATTCCACAGCATACCCGTGTTTAACCTGAGATCCTCCCTGCCAAGCCTTGGGTAGTCAGCTGCTCAAATATCCATAGCCAGTTTGGTTTGGTTCTGAGACAGAGTCTCACTATCTAGCCCTAGCTATCTTGAAGCTCTCTATATAGACCAGACTGTTCTCAATCTCAGAGAGATTTGAAGAGGCTTTGGAGTCAGCATAGAACACACCCAGACACTAAATTCTCAGCACAAAGGAGATTTATTTACCCTAGAAGAGACAATTAGGGATAGGGACTGCCTCTGGATCAGGCAAAGACAGTACCAGGTTTCTCTGTAGGGGTGGTTTTTCAGGAGAAAAGGGGGAAGTCTGTGTTAGGATGAGTTGCTAAGTCCTGATTGGAAATGTTAGTCAGTATAGCCAAATAATGGATTTTGATTGCTGGACCTTGATGTTTTGATAGTTGGACTCTGGTGTTTTAGTCAGGCATAAGGAAGTGACCAAATAAGGCGACTAGCTTTAGGAATGTGGAAATGCCTAAATAAGGGAATCTAACAGTTTAGCATGGGAGAGGGAAGTGGTGAGGGCAAGACCTGCCGGTGCCATGTTTAGCAAGGATTGGGCCTCTTAGAGGGCCCTTTAAGACTTGTCTGCCTCTGCCTCCCAAGTGCTGGAATTAAAGGTGGGTGCCATTACACCTGGCTTCAATTATTATTTTAAAGGTAGGAACCAACTTTTACAATTTTCTACTTGTAGTACCTGGCTACAGTATAAAATAGGATGTTCATTAATTTTAAAGTTAAATGGGATCTGCAGATTAGTTGTTCACCAGATTAATTTGATACTTTTACATTATCTTCCTGTGTATCAGTGGAAAACCTGAGATGCCGCGGCAACTTAAGAGGTAAAGAGAAATGAAGTAGGGTTGATAAAGTGCCTGGAACACAGTGTATACACCATATAAACATAATCCATAGTATATGAAAGGATGAACGGCGCTGGTGGGTTGGTGGAAGAGTCATGGCCACGGCAGAACCCAATATTAGTTTTTAGAGCTTTGATGGAGGGAAGGGGGGGGCGGAGTGAGGAGCCAGGCCTGGCAGGGGAACAGAGCAGGAAGAGAGGCACAGAGAGAGAGTGTGGGGGTCCGTGTCCGGCTTTTAAGGCCATACATAGTCGCCCGCTGATGAGTAAGCCGTCAGACAAGACTCAGAGCTGTGCATGTACAGAATCCTAACAGTATATACCATCCAAACATCACCCAGGAGTCTACTTCATCTGATCTCTGTAACATCTGACCCTGCTAGTAAAACTTAATGTTATTATTACTAAACTTATTATTATCTTTGTCTCTGTATTTAAAATGAAAACAAAAAGAAAAAAATCTTTAAAAGTATTTGAATTTCAGGGATAACTAAGCTACTCCAGCATGCTTAAAATTTCAGGAATGATTTCTCTTTTAAAATCATTATTATTTACTGTGTGCATATATATGTGGTGGTGGGGGGGTTAGCATGAGCATACTACCACCCAGGTGTGGAGATTAGAAGACATGGGGAAGTCAGTTTTCCTGCCTCTTGACTACAGAGAATCAAACTTGGGTTGTCAGGCTAGGCAGCAGGCACCTTCATCCACAGAGGCACCTTGCTGGCCTAGATTTCTCATTTCTTATAAGATGAAGCCTGCCCCTTTGAAACAACTGTGACTCATTTCCATCCCATCGAATCTTTGACCTCACGCCTAATTGTCTGTTCTTCTCTGAACTTTCCCCTAAGCTGGCCAAGTGCCCCATCCCTATGCTCCCACACCATCTTTTACAACTTCTCTAAACTATTGACACCTGCAGTTTCTAGACTGTGAGCTTGAGACTAGCCAGCTGAGGACTGAGTTGACTTGTGTATTTGTATTGCATTGTAATGTCAGGTGAATCAGAGATGCTCAATAAATATTCAGAGACTGAATGCACTGGACACTCTGCTTGAGCACACATGTTTATGTCTGTCTTAGTTAGGGTTTCTACTGCTGCGATGAAACACCATGACCAAAAGGCAAGTTGGGGAGAAAGGGGTTTATTTAGCTTATACTTCAGCATTGCTGTTCATCACTGAAGAAATTCAGGACACGAACTCAAACAGGGCAGGATCCTGGAGGCAGGAGTGGATGAAGAAGCCATGGAGGGGAGCTGCTTACTGACTTGCTTCCCCTGGTCCACTCAGCCTACCTTCTTATAGAACCCAGGATCACCTGCCCAGTGATGGCACCACCAACCATGGCTGGGCCCTCCCTCATTGATCACTAAATGAGAAAATGCCTTACAGCTGGATCTCACTGAGGCATTACTGAGGCATTTCCTCAACTGAGGCTCCTTCCTCACTGATGACCCTAGCTTGTGTCAAGTTGACACACAAAACCAGCCAGCACATTATAGTAATTGACAAAGGATGCTCAGCACTTATCACATCTTAATTTTCACTCAAGTAATTTCTCATAATACTCTGAGGTAGCTATTAGTATAGTGGTTTCAGTAATTGACTCTGGTATCATTAGTTCAAACCAGCTTCTCATAACTAAATGTGTAATCCTGGCAAGTTAATCTCTCTGTTTACAGTAGCTGGTAGAGTCTATGCATGGACCTTGGTAGCTCTAACAAGCTAGGCTCAGCCACGTATCTTAAATATGTCAAAAAGATAGGCAAGGAAAAGCAAAGAAAGGAGATTTACTCAGTGAAGAGGAATGGGTAAAGATGTTCAGTGACTCCCCCAAGTCCATCTTTGGCGGCCCTAACATGAGGTTCAGTTGTTTTTTTTGGGGGGGGGGCATGAGACGTGCATAAGTTAGCACTCCAGGCCAAGGTGCAGCCTCACTCATCATCAATAGTCAGAGCTGTGTGAAATCTTGCTCAGAATTTCCCACTGGCTGGCATCAGGGCTCCAGTCCTCTCCTTCTTCCAGTATAAGACTCCTGCCAAAATTCCAGTTCCTTGGAGTCCATTGCCTCAATAGTCTCATAGCTGAAGGCATATCTTAGAATATCTTCCATTCTGCAATTGCATGTGTACATTTCCTCCTACTGTAGTCATACACAGTCCAGTCTATAAAGTGATCAGAATTGTGTTTGGTACATATCACATTCAAAAAAGTTAATACACGTTATTTAAATATTAGAATGAGGGCTAGAGAGAGAGCTCAACAGAAAAGAGCCTCCGTTCTTGCCCTGCTTTGCTTCCTAGCCAGTACCCAGATGGCAGCTCGCAAACGATGCATAATTCCAATTCTAGGGAATCTGATACCCTCCAAGAACACCAGGCACTCAGGTGGTGCACATACATACATGTGCACATATATGCTGGCAAAACACTCATACACATAAAATAAATAAATCTAGGAAAAAATTTAAATGTTAGAATGACCATAATGGGATTTCTTTGCCTTAGAAATTTTTCGTTTAAAACAAACAAGCTGCAGTAACTGCAGAATTCCAAAAACAGCAATTAGTGAATCCAGAACACACTGACTGCCATCCTCAGGCCCTAACTCTAGAGTGTAACAGTTAATCCAAGTTCTTCACCAGACCAGAGGGTTGTGGTACTCATCTTCCCGTGAGGGTTTTTATTGTATACATATATGTAGGTATGTACAGATACATGTGCTATATTATATACTTATTTTTTTTTATTGTGTGTGCGTGTCAGAAGGCAACTTTTGTGGAGTCGGTTCTCTCTGCCTTTTACATGAGTTCCAAGGATGAAATTCAGGTCTCTATGTTTGAGCAGTAAGCACTCTCCGCTCATTTCCCACAGAGTCATCTTGCCAGCCTATATACATTTCTCTTCCTTCAAGATAAGAGGATATTTACTGTTCTTCTTTCTTTCTTTCTTTTTAATATCTCAGTTCTCTAGCCTGGAATCGCAATCAGAAAGAACCGAAATCCTTTCAACAGTACTGTTTCCCCGCAGCTTTCTCCACGTAGCAAGGCCATGCCGCCGGTCCCCTTTCAAAGCCCTCCTCATCCTTCTCTGTCCTTGGCTCGCGCGAGTGACAGCTCCGCAGCGCCTTGGGATTCGCCACTGCTCCGGATCTTCTCCGGTGTTTAAGTCTCGGTCCGCAGCGTCTATCCTTTAGGACGCTGCTCCTGGCTCCGGTTTTGAACGGACGTAGAGAAAGGAAACAACGTGGGACCTGGTTTCACCCCCGCGGGGACCACCTCGGAGGCCTGCGTCCCAGCCTTGCCTTCCAAGGACTGAAAACTGGATTTGCCGGCCGTAAGCGCCAGGGCGCAGGCGCGCTCAGGCCCCGCCCATTTCCGGAGGCTGGGTGCCTATTGGCTCCGGGCCCCGGTGACGCCCTTTAAGGGAGGGTTACGTGCTGGGGGCGGGGCCGCGCCGCCGTGGCCCAGCTGTGAGAGCTCTCGGTGTTGGCCTTGCGGCGCGGGTGGCCGGCGTCGCTCGGTAGGAACCTCACGATCGGCCTGCTGACCTCTTGGCCTCACACTCCCTTCCTGACACGCTGGACCTGGACCCGCCGCCGCAGAGTGCGCGGCCCCGGAAGCCCCGGCTCAAGGGTCCAATCACCGGAAGTGCCGCCTAGGGCGGCCGGGTAAGCTGGCGGCCCGGCAGCGCGGCCTTTAGCGATGCGGGGGGTCAGGGACCAGGCGCAGCGCCCCGATGTCAGGTGCCCCGTCAAGGAAAAGTTGGGAGGTGAGCCTGTAGGACTGTCTTGGAGGTAGCAATGAAGCCGGGCTTGGTGGCAGTCTGTAGCCTTCCTGAATGTCGAGAGAACCGGGGGCGTTGGGAAGACCCTCCCCCAGTCTTAGGGGCGGAGATTAGTGAAGCGGCAGTGGAATCTGTTTGCTCAGAGCATTCCAAAGTCATTTATTTTTAGGGGCCTTGGTTAGATGTAACTTGGCATTCGTGTGTCGGCTTCCTGCAGTTTTAGTGTGTGAAGAATGAGTGCTTGGTCTCAGAAGTTGAAATAATGCTGTGCCTATCAGTCACTTCAGCGTTTGGCCGGTGGAGGAGACAGGAGGGTAGGGAATTCAAGGCCAGCCTCAGCTGCCTAGCGAGTTTGAGTCCAGCCTGAGCTACACGAGACACTATCTTAATAGCATGGGACAGTATTTAAATGGTTTGCTGTAAGAATTTGTAAGCTTTGAAGCCATGTTCAGCGCTGTTCTTTTTCCTCTAGGAGAGGGAAGAGTTGAATATATGAGTAGTTCTGGATGAGAGACCTCGTGGAGCCAAGAGGAAAGGTCATTGAGCTCTTGTTGTGGTAAGTGGCGTATGTCTGTTTCTATGTAAATGTGAATTTTGATATAGGGATGGTCCAAGGAAGAAGGAAATGGATTTGTTCCTAACATAGTGGTGCCAAACCTGGCCCCGTCATACCAGTTAAAGGACACTTTACTTTTCCAGCAGACGTGCAGGTATTCACAGTAGGTGATTTGCCATCCGAAGAAGCCAGTGGGCCCGATGCTCAGGCAGGCTCTGGAGGAAAGGATGGATATTTAAACCCTGGCTTTGTTACTTGACTGTCTGTGAGGTCTTGGATAATTAGCTAACTACCAAAAGCAACCGGTGTTCTCTTTTAAGATGCAGGCATTGGTGTTGATAACTGATTTTACAGTGTTCTTGGGAGGATTGAATGTTCATAATCCATGTAATCAATGAAGTGAGGCAGTCTGTAGTCTAGGTCTATACAGCAGGTGTGGGTTTTCAAATAATACTTTAAATATTTACTTTTGATTGTCCCATATATCCTTTAGCTGAAAAGATTCTTGAGCACTGAAGTTCTGTTTCTCAGCTTGTTCATTTGGACTTCTGTTTGCCCTTTACTTATGAAATGCGGTCTGATGTTGCTCATGAAAAGAGAGAACTTGCTCCTTCCTAGGAGGGGTAAGAGAAGCATTTTAGAGACAGTAACCTGGAGTTATGATTTGGAGCATGTGTTTGTGTTTGCCAGATGGACAACTTAGCTTATATTATTGTTGGAGACCCAAGGATATTGATAGCCTTATTTGATTCTGATACTTGTTTACTTGTGGGGTTTTTGTTTTGTTTTGTTTAGCAGCTGTATTCTTTTTTTTTTTTTTAAGCAGATGTATTCTAAATGTACCAGTTTTCTAAATGTAACAGATAAGATGTTGCAATAACCAAAAGACAATATGGTAACCTTAGTAGATGTTATGTTATAGTAGGAGAGCCAAACAGGGGAACATACATAAAATACATGTGGTAAAGTTGGATAGTGATGTTGAGAAGTAAGGTGGTGTGAAGGGACATGAAGTCTTCTGATAAGGCAGTCAAGATGTGCTGCTTTTTGAGGTAGTAAGTTTCAGTCTGCTGCATCCTCAGACAGTGGAGAAAGCTGCATGGAGGAGCAGCAGTTTAGGCAGAAGAAACTTAACTTTCTAAGGTGCCTGTGAGGATGAAGATGGCAGAAATTCCATGTTATGGAGGACAGTAAAAACCTGGGATTTTATCCTAAATATGGTAAGAAACCTTTTAAGATTCCTGCTACAAGAAACAGTATTTTAAACTTCGGAAGTGTCATAGTCTGTTTTGAAGTTTGACAGCCAAATTGTATTTTGTTTGCATAGGAAAATTGTTTCCTGGTTTTAAATATTTTTGTTTTGTTTTGTTTGTTTTTCTTGTGCACCACACATTCTTGGCTATTGAGGGCAATTGTGATGCTTTGGATTGGTAGTTTAATGAGATAATCTGATCCATTTTCCAAACTGTGAGCAAGCTCAGTTAAAGAGTTGAGGCAGGATGATTGCAAGTTACAAAGCTAGCTTGGGCAACCTAGAGAAATGTAAAATGTAAAAAGGATAGGGTATATAGCTCAGTGGTAGAGTGTAAAAGTGTGTACAGGCCTTGGGTTCAGTCTCCATTACCACAAGACAGTAAAAAGTCAACATACCATATTTCTGTTTGAGCACTTCTGCATTTTGGCTCAACAAAGATATTTATTCTAGGCTGGTTTGAAAACCCAGTTATCTAACATGTCTCCGGATTCCCTTTCAGTGATGAATAGTATCTAGAACTCAGAGTCTCAGTGTACAATAAGTACGTTTATTGCTGGGCTTGCACTTCTGTGACTTGACAGCTGACAGTATTAGGAAAAGAACACATTTTCATATGTACACACAAGTCTATTTTCTCTAAAATACAAACTCATTCTGACACTGCCCTTCTAGTCCAGCTAACTACAGTACAGAATTCTGATTTTGTTCTTTTCTACTTGTAACTTCCTCTGTGACTGTGGGAATCTAAGTTTCATTATCCAACTCCGGTAAACACACCAACTGGTATGTGCTATGAGGAAAAGCCCTCTCTCTAAAAGTTCAGTAATTGTATACAGTTGGGAAAGCTCCATGTGCCTGTAATCTCAGCCCTCTTGGATCTGAGGCTGGCAGATCAGAGTTCAAGACCTGCCTGAGTACATAGTGAAACTATTTCTAAAAAAAAATACAAGGAAATAAAAATAGTAATTGTTTATTATTATTGTCTTTAGCGTGAGTTAATATAGTTTTATACTATGTCAGAGTTATTTTTTTTCAATTTCCGTCTTTTGAGTGATGGTGTTATTTGTTTGTCTTTTGGTTTGTTTTGAAACAGGGTCTTACTTTGTAGGCCAAGGAGGCTTAGAATTTTGCAGCCCAGACTGGCCCCCATTTATGACAGTTCTCCTGCCTCACCCTCCAAGTACTGAAACTGTAGGTGTGAGCCACCATACTCAGCTGTCATTTGCTTTTATGGGACAAACATTCATAATTGAGAATAAGCCTCTGTGTGTGATTTATTTGGGAGCTGGGTGGTGGGCCCCACAAAATAGTAAAACAAGCAATAACGTTTCATGGTACGAGTGTTTTGCCCGCATGTATGTTTGTATACTATATCTGTGTGCCTGGTGCCTCAGGCCAGAAGAGGGTGTTGGATACTTTGGAACTGGAGTTACCAAAAGATGGTTGTGAGACACCATTTGAGTGCTGGGAATTGAGTCCTCTGGAAGAGCAGCACATGCAGATGAGCTATTTCCAACCCTCATTCGCCATTTTTAAGGGAAATGTTTATTCACTGTTAAGTCCTTTATGTATAAATGACCTAGTATAAAATTCATTTTGTCCTTATGTTTTACAGAAAGCTGTTTTAATTTTGATTTTCTCAAGACCAGAAAGTGAATGCTGTTTTTCTTCTGTCTATATTATAGGTAAGCTACAGTTTATTCAGTCTTATAAAATGAACCTCTTCTCTTTCACCAGAGTAGTGCCCATCTTCTGTGATGTGTTAACCCTTCTAGTTTATCAGGTAAGGGGGAAACAATTTTAATTTTTTCCTTTAATTATTAATGGATTATGTGTATTGGTGGTTTGCTGGGAGGACACACTGTTTTCTCCTGTATCCGTACATAGTTTTCACTCTCAGGGTGTGCGTCTTTGCTAACTCTGGGTATCCTAGTCTCTTGTTAGAAGAACATCCGTCCACTTGAATCAGGGCCATCCAAATGGCCTCATGTTGTAGTCATTCTTTAAAGATCATGTGGCCAAATGTATCACATTGTGAGATGGTAGGGATTAGAAGTGGTACACAGTTTGGCCTATAATAGATAACAACCAGCTAAAAAGTTATAATAATCCACAGGAGACGTGAGAGTGGTTGGAAACAGATTGGCAGCAGCAGAAATTGATGAGAAGTGGTTGGATATGGGTTTATGAAGTTTGAAGCGGAGCCAACAAATTGTTGACACCTTGTTTGTGAGGTATAAAACAAAAGAGAGTGCAAGGTGACCCTTCAAGTTTTTGGATGGATTGAGAGTTTATTGTAAGTGTAAGGAAGGCCTTGCTTACTCCGTTGACTGGAAGACACGAGTAGATTCCATACAAGTTCTAGGCACTCATTTCTGTAAACTCAGCCTCATAAAAGAAAGTAGGAATAATGTTCTCTGATGGTTTTAAGATTTGGGGGTTGGTTGTGAGAGGGTCAGAGCATGCTCTCTGCTCAAGATGCTAGTGATTTTTCTGACAACTGTCTCCTAAAAGGGAAGATGGTGTTTGGTGTGGCTTCTTCCCACCAGGCATTCTTTTAGCTCTTTGACACCCACCATGCATAAATTGACAAGGTAGACTCTGATTCACCATCTCCGTAAGAAATACATAGAGAAGCATCCGCTTATGTAATAAGGGTGGATCTTCTATTGTCTAACAAGATTCACTTAATGAGTGTATTCACACTTCTAAGATACTATCAGAAGAGCAGAGAGAATGGGTTTAGAGTGTGAGGAGTTCCTCTGTGATGCCAGGAGGAACTGTGTCTGTGCCTTTGAGTTCACATTTCTCAAAGACTGTTTGCTTTACTTATAGTTGCTAGTCTTACAGCACATTGTTGTTTGCCCCTGTCCATCTCCAGCACAAAGGTACATCTGTATGCCTTGTAGTCTTGACTTTTCAGTTCTTTTTTTTTTTTTTTGAGACAGGGTTTCTCTGTGTAGCTTTGCGCCTTTCCTGGAGCTCACTTGGTAGCCCAGGCTGGCCTCGAACTCACAGAGATCCGCCTGGCTCTGCCTCCCGAGTGCTGGGATTAAAGGCGTGCGCCACCAACGCCCGGCTTGACTTTTCAGTTCTTATATTCTCCAAAACTAAATTGTGAAGCCTTTCCAAGTGACATTTGGAACACTGGTGTCTGTTTAAAGCTTTTTTTTTTTTTTTTTTTTTTTGATTGCTTAAATTTCTCACTCACTACAATAAGCAAGGGCAGTGTCTGTGCCTTTCAGAAAGAAATAATAAAAATGACTGAGTGAAAATTAGAAACCTGGAATTAATAAACTGACGAAATAGGAAGTCATGTATCGTCTCATTAGCAGGAGGTAAGCATGATCTAGTGTGCCTTTGAGATCCTTTTGATGATGTGTTTTCTTTGAGTTTTGCTCCATTTTATCTATAAGTGTGCTGAATTTGGTGATCATTTACATTTACTAGCATGCCATTTTCAGTGAGTTTTGATATTTTCATTTATAAATTTATATGTAGGCTCCAGTCTACTCTTGGATACTTGACCTTTGTGATGAATTTTAGACATTCTCCCTAGAAAAATAGACGTATAGTGAGCAACAAATGGTTCATAGGTTATAAAGTAGCCTATAGATGCCAAATAAGATCTGTTGTAAGTTTGAGAACTTGCATGTGCCAGGTATTGTCCTAGGTGTTAAACAGCAGTGAATAAACTGAATAATAATAATGGAAGTATGTGTGGAGAATCTTGTTTATTAGGGTTAACATTCAGTGGAGAAAAACAGTAGAAAGGATGGAAGGAGTGTTATGTAAGTTGGGATGGAGAATAAGGTGACAAAAAAGGCCCCACTGAGAATATGTAACAATTGAGCAAAGATTTAAATGAGGTAAGGGAGAAGCTTTGAAGACATCTAGAGGAAAAGTCCTTAAGCAAGAGAGGGAGAGAGAGACAAAGGACATAAAGACCCTGAAATGGAAATAGTTCTGGCTTGCTTGAACCGTGGCAAAGGCCAGCATGACCAGAGTAGGGGAAGAGCACAGAAATGACTCAAGCTGGGACCTAGGGGTCAGGTTTCCTTGATGTTTGCAAGTTTTTAAAGGAATTGGAGTAGAAAGTTCAGGTGAAATGTCTAATTGGAATATGTTCTAGAAACCCTAGAAGACAAGAACTGGAGGCAGTTAACAGGGTTTTGTTGTTGTTGTTTGTTTGTTTGTTTGTTTTTGGTAAGTTCTAAAGGAACTATAAAGGAAACATGGTGAGAAGATTAGTTTGAGGCTGAGATAATCAAGAAATTTTGCTTGTTAGTTGTGCCTTTTTTTGTCTTGAAGAGAAAGGATAGCCTGTTTACTAATTAGAATGATCCAGTAGAAAGGAGTAAAGTGATAATGCAGGAGAGTGGCTGCAGAACTGCTGTCAGGATGCAGATGAAGGAAGCAGATGGGAATCCCATACAAAGATGCAAGTTTGTGGATTGAGCAGCAGCAGCCTGTCACCCCTGGTGAGAGAAGGAAGCAAGCTGTGCTTCAGCACACCTGCAGGTGTGCAGGCTGGTGGCAGGATCACAGGGAAGGGTGTTGTTTGCACTGATGTGTGTGCTTTATGGTCCTGCGTGCTCGCTTTCATTTTCTTAGTACAATAAGATGAAAAGTCATATTTATATTACTAAATAAAAGATGGTGATGCTGTGTGAAAAAGATTCCATAAGACAGTAAGTGTGAAGGACCAGAAGATGCTTGCCTTTGGTTTGTTTACTTCCTATGTGTCCTGCTTATTAGGCCTGTTCTCATTTCCCAGATAAAGGAAGGGAAAAGACGAGCCCAAGTATACAAAGTGCTCCTAAATTTGAAATATCTTGAGTGCCAAACCATGCTATGAAAATTTCACATAACAAACTTTTGTTTCATTCACAAAATTTTTAAAAATATATGAGGAATGGTGAGATGGTTCATTCAGTAAAAGTGCTTGCTATGGAAGTCTGACACCCTGAATGTGCCCCTAGGGCACACATAAAGGTGGAAGAAAAGAACAAACCCCTTAGAATTGTCCTCTGACTGCAGTTATACATTGTGGTCCAGGCATAATAACAAGAATTTTTTTATTTAAAAATACTTTATGAATTTATCTCCAGGTCCCGTGTATAAGTTGACTATGAAACATGGATGAGTGTTGTGTTTAGATATGTGTCCCATCCCCAAGACAACTCATTTTGTATATACAGATATTTAAAAATCTCAGATCCCAAAAATTGTGTTCCCAGGATAAGGGGTCCATGCAGACTATACAGTTTATTCCTCTTCCCTCTTCCCCCCTTTCTCTCTTCCATTCCCCTCCCTCCACTCTCTTTCTCTCCCTCTCTCCCTCCTTTTCTTTTCTCTGCAGTTATTCAGTGTGTATGTAGGAGGTGGGCGGGTGCTGCATGGCAGCAGTGTGGATATTGGAGGACAGTCAGTTCTCAACTTCCGCCATGGGAGTAGAGCTCAGGTCGTCAGGTTTGGCAGCAAGCACCTTTATCCCCTAGCCATTTCTCAGCCTCAATAAAAAGTTTCTATCAGTCTTTCCTGCAGTGATTTTGGCTTTGAGACTTCTTAGTGATAGAAATATAAATATTTCTACTTTGTCTCATAGGTTTGGAGGTACCAAGTAAGAAATTAATATATATGATGCTGGAAATTTGTAAACGCAAACTGCTAATGAATGAAAGGTTTGAAACAGATCTGTTTTTGAAGTTACCAGGAAAATGACTATGAAAACGGCTCAAGAAGACCAATGGAAAACCACTTAGAAGGGAGCCATAGAAAATGTACACTTCAGAAGAGAGATGTAACCAGAGAACTCAAAAAAGAAAAATATACCATGTATGCCCTCAGAAGGGGAAAAAGATTTATATTCATGTACATGAGATTACTCAAATAGATAATCAAATATATCAGTGCCTTGAACGTGAACAGAACTTTTGTGAAAACTTAGCATGTATGTGTGAGAAAACATATACTGGGGAGAAACCTTATAGATGTGATATGTGTGAGAAAACCTTCATCCAAAGTTCAGATCTTATTTCACACCAGAGGATCCATAATTATGAGAAACCTTATAAGTGTAGCAAATGTGAGAAGAGCTTTTGGCACCACTTAGCCCTCTCAGGACACCAGAGAACACATGCAGGTAAAAAGTTTTATACCTGTGACATCTGTGGCAAGAACTTTGGTCAGAGCTCTGATCTGCTTGTCCATCAACGAAGCCATACAGGGGAAAAACCTTACCTGTGTAGTGAGTGTGATAAATGCTTCAGTCGAAGTACAAATCTCATAAGGCACCGAAGAACTCACACAGGTGAGAAACCATTTAAGTGTCTGGAGTGTGAAAAAGCTTTTAGTGGGAAATCGGATCTTATTAGCCACCAAAGGACTCATACCGGTGAAAGACCCTACAAATGCAATAAATGTGAGAAAAGTTACCGACACCGTTCAGCCTTCATTGTACATAAACGAGTCCATACCGGGGAGAAGCCGTACAAGTGTGGTGCCTGTGAGAAGTGCTTTGGCCAGAAATCAGACCTTATTGTACACCAGAGAGTCCATACCGGTGAGAAACCGTATAAATGCTTGGAGTGCATGAGAAGTTTTACCCGGAGTGCCAACCTAATTAGGCACCAGGCAACTCACACTCATACTTTCAAATGCCTTGAATATGAGAAAAGTTTCAACTGTGGCTCAGACCTTATTGTGCATCAGAGAATTCACATGGAAGAAAAACCACACCAATGGTCTATGTGTGAGAGCGGTTTCTTCCTGGGTATGGACTTCGCCCAGCAGAAAATGAGGACTCAAACAGAGGAGCTACATTATAAATATAGTGTATGTGATAAAAGCTTTCATCGTAGCTCAGCCCTTCTTCAGCATCAGACAGTACACATTGGTGAAGACTACATCTGTAATGGGAGTGAAAAAGGTCTGGATCTTAGCTCTCATGCATCGGAAACCTCTCGGATGTCTTGACAGGAAGTCACATAACCTTAAAAAAAAAAGGTATTTTACACATCCGAACTCATTAAGAGAAAGACTTGTAGGTAAATTTCAGATTTCCCTCAGATCTCAGACTTCATTGGGGGCCAGAGAGAAAGAGAGTCTACAGTCTTAGGAACTGTAAGAAAAGCTTTATGCAGAGAATGGCTCTATCAGGACACCATTATTAGCCACATTTGTGAGGAGCTCCACAAATGCTCTGGGTTTTGGAAAACCTTCCACACAAGAAGTTTCATCAGATCGGAAGCTGTACACGTGCAGTATGGGAGCTCTCCAGCAGTGGTAAGCCCTCATCATTACAAGAGAATTCACACCAGAGAACAAGCATTTAAATGCTTTGTGTCAGCAGTACTTTGGACAGTATGTACGCCTTATTGGATATCAGAAAAGTCACCCTGGGGAGAAACCCCAGAAATTAGAGGAAAAAGCTCTAACAAAATTCTGACTTTCTTACCCATCAGAGAAGCCATACTGGTATAGATGAATATTTGTCTTGAGTGTGGCAGAAACATTTGTTGGAGAGTCTTACATGGGTTTGCATCCTCCTAAACAAGAATCAGAAGACAGATAAGTGTCTGAATGAGAAAAGCTTGTTAATTTTCGGCTTTTGGGGTGTATCTGGCAACTCACAGCAGTAAAAACCCATAAATGCTTTGTGTCTGAGAAGCTAGAAGCTCTCATCTAATCGGGCCCCAAAGAACTGGTTCTCCAGAGGAGTTGTTCCAGTGTGAGAGATCTAGTTGTGGGAGAGAATCTGTATATATGCTATGTCTGAGAAGAGCTGTTCTTGTAGTAGAACCATATTGTAAAAAATTAAATAGAGTTGTATGGAAGGAAATAGTGTCTTAGCGACCCAGAAGCTTGTTCTGGAGGAGCTGGGGCAGGTCAATGTGGATCTGAAGGGTAACTCAGGTAAAAACGCTTTTCTTTTGTCTGAACCACTTAATGATTGCTTTAGTTTCACTTTTAAAAACCCATAAATCCAGTAAAGGAAAGGATTGTAATCTTGTGTATAAGGTAGGGCATGGGTTATTGTTGGAAGGAGGGAGTGCTTTGAGTTTTGCTTGCTTTGTTTAAACTCTCTTCTCTAGAACGGGAATGGTGGGTTGCTAGCAGGCTGGGAAAAGAACTAAGAAGCTAGGGAGTACTTAGTTTGGGTTAAAATTCTCAGTAGTTTCCCCATTGCATGATCAACTTCAGCAAAAAGCAGAATACTCAGCTCTTTACTTAGTGTTGAGATCTGCCCTCAAAATTGTCCAAAATTGTCCCTAAAGTATCTTCTGGTTTAGAGATTCATTTCTTTTCAAGTCAAAATAACAAATTCCAGGATACTGGTTATGATGATGTTATAGTATCTAGGTTTTTGTGACTTGTTACATCTCTTTCAGTGATAATTACCATATCAGCTGGCTCAGAGCAGGAATAGGATGAAAATTGTTAACCAGAGAAAGCAGAGGAGAGACACAATGAAGCGCTCTTCATGGAGGAAGTGGACACTGATTTTGAGGGTCCTGACTCCAAAGCTTATGTTTTACATTCTATTATCCTGATGCTTGCAGCAAATTAAGCTTCATAATGACACATTTTTTTCATTTATTTCAGTTCTGTCAAGGAAAGAAAAATACAGTTTAATCCCAGGGAAAGGATTGCAGTCAACACAATATAAGGTATATTCTTGGTTTGGAATGCAGGATTCTAAATGTTAGAAAAGTAGTTGGCAGATTCACCTGAGGTTTAAGGATAAATAAACATTTGTTTCCAGTGCAGTAGGTTAATTGATGGTCTTTAACATACTTTGGATAGCTCACGACCCAAGCATCTTATGGTTACTTCTCATTATTTTTCTTTCTTTGGCTTAAAAGACTTTTAATTCAAATATTTCAAGTTCCTGTGGTATTTGGGACTCTGTAGAATATAATTATTTTATTGTTAATCACAGCCTTCTGGTTTTGTTGTAATTTGTTTAATAAACCCCTGAATTCCATGGGGTATTAGTGTTTAGCGTCATGAAATTGATCTGGTGATACCTTACATGTGGCTGTAAGCTCTCAACCTGATAGTTGTTTGATAATCATAATCTTAAGGCCAGTGAATTTAGCTCAGTAAAGAATCTGGTTCCAGTGTTTTTCCTTTAAAAAAAAACCGGTTGTGTCAGTTTTAATTTGACGTGTTCTAGTAATTTTTATAAATAACTTTAGTACTATGAAAATTTGTCCATTGTGATAAACACAAGATACGTAATTTTCTCCTTGGGGAATATCATACCTATTACTAGCAAAAGTTTCATAATTGTGATGCTTAAACTATTATTGGGTGTATGACAACCTCAGTAAAAAATGAATTAGTTATTATGGCTGCTCATTAGTGCTCATTAGAGAGACCATGAAGAAAGAGACAAAGTTTAAAACATTAGTAGGTTGGTGACTTACCCTTCAGCCTGTCTCACTGGTAATCGTCTATAGTCTCTAAGTAAACTAACAGTGGACCATTCCTCAAACAGAACTTTGAGGATGTAAAGCAGGCCTGAGGCCTGTTAACTATGGTGAGAAGGTGTTGGTATTACATAGCATAACCTGAGGTTGGAGAGGACCACTTGGGAGCCTGTAACCAAAGCTAGAAGGTGGTAACTTCTGGGATGGATGGAGGTTCCCTTGAAGCAGTGCCAACCCAAATCTACCTCAGGTAAGTAGTTAGAGTAACTTTTTCAAGATTTCAGACCAAATGAGATAAATTATATTCCGTCCATGTATTCCTCTATGCTTTATTGTTTTTGTTTACCTTTAATTCTTAAATAAACATTTGTTCTGAAAAACTCTGTTTTTGTCTCCACTATACTATGAGAAATTAACAAGTCCCCTGCATTTACATTGGAGTATTGTACTTAATGATGCAATGTGTAGGTGGTAGCCATAACCATTGGACAAGAGCAAAAGGCAACCACATTATTTGCCAAAATATCACAAGGAAGATCTCTAGCCCATTTGCTAATATTCTTCCTCTCTGAAACCTCTTGAGCTTATTTCCCCAGTCTGCATAGCTCTCAGCACTACAGTAAGGCCCATTGAGCTCTGCTTACAGAATTCAACTGCTTTTCTAGTCCAAAATCCCAAAGTCTGCCATATTCCTCCAAAAAAACCACATGGTCAGGTCTGTCACAGCAAAAGCCCACTCCCTGGATTCTGTTTTAGTTCCTTTTCTAGAGAGGCTGATAACACACCATGACCAAGGCAACTTATAAAAGAAAGAGTTTAGTTTAGTATACTGTTACAGAGGCATAGAGTCCGTGATAGTGGGGGCCAGGAACAGCTGAAAGCTCACATCTGCATCCACAGCCACGAGGCCAAGAGCTAACTGGGAATCACAGGAGTCCTGAAACTGAAAACCCACTCCCAGTGACATACGCCTCTTCCAACACGTTCACACTTCCTAAACCTTCCCCAAAAGTTCTGCCAACTGGGGACTAAGTATTCAAATCAATGGGCCTATGGAGGCTGTTCTCATTCAAACCACCACAACCGAGAGAACCTGCATGTGGGTCCCCAGAATCAGTAAATCCGGCAGTAAGTCCTGGCAGTGGCGGAGAGACAAGAGGATGCCTGGGGCTCGATGGGCAGCCAGTCCAGCCACAGGGTAAGCTCCAGGTTCAGTGAGATTGACAACACTGGACATTTTCTTCTGGCCTCTGCATATGCACACATACTGAATTGTGGGAATAAGGTGGGCAGGGCAGCTTACTCTCAGCACTCAGAAAGGTAGATATCGGTAAGAAGGTCAGGAGTTTGTCAGCCTGGGCTACACGAGACCCTCAACCAGCACAAAAGTCAAGATAGAAGGACTGTTGGTAGTGACTGGTAACATCCAGTTGATGATTAGAATCTAACGAGAAAGTGGAGACTCTTGGGGTAACTGTTTTGAACGTATTTTGTACTCTTTCACGCCTGTTTTGAAGTTCTGCACAGGCTTATTTTCAGGACTCAGTCTTAAAATTGACAAATGGTATTATCTGAAAACAAGAAGCCTCTTCATGTAGAACTCTTAAGTAGACTCTTCTTGAACCCAGTATCTCTTCTGAATGAGGGCCTTAGTTTTAATAAGTAGGGGAAAGGAAACTGCTTTTAAAGGCATGGCAGTTGGCTCAAAAACAGCGAGGCCTTAGGGAGTTTCCTGTAACAGCTTATCTGTAGCATCCCCCTCCCCCAGGAAAGGAGTGCTGAGGGAATTCTATAAAATAGCGGCTTTCTCATGATCTGTCTGTGTTGATGCCCCAACCCACATTCAGCCCTGTGTACTTAATCATTCCCCCTAGTTAACTATTTGACCAGGAAATAGTATCTAGTAGTCCCAGCCCTCCTGGCTACATAAAGGCACACATCTAAGGAAATTAGTGCCTTGACTCCATTTGAACAGGCCAACCCTCCATCCTCTCGTTCAAGTACATTGTCTTCAGTAACCTTTAGAATCCTCTTTCCACGATCTCTACTGATTCATTTTCTTCTTTGAGGTTTTTCCTGTTTCCATAATATGTTCAGGCTGCCTTTAATTCCCTGTTGAAAAAAGTTCATTCCTACAGTTAACCCCTCCCCAGACTTTGAAGTACTCGTGGTTATCCTTTCTAAAATATCTTACTCTAAATCTGACTTCTAGCTGCCGTTGAACCCAAGAGCAGTGTGTAGTCTCCAGCCCACCCATCTCATTTTCCTGTCCTTAGCAACATAGGATAATATGGATTCCTTTCGTCTTAAGCCAGAGTTTCAGCCCAGATTATCTTCAAACTGTGTAGCCTAGGATGATCATGAACTTTTTAATATTCCTTTCTGACTTTTTCATTTTGTTAAGTGTTTTGCCTGCATTGTGTGTATGTGCATTATATGGATGTCTGGTGCCCAAGGGAGGCAAAAGAGGGCATTGGATACCCTGGAGCTGGGCTTAAGGATGGTTGTGAACCACTATGTTGGTGCCAGGAACCAAACTTGGGTCCTCTGTAGGAGCAACAAATGTTCTTAACCACTGAGCCATCTCTCTAACCCTGACCATGAACTTCTGATCCTCTTGCCTCTGCCTCTCTAACTAACACTTGCCACCACACCCAATTTATGATATGCTGAGGCTCAACCCAGGGTCTTGTGCATGCTGGGCAAACACTGTACCAAGCAGCTATATCCCCAGCCCCACTGACTTTTTCTTAACTCCTCTGTCAGATCCCTTCCCATCTCAAAAGTTTATGCTCTCATACACCGTTTTCATTCCTATCCAAAATCACTGAAGCGTAGAAGCATACTCAGAGGTCTACACATATCTGAGTAAGTCCCTCCTCGATCACAGGAAGCCAGTGACTGAATTTCTTTTCTTTCTTTTTGTTTGTCATGACAGAGTTTCTTTGTGCAACAGTCCTGGCTGTCCTGGAACTTGCTTTGTAGACCAGGCCGGCCTTGAACTCAGAGATCCACCTGCCTCTGCCTCCTGAGTGCTGGGATTAAAGGCATGTGCCACCACCTCCTGGCTGTAACTGAGTTTCTTAGATTAGTCTTCGTGAACAGACTGGAAAAAGATTCTGCTTGCCCTGACCTAAGCTTTCATGTTACAAGAAAGGGGCATAGAGAAGACCTTATGGGAAGACCTTATGGTAAGGACCTAAAGGCAGCCTTTAGGAACTTGTCCTGGAGTGATGGCCTACAGGAAAATGGTTTCAGTCCTGTACTTTGAAACCCTGTCTCGAAAAACCAAAAAAAAAAAAAAAAAAAAAAAAAAAAAGTCCTGTACTTTGAAAGCTGTGAATTCTACCAACCACCAATAAGTTTTGGAAAGTGTCCTAACCTTGCAAAGACCGAACAACAGCACTAGGATAAGCTAGACTGTAACCCCAAAAAGTTTAGAGGTAATTGGTTTAAGAAGTGAAATCTGGTAGTTTATTACAGTAATAGAAAACTAATATATGGACTAAATAAGCAAACGACTTTCGTCTTATTGCTGCCTCTCATTGAGTAGAAAGTGAGACATCTGTGTGGTGATATTTTATTTGTGCTTTAATAAATAAAGCTTGCCAGGATAGCAGAGGTAAAAGCCAGCCATTATAAGTAAACACAGAAGTCAGGTAATGGTAGCACACGCCTTTAATCCTATCACTTGGGAAGCAGGGATGTCTGGATCTCTGTGAGTTCAAGGCCACACTGGGAACAGAGCCAGGTGGTGGCACATGCCTTAAATTCCAACACTAGTTAATCATGGAGGTCTGTACAGACAGGAAGTGACAGAACTGGGCAGGAAGAGGAAGTGATGTAGCTGGACAGAGAGAGCAAATCAGATGGCAGAACAGCAAGACATACAGGCGTGGTTAGACAGGAAGTATCTCGCTTTTGGAAGCTGCGGAGTTGGTGAGGTGAGGTTAGCTGTGGCTGTTCCTAGTCCTCTGATCTCTCTCAGGCTTTAACCCCAATTTCTAGCTCAATTTCTAGTTTTTAATATAATAAGACTGTTTAGAAATTTGTCTACGCATCTATCTGCTTTCCCCATCCAGAGCCACAAAAGCATCTCTGTTCGCTCTTACTCCTTTAGCTTTGTTTTGTTCTCTTGTATTTAATGCTGCATTTCTTTTTTGAGAGAGAGAGAGAGAGAGAGAGAGAGAGAGAGAGAGAGAGAGAGAGTGTGTGTGTGTGTGTGTGTGTGTGTGTGTGTGTGTTTATAGGCATGTACATGTATGTACATGCAGGTGCCCAAGGAAGCCGGAAGAGGACATTGGATCCCTGGGGCTGGAGTTATAGGTAGTTAGGAACCTCCTGACCTGGGAATCAAACTCAGGTCCTCTGGAAGAGCAGCAAGTGCTCTTAACCACTAAGCCGTCTTTCTAACCCTTTATGTTTTGTTTTTGTTTGCTTGGTTGGTTGAGACAGTCTCACTGTAAAGCCCAGACAGACCTTAAACTTGTAATTTTCCCACTTCAGCTTCCCAGTTGCTGAGGTGACAGGAAGTGCCACCATACCTGACACCTATTTAAAATTTTACACCCACAGAGTAGACGAAACTTCACTTAGATTCCCTGCTTAAAATTTTGCCACATTTGCTTTATGTGAATGTATTACACTTCTGAGTTTTTTAAACACTTGTCAAGCCTTCGACCCCTAAACACTTGGACGGGTGTGTCCTGACAACTGGGCTTCTGTTACGCACTGCCATGTCTAAGGAAGGGAGCATGCATTTTCCACTAGGTAACTCTGGGAGGCAGAGTGTGTCTGTCTATCTCATTAGTGATGATGTTCTTTGACTGGTTTATATTTTAAATAAAGGTACCTTTTTTGTTTTGTAATATGTACTAAGTGCTATGCTACATTAACAATGTATGGAAATTTTAGCATTCTAGATTATCCTTGCCTAAATGTATTTGGTAATTGCAAAATGGTCATTTCCTATTTCTGGAGTTTGTTTTATATTTACTGGTCTTGTATAGAAGCAGGACTCTCCTTAACTCTCTTTTTCCCCCCTAAGTATTGCTGTAGATGGGTTTTTATTGGTATGTTATAGTCCACTACCATCACTCTTTTCAGTGTTTAAATTATGGCAAATATAACCCTCTCACACCACTTCCTATGTTTTGGTGTGAGCATGTCCCTACAATTAGTTTGACTTATAGTTCATACAGTATTCCCAAAGCCCTTATTCTTGAACTTTTACAGTCTTGGATTGGCTATTTCTAAAAGAATCCCCAATTACTGCTTAGAAACTGAAAGTTGAGTGCTAGCTTTATTTACTCTCTGTGGGAAATTGGCTAGCTTCTTTTGAGAGCTCAATTGATTAATTTGAATGCCACTTCTCAAAATTCATCCTCATTTTACTCTTCCATGTCTGTCCCTAGAATCTTTACTTAAGAGGAGACCCACTCACCTTGTATGCTCATGAATAGGGTGTGGGACTGAATTTTAAATAACAAACTAAGCCAACCAAGCAGAAATCCAAAATGGAATGTAGTGAGTAATACATGGGAAAAGGTACATTCTACTGAACCACTAACCAAAGCACTAGAACTGGCAACCATTGAGTTCTTAGTGATAAAATTAGAATATTCCTAAGTAATTCATTTACATCTTTATGAATTGATGTCCTCATCCAATCCAAAAAGTGCTTCCTCTCCAAACCCATAATTAGCCATGCTTTTAACCCCGGCACTCAGCCTTCTGCAGGAGGCAGAGGCAGACAAATGTCTGAGTTTGAGGCCAGCCTGGTCTACAGAGCGAGTTACAGAACATCCAGGGTTACACAGAAAATAACAACAACCTCCCATAATGGTTGCTGATGATCCACCCAGTTTTGTGTCAGCCTAGGTTTTCTGCAACAAAACATGCATAGAAAAGAAGGCACTCAGAACTGCAAACAGATGTCTGTTACTCCTTGGATTTTTCACCTTCACCTAAAATATTACACTATTCTATAGTTACTCCCAGCAAACGAGAGTAAAGACCACTACTCAGATTCTTTGGTCAAATCATTCACACTGTTCTGTGTGGGAGACAAGGCTATCTCCCTAAAGTGGGTTTTGAGAAAATAGCATTGAACATAGGAAAAAGTTAGGCTTATGTAGCCCAAAAAACTGCAAGAGTAGGGGTTCTTCAAGGGTTGGGGGATTTCTAGAGGAATTTTGGTTATGCAGGAATTTGGCTGAACATTTCAAAATTATTTGGCAGAACATCTTATGAGGGTGGAAGTTAGGGTATAAAGTATGGAAGATGTCAAATTCCAGAAAATGGGTCAAGACCTGTTAAATCCATGTTTTACAGAAAACAGGAATGAATTTATTTTGACGTTGTAATAAGATGGCTTCTAAAGATGAAGTCGGGATGGTCCATCACTACATATTTATGTTTATTATTTCCCTTCTGAAAACTAACTCTAGTCTACATCCATTGGACAGCTGTGGGTCCAACGGGCTAGAACAGCGCTCAGCTCTGAGGGAAGTTTAACTGTTTTTCTGGAAACCAAATGGAAGCAGACATCAGAGAGTCAAAAGGAAAATGTTGCTGATGGAAACTAACTATTGTATTTGTGTGGGGTTGAAAAAAGGTGAGAACTTGTTATCATATCCACTTGATCATACCCATCATATTCTTCCATTCAAACCACAGATGCTTAACAAAGGAAGAATCAGCCATAACCCCAGAGCTCTATAGAATTAGAGGATCATGAGTTCAAGACTACACAGGGCTACATGCAATTTCCAGGCCAGTCTAAGCTATATAGGGAGGCTTCATCTTGAAAACCAAAAGAAAAAAATTAAAACTCATTCATTTAAATGTTTAGGGTGCTTTCTTCAAAATATCCCATGGTAATAGGATGGGGCCTTTGGGGTTTTTGTTTGTTTGTTTGCTTGTTTGCTTTGTTAACTCTTTTCACCTCCATGGCTCAAAAACCTACTAAAGATCTTATTGATATTTCACCCAACCTAATTATTTTTGCCATTAGCTTATATATCATTATTCCAATCTTACTGATAAAGCAGAGGCTCAGTAGAACTAATCACACCATGGTAATTGACAAGCCAAGCAGTAACCCTGCAGAATATAAAGATGCCATTATCTGTCATCCTGTCCCCTATTAAATTAACTCAATCAGGATATCATGTCCTTTCTCTCTTGTAATTGATTTTCATTTTGTTCACTTTCTTTTTGCAGCAAGGTCTCACTGTGTAACCCAGGCTGACCATACACTTTCAACCTTCATGCCTCACCCTCTCAGATGGGGTTATAGACATGCACCACCATACCCTAGACTTTGTTCATTTTGTTTTGCTAGACAGGCTTTCTCTGTGTATCCCTATCTGTCCTGGATCTCACTCTGTAGACCAGGCTGGCCTTGAACTCAGATCTACCTGCCTCCACCTCCCAAGTGCTGGGATACAAGGTATGTACCACCACTGCCCAGTAAAATCAATTTTTATTTATGTATCTGCTTGTCTAGATGTGCACTGCATGTGTCCAAGTGCCCCAGGAGACCAGAAGACAGCACCAGATCCCCTGAAACTCGACCTGCGGGAAGCTGTGAGCTGCGCCCAGTGTGGGTGCTAAGAACTGAACCCAGATCTTTTGCAAGAGTAACTGGTACATGTAGTCACTGAGACATCCCTCCAAGCCCCCAAGACTCTTCTTGATTTAAAATGATTTTGGGGGCTAGAGACATGGCTCAGTGGTTAAAAGCACTTGCTGATCTTGCAAAGGATCCTAGTTTAGTGTGCACACACATCATTGGTTCACAACTGCCAGTAAATCCAGTTTCAGAGGATCTGATGCTCTCTTCTGTTCTCTGTGGGCACATGCACATATGTCCTTGTGAAAAGTTCAAGAAGAGAGGATTGGAACCATTTTAGGAGTTGAAATTAATTTCCAAAAGAATTGAAGTCAGGGTCTAGAGAGATGGATCAGCAGTTAAGAGCACTCGCTGCTTTTGAAGAGGTTTCAAGCACCTAGGTCAGGTGGCTCACAACCATCCCTAACTCAAGCGTGTCTGATGCCCTCTTCTAGCTTCTCTAAGTTCTTCCTGTATGTGATACACTTACAAATAAGCAGGAGCAGGTACATAAACATAAATACAAATAAGTAAATTAAAAAATTAAAGTTTAGAATTGAAATCTGGATCTCATGTAGATACATTTTTCAGGTTCCTTGCAACATTGTGATATCCATGATATGGAAACTACCTCGATACACATTTCTGGATGAATGGAGAGACTATAGCATGTTCATGCAATAGAATATTCACTGAGCCTTAGCCAAGAAGAAAATCCATTTTATGTGACAATGTGGACAGGCCTGGGAAATACACTAAGTGCAGCAAGCAAGTTTCAGAAGGACAGTACTACATAGGACTACCTGAGCTGTCAAAAGTAGTCTAACTCTTTTTTTTTTTTTTTTTTTTTTTTGGTTTTTTGAGACAGGGTTTCTCTGTGTAGCTTTGCGCCTTTCCTGGAGCTCACTTGGTAGCCCAGGCTGGCCTCGAACTCACAGAGATCCGCCTGGCTCTGCCTCCCGAGTGCTGGGATTAAAGGCGTGCGCCACCAACGCCCTGCAAAGTAGAGCAGCAACCTCCTTGTCGGGGAATCGAACCCTGGTCTCCCGCTGGTCTCCCGCGTGACAGGCGGGGATACTCACCACTATACTAACAAGGAAGGCCTAACTCTTATTAATAAACAGTAGAATGGTGGTTATCAAGGGAATGAGAGAGAATTGTTGATGTTCAAAGAAATGAATATAATGTTCATGTTTCAATATGTAACTTGAAACTAGATGAGGAAACAATACTGATTATAATATTGTACCCATTGTTAATGCTGACAATATAAACCCTGCCAGGGAACAGAAGTAGATGAAGACCAAGAGGTCACTGGCTTCTATTTAATTATAGGCAATTTGCAAATACGTCTGTTTTTCCTTTGCATATGGGAACACATTAAATTTTAAACTTTTAAATTTAATAAACCATTGTCTCCAGTTTGGGTTGCCCATATCCTTCTGGATATGGGGCCATACACTAGAGTGTGGTTGGGCCTCAAGGAGCCAAACCTTTAAGAAAAACTGATTATCCCTTTCCCAGAATCCATAAAGTATCCACATTTCCTCAGGAATGAGACCACATGGATCACTTCCTATTCCATGCTAGACTATTAACTGACTTGATTTTGAACAGGTCTTGTGCAGTGGACCACTGCTGCTGCTGTGAGTTCATAAGTGCAGAGATTCTGTCATGTCTAGAAGACATGTTTCACTGATCCTCATTGACCTTTGTCTCCCATAATGTCCCCCTTCCTCAGTAATTCTTGTACCTTAGGGAAGGGGTCTGATAAGACACCACATTGATGGCTGCACACTCCACAGTCACTGACTCTGCTCTTTGACTACTTGTGAATTTCTACATTAACCACCATCCACTCCACGAACTCTTATGAGCTCTCAGAGCTACACTAAGATATGGATAGATGGAGATGGATTTAGAGGTCAGTTTGATACTAGATCCATGCACTAAAATAATACCAGTAGATTCATCACTGGGGCCTGAGATCCTCAACCGGATTAACAGAACCAAGCCCGGGTTTCTTGCCTGTGGCCCTAAACCCAGTCAGAAATCAGCTCGTTACTCCTCTAACATCTGCTCCACTGCTGCACCTCTGGCCGTATTTTGCCATGCTGGTTGTTCTTGCATGTCAAAACATTCACAGCTAGAACACACTACATTTTATGAATACAAAAATGCTGTGATGTGATAGACTTTATGTTTTGTAAATTTTCCCATGTGTTTTGAAGAGATTGAGTAGAAAGCGCTGCACCTGCAGGGACGCCAATCATTAAAGGAACTGAAGAGAAATGATGATATTCTGGTTCAGATAAGCAGTGGTAGACATGAGGAAAATGTCCGTGCGGCTGTAGACTCCTTGGAGATAGAACCAAGATAATTTGTTGGTGGATTATTCATAGACATTGAAAGGAAAAACACAATGTAATCTTCATTTCTCTTTTAAAAGATTTGTTTATTGTACTTATTTGTGTGTGTGTGTGTGTGAGTGTGTGTGAGAGAGAGACAGAGACAGAGACAGAGACAGAGACAGAGGTGTGTGGATGCCTTCAGAGCTGGAGGTAGGGGTGGTTGTGTACTCCCCAATGAGGGTGATGGGAAGTGAACTCAACATTCTCTAAAAGAACATTCTTAACCACTAAGCCATCTCCCCAGCCCTGAGACCTGTTTTTCAAAGTCTTTAAAACTATAGACAGAACTAGAAATTCTCAAATTATATTTTTTGTGAATTTGACTGAAAATACCCGTCTCTAGGGATTAAGAAATCTTATACATCAGTGACTACCTTCCAGAGACTAGAGAAAGACAAGGCGTAAAATGTATAGATGAATGAAAGTGAGAAAAACCGCACTAAGTGAAAAAGATTACACTGCCATCTTATTGACAAGGAAATAATTCTAACTTATCAAGTACTAGGGTGTAATGAAAATAAAATCAGGTAAAGAATATTAATAAATACACATTTTTTTCAGCACTACCTGGTGAAACTCATTTCCATACTTTCCTATCTTTTCTAAAGACAGGGTTTCACACCATAGCCCAACCTAATCTTAAACCTAATCCTCTTGCCTAAGCCAGTGCTGAAATTTCAGGTATGAGCCTCTGCTTTGGCTCTGGCAAATCACCTTTAACTATAGACTGACTAGTTGTGACTATCAAGAATTCATTGCTTGAAATCCCTACCAAAGTAAATCCCTAACCAGAAACCTATGGCAAGTGGTCAGATTGTGAGTGCTCTGTCTTCTTGAGTGGGATTAGTACACAGAGAACTGAGAGCATGGAGACCTAGCTTCTTCCTTCCACCAAGTGAGGACGCAGGAAGAAAATGCCATCACCACAGCAGAAAACAAGCCTTCCTCAGACAATCTGCAGATCTGATGGTGCCTTCATTTTGGACTTCCCAATGTGAAGAAATGGGAAATAAATTCACATTGTTTACAAACATCTGGTGTATGGTATTTTGTTCTAGCAGACTGAATGGACTAAGCAGCAAAGTTCAAATAGCAGAGATTAAATATGACCATGAGAGCCGGGATAAAGTGCTTGCCCCACACTTCAAAAAAGTCAGTAATTGGAATTGTTAAATAATGCACTGTTATTACTGCAGTGTTGGTGTTCAAACCCAAGGTCTTCCTCAAGCTAGGCATTCTTTCACTAAGCCCTCATATTGGTATCATCTCAGTATTTGAGGACCTTTAACAAAAAGACCTATCCCAAAGCTGAGGGCATATGCAGCTGTTGAAAGAAAGTAATGTTTAGAACAACTAACCAATCCAAACGTAAATGAAATGTAGTCCTTTTATAAGACATTAAATAGAGCAGCTGTCAATCTGTATGCACAGAGGTTGGAGTTCATGCTAGCAAAGTTGATATCTGAATGCCAGGACTGTGAGGAACTTTAATACATTACAAATCCTCTGTGTTGCTAGAGCATTATATTTATAATAAAATCAACATTTCAAAAAGGATTTATTCTTCCCTCCATTCTTTCTCACAGAATTTTTAATGCTGTTCTCAGAAGCCAGATAGCAAAGTTTATGTTCTTTCCATTGGTTACTGTCTCTCTTTTTTCTTTTTAATATACAATTTATTTGTATTTTGTGTTCATTGGTGTTTGGCTTGCATATATGTCTGCATGTGGGTGACTGTCAGAAGCCCTGGGACTGCAGTTACAGTCAGTTGTGAGCAGCCATGTGAGTGCTGGGAATTGAACCAGAGTCCTCTGCAAGACCAGCCTGTGCTCTCAGCTGCTAGCCATCTCTCCAGCCCCTCATTGTCTCTTCTTTTGAGGTCATTCTGATTTCACTTGAATTCTTGTATCTGTGATGTGTTACATCTTCAGTCACCACCAGCAAAACCAACAAGTTCGGTACAGCCTTCCCCTAAATCATAAGCTGGTCTCCAAGCATCTGAAATCATTCTGTTTACTGTACCTGCTAGTCTCCATCTGTGGCATTAATTAGCAGCTTGCACACAGAAACCCCATTCTTCTTAAATTCTAGTGGATAAAGGGGTGGCCTTCAAAACCATTTATTAGCCAGTAGTTTTTGCTGGCTCCCAGAAAACTGTTGTGGAAGTGTGAAATATTCTAGAAGAAAAAAAAAAATGTGCCTTTGAAGTACTTAAGCAGTTGTACATAGCTGATGGAAGATGGCCCAGCTGCAGCTTGCATGCATTATATAAAAAGCATATTTTATGCATATATGGAAAGAGACAATATTGCCTGTCAGAGCACAACTACTGATTGGTTACTGCCCTTTTCCAATCACATTCTTATTGTCACCCCCATTCCTTACACTGCATATGCCCACAGGTGCACACACAGGAAGTGTACAAATATTTGGATGATTTTAATGTATTTTTTGTTTGGTAAAAGACAAAGATACGGCTGAGTGGTGGCACATACCTTTAATCCAGCACTCGGGAGGCAGAGCCAGCCGGATCTCTGTGAGTTCGAGGCCAGCCTGGAATACAGAGTGAGATCAGGACAGGTAACTACACAGAGAAACCCTGTCTCCAAAAAACGATTTAAAAAAAAAAAAAAAAAAAAAAAAAAAAAAAAAAAAAAAAAAAAAAAAGACAAAGATACAAACAGGATATACAGAAACAGAGAAACAGCAAATTTTCAGAACATGAAGGGTGTGTGCGCGCGCGCGTGTGTTTCTCTAAGAAATTATGTAGTGGGAGATTGTATCAGTTTAGTTTTGTTGAACTACTGTTGCTTCATATATATCCACGAGTATAATTTCAGATAATTACATTTTAAAGGAAGAAAAATGATTTTTTCAATAAAGATGGTCATAAAGGAAGAGGCTGCCATCAGTTAAACAGCTCAACAATGAGTAGGTGAAGTATGTAAAATCATTTCATTAGAGAAACTTAGTTTTCAAGAAGCTCCTGTCACATATGAGTAGGAGGATGTTCACATTTCTAATGGACTAGCCATTGTTGGAATATAGCGTTTATTCTGGGAAAAACTATTTGGAAAAATTATGGAACTTAATAGGTATTGACTAAGGAAGAATCTTTTTGACATACATTAAGACACGCGTGGCTGTGCCGAGAGGACTCCGCCGCCTGTGCCCGGCGGGGACGCGCTGCTCCTGGACTCACTCCTCACGGGACTCCGCGGACCGCGACAGTGGCCGGAGGGACGAAGCCCCGCGGGCGGCGAACGGCGCAGGTCTCCCGGGCACCGTCCCCGGCCTCCGGATCCCCGCGTCCACGGGACCCGAGCGATGCCCTAGCGGCCCAAGAGACGCGGACCTGGCCGAGGCCCGCCCCCCACTGCGTTACCCAATTGTTTTTGGTGAACTGAAGGAGAAATGGGTAAAACTGGGGAGGCCGTGGGTCAGATTGTCACTTGGAGGCAGCAGGGAGATCTGCGCAGGATGCGAACTCGGTGAGGGCTGGAGGGCGTCTTGCGGTGGTGCGGCCACCGGGCGAGTGGACCGGGCTGTCCCGGGCCAGCATCTCTGCGTCAGGACTCGCTGCAGGCGACATTGCTTGCTCTCGTAGAGAATTTTGTTTCTGCTCAGAAAACTTTCTACTGAGAACAACGCAAGTTTCGTATGTTTATCCAACTTCAAGAAAACTTCAAAATTTCAAGAAAACCAAAAAACCAAAAGACCAAAAATCAAAACAAACCGCAAACAAAACCGAAAGACTGTCAATTGTCAGTTACATTGGTTCCTAAGTAGGATGAGACAACTACCAGTGTTGGCCGGTTAGCTCAGTTGGTTAGAGCGTGGTGCTAATAACGCCAAGGTCGCGGGTTCGATCCCCGTACGGGCCATGTGCTATCTGCATTTTGGAACAAACTCCGAGATTTCCAACTACTGGAAGCTATCCAAGCATACCACCTTAAGTCGGAAGCTATCTAAGCATACCACCTTAGAAGAGAACACAGCTCAAGCTGCTCTACAGTCTTCAGTTCGGCCGCTGGAGGGCGACTTGCAGTCTGAGCAAGTATTCTGGGACTGTCTATGGTCTAAGAAACACCCGGGTCAGCAATCCTAGGAACGGGACGTCGTCTACATTTTCCTTGTTCATGCTTAGAACAATCTGTGGTTCACAGCTCTGTTCAAAAATACTTTGAAAATTGGCACAAACTAGCAAAACACCCCAAATCCTCTCTCAACTGACGTTTGTGTCATTCTCTGCCTGTAGAGGTAGACAGAAAGTTAAGCTTTTATATGACGGTTAGCCCAGTTGTTTATAGAGTGTGATGCTAATAATGCCAAGTTCGCGGGTTTCCTTCCCCGCACGGGACAATCAAAAAATGTACTTTTATCCAACAAAAATAAACCAAGGCTAATGTGCTATTGAAAAAAAAAAAAACAAAAAAACCAAAATCTACTCTGTGCAGCATTTAAGTCATAACACTTTCAAAGGACTCTTTCTTTATTGCCTCACGGCTCCTAGCTCTGGCTTGTTTAAGGAATCTGGAAGCAGAGGGATACAGAGAAGACCTGAGCCTTTGTCCTCGTCACATTTCCTAGTGTCCTCACCTGACCTCCTGCGTGGGTCAGAAGGGTGGGTAACTCCTGCGTGCTTCCTGCCTTCTGCTAATCTAGAGACACTGAACTGAGGAATGTCGGGTTCAGAACCCCAAGCCATTCACCAATGTCCAACAGCTGAGTGAGGACCAAAGCATGTTCTGCAGCGATCATTCCTGACAGTTCTCTGAGCAGGAGCTTTGTCCCTCCCAACAGTCCCAGGGAGCCCTGCAGAGGTCTGCATTGTGGTTTTTACTAAGAACCTTTCAGTGAGCTCCCCCATTGCATTAAAGGCAAGGATCATAATGAGTGTAAAGCAATAAATCAGACGTCCTCAGAATTTTTTCCAAACTTTAATTAGTTCTCGAATGGAATCGAATTGGGGCTTTACAGCCTAAGGCAAGCACCATGGCACTAAGCCTCTTCCCAGACCTTCCATTGAAAGGTCTGTAGAGTGAATTTGAGCCCCAGAGGTTCCTCACCCAAGCGTGGGAAGCATTAGTCCTCCATTATCTGAGCATCACTGTGTTATGAGTGGCTGTGAGCAGTAACATAAAGAGTGGAGGATGTGGGCATCGATCCCACTACCTCTCGCATGCTAAGCGAGCGCTCTACCATTTGAGCTAATCCCCCGACGTTCTCTGCCATTACTTGTATTTTCTTGTGTGTCCAGTGGATCCTCACACAATTATGTACTCTGTCTTTGGTCCAGGAAAGTATGATAATCAAGGTCAAAATGTTAGTACAGACTCTTAGGTCCTAAGGGGTGAAAGTGTCAGAAGTGAGTTAAGTTGTGAAAACAGAAAAGTGATAAAAAGTGACCTTGCTCCCATCGGGGACTTCTCACGTGTTAGCCCAGCGTGATGACCACTACACTTGGGAAACTCCCTATGCAACCATGATTTTCTAATTTCCAGACAGACATTCTAAACTTCCTTAGTAAACGGTTTGATGATGGCGTTCATTGTATATCCTTGCATCATGGACTGGCTAAATCAAGGTAACTAAGACTGCTGACCTCCTCATCGCCAGCCCTTGGTGACCCCACCCTACCCTGCTGCCGCCAGATGAACTCTCATGGAAGCCAAGTCCTGTGGACCTCGTCCCTCGGTGGCTGGTTCACCTCACTCAGCACCATGTCCTCGGCTTCTTTGGTTTGAGGGACAGAGCCGCTTTTTAATAAGAATCCTTCTGGGAATTACCCTTCTGTGGAGGTGAAGGAGTGAGCATCTCAGAAGACAGTGATTAGTTCCTGTGAACGAGCAAATGTCTCAGAACGCCTTGATCCCGCTGCTGTGGCCATGTTCCCACTAGAGGGATGGCTCTGTGGCTCTATTTGCAATTTCTAAAGGAATTGTCATGCTAAGGACCTGGCTTTGAATCTCAGCACCCACATGGCCTCTCCTCAGCATTTCCAGCTCCAGTTTAGGGCATCTGTCGCCCTCTTTCGGCTCCATGAGGCACTGCATGCAAATGCCCATGCACATAAATACTCTTTCCTGTGGATCCTCTGAGCCTTCCCTTCCTTTGTGTCAGCAAATGACTTGCAGAAACCCGTTTGTCAGGGACTCCCAGTGGCCACACTGGGCTCAAACACATGAGCCCTTCTTTCCTATCCTACCCTGGGGATTTCGCCTCTTGTTGAGCATCCAGGGTCCCCTTAGCTCTTTTCCACTGACCCCCTCCCCCCAGGCTTTCCTCACAGCCCAGCTCCACTCTTTTGTCGGTTACGGATCAGAAATGCTTTCTACCATGGACCCCCAGGGACCACACTGAGCTAGGACACAGGTAGGCAGTTTTCGCTATCCTTCCTGCCCTGCATTCTGATCTCTCCAGACCTGCTCTCAGTCCTGTAGCAGCCTGCCTGCAGGGGTCTCCTCCTTCCTCCCTCCACTCTGTGGGAACCTTGTTGCCACCCCTGGTCCCCCAGCTCTTTCCCATTCCCCTCTGGTTCTTTTCTAGTAGCTGTCTCCATTCCTTTATGTCACCTGTCAACGTACAGAAACCCTCTCTACCAGAACCCCACAGCTTCGGATCCAGAGTGGGCACCAGCCACCAAAGAACAGAATACCCACCCAACCGGGACAAGATCAGATATCGACCCCGAGAAACCCCTCAAATTGCATAGCTCCAGTGCCTATTGGACAGGTGAGACAGCAGCCTCCATGAGAAGCCCTAGTCCTACTGCAGTAGACCTACTGCAGTAGAAATGCAATGAAGCTGCAGCATCCGACCAGGACTTCCAAATAGCAATTATGAGTATGTTCAAGGACCTTTAAAAGGATGTGAACAAATAAATGCCTTATTGAAAAACCGTGGAAACACAAACAGTTGGATGAAACCATGAAAACCTTTTGAGACCTGAACATAGAAAGAGAATCACGGAAGAAAACCCAAACTGAACCCTAAATGGAGATAAAAACCTTAGGGTATCAAACAAAAACCTTAAAGTAAGCCTCATTAGAAGATGATGAGACATTGAAGAAAGAATGTGAGGACAAGATAGGATAAATAAATAGCTCAGTCAAAGAAAATGTTAAATCTAAAAACAATTAAAAGTACAAAAGTAAATCCATGTCTACCCTTGAAAGACCCCCAGGGGAGATCTTTCTTCAGGAGAGACCCCAAACCCAAGGAACACACCGAAACCACAGATCAGATGCAAAAGCAAGAGGGTTTATTAGATACACGGGTACCCGGGGCGATGTCTCTCGAAGGACTTGTGCGCCTTCCTAGGGCAAGGGGGACTTTTTATGGGATCCCAGGGGCAGAGGCGCGGTTACAGAAGCGAGAAGCATAGTTACAGGGTCCCTATTAGTCGTTTCAAAGAAGGCCAGGGTGAACTTGGGGTCGTATGTGTGTGGCTGACTTGGCCTTGCACAGAGTATAGTGGGTGTTTTTCCAGCCCAGCTGCTTATTCCTCAAGGCCAGGGGGCCAGTCATAAAATATCCTGATTTGACTCAACTGTTTTTCTCCCAAGGCCGCTGACCACAGTTATCTCTCTCCCAAGGCCGGATGGCTGGCCATAGTTATCTCTCTCAAGGCCGAGTGGCCAGCCAGCCACAGCTGTGAACTCCTGTTTTTCTGATTCCTTTAGAATGGCGTTTCTTAGGCTAAGTTATTGAGGGGGGGGAGCATTTCATCGGCCCAACGCCCCAGGTCCTCATAATGGAGTGGGGGTCTTTCACCCTAATTGTCCTCATAGAACCTACATCCAGTGACTGATGGAAGCAGATGCAGAGACCCACAGCCAAGCACTTGGCCTAGCTCCTGGAATTCAGTTGAAGGAGGGATTATGGGAGCAAGGGGCGGGGGGTCCAGATCATGATGGGGAAAACAACAGAGACAGCTGATCCAAGCTAGTGGGAACTCAAGGACTCTGGTGTGGCAACTGGGGATCCTGCATGGGACTGCACTAGGCTGACATTTCTGTGGCTTGATGTGTTTGTGGGTCTCCTGGCAATGGCACCAGGATTTATCCCGGGTACATCAAATGGCTTTTTAGAGTCCATTCCCTATGGTGTGATGCCTTACTCAGGGGTGATGCAAGGCGGAGGGGCTAGGTCCTGCCCTAACTTGGTATGCCAGCCTGTGTTGACTACCCAAGGAGGCCTTACCTCCAATGATGAGGGGACAGGGGTGGGTGGGAGGGGTGAGGGGGAGTGACAGAATAGGAGGGGGGGGCACAGAGGTTGGAATGTAAAATGAAAAAAATTATAATAAATAAATAAATTCAACCATAAAACATCCAGAAAATCTGATCAAGGCTCAAATATATACATATACATATGCATACATATATATATATATATATATACATATACATACATATATATGACCAGACTGGCATCGAACTCACAGAAATCGGCCTGCCTTTGCCCCCCAACCCTACCACTGAAATTACCACCTGGGTAAAAAAAAATATTTTTAACACAAGCATAGAAGAAATTTTACCCAATCTAAAGAAAGAGGTGCTTGTCCAAGCACAAGAAGCACACTGAACAACAAATAGATAGGACCAGAAAAGAAATTCCCCATAACACATAATATTCAAAACACTAAAGATACAGAACAAAATAACATTAGAAGTTGAAAGAGAAAAGATCAGTCATAAAGTCATATCTGTATAAGTCTTACAAAGACATTTTAAAGTCTTATAAAATCTAAAAGTCTTGAAATTTTTTATAAAGATATGCATATTGGAATAATACCTGACTTTTCAAGGGACACTTTGAAAACCAGTGGGGCCTGGAGAGATGTTCCACAATCTTGGAGATGACAGGTGTCAGCCCAGACTACTATACTCAGCAAAACTATCAATCACCATCAGTGGGGAAAGATTTAAATAATCTCTACCTACCAATCCAGTTCTACAGAAAACATTAGAAGGAAAACTTCAGTGTGAGGATATTAGCCACATCCCAAAAGACACAAGGTGTGGTCACTTTTTATTTGTGTTGAAATGTGGTGATATTTTATTTGTGCTTTGATAAATAAAGCTTGCCTGATGATCAGTGGGAAAAGACCAGTCATTTTAAGTAAACAAAGTCAGGCAGCACACGCCCTTAATCTGGTCACTTAGCAGGCAGGGTCTCTGTGAGTTCAAGACCATACTAGGGAACAGAGCCAAGCATGGTGAAAGACACCTTTAATCCCAGTACCAACCATAGAGACCTGGAGGTCTGCACAGACAGTGACAAGGAAGTGAGGTAGCTGGGCTAAGATAGCCAATGAGGGCAGAACAGCAAGGCAATAAAGGCTTGGGTAGACAGGAAGTAGCTCACATTTGGAAGCTGCAGAGCTGTGAGGTAAGGTGGTTGGTGGCTATCACTATTTCCCTGATCTCTAAGGCTTTCACCCCTATATTTGGCTCCGCATTTTTTATTTAATAAGACCATTTAGAAATTCTTCTACAACAAGGAAAAAATAATTCCACAACAGTACATCAAAAGAGGGTGGGGAGGAAAAAAAAGTGTTGGGGAGGACTCACATCCTAACAACAAAAGACCAGAAGTCAATAAACACTGCTTATTGACTGACAAATTAGATGAGAAAACAGAATCCAACTTTCTGCTCTAGCCAAGAAACAAATCTCATCAGCAAGGATGTGTGTCACCTCGGGGTGAAAGGATGGAAAGAGGAATTCCAAGCACATGGACCCAAGAAGCAAGCAGGTGTGCTTAATACCAGACAGAATAGATTTCTAATTAAAACTGACCAGAATGGACTAAGCAGCAAACTTTAAATAGCAGAGATCAAACGTATATTCAAGAGAGCTGGCATAAAGTGCTTGCCCCACACTTCAAAAAAGTCAGTAATTGGAATTGTTAAATAATGCACTGTTATTACTGCAGTGTTGGTGTTCAAACCCAAGGTCTTCCTCAAGCTAGGCATTCTTTCACTAAGCCCTCATATTGGTATCATCTCAATATTTGAGGACCTTTAACAAAAAGACCTACCCAAAGCTGAGGGCATATGCAGCTGTTGAAAGAAAGTAATGTTTAGAACAACTAACCAATCCAAACGTAAATGAAATTTTTTGTTTGATAAATGACAAAGATACGACTGGGTGGCGGTGCTGTACACCTTTAATCCAGCACTTGGGAAGCAGAGCCAGGAGGATCTGTGTGAGTTCGAGGCCAGCCTGGGCTACAGAGCGAGATCAGGACAGGCACCAAAACTACACAGAGAAACCCTGTCTCCAAAAACGATAAAACAAACGAACGAACAAACGAACGAACGAATAAATAAATAAATAAATAAATAAATAAATAAATAAATAATAAAAAAGACAAAGATACAAACAGGATATACAGAAACAGAGAAACAGCAAATTTTCAGAACATGAAGGGTGTGTGTGTGCGTGTGTGTTCCTCTAAGAAATTATGTAGTGGGAGATTGTATCAGTTTAGTTTTGTTGAACTACTGTTGCTTCATATATATCCACGAGTATAATTTCAGATAATTACATTTTAAAGGAAGAAAAATGATTTTTTCAATAAAGATGGTCATAAAGGAAGAGGCTGCCATCAGTTAAACAGCTCAACAATGAGTAGGTGAAGTATGTAAAATCATTTCATTAGAGAAACTTAGTTTTCAAGAAGCTCCTGTCACATATGAGTAGGAGGATGTTCACATTTCTAATGGACTAGCCATTGTTGGAATATAGCGTTTATTCTGGGAAAAACTATTTGGAAAAATTATGGAACTTAATAGGTATTGACTAAGGAAGAATCTTTTTGACATACATTAAGACACGCGTGGCTGTGCCGAGAGGACTCCGCCGCCTGTGCCCGGCGGGACGCGCTGCTCCTGGACTCACTCCTCACGGGACTCCGCGGACCGCGACAGTGGCCGGAGGACGAAGCCCCGCGGGCGGCGAACGGCGCAGGTCTCCCGGCACCGTCCCCGGCCTCCGGATCCCCGCGTCCACGGGACCCGAGCGATGCCCTAGCGGCCCAAGAGACGCGGACCTGGCCGAGGCCCGCCCCCCACTGCGTTACCCAATTGTTTTTGGTGAACTGAAGGAGAAATGGGTAAAACTGGGGAGGCCGTGGGTCAGATTGTCACTTGGAGGCAGCAGGGAGATCTGCGCAGGATGCGAACTCGGTGAGGGCTGGAGGGCGCCTTGCGGTGGTGCGGCCACCGGGCGAGTGGACCGGGCTGTCCCGGGCCAGCATCTCTGCGTCAGGACTCGCTGCAGGCGACATTGCTTGCTCTCGTAGAGAATTTTGTTTCTGCTCAGAAAACTTTCTACTGAGAACAACGCAAGTTTCGTACGTTTATTCAACTTCAAGAAAACTTCAAAATTTCAAGAAAACCAAAAAACCAAAAGACCAAAAATCAAACCAAACCGCACACAAAACCGAAGACTGTCAATTGTCAGTTAGATTGGTTCCTAAGTAGGATGAGACAACCACCAGTGTTGGCCGGTTAGCTCAGTTGGTTAGAGCGTGGTGCTAATAACGCCAAGGTCGCGGGTTCGATCCCCGTACGGGCCATGTGCTATCTGCATTTTGGAACAAACTCCGAGATTTCCAACTACTGGAAGCTATCCAAGCATACCACCTTAAGGCGGAAGCTATCTAAGCATACCACCTTAGAAGGGAACACAGCTCAAGCTGCTCTACAGTCTTCAGTTCGGCCGCTGGAGGGCGACTGGAGGGCGACTTGCAGTCTGAGCAAGTATTCTGGGACTGTCTATGGTCTAAGAAACACCCGGGTCAGCAATCCTAGGAACGGGACGTCGTCTACATTTTCCTTGTTCATGCTTAGAACAATCTGTGGTTCACATTTCTTTAACAAAAAAAAAAAAAAAATTTTTTTTTTGAAAATTGGCACAAACTAACAAAACACCCCAAATCCTCTGTCAACTGACGTTTGTGTCATTCTCTGCCTGTAGAGGTAGACAGAAAGTTAAATAAACTTTTATATGCCGGATAGCCCAGTTGGTTAGAGTGTGATGCTAATAACTCCAAAATCGTGGGTTCGATCCCCGTACTGGCCAGTTGCTTTTTTATTCAATAAAATAAGCCAATACTAATGTGCTAGAGAAAACACACACAAAATCTACACTGTGCAGCATTTAAGTCATAACACTTTCAAAGGACTCTATCTTTATTGCCCCACGGCTCCTAGCTCTGGCTTGTTTAAGGAATCTGGAAGCAGAGGGATACAGAGAAGACCTGAGCCTTTGTCCTCGTCACATTTCCTAGTGTCCTTCTCTCCAGCCGCACTGACTCGTCACCTGACCTCCTGGGTGGATCAGAAGGGTGGGTAACTCCTGCGTGCTTCCTGCCTTCTGCTAATCTAGAGACACTGAACTGAGGAATGTCGGGTTCAGAACCCCAAGCCATTCACCAATGTCCAACAGCAGATTTTTTCCTGACAGTTCTCTGAGCGGGGAGCTTTGTCCCTCCCAACAGTCCCAGGGAGCCCGGCAGAGGTCTGCGTTGTGGTTTTTACTAAGAACCTTTCAGTGAGCTCCCCCATTGCATTAAAGGCAAGGATCACAATGAGTGTAAAGCAATAAATCAGATGTCCTCAGAATTTTCTCCAAACTTTAATTAGTTCTCCAATGGAATCAAATTATGGCTTTACACACTAGGCAAGCACCAGAACACCTCTTCGCCGACATTACATTGATCTATAGAGTGAATTTTTGCCCCAGAGATTCGTCACACAAATCTGTGGGAAGGATGAGCAATGCTGTAGCTATGAGTGGCAACATAAGAATTGGAGGATGTGGGCATCGATCCCACTACCTCTCGCATGCTAAGCGAGCGCTCTACCATTTGAGCTAATCCCCCGATAGTTTCTGTCTTTTCTTGTATTTTCTTGTGTGTCTAGTGCATCCTCACACAATTATGTATTCTGTCTTCTGTCCAGGAAAAGCATGACAATGAAGGTCCATATGGTAGTGCAGCTGAGATTCTTAGGTCCTAAGGGCTGAAAATGTAGGGAGTGAGCTGAGAGTCTGAAAAGAGAAGAGTGAGAAAAAGCAACATTGTTTCCGCCCGGTTTCGAAGCGGGGACCTCTCGCGTGTTAGGCGAGCGTGATGACCACTACACTACGGAAACTTCCTATTCAGACACAATTTTCTAGTTTCCAGACACACATTCTAAACTTCCTTAGTAAACGGTTTGATGGTGGCGTTCATTGTATATCCTTGCATCATGGACTGGCTAAATCAAGGTAACTAAGACGGCTGACCTCATCATCGCCAGCCCTTGGTGACCCCACCCTACCCTGCTGCGGCCAGATGAACTCTCATGTAAGCCAAGTCCTGTGGAACTCGTCCCTCGGTGGCTGGTTCACCTCACTCAGCACCATGTCCTCGGCTTCTTGGGTTTGAGGGACAGAGCCGCTTTTTAATAAGAATCCTTCTGGGAATTACCCTTCTGTGGAGGTGAAGGAGTGAGCATCTCAGAAGACAGTGATTAGTTCCTGTGAACGAGCAAATGTCTCAGAACTCCTTGATCCCGCTGCTGTGGCCATGTTCCCACTAGAGGGACGGCTCTGTGGCTCTATTTGCAATTTCTAAAGGAATTGTCATGCTAAGGACCTGGCTTTGAATCTCAGCACCCACATGACCTCTCCTCCCCATTTCCAGCTCCAGTTTTAGGGCATCTGTCGCCCTCTTTCGGCTCCATGCGGCACTGCATGCTAATGCCCATGCACATAAATACTCTTTCCTGTGGATCCTCTGAGCCTTCCCTTCCTTTGTGTCAGCAAACGTCACGCAGAAACCCTTTCACCCGGGACCGCCTTCTCTCTTATTTTCCAAACACAGAATCTTTTACCAAAGTCTTTCTTGTGGTTTCCCTCAGTCGTCTAGAACATGTTGTATGGTCACAATATTTTAAACAACAACAGAAATTCATGCATATACCATAAGAAGAATAACTAAATTTGCGTCAACACTCTACCAACGTCAAGTGTCTGAACCTAGCCGTACGTTTTCCTTTTTTTCTTACCCTAATGGATAACACTTTGTACCCAACCCTCTAAGCTGTGAGCAGCTCTCCCAGCCCATCTCATTGTCATGGGATCCTTCCCCAAGCATTTCAGTGGAGAAGCAGTGGAGTCAATCCCTGGGCCAGGTGCAGAAGGAAGCCACGTCATAGTGGGTAGTCCCCTGCCCCCACCACTGCAGGCTGCAGAAGCCCCCCCCCACACCGGCATGGGAGGGGACAGCATGCACACAGTACAGCCAGGCCAGGAAGGAGGGTACCCTAGGGGCTGGTAGGAGTCCCCATCAGACAGGCCTGAAGACCCAGAGACAGAAAGACACCCCTGTGAAGGTTGGGGAAGGTAGGGCCTGTCATGGTAGCTGTGTCTGGGCCTCTAGACCTGTCATGGTAGCTGTGTGCTCAAGCTGTTTGGGGCACCCCCACATTCTTCAGTTGTGAAATAGCAATGGGAAAATCTTGTAATGGGGGGGGTCATCGCCACAACATGGGCAACTAAAGGTCAAAACGTTGGGAAAGTTGAGAACCAGTGGTTAAGAGAATGCCTCTCCTTACTCAAGGTCTGTTCAGGTTTAAGAATGTATGTCTAGCCTCCTTGTCTTTGCTAACTTTTCTAAGTTATTTAGATAAACTGAGTCACATAAATGACTAAATACTAGAAGGAGCTCCAACTGATAAATTGTTTTTTAAGGCTCATACTTAACAGAGATAAAACTATAAAGTCCTTTTGCCAAGGTCAGGCATTTGGATAAAGCTCCCATTCCCTCGGGCTTGGAGAAAGTTCCTTCTTGCTAAAACAGGAGTCACCCTCCTTATCTCTGGCAAAAAGAACCTGTGGCCCTTCCATTAACATGGCTGTGGTGCCTTAGACCTTGTCAAGGACAATGCTGTCCCCTAGGCTCCCTCAGTCTCTGCTCGGGGGCCATGCTCCAACTCACCCTTTCCTCCTGTTCCCGTTTGGCCCTGGGATCTTTCCCTTGTCCCATCCTTGCCTTCCCAGGAGAAGCCTTAACAGGTTGGTACAAACTTCTTCTGTTTTTATCCGGGGAATGGCTACTTTGGTCTCTTTACTGAACCCATATTTGATACTAGAAGATCTTCAATTCAAAATCATTGTTTCTAAGGCTAAACCTGACTGGAATAGAATGTGAAGTCCTAGTCTTATGAAAGCTGCCAACTTACTGTGGACTGTTAGAGAACACAGGTAAATTGTCAGTCATCTTACAATAATCAAGTCCTTTAATTGTAGTCATGTAATTACTAATGTAATTAATTAATTACTTTCTTGGTCCCTTGCATGTTTTCAGAGTTGAGCTTAAAATAAGTAGCTAGAAACAAAATCTGTCTATTCAGATATAGTTGGACAGCCCTCAAATACTTTGTACGTCTGCAGAATATGGCACTTAAAATGTTGATTAAAAAGTGTATTGTGTCAGTCAGGGACTCCCAGATCCTAGCAGTCTTTGGAGACCCAAGGTCTCCAAAGAAGATTATGGGGCACCATGATGTCTCCACCTGGCTTATGGCAATGCTGACCACTGGGCAAGATGCCCTGGGGCAACACCTGCTGCCAGGACCTGGCCCAGACTATAGACAAGCAGCAGGACAGTGGAGAATTGATTGCACTCCTTTTGTCTAGATAAATTAAGAGCAATCTTCTCCATGTCCCTCTTCTACAGCAAAACTCTCACCTTAGGGGACTGGTGAAGACTGATGCTGTTCTGATACTTTTGCCTCTAACTCTATGGAGACATGGGTATGAATAACTGGATGTGGACTGCTCTCTGTCATTTTTAATAGATTCAAAAGCTGCTTGGTCTGCATGAAGGTATAATTTATCCTTCTCAGATCTCTGATAGTATTGACAGCTAGGCTAGCTATAACTTTTTCAGCTTGACAACATCAGACAACCAGAACCTTCCACAAGGCTATAGCCAGTTTATTAGCTCATTTTATAAACAGAAAATCAAACCTTGCTTTTTCTAAAGCTACCAGGTCTCTCTTGATTTAAAAAGGATTCTAAGATATGAAAGTTTAAGTATGTTGTAAAGGTTTAAATATGGGTCTGAAAGAAATGTCTGAGGTTATGAAAGTATGCACGTTTTGAAGGTCTAAGAATGTTTTAAGATATATGAAGTTCTGAGGTGAAAACTTATGAGCTTTGAGGGTCTCAAAATGATTTAAGATGTAAATACAAGTTACAAAGATATAAATAGATAACTCAAATGCTTCAGATGTCTTTCCCCTTCTATGATATTGTTCTATTAAGATTTCAAAAGTCTGGAGTTTAACATTAATAGAGTCCTAATAGGCTAATGGAACAATGACTGCTTACTGTCTGGGTCACAAGCTCAAGATTTTAGATTTCTTTTAGTTGTCTTTTAAATAGAAACTTGAAAGTGCTTCTCATCAGGCCAAACAAATCTCTGTCCATTCTATACCTGACTTTCTGGACAGAAGGATAATGTACAGGCTTTTAACCCAAGTCTGTAGGTTTTTCTAGGACTCAAAGATATGAGTCCACTTCTGCTGTTTTACAGATACCCATTGCCTGCTTTGTCTATGATATGGAGTTCAGTACAGATTAATAATGCTAATGTATCTAAAACTTTAATGTCATTTTGTAAGATAAAAATTCATATAGACCCCAGAGGATCAAAAATTCATAATACTTGGATCCACTTCTCACAAACAAGTCAAAAGGACTACAGATAAGTACAGCCTAAATTTTGTCCACCTGTCTATTCCTGAGGATGGTATTTTTCTCTCTCCTTGTTTTGGGATTCTTCCCCTTCCCAATCACTAAGACTATGTGCCTAAAAGTTCTAAATAAGTTCATAAATTTTAACTTCTGTTCCTAGTTTAAACTTGTCTTAACAGGTTTCTACTTGACTGACAGACACAGCCAAGCATCAGTTGCTGACCCTGAGCTCTAGACTTGCTGAAAGCTGATGTGCACCAGCCCAGCCAATGTGATTGTTCCCTGTCTCTACAGCTGGGTCAGATAACTATATGCTCTGACAAATGCCCCATTGCCTAGCCTTTTACGGGCCTTTCAGCCTTTTTAGGCCCTGACAACAATGCCCCAGAGTCAGCTGGAAGCAGTTCCAGAAGAGAATACATTGTCCTGGGCTCCCTGCCCAGAAGAAGTTGAAATGCCCAGTCAACAGGAAACTCTATGGCATAAAGCACTAAATGGCTAACAATGACGTCCATTGGCACAACAGGAAAATAGACCTAGAGTTCTCAATGGATGGATCCATTAACTAACATGGTTCTACAATAAGATAATTGACCTTCTTTATGCAGAACCAAAGAGATATTATATGGCCTTAAGAAATTATTATTTCTATATTAATAATTCATGATTATAATCTGGCTGTACTCAAAGATCAGAACTACAGGGCCTTAACAATGGCAATATATGCCACTGCCCTAGAAAAATTGGTTGGCTAATGGTTCTTAGGTCCCCAATACCCTTGAACCCCTAAACAGATAGGACTCATGATTGATTCCTGTCATTGGTACTTGTGAAGTGGGGGATATGAGGGCCCAAAACAGATTGACAACACAGCTGCCATGACAGGCTTAGAGGTCTAGATGTAGCGCCATGACAGGTTTACTGCCAAGCAACATATGGATCCTGGAAAAGCCATTCACTAATACCACCTAGGAATCCACCCAGGGATGGGCCAGCATCTAAGGGGAAGAACCTGACATTCCAAACGTTCCAATCATCAGATAAGATCACCAGGTGTCCTTGAGCCTAGCACACATCCATTTCCTTTTTACAGACAAATGTCAGCCAATCAGGGTCCTGTACCCTGGATACCACTTCACCCCAACCTCTGCTATGATTAAAACCCCTAATCAGTGGGCTTGGGGCTCTCTGCTCTCACTGCTGCATCAGACAGACAGAGGAACCAAGCTGGAGATTGAAATAAAGGCTCATTGCGGTTATATGATGGAATTCAGTTTATGGTGATCATCTGGGGGTCCCTGTGATGTGAGCATAACACATGGACCACCTTTCCCTTATGGGAAATTTAGTATGGGCTTTGGTAAAGGATGAAAATATGTGCAATGGTAGCCTCTCTAAACAAAAGAATTCTTTGGAAAAAATTCCCCAACACCATGGAACCAGGAATCCCATTGTGCCCTCCTAATTACACCAAGAACAGGAAAGTTAGAGATTTACTGGACACACCTGGTCCCGAGGATGAACTGTCTACAATTCATAGCCAGAGCCTGAGGCATGTAAGGCAAGAGTTCAGTTAATAAGAATAGGGAAATCAGAATGGTACAGTATAGTGGGGAAAGTAAGATAGTAGACATTCCCTTTTGGGAGTCTTGTGAGGAAACAGGCCCATATAGCAAGACTAAGAAACTGTAATACAGTGTTTGCTCCCCAGAAGTCCTTTTCCCAAGGTCAGGCATTTGGAGAAGGGTCTCTGGACTTGGGGATGTGAGGTAAGCTCCTGCTTGATAAAGCAGTCATTCTTCTTATCTATGGCAAGAGGCCCTTGCATTAACATGTGACTGGTGGCTATTGTCAAGTCAAGGCCTCAATTCCTGATTTCAAGCTACACGCCAGCTCACATGCTCTTTTTCTCCTATTTAATCCAATGTGCAATAAAAGGTGTAATCTTTTGTCAATAAAACCTGCTGGCAGCCACCCTGATTCACCCTCAGATCATGTCCATCTCCTCCTTCCCCACCTCCCACCGCTGACTCCACAGCTCCTTTGGGGTACCTGAACCCCCCACAGAAACAAGTCTTTGGCAGAGTAGCAGTTCTCAAGATAGATGTGACTTCCTTACCTCCTCTACTCCAAAGGAAATGTGTTTTTGTTCATTTGTTTGTTTTTGTTATTTTGCCAGGACATATATCTTCAAAGTTAGTGGCTTAAACACTTTAATATTAGTGATGATAATGATGATGATGATGATGGTGGTGATGGTGATGATGATGATGATAATGGTTTTGCCATCTCTCAGTTCTTTAGAGAAAGAGTCTATTCCAAGTCTCTCTCAGTTATAACTGGAGTGTTGTTGGCTGTATGTGTTCCATCAGGAGAATCATTTTTCTTCTCTTTCCAGCTTCTAGGTTTCATCTCTCCCTTCACTGTAGCCCTCTCCCAGCATTTTCAAAGCTAGCACTGAAGGGCCAGTACCTTCTCACATACATCTCTCTTTGTCTCCCGCCACTGAATTACTTTGGATAATATCAGGGAGAGGTTCCGCACTTTTATTGACTCATGTGATTCTATTGGGCTGACCTGGGTAGTCCCAGACAATCTCTGTGTGATAATTAGAATGACAAATGTCCCCTCTTAGGCTCAGGTACTTTGAAGACTTGGTTCCCGGTTGGTGGGGCTGTTTACAGAAGTGCTGCCCCCTGCTGGACGTGTCCCAGGGGTCAGCCCTGAGACTCCATAGGCTCACTCTACCTCCAGTCTCTGTGCTTGGTGCTTGGGGCTGAGGTGTGATTTCTTGGCTCCCTCTTTCACATCCAGCCATGCCTGTGGCTTGCTTGACAGCCTCCCCCCATGCTGGCCTCTTAGCTCTCTGGAACCCTAAGAAAATTAAACTCTCTTCCCGATTCTGTGACCTTAACACAGCCACACAGTCATCTTCCCATGCAAGGTGTCTCCTCACTGGTTCCAGGAACTCAGACATGAGGATCTCGGGAAGGGACTTTACAATGTGTAACACAGGAAATTGTATTTTTCCAATTTCCTTCTTCCTAGATTGATGTCTTGTTAGAACTTGAAAACTGTGCTTCCCAAGAAATCCCAGGAAGGTCAGGAATGGAAACGTTAGACTGCAGCCTGAGAAGTGTTAAAGTATGTGTCCAATTTCAGGTCAGGTGACTGCACGGTAAGAAAACCTAACATAGGCCTCAAGGCAGGACATCTGGAAGACAGGAATTGCTGTTATTTAAAGGGTAGAGATTTAACAGAACACCTGTTTTGTCTACTTTGTTGGAGTTATTCTTAAGCGAGACACTTTTATGCTAATTAGTAAGAGCAGGTCTGGCACTGGCTCTCCAGCACACCTGGTTGCTGCCCTGCCCCCACTCACCCCCACCCCCAGGAGACACAGGGGTTTTTATCCTTTATCATTTCTTGGCATCAGCGGTTTTTCGTAGCAGATTATCCGGATGTCATTGCGGAAGCATGGCTGGTCGTTTTGTGTCCTGTCAGAAATGTGAAGAATTCCGAGGCTACAGTTGAAATTGGTAGATGTGCAATGCGAGGTACAACGCCTCCTTGAAGATGGCATTCCTCAGGGTCGGACCTCTCTCCTGGACTACTCAGGTCCCCTGGGCGTCAGGACCTCCTTAGGACAACAGAAGCTTTGCAGTTCTCCACCCAGATCCACCTGACCCAGGACCACCGTTCTCACAGCCTGGATTCTCCCTGTTCCGGTCAGGCTTAGTTTGTTTCCTGGTTCCTTTCAGTAAGAACACCAATTCAGCTAGCCCAGTCTTGTAGCTATCCACAAAATTGACATCCAGTCGCTCGGTAAGTACCAAACACCAGGAGAAGGAGGTCCTGCATCTTTGAGCAGTCCAGCCAACGCCACAGAGCGATCCTGTCTTGCTTCTCTGCGGCCCCAGAAAGTCTGTGGATCCACTAGAGGACAATTCCATTCACTGAACCTCGAGGTCGCCTCTGTCATCCATGGCTCTGAGTTCCATTAAGACTGGCTGTGAGTTGTATAAAAGTTAGCAGAGAAAGATCTGGGTAGGTAGTTCTCAGGCGTGGGTATCCTAAACACTTGTGTGGTATTCGTTTGTCCATAAAAGACTCTAGGTAAGAATGCGTTGAGGGGATATCAGCCAGTGAGCAAAAACTGCCTTCTCTGAGGTTCGAACTCAGGACCTTCAGATTATGAGACTGACGCGCTGCCTACTGCGCTAAGAAGGCTGCCAGGAATTGAGCCTTTGTTACACCTTACAGGAAACATTCACTGTCTTCAATGTGTCCCTCCCCCATCCCTACCATCGGATCTCAAATCCCTGCATTTGTAAGTGTGTTTTAGGCGGGGGAATCTCCAAGAGAGCCAACACAGACTCTCTTGGTCCTGAGCTCTTGAAGAACCTCACAAGCCCCGAAACCACGATGGCGGACTGAACATGGTGCCTGATCTCAGCTACTGCTTGACATCATACTTTGTTACCTCATTGTTCTCAACTCTTTCCTCTCCCGTGTCAACCTGCCCTGTTGGAACAGTGTCTATCACTGAAGACTTAAAAGTATAAACAGCCCACACTAGTTCTGGGAGACAGGTGTGCGGGACGGTTCATGCAAACTTGCAGGTCCATCCAACCATTTTGCTCGGATAATCTCAAAATGTCACACAGAGATTAGCGTGGGGTCTCTTGTGGTTGTTGTGTTTGTTCTGTTTCTTCTTTCCCACCACTATGACCCCAAACCTATTAAGATCTTATTGACATTATTTAAGCATCCTGATTTTTCCATAAGCCTGTTTATCATTATTCTCATCTTACTGATAAAGCTGAGACTCAGCAGAATTAATCACACACTGGTGATTGACAAAGCCAGACAAGAAACAAATCAGGGCTCAGCTTTCATTTTTTTTCCTTTGAAAATTTCATACGGGTTGTCCTAGTTAGGGTTATCTTTGCTGTGACGAAACATCATGACCAAAGCAACCTTGGAGGACAGAGTTTATTTGGCTTAAGCTTTCACATCACTGTCCATCATCAAAGGACATCAGGACAGGAACTGAAGCAGGGCAGAAAGCTGGAGGCAGGAGCTGATGCAGAGGCCATGGAGGAGTGCTGCTTACTGGCTTGCTCTCCATGGCTTGCTTAGCTTGCTATCTTATAGAACCCAGGACCACCAGCCCAGAGGTGAACCCACACACAAGGGGCTGACCCCCATTCCCTCCATACCTCCTCCACAGCCCATCAATCACTAATCAAGAAAATGCACTCCACGCTCACCTGCAGCTGCATCTTATGGAGACATTTTCTGAACCGAGGTTCTTCCTCTCCATCGACTCTAGCTTGTGTCAGGTTGACAGAAACCAGTCAGGTACAAAGTATACAATGCATCTTCACCATATTCCCCTCACACTCTTTCTTTCCTACTGTCCACCCCCTGGGACACACCTCACTCCCAGTCTCATGAGTCATGAAGGTGACATTTTATAGTTGCCATTTTCCAGAAGAAAAACTTCTGTTCATGTGTCAACATTAGATCCGAAAGACGACCCCTCCATCTACACCCCCCCCAAAAAAAAAGACAGCAGCACCACACCCTCTGATCTAGAGGCATTTATCTAACCAAGTTGCCTCCCTCTCGCCATCCCCTGCCCCGACTTCTATTTATTTACTGGGCTCATACTCTGCCTGGTCTTCCTCACAGTTTTCTAAAGAGTCCAGTGCCAAGGGAGTAGAGGAGGGCAGAGCTCAGTGGCTTCCACAGCTGTTTCTCACCCCAGCAGGATTCTGGTTAAATACCGGAACAGTACTTTTCTCTGAGCACAGCTGGCATCCAGCTAGAGGCTTTGTTTAAGACGTGTGGAACAGCAATTCCAGTCTAGTCTACATAGTCAGCTGCAGGACAGCCAGGACTACAGGGAGACCCAATTTCAAACAAACAAATATTTGTGGAATGAAGAAAGCTAGCCATGTAATTTAGAAAACCTTGAAAGGAAATGCATTTTCAGATTAAAAAAAAAAAAAAGTGGACAGAGACAGGGTCTGAAAAACCATTCCTGAGAAAGAAATGTCACTAGGGAATAGAGGGAGGGCATTGTCCTCAGAGTGACTGATGGGACAGACAGTTGCAAGTGCCTTCCATAGAAGTGTAAGTGCCTGTGGCGCAGATTCAGGACCCTTATTTACGAGTCTGTTTGCTAAGAGGGGCAAAGAATTATTGTATGGACTCATGGAATTAACAGGCTGTATCTTCTATTATGAGTCACATCCCACAGTTGAGAAGAGTCAAGTCAATTGAATGAGATGGGATAAAGAAAGACCTGGTGCTGTGGGCAAGGCCATAAGGGATCTGCAGGAGCTTGGAAGCAAGCCAGCCCTTATGAAGATCCAAGACCCTCTGGAGCCCGCTGACTGTGAATGATAAGTGACCTAAGTCACATGGCTTGTGATTAATTCATAATCTCATGCAGTTTCTTTGAACTGGGAATGATGTTATAATTGTAAAACTACATTGTAGAGGTGGTTGAGAGCACACACTTCTCTAACAGAGGAAAGAGTGTGGTTCCCAGCAGCCAGTCAGAGCATCCAATATCCTCTTCTGGCCCCCTCTGCGTTTGCATTCCCATGTACACAGATACACATAACATCTATAAAACTTTAATAAACAAAAGAATATATACACATGTTAAATTATATTGTTTATATACATATATCAGATATTTATCTGAAGAGCAAACAAAAGTTATATGTATGATATACTATCCAAAAGATGATGAGAATTGTCTAAATGACATTTATATACATTTAGAATTCCTTAGGGATTCAGTAAAAAAAATTAGTATTTTGGTGGGAAAGCCAGACTTCAAGACAGTACAAGTTGGGAAATGGCTTGGGAATTGAGTCAAGAGGTCCCATCGACCGTGTATGTGACAACTTTTTGTTTTATTCACACACAAGCTGTGCGCAGAGGGCCCAGGAAGAGTCATCTTCTATCAGACTGCCTGAGGGTGGACCAGGCCTTCAGAGGGAAGATGAGGTAAGAAGTGAACCTGGTGGAGGGGTGAGGACCCAGCCTAGGAGCCCCACTCAGTAGCACACTCTCACTCAGGGAGGTGCAGGCCCATCTTGAAACCCAAGTTTGATCTCCGGAAGGAAAAGAGTTTCTTTTTAAAGCCCAGGTGTGGTGGCTGTGCTTGTAGTCCTCAGTCTAGAGAGGCAGAGACAGGATGGGGCTTGGGGCTCCCTGGACAACTAATCTAGCCTAGCAATTACAGGCCAAAGAGAATCTGACCCCAAACAAAGATGAAAACACAAGTGGGTGACTTAGGAGGGACATGTGGTTCCCTGGTCTCTACACTCCAACAGAGATGTACACACATGTATATATATAAATAATATATATTAAATATTACATTTTATTATATATATCATATAACAATACATCATATAACATATATACCACTTTCATTTGCTTTTTATTTATTTACTTTTTAAATTTTTTTTGTGACAGGTTTTCTTTGTGTAGCCCTGGCCATCTGGAACTAGCTCTGTAGACCAGGCTGTCTGGAACTCAGAGATCCACCTGCCTCTGCCTCCTGACTGGGGGATTAAAGGCATGCAGCACCACCCATTTTCTTTCAAACCATGGAACACACCCCAGGGCACTGATATAAAGATAGGTAAACCCTTTGAAGGTATTTACCAGAAAATAGGGCCATGGAAGCCTAGAGTTGTAACAGGGCCCCAGACCTTAGTATACCCCCAGACCTTAGCACAACTGACTCCATGATGGAAGTACTATTGAGGCTGTAACACTCAGCAAGTAGGCAGCACCACCTGCCAAAATGAAAACAGGGACTTGATCTACCAAGTGCACAGTTCTGGAACAGTCTCTAAATGCACTAACTTTTTTTTTTTTTTTTTTTAATTTCTGCTTCTGCTAACTGTTCTTGTTCACAGAAGTATGTCCACCCAGGACATGGGTTTGGTGCTTCAAAGCCTATCCTGAGAAAGACTCAGTGCTGCACTGGGATGGGAGAGCCCAGTGTAGTCCCCAGCCGGCTAATGAAGATTTTCCATTGTCTTAAGCTCATGTGTGAGTGGTCTCCTCTGGTCAGTACCCCACAACAGGGGCTAGGGAGGAAAGGACATAAACTGGGCATTGCTGGCATTCACCCCTTACCGCTGATTCTGGACAAGTGACTGCTCTGCCCTTTAGCTAATCACCCCACAGCCTCGGACTTTTCATACACACAGTTATTGACTCTTTTGTGGTGCTGGAGATGAAATCCAGAGACTAACATATGCCAGGTCAGCTGCTCTGCATGGTCCCTCCATCTTTAATCAGGCATGTGAGACTTCTGTGTCTGGGGGATTGATGTCTTTGCCTATTCCTCTTTTCAATTTTAAATCACCGGATAGAGCGGGTTCGTTTTCATTCAGAAATAACTCGAGGGAAGAACCCATTGCCTTACTTCTTCCACATTGCTCAATATCGCAATGCTTCTTACAAACAGGGCAGAGGCACTGAGTGGTTTGTGGCTTTTCCCACACCAGGGAATTTCCTACAACACTTCTCTGTCTGGGGTCTGGAGCCCTGATGTCTGAACCTGAGACTTCCACAGTCTCCCCGATGGAGATTCCCAGATAGGAACTGGGAGTTCTGTTTTAGGGTGCGATTCACCAGACATTTTAGCAGTACTGAGACAGCTCAACGGGAACTGAGTGGGAGTTTTGAATGTTAACTTCCTGTGGAGGTAGTCAAACAGAACTGATCTATTTTGACTAACACATACCAGTGGGATCAGAGTATCTATGTACTCATAACTTCCCACGCACGGCGACCGGAGTCAACATTCTGAGGTACTCTGCCCCCATCTCCCAAAGAAATTAACTATCCCACTAAAATGTCCTAATCAAGCTCGCTGTACCCAAGAGCCCCGACTGCACGGAACCTCAGTAGTTTTGTTAGGGAGTAGATAAGAATCCGAGACCCAGTTCAGGGGCTTTCGGGGTGAAGCTTTCCTGGGATAGCCAGGGAAAGTTGGTTAGGTCCTTGTCAGCTGCGCAGGCACAGGACTTCTAACCCTGGAGAGTTGCTGGATGGATGTCGAGGACGGGGCTTTGAAATGACGCGGCAGAGCTCTTGGGGCCTTCGGGGACCTGACAGCCGGGTGGTAAAGCAGTTGAGAGAGGTGCAGTGGCTTGTAAAGTTCTAGGAGCTGTGTGTCACTTGTCGCCCGCTCGCGCTGTTTTGAATCCTCCTTTGTTCGTGTCTCCTGTGGTTGTTGCTGTCCGCGGCAGGGCCACCAGTCAGGGAACTGGAGCTCGGAGGGTCGGTCGGTTCCCCGTGAACACGATCAACAGTGTCTTTTCACCAAAAGGTGAACAAGGAAGAACAAACGACTGGGAAGGTGGAGGCCGATGCCCTGCTTGACCTCCTCGGTTACAGACTCCGAGGATGCGGGCGATTCGGGGTCACAGATAGTCCGTGTCACCAAGGCTCCTGGTTGCGACGACGAGGGGCTGTCTGAGAGGTCAGGATGAGGAGACTCCAAGCCGGGCCATGGCAGCCTCCGGGTCAGAGGAATCCCGGGCATCAGGTCCTGCAGCGGTCAGCATTGGCTCCATCCAGCCTCGTGGGCGTCGCCTTGGGCTTGGTCCGTTTGTCGCCGGGGTTCTGCAGACGCTGAGACCAAAAGCGCCCAAGGTCAGTGTCTTCTGCGCGACGTGAAAATACTCCTTTCAGAATCTCGGGTTCTCCACTCCCCGAGACTTCATTTAAAGGGGAATGAACGCGGGAGACCATCTCCGAATTCAGACCCCCAGGACACCACAGCCTGCTCCCGCCTCTTCGGGTTCCCGTGGAGACAGCTATGAACCGCCCGGAATCGCAGGCGTCCCCCGGACTTCTGGGACAGCTGCTGGTCTAGCGACGACGGTAAATCCGGGTTCAAGCCGAGCAGAGCTGGCGTCGCTGCCTCTCAGGACACGCGTGTCTGTGCCGAGAGGACTCCGCCGCCTGTGCCCGGCGGGGACGCGCTGCTCCCGGACTCACTCCTCACGGGACTCCGCGGACCGCGACAGTGGCCGGAGGGACGAAGCCCGTGGGCCGCGAACGGCGCAGGTCTCCCGGGCACCGTCCCCGGCCTCTGGATCCCCGCGTCCACAGGACCCGAGCGATGCCCTAGCGGCCCAAGAGACGCGGACCTGGCCGAGGCCCGCCCCCCCACTGCGCTACCCAATTGTTTTTGGTGAACTGAAGGAGAAATGGGTAAAACTGGGGAGGCCGTGGGTCAGATTGTCACTTGGAGGCAGCAGGGAGATCTGCGCAGGATGCGAACTCGATGAGGGCTGGAGGGCGCCTTGCGGTGGTGCGGCCACCGGGCGAGTGGACCGGGCTGTCCCGGGCCAGCATCTCTGCGTCAGGACTCGCTGCAAGGCGACATTGCTTTCGTACAGAATTTTGTTTCTGCTCAGAAAACTTTCTACTTGGAACAACGCAAGTTTCGTACATTTTTTTCAATTTCAAGAAAAGTTTACAATTTCAAAAAAATATCAAAACCAAACCCAAAACAAAACCGAAAAACTTTGTCATTTTGCAATTACCATCCTCACTATAGAGACCGACGACATAGATGCGTGCATATGGCCGGTTAGCTCAGTTGGTTAGAGCGTGGTGCTAATAACGCCAAGGTCGCGGGTTCGATCCCCGTACGGGCCATGTGATATCTGCATTTTGGAACAAACTCCGAGATTTCCAACTATCTAAGCATACCACCTTAAGTCAGAAGCTATCTAAGCATACCACCTTAGAAGGGAACACAGCTCAAGCTGCTCTACAGTCTTCAGTTCGGCCGCTGGAGGGCGACTGGAGGGCGACTTGCAGTCTGAGCAAGTATTCTGTGCTTGTCTATGCTCTAAGAAACACCCGGGTCAGCAATCCTAGGAACGGGACGGTCGTCTACATTTTCCTTGTTCATGCTTAGAACAATCTGTGGTTCACAGCTCTGTTCAAAAATACTTTGAAAATTGGCACAAACTAGCAAAACACCCCAAATCCTCTGTCAACTGACGTTTGTGTTGTGCCCAGATCGTGACCCCCAGAGAGACCACCAAAGACGAGCATGAAGGAATGCAAAAGCAAGGTTTAATTCTGGATATCCAAAAGCAATACAAGCCTAGGCAGGGACTTCGTCCAATACATCCAACGCAGTGGAGACTGGAGGAAGCGCCCACCTGTCTGCAAGCTCAGCTTTTAAAGGGAAAAGTCACAAGGTTACATCATTTAGGGGTGCTAGTACAGGTACAATTCTGATTGGCTCGCTTCTAGGGACTTCTAGAAATTACTTCTAAGGGAGTGGTTGCCCGCCACCATTTCTCATTGGCTCCCCTCAGGTGGGGGCATTTCTGTGGTCAGTTACCCTGGAAACCAGGGAGAAGACATTCCATAGTCTGGCAGGCATTACCTCATGACTATCTTGTGACTCTGAACTTTTACACTTCCTTGTTTCTGGAATCTGAACTGACTGGTTTCAGTAACTAATGGCCTATTCCTAAAAGGAGAAATCTTAGGCCTTAGTTTTAGGGTGAAAGCATTTTGGTCTTATTTCTAAGATGGCTCATTTTGGTCTCACATTTGTGTCATTCTCTGCCTGTAGAGGTAGACAGAAAGTTAAACTTTTATATGCCGGATAGCCCAGTTGGTTAGAGTGTGATGCTAATAACGCCAATATCGTGGATTCGATCCCCGTACTGGCCAGTTGCTTTTTTATTCAATAAAATAAGCCAATACTAATGTGCTAGAGAAAACACACACAAAATCTACACTGTGCAGCATTTAAGTCATAACACTTTCAGAGGACTCTACCTTTATTGCCCCACGGCTCCTAGCTCTGGCTTGTTTAAGGAATCTGGAAGCAGAGGGATACAGAGAAGACCTGAGCCTTTGTCCTCGTCACATTTCCTAGTCTCCTTCTCTCCAGCCGCACTGACTCCTCACCTGACCTCCTGGGTGGATCAGAAGGGTGGGTAACTCCTGCGTGCTTCCTGCCTTCTGCTAATCTAGAGACACTGAACTGAGGAATGTCGGGTTCAGAACCCCAAGCCATTCACCAATGTCCAAGAGCTGAGTGAGGGCCAAAGCATGTCCTGGCAGATTCTTTCCTGACAGTTCTCTGAGCTGTTTTTTGAAATGAGTATTTGAAAATGAGTATTTTCAGGTCGCACAGAAAATTTTTGGAAAAATTTCTCTAAACTTTAATTAGTTCTGGAATGGAATCAAATTGTGGTTTTACACCCTAAGGCAAGCACCATGGCATTAAGCCTCTTCCCAGACCTTCCATTGAAAGGTCTGTAGAGTGAATTTGAGCCCCAGAGGTTCATAACATAAAGAGTGGAGGATGTGGGCATCGATCCCGCTACCTCTCGCATGCTAAGCGAGCGCTCTACCATTTGAGCTAATCCCCCGGTGTCGTCCTAATTTTCCTGTATTTTCTTGTGTGTCCAGTGCATCCTCACACAATTACGTTTCTCTTTTTTCCAGGAAAAGCATGACAATGAAGGTCCATATGGTAGTACAGCTGAGATTCTTAGGTCCTAAGGGCTGAAAGCTACTTAGGGAGTGAGCTGAGAGTCTGAAACAGAAAAATGAGAGAAAAGCAACATTGTTTCCGCCCGGTTTCGAACCGGGGACCTCTCGCGTGTTAGGCGAGCGTGATGACCACTACACTACGGAAACTCCCTATTCATACACAATTTTCTAGTTTCCAGACAGACATTCTAAACTTCCTTAGTAAACGGTTTGATGATGGCGTTCATTGTATATCCTTGCATCATGGACTGGCTAAATCAAGGTAACTAAGACGGCTGACCTCCTCATCGCCAGCCCTTGGTGACCCCACCCTACCCTGCTGCCGCCAGATGAGCTCTCATGGAAGCCAAGTCCTGTGGACCTCGTCCCTCGGAGGCTGGTTCACCTCACTCAGCACCATGTCCTCGGCTTCTTGGGTTTGAGGGACAGAGCCGCTTTTTAATAAGAATCCTTCTGGGAATTACCCTTCTGTGGAGGTGAAGGAGTGAGCATCTCAGAAGACAGTGAACGAGCAAATGTCTCAGAACTCCTTGATCCCGCTGCTGTGGCCATGTTCCCACTAGAGGGATGGCTCTGTGGCTCTATTTTCAATTTCTAAAGAAATTGTCATGCTAAGGACCTGGCTTTGAGTCTCAGCACCCACATGGCCTCTCCTCAGCATTTCCAGCTCCAGTTTTAGGGCATCTGTCGCCCTCTTTCGGCTCCATGCGGCACTGCATGCAAATGCCCGTGCACAAAAATACTCTTTCCTGTGGATCCTCTGAGCCTTCCCTTCCTTTGTGTCAGCAAATGACTTGCAGAAACCCGTTTGTCAGGGACTCCCAGTGGCCACACTGCGCTCAAACACAGGAGCCCTTCTTTCCTATCCTACCCTGGGGACTTCGCCTCTTGTTGAGCATCCAGGGTCCCCTTAGCTCTTTCCCACTGACCCCCTCCCCCCAGGCTTTCCTCATAGCCCAGCTCCACTCTTTTGTCGGTTACGGATCAGAAATGCTTTCTACCATGGACCCCCAGGGACCACACTGAGCTAGGACACAGGTAGGCAGTTTTCGCTATCCTTCCTGCCCTTCATTCTGATCTCTCCAGACCTGCTCTCAGTCCTGTAGCAGCCTGCCTGCAGGGCTCTCCTCCCTCCTCGCTCCACTCTGTGGGAACCTTGTTGCCACCCCTGGTCCCCCAGCTCTTTCCCATTCCCCTCTGGTTCTTTTCTAGTAGCTGTCTCCATTCCTTTATGTCACCTGTCAACGTACAGAAGCCCTCTCTACCAGAACCCCACAGCCTCGGATCCAGAGTGGGCACCAGCCACCAAAGAACAGAATACCCACCCAACTGGGACAAGATCAGATATCGACCCCAAGAAACCCCTCAAATAGCATAGCTCCAGTGCCTATTGGACAGGCGAGACAGCAGCCTCCATGAGAAGCCCTAGTCCTACTGCAGTAGACCTTTAGAAATGCAATGAAGCTGCAGCATCCGACCAGGACTTCCAAATAGCAATTATAAGTATGTTCAAGGACCTTTAAAAGGTTGTGAACAAATAAATGCCTTACTGAAACACCATGGAAACACAAACAGTTGGATGAAACCATGAAAACCTTTTGAGACCTGAACCTAGAAAGAGAATCACTGAAGAAAACCCAAACTGAACCCTAACTGGAGATAAAAACCTTAGGTTGTCAAACAAAAACCTTAAAGTCAGCCTCATTAGAAGATGATGAGACATTGAAGAAAGAATGTGAGGACAAGATAGGATAAATAAATAGCTCAGTGAAAGAAAATCTTAAATTTAAAAACAATTAAAAGTACAAAAATAAATCCATGTCTACCCTAATTGTCCTCATAGAACCTACATCCAGTGACTGATGGAAGCAGATGCAGAGACCCACAGCCAAGCACTTGGCCTATCTCCTGGAATTCAGTTGAAGAAGTGATTATGGGAGCAAGGGGTGGGGGTCCAGATCATGATGGGGAAAACAACAGAGACAGCTGATCCAAGCTAGTGGGAACTCAAGGACTCTGGAGTGGCAGCTAGGGAGCCTGCATGGGACCACACTAGGACGACAGTTCTGTGGCTTGATCTGTTTGTGGGTCTCCTGGCAATGGCACCAGGATTTATCCCAGGTACACGGACTAGCTTTTTAGAGTCCATTCCCTATGGTGTGATGCCTTACTCAGCTGTGATGCGGGGGAGGGGCTTGGTCGTGCCCTAACTTGGTATGCCAGCCTGTGTTGACTACCCACAGGAGGCCTTACCCCTTAAGATGAAGGGATGGTGGTGGATGGGAGGGGTGAGGGGGCAAGTAGGAGAAGGGGAGGGAGGGGGCACCTAGGTTGGAATGTAAAATGAAAAAAATTATAAATAAATAAATCCAACCATAAAACATCCAGAAAAAATGTTTGTTTTTTTTTTGTTTGTATGTTTTTTGGAGACAGGGTTTGTCTTTGTAGCTCTGGCTGTTTGAACTCCATTTTTAGACTATACTGGCCTGCAACTCACAGAGATCTATGTAACTGAAAGTTTTTCTGTATCCTGCCCGCATGTAGCTGCTCAGAGTAAACACACAAAGGATGATATTATTTATAACTGTTTGCCCATTAGCTCAGGCTTAATACTGACTAGCTCTTACATCTAAATTAACCCATAATTCTTATTTATGTCTAGTCATGTACCTTTGCTCAGTTCTGCCTTCACATCTTGCTTCCTCTCTGTCTGGCTGTTGACTCCTGACTGAATGTTCTTCTTTCCAAAATTTTACTTGTCTGTTTATCCTGCCTATAATCCCTTCCCGGCTACTGGCCAATCAGCATTTTATTTATCAATCAATCAGAGCAACACATTCACAACATACAGAATGCCTTCCTTTGCCCCCCAACCCAACCACTGAGATTAAAGGCATGAGCCACCACCATTGGGCAAAAAATATTTTTAGCACAATCATAGAAGAAAATTTACCCAGTCTGAAGACAGAGGTGCCTGACCAAGCACAAGAAGCACACTGAAATAAATAAATAGGACCGGAAAAGAAATTCCCCAGAAAACATAATAATCAAAACACTAGGCTGGGTGGTGGTGGTGCACACCTTTAATCCCAGCACTTGGGAGGCAGAGCAGGAGGATCTCTGTGAGTTCGAGGCCAGCCTGGTCTACAGAGCGAGATCAGGACAGGCACCAAAACTACACAAAGAAACCCTGTCTCGAAAAATTAAAAAAAAAAGAAAAAAAGAAAAAACAAAAATACACTAAATATACAGAACAAAAAAGCAACGTCAGAAGTTGCAAGTGAAAAAGATCAGTCATAAAGTTGTATCTGTATAAGTCTTATAAGGACATTTTAAAGTCTTATAAAATCTAAGTGTCTTAAAAACTTTTATAAAGACATGCATATTGAAATAACACCTGACTTTTCAAGGGACACTTTGAAAATCAGTAGGGCCTAGACAGATGTTCCACAACCAGGGAGGCAACAGGTGTCAGCCCAGACCACTATACTCAGTAAAACTATCAATCACAATCAGCAGGGAAAGAAAAAATAATCCATGACAAAACCAAATTTAAGCAATCTCTACCTACCAGAGATTTGTACGTAGGGCAGAGATGTGTGTGAATGATGAGTGAGCAGGTGAGTGAGTGAGTGAATGATGTAGAAGAGAAATGCAAATTATGTGTGAAAGACTGTAGCAGAGCAGAGAGAAGAAATATGTATAGAAGAGAGATGTAGAAATATGTGGAGAAGAGATGTAGCTGCTGGGGAGAACAATGTAGCAATATGGAAAGGTGTGTAACTATGTTGAAGACTGATTTTTTAAGATGAAGTAAAAGAGAACGTTACCACAGAATGCATGTGTTTCCTTTTTTAATACTCTTCAGATAGCTGGGTGGGGGTGGCACATATCTTTAATCCCAGCATTTGGGAAACAGAAGCATGAGGATCTCTGTGAGTTCGAGGCCAGTCTGGTCAACAAAGTAAGTCAGGACAGCTAGGACTGTGACACAGAGAAACCCTATCTTGAAGAAAAAAGAAAAAAAAAAATACCCCTCAGATAGAAAAAGTCTAACCCTGGCCACATTTGTGGATTTTTTGCATACCCTGGTGGCAATCTTGGAGCTACATCTCCAAAATGCTGTCAGGATCCACTACATACTCTTTAAAGGAACACCCGCCAAAAGGATATTGCCATTATAAACAGTTATGCACCAAACACAAGGGTGCTCAAGTTCATAAGGAAATATTACTACAGGCAAAACCACGTATTTATTGTCACACCGTGGCAGTGGGTGACCTCCATTCCCCACTTTCCTCAATAGACATGTCATCCAGACAGAAACCAGAGAAATGCTGGAGTTAAATAACATCCTAAGTCAAATGGACCTGCAGACACCCACAGAAGATTCCAGCTAAACACTAAATGATACACTTTCTTTTCGACAATGCTTGGGACTTGCTCCAAACTTGGCCACAGTCTAGGACACAAAGCAAGTCCCCACAGATACAAGACAACGGAAAACTCTCTGCCTCCTACCTGATCACAGGGGTAAAGCTGGATATCATTAGCAGCGGAGAGTGCACAAACTCATGGAAACTGAACAGCTCACTACTGAATGAAAAATGGAGGAAAAGAAATTAAAGCCCTCTTAAATTGAATCAAAATAAAAACACAACATCCACACCTATTGGACGCAAGGAAGGCAGTTCTCCGAGGTCACTTCACAGCACTAAATGACTACATCAGAAGACCTGAGAGACCTCACAATGGCAACTTAGTGACACAGGGTTGTCAGGAAAGCTCTAGACAATGACAGGGAGGAACAACACCCCATCAGAGTAGATGACAGGAAAGAATCCACTGCAGGATGAAATCAATGAAACAGAAACAAACATTGAAAGACCCTAGATCTTCAGGCTTACACCCCAAGCCTCAGGAAAAGAGAAACATCAAGTACCAGGAAATGAGAAACTAAAAATCTAGTTCCAAGGGCACCTGACTCAGCCACTACTCAATCACCCCTGCCACAATGTAACAATGTAAAAAGATTTCTGTTAAGAGATGCGCTCAACTGTGACTGGGATAGTTGCAAGTGTTCCAGGAAGGACCACTGTGACCTTTGTGTAAACTCCACTCCCTCCCTGATACCCCCCTTGAGGTTTCAGGAAGAATGTGCCTGTTGATGTACCTGTACCCCCTCTGTGATCACTCTGTAACCAGACCATGATCTTGTGAAATGGAATTGTATGGGAATTGTAATCTTATGGCTTTTGTGGGTTTTTCCTTTAAAAGCCCCCATGGGGCTGCAGTAAGATGCGACTCTTGCTCTTAGGAGCAGAGTTTGCCCTTCTGTACAGAAGCTTTAATAAATTCTCGTGCTGTTGCATCAACTGGACTGGAGTCTGGGTTCTTGGGGCGCCCATTTGAGACCCTAAATTTTGGGGTCCAACAACATAAAACACAATTCAAAGAATCAGTGAAATGAGTTAGTTCTTTGAGACATTTAACACGATCAACAAACTTTTAGTCAAATTAAAGTACAAGGAGAAGATCCATATTTTAAAAAGGATAGAAAATATGAAAAGGGGATATTACAGCTGACACTGAGGAAATGCAGGGAATTATAAGGACATACTTTGAAAAATCTATACTTCACCAAATTGGAAAACTTATAAGAAATGGAAGAATTTATTGATATGTATGACCTATCAAAGTTAAGTCAAGATCAATTTAAACATGCCCATAACCTCTAGTCAAATAGAAGTCCCTAAGCCAAACAAAACAACAAAAACAAAAACAAAACAAAACCAGGGCCAGATAGACTCTTGTGCAGAATTCTACCAGACATCAAAGAAGAATGAACAACAATATTCCTCAAATTATTATGGTATTTGTACTGAAATGTGATTTTATTTGTAATAAAGTTGCCTGGGGGTCAGAGCTAGTAGCAAGGCATAGCAGAAACTGGGCGATGGTGGCGCACACCTTTAATCCCAGCTCTTGGGAGGCAGAGCTAGGCGGATCTCTGTGAGTTCACGGATACAGCCAGCATGGAGACACACACCTTTAATCTCAATACCAACCATAGAAGACCTGGAGGTCTGTACAGACAGGCAGTGACGAGGAGGTCATGTGGTTGGGTTTACAACCAACTAGAAGGCAGAAAAGAAAGTCTTTAAAAAAAGACAGGAAGTAGGTCTCTTGCTGAAGAGGAGAGCAGCAGCAGTGAAGGGTAAGGTTTTTAGCTCTGACCTCTTGGGCTTTCATCTCTGCATTGGCTCTGTGTTTCTTATTTAACAAGACCGTTCATCTACAAATTATTCCACAAAATAGTAACTGAAGGAACATTTTCTATTTCTCTTTTAAAGCTGCCATTATCCTGATACCAAAACCAAACAAAGATCCAACAAAAAATTATAGACTAATATCACTTATGAACATAGATGTAAAAATTCTCAATAAAACACTTGCAAACAGAATCCAAGAACATAGCAAAAAGGGCCTTTCACAATATCCAGTACCCATCATGGTAAAAGTCCTGGAGAGACTAGGATGCAAAAGGATATAATAATGGCAATTTACAGTAAGTCCAAAGCCAACATAACCAAAACAAAGAGAAACTCAAAGCATTTCCACTAATATCAGGGAGAAAACAAGGATGTCCACTTTTTCCATCTCTATTCAACATAGTATTTGAAGTCTTATGAGAACATTAAGAAAACTGAAGGAGAACATGGGGATACAAATAGGAGAGGAAAAAGTCAAAGCATCTTTATTTGTAGATGACATGATTTTATACACAAAAGACCCTAAAGATTGCACCAGAAAACTTTTATAACTGATAAACACTTTCAGCAAAGTAGTAGGATACACTTGAGCAAATAAAAATCAGCAGCCATCATATATACACAAATGACAAACAAATGGAGAAGGAAATCAGGGAGACAGTACCTGTCACAGTGTCCTAAAAAACAGCCCAGGATAATGGTAACTAAGGAAGTGTGTAAATAACAACTTTCAGACATTGAAGAAAGAGATTGAAGAAGACACTAAAAGATGGAAAGACCTCCCATGCCCATGGAGTGGTAGGATTAATATTGTGAAAATGCACATCTTGTCAAAAGCAACTTACAGATTCAATGTAATCTCCATCAAAATTCTAACACAATTCTTCATAGGAAAAAAAATTCAGCTTTCTATGGGAAATAACTCAGGATATCTAAAACAACCCTGAATGATAAAAGAACTGCTGAAGGTATCCCAGATTTCAAGTTGTATTATAGAGCCATAGTAATAATAACAGCCTGGTATCAGCATAAAACCAGACATGTTGATCAATGGAATAGATTTGAAGGCTCACTCATTAGTTCACACACCTATGCACAACTGATTATTGAGAAAGAAGCCAAAAATACAACCCGAAGAAAAGACAGCATCTCCAATGAATGGTGCTGGACAAACTGGATGTCAGCATATACAAAAATGAAAATAGACCTATGTCTATCATTCTGCACAAAAGTCAGCTCCAAACGGATATAGGATGTCAACAGAAGACCAGATACACTGAATCTGAAGGAAGAGAAAGTAGGGAATAGGTTTGAATTAACTGGCACAGGAAAGGACTTTCTGAACAAGATACAGATAGCACAGGCACTGAGGTTATGAAGTTAAACCCTCTGTACAGCAAAGGATACCATCACTGGGACAAGACAGCAGGCTACAGGATGGGGAAATTTCTTTACAAATTATACATCTAATAGAGGGTTACTATCTAGTACATATTAAGATCTAAACAATTGAACATCAAGAGAACAAGACAATTAAAAATGGGCTACAGTACTAAGTGGAGATTTCTCAAAAGTTGAAAAACAAATAGCTGAGAAACAAACAAACAAACAAAAATACTGAACGTCCTTAGCCATCAGAGAAATGCAAATCAAAACTACTTTGAGATTTCATGTTTCCCCAGTCAGAATGGCCAAGAACAAAAAGCAAACAACATCACATGCTGAAACACTTAATCATTGCTAGTGGGAGTCCTAACTTGTACACCCACTATGGAAATTGGTATGGTGGTTCCTCAGGAAGTTGGGAATTCATCTGTCTCAAACTACCTAAAATTGGTATGGTGGTATATGCCTTAATCCCAGCACTTGGAAGGCAGAGGCAGGCAGAGCCCTGTGAGTTTGAAGACAGTATTGTGGTCTACAGAGTGAGTTTCTTGACAGCAAGGGGTATGCAGAGACCCTGTCTCAAACAAGCAAACAAACTAATAGGATCCAGTTATACCACTCTGGGGCATACACGCAAAGAACTCTACATCCCACTACGGACACACTTGCTCATCCAAGTTCATTGCTGCTTTATTTGTAATATCCAGAAATTAGAAACAGCCTAGATGTCCATTAACTGATGAAGGAATAATGAGAATGTGGCACATCTATACAATGGAATATTATTCAGCTGTCAAGAGAAATGATATTCTGAAATTTTCAGCTAAATGGACAGAGGTACAAAAAAGTAAGCCTGAGTGAGTTAACTTAGATGCAAAAGACAAATAATGTATGGTTGTTATATATATATATATTGTTTATATATATAAATATAAATATATAATATATAAATAAATTATATATATATATGTGTGTGTGTGTGTGTGTGTGTGTGTGTGTGTGTGTGTGTGTGTGTGTGTGTAGCATGAATCCTAAAAGGTCTGGCCAACTTCTCAGCCAATCCTGTTTCCTCAGACTGGAAGCCTCATCCGAATGGATCTCAGTTGAACTGCCTCTTAAAAGTCTAAAAGCTTAACCAGCTTAGTTCCTGGTCCCCATGCCTTAAATACCTTTCTGCTTCCTGCCATCACTTCCGGGGTTAAAGGCTCCTGATACCATGCCTGGCTGTTTCCAGAGTGGCTTTGAACTCACAGAGATCCAGGCAGATCTCTGCCTCTGGAATGCTAGGATTAAAGGTGTGTGTGCCACCATTTTCTGTCCTCTATATCTAGTGACTGTTTTGTTCTCTGACCCCAGATAAGTTTATTAGGGTGCATAATATTTTTGGGAACACAATATCACATGTGGATGTTGCCTTTAAGCTTTTGATGTGTTTGCTACAATAACCAGAATCTGAATAACCACAGAGATTAGATGCCCTAGTATAGGACTAGGGCAGATGGGAAGATCTCCCAAGGAAGGGGAAACAGAACCCAGTGTTAGGGAGGGACGAGAGGAAACTAGGAGATTAACGAGGTAGCTGGATGGAAGATAAGGGCAGAGGAGGAACTATGGGGAAGGACAACTAACAGCAGAAGTCATTTGAACAACCATATGGAAACCTACTGCTGCAGATGCTTCCTAAAATATATTCATACATGAAAGGAATCTAAATGGAGTCACCAATAATAAGGAAGACAATGCCCTAACTAGACATCTAATGACACCAAGTGAAACCTCCATGCCCAGGAACAGGATACATCTTGTTGAGACATTGGCCTAAGGAGCCCCATGGAAACCTCCAAACATCACAGGCTACCACCAAGGGTATTGGTTATTTCCCCCACAACTTGATGGTTAAGCCATATTGCTGAAGATAACACTTTTGCAATGAACATGGAGAAGTCGAGGTGGTTTTGAGAAGTAGCTGTGTTCCTCCATACTTCAGGGCCTCAGGGGAAGCCTCAGTTAATCAGCCCAGCTCTCAATATTTCTGAACTTTGTTTACTTTTGAAACATTACAACCATAACAACTGCTGCAGAATGTAGATCACCAGGATTCATGTCAGAGGAATAAACGAGTGAATGACTTCACATCCCTCTTTGTGACTTAGCTGCAGCCAGGCAACTCCAGAGCACCAAACTTAGAGGGGATTCACCCTGCTTCCTCCATCACGCAATAGGATGAAGACCTAATATATACTGGCACTGTCCGGTGTAGCCTGAATCTCTTCACTCTGCATCTCATCAACCAGGAATTGATTTCAATATGGTCACCGTCAGCAGTTGTGATTTTATTTTTTCAGATGTGACTTGGAATTCTCTCTAGTCCTTCCTTGTCACCCATGGTCAACCTGCTACAAAGGCACCTAGTAGACCCTGGGTAGAGAAGGACGCCTCCTTCTGCGCAGGCTGGACTTCAGGGTCTTCTGGTGAGGAGAGTGACAGACATGTAGTTGTCCTCAAATAGCCCTGCCCATCAGCAGCGTCACAGTGGAATCGTTGAGTCTTAGTCTCCAAGCACCCTGCATCCACCTGCAGCTTTTAAAGACCATAGCATCACTATGAAATTACACCGTATCAGCTAGTGCTGATTGTGAAGCATCTCCTACACAGAATGGTGGAGTCTGCACCCTCTGGGTTCATCTGAACAAGACCCTGTGAGCTGAGGGAGCAGGAGAGTTACAGCTGTCCTTTGCCTCTCTCTTGTTTCACTGCTCTGACATTCTCTTCTCTCAGAAGTCTTTCCTTCCTGCTCTCCTTTGTTGAAAAGTAACACAGGAGCTTCTCCGTTCACTGAAGGTCAGGGAAATGGAACTGATGTTTGTTCTCTGTCCATTCTACTCTGTTGTATCTTCTGCTTCCATCTGTGTCTACATGTAGTGCCTATTCTCGGTTGTCAGCTTGACTATATCCAGAATTAACTAAAACCTGAAAATGGCTGGGCCGACCTGTGAGATTTTTGCTTAGTTGGATCATTTTAAGTAGCCTTCTGATGCTAACCTTTAAGGTAGGAAGACACACCTGTAATTCAGATCTTTCAAGGTGAGAAAATCCACCTCTAACCTGGGCCACAGCTTGTGATCTATAAAGGACTTGGAAAATGGAAGTTTTTGCTCTTTGCTTTCTTGTTCTTACTTCCAAGTGAGTCCATCCCTTCACTGGCATTAGAGTCTTAGTGTCAGGCATTCCAGCCTCTACTGATGACCAGATGAAACATCCAGTCCCGTCGACTCAGCTACTGGATTCCTGGACCTTCCATTCATAGGCATTCACGGTTGGATTAACTGAAATACTGATTATAAGTCAATCTAATAAACCTCCTTTATTTATGTGTAATTTTAATATAAATATTCTATTTTTATATAATCTAATATCTCCTCTTTAGATAGGTAGATAGATAGATACATAGATAGATACATAGATAGATGACAGACAGATTCGTTCTCTAAGTTCCGTTAGTCTAGAGAACCCTGTTTAACACACCATACAATGGAGGCATTCCTCTTAAAAATCACAAAATATCCTAGGTTTTCAATTCCATATGCCCTTACCTACTCTAAAAGATTTGTCAAGTTTAATCCAAGTAGTCCAGTTGAATTTTGGCGACAAAAGGACTTGTCCAAATCTGCCCTTTCCCGATGCAATGAAGGCTCAGGGAAATTGAGTATTTTTCTCAGGGTCTCAGAGTTGGGAGGTGGCAAGGCCTGAATTGGGAAACAGATTGAGTGTGTAACAATGAGTTCTTTCGCTGCCCCAACTCACCTATCACTGCCTGGTCTCCATAGTAAACTCACCCATTAACACACCAAATTTCTAATCTCCCAACCTCCACAGCCTTGAAAGTAGACTGGGCTCCTAGTAATGGTCTCCTGCCCCAGAGATGGAGAGAACGAGAATCTGGGACTCTGCCAAGGCGGTTCCAGACCAGGTTGGCATTCAGGTCTAGGCTTCAGGAGGAAATTCTCCTGCAGGGAAAGAGCAACTGAGTATGTGTTTGCCATCTCAGCTTCTGGAGGAAAGAGAGCAAATTGTTCCGCTCCAGATCCAATGTCAGCAGGTCCTTTCCTGGACTGGACTGAGTGTGTGCCAGCACATCACCAAGCAGAGGAGTGTGCAAATGAGCCCTGTGTCCAGACACTGTTTTCTTACTTATGTGGTCAGAAGATTTCTCATGTGAGAAACCGAGGTGCAAAGGAAATCTGCAGATTGTGTCTCTGAAACCAAACCTGGGGCTTCTTCCCGTCCCCGAGATGTAGCTCAAGGGTCAGTGGCCTTGATCCCCTGCTTCAGGGCGTAGCACTTGGCCTTCAGGTGAGAGGACTGTTGATGGGCAGAACCTTCTGCTGCTGGCCCAGGCAAGCACCCCTGCGGCTTCATTCTTCCAAAAAGGAACAACGACGTGAACTCAGATTTCAGAGTTGGTACCCGAAGGATGCTAGTCCTGAATCTGGGTGGCCCACTGAGAACGTCCCAGGTTAGAGATGGTCCATCCAGGATATATGGGTTCAATGGATTCAGGACTGTCCATGGAGGATGTTGTAGTTGCCAAGATGTTCTTCAAGGGTTCAATGGTTGTTTTCCAATACCAGGTGGGAGCCTTCCCAGTTTCAGGGACCTCTCACCTGTGGAGCGAGTGTGATAACCACTGTACTACAGAATTACCCTACGTAGCCAATTTGTCGCTCTGCTATCCAAGACAATTACAGTCTCCTTGCTAAGGTGCCATCCAGAAGTTACATATCTACATTAACAAACAGAACTGCTAAGTGGACAGAGGTAAGTTAATGGTACAGGAAGGCGTCCTGGCTGGTTGTGTGTCGATTTGACACAAGCTACAGTCATCATGGAGGAAGGAGCCTCATTGGAGAAACGCCTCAGTGAGATCCAGCTGCAAGGCATTTTCTCAATTAGGAATCAATGGGAGAGGGCCCAATCCATGGTTGGTGCTGCCATCCCTGGGCTTCTGTCCCGGTTTCTATAAGAAAGCAGGCTGAACCAGCCAGGGGAAGCAAGCCAGTAAGCAGCATCCCTCCATGGCCTCTCCATCAGCTCCTGCCTCCAGGTTCCTGCCCTGTTTAAGTTCTATCCTGACTTCCTTTGGTGATGAAGAGCAATATGGAAGTGTAAGCTGAATAAACCCTTTCCTCCCCAACTTGCTTTTTGGTCATGGTGTTTCCTCACAGCAATAGAAACCCTAACTAAGACAGAAGGAGTAAGGAACAAATAAACGTGCAGACAGAATCAAAAGTAACCAAACGGCTGGAGGATATGGGCAGTTCTTCCTCCATGCTAATGGAGCACTATAGCACTCAGCTAAGAATCCCTCGGTGCCCTGGACCTTCTGGTCCCTTTTATTTGCAGTCGGCCTGCGGTTCCCCGGGATCGCATGACTGTCAAGTCTCAAAACGCAGAGCCCAGACTCTCATTGCAATCTTCTCAAAAGCTGCTCGGACAGGAACTTATTATGCCTGTGCAATGTCGCTAAGAAAGTGGTTCTCAACCTCTGGGTGGAGACCGTTTAGGGGCATATTCGACCGAGACTTTCACAGGGGTCTCCCAAAACAAACGGAAAACACAGATATCTACATTTTGATTCACAAGAGAAGCAAAATTACAGCCATGAATTAGCAACGAAAATAATTTTATGGTTGGAGTGCCCACAATATGAGGGACTATATTAAAGGGTCTCAGCATTAGGAAGGTTGAGAACCACTGCTCTAGGAGAAAGAGGACTGGAGAAAAGTGGAGAGGCGACGCACGCTGCTGTGAGGGGCGGTGAGGCTTCCTTTGCTTGTTCTTAGAGAGGATGGAGAATGTGTTCCCTTAGGACTCATCCAGAAAGATGGACCCGTGATCCATTGCAAAATCTGAGAACTTGAGAATTGCAGAGAACTGCAGATGTAATGGTCTTATTAAATAAGAAACACAGAGCCAAATGCAGAGTTAAAAGTCCAAGAGGTCAGAGCAGTAGCTAAGAGCTGAGACTAAAACATTTTCTTACCCCTCGCTGCCGCTGCCGTTCTTCCCCTCCGAAAGACCGTTACATCTACAGAGAACAGTAAAAAAAAAAAAAGAAAAAGAAAGCCTGCTGTTTCCGCCCGGTTTCGAACCGGGGACCTCTCGCGTGTGAGGCGAGCGTGATAGCCACTACACTACGGAAACGCGCCTTAGCAGTGTTTTTGTCACCTTCTAATTCAAGACAGACGTTGTGTGTTCTTGCCGAAGTGTCATCCAGAAGTTGCAGATCCACATTAACAGAGAGAACCACAAGGAGTGCAAGCAAACCAAAGATAAAAGCCATAGTGCAGAGGCGACATGGCCACGGAAAGTTAATAAATGTGGCTTGGGCGGCGCTCCAGGGGGAGAGAGCTCAGGGGAAGGAGAAGCGCGGGTGTAGGAATTCCCGCGTGGAGACGCAGCGTGCACCGCAGGGGAGTCGCGCACGTGTAAAACACTCGGAGGGAAGGAGGACGGAAGGGCCTGATCACCCGGAGAACATTGGAGACCTTTCGAGAGAACCCGGACAGGTGACCAAAAGGTCACAGCAACGAGTTAGCAAAGGATTTACACCTTTTAAAATTTATTTTTATTTTTTAACAGAGCTTAGAAATGGAAAGTGGAGAGTAGTAGAGAGGGTTCCACTCGGGCCGTTTTTGCCCACGGGACGCTGTGGGTGGCAGTGCAGGGCTCTGGGGAGCTCCAGTGAGGCGCACAACAGTCCTCCACCCACGAGCTTGAGTGGGCGGAGATAGACGAGGAAAAGGAAGATTGCGGAGAGGCCAGCAGAGAACTTCCAGCACGGCCTGATTTAAGGGGAAATCCTAAGCCTGGTGGCACAGAAGAGGTTCTGACTCAGCGTCTGGCGAGGAAGGAACAAATAAAAAAGCTTACAAGCATTTGTAAGAAGCACAGAATAACGAGTGCATGATGTGACTGGGAAAACTCACAGGTGACTGCTCCAGGGAGCGCTGAATTTCTAGGTGTGAGGTTAATTATTAGTACTCAAATTAGTGGAGTTGAGGCAATGACAGAGTAGGAGCATCTCAGTAGAACCTTAGTTTCAGAGGTAATATAAGAGTTGGAGGATGTGGGCATCGATCCCACTACCTCTCGCATGCTAAGCGAGCGCTCTACCATTTGAGCTAATCCCCCGGTGTTGTACTTACTTTCTGGTACTTGCTGTGTGTCCGGTGGCTCCGCTGGTCCTCACAAAATTGCCTGCTGTATCCCCAGGTTAGCATAAGAGTCAAGGCCAAAATCGTAGAGTCGAGATTCTTAGGTCCTACGGGCTGAAAAGTGTAGGGAGTGAGCTGAAAGTGTAAAAATAGAAAGGTAGTGTTTCCGCCCGGTTTCGAACCGGGGACCTCTCGCGTGTTAGGCGAGCGTGATGACCACTACACTACGGAAACCCCCTACAGCCCCACCATTCGTAAGTTTCAAGACATACATTTAAAACTTGCTGAGTAAATGGATTGATGATGACACTTGTTGTATGTACTTCTGTCATGGACTGGCTAAATCAAGGTAACTAAGATGGCTGACCTCCTCATCCCCAGCCCTTGGTGACCCCACCCTACCCTGCTGCCGCCAGATGAACACTCAGAATCCACACTGTAAATAAAAGTCCTGTGGAATTCGTCCCTGGGTGGCTGGTTCACCTCACTTAACACCATGTCCTCAGCTTCACTCCAGTCTTTGCAAGTGACAGAGTCGCTTTATAGAAGGCTGAGTAGCTAACGTTCCAAGTCTACCTGCTGAGTTTCCATCTGTCCGTTGATGGACAGTAGCTTCATCCTGTAACTTGATTGTTGGGAATAATCCTGCTGTGAGTGTGAAGGAGCCAGTGTCTCAGAAGACAAGGATGCCTTACCATGGACAGAGCAAGTATGAGTCAATGACTGGCATTGTGCTCTATTGCTACATTTCTAAAGGAATTTCCATGCTAGTGCCTTTAATGGCTGTAATAATTTACATCCCATCGAAACTGAGCAAGCATCCTCTTTTCTCCACACCTCACCAACACCTGCTCTTTTCTCATTCTGGTAGAATAGGAGTGAGGTATACCTCAGAGGGCTTTGATTCTCTTTTCCTTGATCACTCATGAACTGGGCACACTTTCACAGATCAGTTTGTCTCTTGACTTCTTTGAAAAGCGCCTCTTCTGACCCTTTGCTCCATTTTGTCAGGTTGTTCATCTTCTGGCTGCGGAACTTGGTGTGTATTGGGCAGCAAGCCCTCATGTGATGTGCGATTGTCCATGCTTTCTCCCTCTCCACAGGCTGCCTGAGGCTCTCTGGTTGTTTCTTTGTGCAGCTTGTGTTTCGGGGTAAGAAGCTTGTGGTTTCTGTCTTTGCCCTGGTGGCCTGTGCTTTTAAAATGCATCCAAAGCCACAGCCAGACTCATGGCATGCAGCTTCCCCCGCGACCTTCTTCTGGCAGTGTTTTCAAGTCTCATATTTAAGTCTTCAGCACACTTGGTATTTGTACCTGGTGTGTGAGATGGACTCAGTTTCCTTCTTCTGCATGCAGACGTCCAGGTATCCCACATCTGCGTATTGAAGAGAGCTTCTTTCTCTGTTGTGCCCTCTCATTTTTGTTCTCTTTTAGGTTTTGTTGTTTTGTGTGTGCTTTATTTTTCTTGGAGATAATTCCACCGTATACCTCCAAGCTGGCCTAGAACTCACTGTAGAGCCCAACCTTGTTAAATAAATAAATAAACAAACAAATCACGATGTAGTGGTACATGACTTTCATCTCAACACTGGGATAGCACGGCACACTGAGAGGAGGTGGACATGGGGAGAGTGGAGGAGTGGATCTCTGTGAATTTGAAGCCAGCCTGGTCTACATGGTGAAGTCCTGGTCAGCCAGAGCTGCATAGTGAAATCCTGTCTCAAAAATAAATTTAAGAAAAGAATAATATCTTAATTGGCTTTATTTCCAGGAAGACTGTGAATGGTGTGAGGATGGAGCAGAGGGCTGTGCATAGACCATGTGAGGCTGGGGAGGGGAGGGGTCAGGAGCAGAGGGCTATGCATAGAGCAGGTATGGGGGACCTGTCCCCACTTTTCCCCCAGGGTTCTCTTGAGGAGCCAGGAATAAGAGATTTAGATAGAAATATAGAGGGGAGAGAGACAGACAGAAACACAAGATAGCCTCATCAGGGCTTGGATTTATATCTACTGACCCCTTCTGTCTCTTCTAAAGGGCTTTTTATAGGAATGCCAAAGGGTGGAGCAAAAGATCTCCCCCTTGCCAGATCAAAGCACACTTCACATCCAAGTGCAGACCCTTCCAAACCCCTGGTAACCATGCACGTGGTCAGTCCATCCCCTTATGCAGTTCTGCTGGGTAAAGCAAGCTCAGATCTCACTAGGAAACCTCGGTGGGCTCCCACAAGCAGGTGAGGCTGGGACGGGAGGGGTTAGCAGCAAAAGGCTGGGAGGACTGAGATAATTTCCTTTCTACAATTGCTAAACATGGCTGTCTTGATGAAGGGGTAACGCCTTCTTCAGTCAGCTTCTGAGGTCACAAAACATTAATACTGAAGTTGTTCTAGAGACTGAACAATATGTCTAAACCTGTGTGTCCCTAAAGGGACACCACAGAGGAAGTTGCATTTTATCAAGAGTCATCACCAGGCAGGTGGTGACATCTGGAATTTCCCACTGCAGTTTCACAATGGCCAAAGTCTCAGGCTGAAAGTAAGAGATTACATTAGGAGTCTTCCTAATGAGTATGAGGAAAAGGGAAGTAAATGCAGGACTATCACTCAACATCCAGGTGGTTGCTTTAGAGATCCAAAGATGGAAGGGTTTTTGGAGGCTCACCTCTCTCCTTTCGACAGGTCAGGCCATGTTTACCTGTAGAGATTCTAAGGCAGCTGGAGGCATAACTGTAACGGGAGGCCTGGTGTCGTGTGTTTGAAGCAGAAGAGGGCAAGAGTGTGAATCATAGATGCTTTGCCCTGCACCAGCCACACAAGGGCGTTAGAAAGGTAGGAGTGGGCAGCCCCAAGCAATGGTACTGACCTTGGAATTTCTACCCCAGGAGCACGCCTCCTCTTCCAACCTTACTTTTACTTACACAGACACAGACACAGACACAGACACACACACACACACACACACACACACACACTAGGTTTATTCACCAACAATGATACAATTTAGAATTCTAACATACTGTGAAAACAAAAACAAAGTTTCTCAGAATTTTCAGATAGATTCTTGGCATGCTACTTTTTGAGATTCGGGGCAATACATGCCAAGTATCTAGAGTATTGAAAATTGTGACATTTTAAACATACTTTTTAAATAATAAAATACATTAAGTATTGTAGTACAAAGAACTACATCGCACAGGAACATTCAATGAAAAACAGAATTTAAAAAGTCTTCCCAATTAAAACAAACAAACAAATAAAACTTTGAGTTTTACTGCCCTACAAGGGTATAGAACAGCCATAAGAGAGAAGACCTGCTTAGAAGTGCCAACTCCAGTCTCCTTTTCTGGCCTGTATGTGCCTTGGTTAAGGGGTCTAGCAGGCCCGAGCTTGGCAATCACAGGCCTGAGTATGGCAATCACAGGCCTGAGCTTGGCGATCACAGGCCTGAGTATGGCGATCACAGGCCCGAGTATGGTGATCACAGGCCGGAGTATGGTGATCACAGGCCTGAGTATGGCAATCACAGACCTGAGCATGGTGATCACAGGCCCGAACATGGCAAAGCATTGCAGACAGGTTTGTCCTTTTACCCCTTTTCCTCTCCCTTGATAAAAACTGTTACATTCCGAAAGCTGGCCCCCAAGATCCATTCCCTTTTTTGGCCACTGACTCATTTCTGAGACAAAATACCAACATCCAACAATCAAAATTCATTATTTGGCTGACATGTCCACCAGGATTACCAGCTCATCCTGGCACAGACTTGCCCTTTGCCCCTTGAAAGCCCACTCCTGCAGAAACGCATGCTCTTGCTCTCTTGCTTTTCTTGCTTCCTTGCACTTGCTGCTGCCGCTGCCTTTGCAATCCCCCACTCCCCACCCCACCCCTGTTGAACTCTCAGGGTAATAAAGCTCCTTTGTGCTGAGAATTTGGTCTGGGAATGTCCTGTGGACGGTGAGAGAGCCAACTTCCCTTACAATGGAGATCCTCTCAAGGCGTGGATCCCTCCCTAAGGACAAATCCAGAGAATCCTCCCAACCGTGGGAGCCCAGAGCTCAGAGCTGGCACATGCACAGAGTAGAATAGGGTTCAGGACCCACAGAGCCTTGGTGGGGAGACCAAGGACAATTACAACTCATCCTGCCAGGGACTCACATCTCAGCCCCAGTTACTGGACAGAAACACAATCCACATGGCCTCCTTGAGGCTGGAAGGTCCTCTCCCTCAGGGAGGATTACCTGCCGCTGTTGGGTAGTGTTTATGCCTGTCTGGCTAGGTGCATCCCACTTGCCTACTAAAGCCTCTCTCTTCTGGTTATGAGGCCATGGACTGCAACAGCTGTTTATCAAAGAAAATTGAGCAGGATGAGCTGAGCTGATATTTTTGTGTTCATTCTTGGAGGGGAGGTTTAAAACAGAACCAAGAGTTCTTGGATGCTCTCCTTACAAAGTGTGTGTGTGTGTGTGTGTGTGTGTGTGTGTGTGTGTGTGTGTGTGTTGGGGGTGCGTGTATAGGAGATGCTGCTGGTGGGTCGATGATGGTTTCTTATCTTTTCTTCAGAAATCTTTTGCACCTCTTCGCAGATTTTCTCAGTGTGTGCTGGCCTAATGCAAGTTATAACTGAGCTTTTTGAGGACCTTTTCAGAAAGAAGCTTTCTGAAGATTTTATCGACATGGGTGGATTCTAACGATTAGAACCAATGTCCCAACTTACTGTCAAGAAGGGACCGCTTTAAACTAGGAACATGTTCATGGCAGGCAAGTGCTCTCAACTGGCCACATCCGGGCCATAACAAGAATATTTTGGTCCACGGCCAGGGCCGCTGTCTATTGCTCCACCATCCTTTCTTGGGTCCTTCTTGGAGCTTCAACCAACATTCTTGGAACTTTCTGGGAACTAGTCCTTACAAGACTCCTGCACTTACTCAGTGATCCACTTTCTTAAGGCTGACATCTGCTGCTCTTCCTGACATTTGTCTACCCTCCAGCTTCTCAGCTTAGTAGATGTAAACAGCCTTTTGTTTTTAATTCCTTTACATATAGTTATTAGGAGGCTGGGGATGAGTGAATGGCTGTGTGGGAAATCTGGACAAATGCGGGAACTGGTTCTCTCCTCCCATGTGGATTCCAAAAACAAACTCAGGTCATCAGGCTTGGCAGCAAGTACTTTTACTGCTGAGTTCTCTCACTGGTCCCAGATCACCGCTCTTGAAGCCCCATTTTCTTTTTTTTTTTTTTTTTTGGATTTTCGAGACAGGGTTTCTCTGTGTAGCTTTGCGCCTTTCCTGGAGCTCACTTGGTAGCCCAGGCTGGCCTCGAACTCACAGAGATCCGCCTGGCTCTGCCTCCCGAGTGCTGGGATTAAAGGCGTGCGCCACCAACGCCCGGCCTGAAGCCCCATTTTCTGACAGATTCAAATCCCTAACCTCACTAGGAGGGAGGAACCTGGTTTAGGGGTCTGGTTTTCAAACAGGGGTCTGAAACCGATAGGCACGATCTGCCTGTTATCCCAACACTTTAAGGTGGAGCAGGATTGAGAATTCAGGACCATCCTGGTCTACCTAGGCAGGCCCAAGCCAGTGAGGACTATGTAGTGGGGCCCTATCTCTAAGTAAGGAAACAACAGAAAAACTTCTCAATCCGACTGAATTCATTTTCATTGGGTTGGGTTCCTGCCTGTCCTCGGGAGGGCAGCAAATGCTCCAACTGTGATGCTCCTCACATGGCTTGCTCAGTTGTCCCCGCCCCCCTTTTCCTGGTTCATTCCTTGATGCAGCACTCCCAGTGTCTACAGTAACTGACTCAGGCTGGAGCAAAAATGTCATCATCAGGAAAAAGGTTAACTCACGGTCTAGGTAGATCACAGCCATGTGACCTTATGCTATCCCAAGCCAGGTGTTTAAATGAAGAAAGCACAGTGGTGAGTGACTACACGCTACAGTGATGTTTTTCACTTCTCAAGTAAGGCTTTGTTCTTCTCTTTGTCTAGCCTGACACAATTTCCATTTTGACTTTTTACTTTCAGGATTTTCTTTCCATTTCAAGTGGTTGTTTATCTTTGGGGGGTAGAGTTGGTGCTGGGCATGTAGTAATTAAGAGTAAAGATATTGACAGTCAAGCAGGACTGGGCTCCACTCAATAGAGAAACAGTCCTCAAAGGAAGGCCAGAACATCTGGAATATGGGGGTGGGAGATCTTGCTGACCTTCAGCACACGGATTGCCTGTCACTGACTTGAACTTCTCATTAGGTAGTAGTCAGAGGAATTTATAGATATAACAGGATAAAAGGGTAGATTATTGATCTACTTTTAAAGAGCAACAACTTGTTTAAAATATTTTGCATTGCTATGGATTTTAGTTCGTTGATACAAATTTAAAGTTAATTTTGTTATAGTGTATGTACATTTCTACTCTTGTTTAAGGTATGTTTGTGCAGCTCATTTGAAATTGTAAAGTATTATTAAGAAATACAGATTAATAGTTAATCATGTATGATAATAAAACTTACAATCATATATAGTTGTTTTTTTTTTAGGTATACAAAGATATATTCCAGATAGCTAGGTAATCTTCAAACACTTCAGAGACCTACAGAACAGGCATTTAAAATGTTTTAAAAACTTAGACTTTCTAGGCAGTGAGACATGTCTTCTCCTGGCAGCACTGATCTACTTCAGAGAAGTTGATAGGCATTGAAGAAACTCCATATGGAGTTTGCTTTAGTTAAGACAAAAGTTAGCCATTTGGGTAAGAAACTGTTCTTGCCTGGACTACTTGACAAAATGCTGTATAAACTGGACATACAGGAGCCATAGGAAGGTGACCACTAAACTTTGCAAGATGAGATGGTCCTTCAGTTTCCTGCTTCACAGAGGAGAAAGACAGACATACTACAGGACACAGGGAAAAGCATCTGAGAGATTCTAGGTCTATAGGCTGAAGATAGATGCCCCAACATTGCAGAGGAACTTTGGATGACTGTCCAGGCAGCCAAATGTCTCTATCATTTCTAGAATTATGGAAGTTGCTTACAATGTACTTCCTGTTTACTTAGGTAATATTATATCCTTCTGGGGTCTTTGATATATTTGAAGACTAGATAATTATAATTATAATTTTCCTTGGTTATGATAAAAGATTAATTAGATATGAAACTTTAGACTCAAATACAGGATAGATGACAGAATATTTTCTTTAAGTTTTTCAAATACAAATAGACTAGATATTGTAACTGTAATTCTTGCTTGACAACTGTCCTATTATATGTAATTTTATTATGTTAAAGTTAAGACCTTTCTTTTTGATTATACAAAAAAAGGGGGAAGTGCTGTGGGATGTTTTTCTGTATGCTGTGAATATGTGTTGCTATGATTGGTTAATAAAGAAGCTGCTCTGGCCTATGGTGAGTCAGGTTATAGCCAGGCAAGAAATCCAAGAGAGAGAGAGATAGGAAGAATAAAGGCAGAGGTGGAAGACACACCAGCCTACTGCCCAAGGAACAACATGCCAGCAGATTGGTAAGTCATGAAACACGTGGCAAAACATAGATTAATAGAAATGGGTTAATTTAAGATACAAGAGCTAGCTAGAAAGAGGCCTGCCATAGACCATACAGTTTGTAATTAATATAAGCCTCTGTGTGTTTACTTGGGGTCAAGTGGCTGCAGGACACAGGTAGGAGAGATTCATCCTGACTGCAGGGCCAGGCAGGACCAGAGAAACATCTGACTACAGGAACTGGGACATAAGCTTCCCATGCTGAGTTATGAGAGTGCTAGCCTAGGAGCTTTCAGCAGCAAATGGCTTAAACAGAGTGGATATATTATCACAGCCCACATACCTGGAGACAGAAACGACAGAGGTTACTTCAGGGTCTCCTCATGTCCTTGGGATCTCTGCTGCTCCTTAGGACCTGGGTTCCCAGCATTCACAGATGTCTGCACAGGGGATCTAATGCTCTGTGCTGAGACATACATACCTGACCTGACAGACATGACAAACATGATGTCATTGGATCTCTGCCGTCATCCCCAACACAGGCCTCACACTGTGCTGTGGCCTGAAGTTCCTCTAGCCCTCACTGGCACCTGACAAAGTCCAGAGGAAAAGCAACAGACCTCCCTCACCTACACTTCTGGAGGACAACTACATGCTGAGTGCATTTCCCTCCTGAGGTGGATCTGATTACACATCTCACCCAACTACTACCAAGAGAGACCCTAGGATTAACTAATCAAATAATATCTTGGGAGCTGTGCATGGGCAGGGAAGTTTGGAATAAAATCACTTTTTTGCTGGAAGGGAGGGATGGGCAGTTATGGTCACTGGTGATGATACAGTCAAGCATTGGTTCTATGCCCTTCCTCCTTCCCCAGATCAAAACGAGATGCTATTCCTTGATGCCAGAGATGGCTCCCCAGTCAAGAGCACTGGTTGCCCTTCCAGAGGACCTGGGTTCCCAACATTCACATGGTGGTTCACAACTGTCAGTACCAGGGGATGTTATTTATGCCTTCTGTGCACAGACATACATGAAGGTAATCATCCATACACATAAAAAAAGAATTTAAAAAAATGTCAATTTAAAAAATGAAAGCACTGGCCGGGCGGTGGTGGCGCACGCCTTTAATCCCAGCACTCGGGAGGCAGAGGCAGGTGGATCTCTGTGAGTTCGAGGCCAGCCTGGGCTACCAAGTGAGCTCCAGGAAAGGCGCAAAACTACGCAGAGAAACCCTGTCTCGAAAAACCAAAAAAAAAAAAAAAAAAAAAAAAGAAAGCACTATTCCTTACATTGAACCCGCATCAGACTATAATTTCCAGGGATAAGCATCACAGAAGCAAGCTAGTCCATAGCCAGTATTGCCAGCTGAGATTCAGCAAACATGGGCACAATGACCTTAACTGCACATGACTCCACATGGCCTTACAAGTCAGGGTCAGCTAACTTCAGCTGTAATTCCACACTAGAGACTCTACAGTCAACAATAAAGTGACAAGGCACTTTTGGAACCCTTAATGTCCCAGGGAACACAAAGATCACAGTGCAGTTTTTAAGTCAGTTGAGGTAGCAGGCTCCACTTTCCTCCACAGGACAGGGTAGGAGCCCTAAATACCCAACTTAGGAAACTGGAAATTTATCTACAAAGTAGAAAATGTTCATTGCTTCCCAGTCTTACTTTTGAAGTATCTCCACCAACACTTGGTTCTTTCTTGTCCTTTTTTTTTTCCTTGTGTCCTCTCTTGTGAAAATAAAAGTTCTTGTTCTAGTCAAATATCTGATTAGTAACTCTTTCCAATCTAGTTAACAAGGTTGAGTGTGTGGCTGTGAAGGCTTAACCATAGGCCAGGCATGACATTGCACTGAAATTAGTCTTGCTCTCTGGTGGATGACATCTTTATTCAGTTCCTCTCCTGCTTTTCGAGTGACTTGGCTCTGATCACAAATATTTTCCTGGGTTTGACTTGTCTTGATTGCCATGAAGCATCCCAAAGGACGATGATGAGCTGAAGGAAGAAGCAGAGGCTTCCTGAGGAAAGAATGATGAGACTGAAAACAAATTCTTGACACTCACTGATGGTTGGATCTGTCAATCTGGCACAATCTATAGTCACCTATGAAAGAGAGTATCACTGAGAGATTATCCAGGTGAGGTGATCCTGTGGGCATGTCTGTATGGTGTTAGCTCTTTTTTTTTTTTTTTTTTTTTTTTTTTTGAGACAGGGTCTTACTATGTATCTCTGGCTGTTCTGAAACTCACTATGAAGACCAGGTTGGCCTTGAACTCACAGAGATCCACCTGCCTCTGCTTCCTAAGTGTTGGGATTAAAGGTGTGAGCCACTATGCCCATCTGTTAAAAATCATTTAACAAAGTTCAGTATCCATTCATGATTTAAAAAACTCTTAACAAAATAAAGAAGAAAATTATCTCAATGCATTAAAGTCCATTTATGAACAGACATCATAACATAACTAATGAGGCAATTTTCAAGGATTTTCCTTTAAGATTAGATACAAGGTGAATGTCCATTCTTGCCTGTTCTTTTCAAACTAGCATTAGAAGTACTAACAAGAATAATTAGGAATAAGAAATTAATGACAGGCAAATATGGGCATGAGGAGAAGGAAAAACTAACCCTTCCTGATGACAGGTAGAAATCTGTAAAGGCTCTACTACAATATATGAGAATAAACAACTTTAATAAACTTGGGATACAGAAAAAACCAAACACGTGGAGTTTTTAATATCAATAAGATCTAATCAGAAGAAGAAAACAGGCCCATTTAAAAGTCCTTCACACAGTTATATCATAACCTACCACCAATAGGTTCAGGGACCATATAGAAGAGGGAGCAGAAAAACCAGAGGCTGGGGAGAATCAGAGTGAGCCAGTGTCTTCTGGATAGGAAGGACTGCAGCACTTAGAAGCTAGCTCACAACAGCTGTGGTTATCTGTACACGGTCATCAGCCAGTCAACAGTCTATGTCACTTCAAAAAAAGTGTAACATATACAGGCAAAGGATACAACTGCGTTTAACAAGGTTTGGAGATTGTGAAATTGTGAGGTTTTTGTGGCTAAATTGTGGCTAAAGGGCACACAGTTGCAGTTATGTAGGTTGAGTAATTCTTGAGATTGAACGCACACCATGCTGCGTGTAGATAACACTGTACTGAATACTGAAAATCTACAAAGAGAGATTTCAGGCATTCTCACTTTGTAGACAAAATTATAACTACGTCAGGAGATGGAGATGTTAATTAGCTTGACTATAGGGATCTATATCATATCACTATATGACTGGTGTCTACTGTGTATCAAAATGGCATTCTAACTGAGCTTGTCAAAGCTGCATGTAATCGAGTTAAAAGATATAGCATGTGTAATGCTTTTATTCTTAAAGATGTGAAATAAATTGGGTGTGCTAGTTTACACTCATAATCCCAGCATAGGGACGGCTGAGACAGGAAGACTGGGATTCAAGCCTAGTCTAGGCTACAGAATGGGGTCTGATCTCTCAAAACCAAACCAAACCGAACCGAACCAAAGATTAACTGCTTGGTTCTCTGGTCCTTGCATACTCCCTCAAGAGATGTCAAGAGATGCACAGTGTATGTAGAAAATAGGGTTTAATACAGAAGCACTCCCAGGGGAGCAAGTGGGCACTGACCAAAGGGACCACAGCTCAGACTGACATTAGACGAAGATTGGGCACGTTCAGGGTAGTTTGGTCATAGGTCAGATTCTAATGCTTCAATCTGGGGGCTGGGCTGGGTGGGTGGGTGGGGGACACTGCTCAGGACATCCTTAGGCCAGAGGTTGAAATCAGGCTTCTCTTTTGACCGCGGGGAAGAAGCTATCTTTTTACGGGCCTCAATCAAGATCTAAATCCTCCCCCTTTTCATACAGCTCTTTAAACCACAAGAGAACTGTGAGGCTTCCCCTTCAGGGCTACTGGAGAAATGAGAAATGGGAGGTGGGGTTCAAAGCAGGTTATGAGGTAGGGGTCCATTCCAACAGCCTCTAAGCACGTGAATGCGTCTAGCTACCTAACAAATCTCTCACCAAGAAGACCCACGCTGTGTGTAAAGGGTCTAGAAATACTGCCACGAACTGACCCACCAGGAGTACCACGACCGTAGGAGAATCAGGGCTTGGGTAGTCAGGAAGGCAAGGATTCGGCGACTGACAGACAGACAACACACTCAAAAGTGGTTTGAATCTGCTGCAATTTTACTTCTGCAAATCAGTAGTTTATATACAGAAAAGAAAACTATCAAGTCATACAGGGAACAACACGAGCTTGGCAATAATTCAATTACATCATCTTTTAAAAAAAATCAAGCACACAGTTACTAATCAGCGCTAGACATATCCCTTCACTCACAAGAACTTTATGACCCAAAGAGCAGTCTGTGTTTTATAAACTTAGTACAGTCCCTAGACTTGTGAAGGCTTCTTTGCGGCTGCTGCTGTGTCCTTCATCTTTATCTCAGCCGCTCGCTAGTTTATTATGAACTTCTACTTTTCTGGTTCTCATGACCCATTTAGCCAATTTGGATGCTGCAGATCCTCCTTAAGTATTTCTTCAGTTCTTTACCATATATCTCTTCTAATATAAAACCTTTTTACCTGCTGGAATATGGACACTTGTACTTTTACACCTGTAAGGGGAAAAAGGGATTCTGCTGTAGTCCTTAAGTTTTCTATGCTGAATTTCCTCAACAGAGGGGCCCACCATCTGCCTCCTATGAGATAATGTTTTCTGCCATAAATCACTTTAGTTGGGATTCCTAAAGGATTCCTAGTGGGTGAGTGTTCATTCCCTAGAAGTGCCTGAACTATTATACTTTCTATTATCTAGCGGCTTGAGGTCTTTAAGGAATAGTTCATTCTGCTATATCTAAATAAGGTCCATGTCCAGCTTCCCCTTTCCTCCACAGTTCACAACTCAAGCATTCATTAATTTTGGCTGTGTTTTATAGATTAATTAGAACAGTATCAGAAAAGCAGTTATACAGAACCCATAGCCCAGAGAGCTCATGATCTGTGAAGCACGTCTCCTTCAAGAAGGAGGCATAACACGGGCACTCTGCCAGGGACCTCCAGGGAGCTTAGTCCCGTGGGACACGTATCTCCCGTCCGCTATTATTGACATAATTGTTCATGTCACACGGACGACACTGGAGTTGGTGTGGCAAAATACCCTTTCTCTATTCCCCCTATATCAAAACACGCTTTACTATGGGATCTTTAGCACAGATGTTTCTCAAATATCTAGTTCAGTTTTGCACGGAGACATGCAGAATTTCAGACCCAGTCCCGGGATGTTTTCCCTCATTTCAACTCTCAGGACTTCCACGGAGTCGCCTGAGGAACACAGGAGTCTTGTTCCCTCCCAGAACCTGTGTGGGGACCACACAACACAAGGCAAGGCCCCAGGAACGTCCCTTTCTCTCCGGAACTAAATCCTTTGGTTTCTCCAGCATTTGTTTGCCCGAACCGAGGCAGGAGGGAAAACGCAGCTTTGGGGAATCCCGTTTGCCGCCGGGGATCTGCGTCTCCCAGGGGAGCATCCACGGCAAGGTGGAGGACGGAAAATGACTTTGGGGCCGCGCAGATAGCAGCCTCCTCCTACTGGGGTCTCGAGGGCTGTACTAGCCGCTTGGCGGGACGGCAGGAGGATTCGCAGCTCTCGGGGCCCGCACCGTCCTTCCGCCTCGGCTTCAGAGTCGCAGTCATCGCATCCACGGTTGAACCCAGCGCGCCTGCAGAAGCACCAGATGCGGGGCACTGGGGGAGGAGCGGGGAGAGCGGACGCCGAACGGGGCCGGTGTGCATTCATACCGTGGTCTAGCAAACGCCGACTATCCCGTGTAGGCCGTGTAATGAGTGTCCGGAAGTTTGCTGCGGATGCTCCAGTGGCGCAATCGGTTAGCGCGCGGTACTTATACAGCAGTGTGTGCGCGAGAGCGATGCCGAGGTTGTGAGTTCGATCCTCACCTGGAGCATTGTTTTCAAATTTGAGGTAGAACCTTCTGAACACCTCACCCCTGTTCACGATGGTCTTTAGCCTGGTTTAGAATTGGCCAGCTTTGTTGCTTAACAGTTTTAGAATCCAGCAACGACTAACAATTACGATGGACCTCGGCCTTCCCTGCCTTGCTCTCCTACTGTGGCTTGGGGAAAATCAGCTTCACTATTTTTTTTTTTCCAGCACAAACGAAAAGTCACATGATAGCAGTTGTGGAATGGGAGGCTAGAATCTGTTTTCAAACTTCCTGGAAATCTTGAACAAGTTTTAGATTGCCTAGTAACACCTGAAACTAGTTCAATGAAAGACCCTAGTCCTTCAGGCTTACACCCCCAAGCCTCAGGAAAAGAGAAACTTCAAGCACCAGGAAATGAGAAACTAAAAATCTAGTTCCAAGGGCAACCTGACTCAGCCACTACTTAATCAACCCTGTAACAATGTAACAATGTAAAGAGATTTCTATAAAGAGGTGTGCTCAACTGTGACTGGGAAAATTGCAAATGTTCCAGGGAGGACCACCGTGACCTGTATGTAAACTCCACTCCCGCCCTGATACCCCCTCTTGAGGTTTCAAGAAAAATGTGCACACTGATGTAACTATATCCCCCTCTGTGATCACTCTGTAACCAGACAATGATTTTATGAAATTAGCTTCTAGACATAAATCAATCGAAATGACATTATATGGAAATTGTAATCTTGTGGGTTTTGTGGGTTTTTCCTTTAAAAGCCCTTATGGGGCTGCAGTAAGATGCGACTCTTGCTCTTGGGAACAGAGAAGCCCTTCTATATAGAAGCTTCATTAAAATCCTCGGGACCATTGCATCAACTGGACTGGAGTCTGGGTTCTTGGGGAGCCCACTTGTGACTCTGAAAACTTTGGGGTCCACCGAGATTGGGGTGCCCCCGACCCCCACTCTGACAATTGGAGGTAAACACGAGCTCGATCTACGTTTCATGTTATTATGTCTTGTCCTTTGTCTGGTTGATTTGGCATTTGTATTCGGTGCCGGCAGAAGTGTGCAGGACTTGTGTCTGGGACTTGTGTGGGAGAGCAGACGTGCTCAAGAGTCCCTGGGTCCCCACTCTGGAGGTTTCCTCCAGAGTGATCTGAAGAAGGAGAAAAGTGTCTCCTTCCTTGGGGGAGCGAGGCTGTTCGAAGCCACTCCCATTTGAATTTGTGTTTTTGCTTGTGGAGCCAAATCAACCACCGCGTGGATTGTGTCTTTGTCTGTTTCTGCTCTTTAATTTCCTCTCCATGGGGCAACAAGTAACTACCCCCCCCCCCCAAGTTTGACTTTAGATAACTAGAAGGATGTCCTCGCTCGGGCTCACAATGCCTCTCTGGACGTCAAGAAAAAGAAATGGATCACCTTCTGTTCCTCGGAATGGCCGGCCTTTGGGGTCGGCTGGCCGAGGGATGGGACTTTTAACACTGACATCATTTCACAGGTGAAGGCTCGGATCGTTGACCAAGGACCACACGGACACCCGGATCAAGTGCCTTATATTTCGGTCTGGCAGAGTTTAGCTAGAGATCCACCTGTCTGGGTGAAGCCGTTTCTCACCGCTTCGCCTGCCCCAGTACGCTGGGACCTAGACCTCCCCCTCTCCCTTCTCAAACTCCCCTTATACCCTTAGCTCTGCAGCCGTCAGCCCTGGCTGCTCCCCAACCGTTTCCCAGCTCTCCTACTTCCTCCCTTTATCCCCTTAAGGAAATCCAGCGTAAAGAATCTAAAGAAAAGGAACCCCCGGTCCTACTAGGGGACCAGGAGGATCTGCTCATGATGGAATCACCCCCCCGCCCCACACCCCTTACGCTTATCCGCCAACACGAGAAAGGGAGTCAGTCCTCAAAGAGGGCTGCGGGGGGTTGAACTCTCCGGACAGAGAGCACTCTCCTCGCCGGGATCCCCACCCCGCCCAGCAGCCGTCTCCGCTCCTGCCGGGAGAAGGCGGGGACACGGAGACACGGACAGGGGGACATCACAAGTCCTTCCCCTTCGCTCGGTAGGTGGCCAAACACAATACTGGCCGTTCTCCGCCTCGGATCTCTATAATTGGAAAACTCATAATCCGTCCTTCTCCCAGAACCCCCAAGTTTTAACTGGACTAATAGAGTCCATTCTCCTCACCCACGCCCCCACCTGGGAAGATTGTAACCAATTGTTACAGGCCCTCGTCACAACCGAAGAGAGACAGCGTGTCGCCCTAGAGGCTCGTAAGAACGTGCCGGGGGACGATGGCAGGCCCACTTGCTGCCAAATGAGATCGAGGAAGCCTTCCGCCTGACCCGCCCCGACTGGGATTTCAACACCCCTGGCGGTAGGGAACAACTTCGTCTCTATCGCCAGATTCTCCTGGCGGGTCTCAAAGGGGCAGGTAGACGCGCCACCAATTTGGCTAAGGTACTGTGCTATAGTACAAGGGTCAGAGGAGACTCCGGCAGGGTTCCTAGAAAGACTGATGGAGGGATACCGCATGCATACTCCCTTCGACCCCGTGGCACCGGACAGGCAGGCCGAGGTTATAATGTCCTTTATTGGACAATCGGTCCCCGACATCCGCACTAAGCTACAGCGGCTAGAAGGGCTCCAGGGATATACCTTGCCAGACCTAGTGAAGGAAGCTGAAAAGATTTATAACAAAAGGGAGACGCCAGACGAAAAAGAAGAGAGGTTACACAGACAACAGGAACAGAGAGAGGACTTCAGAGACAAAAAGAGAAAGAATTATCTAGAATCCTGGCCACCGTAGTCTCAGGAACAGGGCAGAATAGGCCTAGGCAGAACAGGAACCTGGGAAACAGAAGGAAGCCGCCGCTGGAACAGGACCAATGTGCCTACTGTAAAGAAAAGGGACACTGGGCCAGGGATTGTCCAATTCTTACCCAGAAGACAAAAGTGCACAAGCCTGTCCGGGTGCTGTCCTTGGAAGAAGATTAGGTGAGTCAGGGCCAGGAGCCTCCCCCTGAGCCCCAGGGAACTCTTCAAATGGGAGGCCAACCAGTGACGTTCCTGGTTGACACAGGGGCCCAGCATTCGGTCCTTACCCACACCAAAGGGCCCTTGAGTACCAAAACATCCCACCAGGGGAAGGCTATATAAATGGACTTCAGAGAGAGACGTCCACTTACCCACGGGAAAAGTTACTCATTCATTCTTGCTGGTACCAGACTGTCCATAGCCATTATTGGGAAGAGATCTCCTCTCCAAGGTAGGAGCCCAAATTCATTTTCAAGAAAAGGGGGTCTCTGTTATAAACCCAAAGGGTCAGCCCCTCCAGGTACTGACCCTGAGATTGGAGGATGAGCACCGGCTTCATGAAGCTCCTCCAAAACCCCTCTGAATAGACCCCAAATGGCTCACCAATTACTCCTTGGCATGGGCAGAAACAGCAGGCATGGGACTGGCCACCCAGCAGCCACCGCTGGTGATAACTCTAAAGTCTACCGCCACCCCCCCCCCCCCCCCGTGTCCATCGGCCAATATCCTATGACCAAGGAGGCGAAGGAAGGGATAAGACTTCATATCCAGAGACTCTTACAATTGGGCATTTTGAAGCCCTGTCAATCAGCATGGAATCCTCCCTTGCTGCCGGTCAAGAAACCTGGTACAAATGACTATAGGTCGGTCCAGGACCTGAGAGAGGTAAACAAAAGGATAGAGGACATTCATCCTACTGTACCTAACCCTTACAATTTGCTCAGCACCTTGCCTCCAGGACGTATCTGGGTACACCGTACTTGATTTAAAAGATGCCTTTTTCTGTTTGAGATTGAGCCCTCAGAGCCAGAATCTTTTTGCCTTTGAATGGAAAGGTCCAGAGTCTGGGTACTCGGGACAGCTGACCTGAACCAGGCTACCACAGGGATTTAAAAATTCCCCCACCTTGTTCGATGAGGCTCTACACCAGGACCTGGCGACTTTCAAGTTAACCACCCAGATGTGACCCTCCTCCAATATGTAGATGACCTGCTCCTGGCAGCGAGAAGTGACTTACTTGGGGTATCTTCTATGAGGGGGCCAGAGATGGCTGACTGAGGGACGCAAACAGGCCGTGGCTCTCATACCTCCGCCCTATAGTGCTAAGAAGCTGAGAGAGTTCCTAGGGAGTGCAGGCCTCTGCCGCCTCTGGATACCGGGGTTTGCAGAAATGGCAGCCCCGTTATACCCCCTCACAAAGGCCAATGCTCCCTTCACCTGGGGAGAGAAGGAACAACAAGCCGTTGATAACATCAAGAAGGCTTTATTGTCAGCCCCCCCCCCCCCCAGCACTGGGCCTCTCGGACATGAAAAAGCCATTCACCCTATACGTGGATGAACGGGGAGGTATAGCAAAAGGAGTCCTAACCCAACAATTGGGCCCCCGGAAAAGACCGGTAGCCTACTTTTCCAAGAAACTGGATAATGTAGCGTCAGGATGGCCTCCTTGTGTCTCTGCATGATAGCCGCGGTAGCAACCCTGGTCAAGGACTCTGATACGATCACACTGGGACAACCTCTCACAATAATGGCCCCACATGCTATAGAGACAGTGACCCGACAGCCCCCTGACCGGTGGCTCTCAAATGCGAGAGTCACCCACTACCAGGCTACGTTGCTGAACCCTGAGCAGATCCGTTTTGGGACCCTCACTTCCCTCCACCCAGCCACTCTGCTCCCTGAGAGAGGAGCAGAAACTGCCGTGGCGCACGACTGCCACCTAGTGTTGGCCGAGACTCACGGCACTCGAGAAGATCTGACAGATCAGCCACTTCCGAGAACGTAGACTTCACTTGGTTCACAGAGTAGCTCACAGGAGAAGCTTCCTGCAACAGGGAGAACCGAGGGCAGGTGCAGCCGTGGTGGATGGCACCAACGTGATCTGGGCAAGGGCTCTAACCCCTGGGACCTCGGCCCAGCGGGCTGAACTAGTGGCCCTCACACAGGCCCTGAAGGCAGCTAGAGGTAAGGCAGCTAATATTTATACTGACAGCTGGTATGCGTTTGCCACGGTGCATGTCCATGGGAAGATAGATTGCAGGAGAGGATTACTAACATCTGTGGGAAAGGACATTAAAAACAAGCAAAAGATCTTGGATCTCTTAGAAGCCCTTCATCTGCCCAAGAGACTGAGTATTACACATTGTCCGGGACACCAGGAAGGAGATGGATGACAAGGTAGCCCGGGGAAACAGAATGGCCAATGAAACAGCCAAGGCTGCCGCTCTAGGTGAGCAGATACTCACCCTAAAAGAGCCTAGAGAGCAGCCCCAAAACCCAAGATATAAATACTCAGATAGAGATCTGGACATTGTTCAACAGAAAGGGGTACAATATGATAAACAAGAAGGAGCTTGGAGACTTCAGGACAAAACAGTCCTACCCTAAAAGATGGCTAGCATGCTAGTGACTGACCTCCACCACCTGACCCACCTAGGACACAAAAAGCTCAGAGAGCTACTACATAGGGAAGAACAGTTCTATTTCATACCTAACCTAAGCTCCCTGATTAAGCAGGTTACAGGATCCTGTGTTCCTTGCGCCAAGGTAAATGCCAGTCGTCGGACATTGCCAGAAGGAGTCAGAGTTCGAGGATCCTGCCCAGGAACAAACTGGGAGGTGGACTTCACTGAGACCCGCCCAGGACGATATGGAGCTAAATATCTCTTAGTCTTTATTGACACGTTTTTGTTATGGGTGGAAGCTTTCACTACAAAGAAAGAAACGGTACAGGTGGTGGTCAAGAAGATCTTAGAAGAGATTTTTCCCTGTTTTGGCCTGCCCAAGGCAATAGGGTCAGATAATGGCCCTGCCTTCATTTCCCAGGTAAGTCAATTGGTGGCCAGAATTTTGGGGCTGAGGTGGAAATTGCATTGTGCTTATCAACTCCAAAGTTCAGAACAGGTAGAACCTACCAATAGAACCCTCAAAGAGACCCTCACTAAATTAGCGATGGAGACTGGCACTAGAGACTGGGTCAAACTCCTCCCCATGACCTTTTTCCGGGTTTGGAACACCCCTGCTTTCTTTGGATTAACCCCCGATGAAATCCTCTATGGGGGCCTGTAGCAGGAATCTTAAAAGTTCTTATTAATAAAATCAAACCTGAGGTGAGTTATTGGGGTCCATGCTGGTAGATCAGAGAGACAGAACAAGCCACAGCTATCTCACCTCGCTGGATCCTCAGCTGGTCTTGTCTCCTCAGACTGGAGGCCTCTGAGTCCTCATCCGGAATGGGTCTCAGCTGAATTACTGCTCAAAAGCCTGAATGCTTAACCAGCCACATGCTTAACCAGCCAAATGCCTCTAGATTCTGGTCCTCATGCCTTATATATCTTTCTGCTTTCTACCACCACTCCCTGGGATTAAAGGCTGGCTTTCTGGGATTAAAGGCGTGTGTCACCATGCTTGGCTATTTCCAGTGTGGCCTTGAACTCACAGAGATCCAGAGGGATTTCTATCTCTGGAATGCTAGGATTAAAGGTGTGAGTGCCACCATTTTCTAGCCTTTGTATCTAGTGGCTGTCTGTTCTCTGACCCCAGATAAATTTATTAGAGTACACAATATTTTGGGGAACACAATACCACCACAGAGGCCCTCTCCCAATAGCAGACTTATTGGGACCTGACATAGATTCCTTTGCTACATCCCCCAGTCTCCAGGCACTCCTGAGGGCCCTACAGCTCATCCAGAACCAAGTCTAGAAACGGCTAGCAGCTGTGTATCAGTCCAAACCATCTAGTGTAACTCATCCCTTCCAGATTGGAGACTGTCTACGTTTGCAGACATCAGACTAAGACCCTGGAACCTCGCTGGAAGGGACCTTACACCATATTGCTGACCACCCCAACAGTTGTCAAGGTTGACCGGATTGCTGCTTGGATCCACACCTCCCACATCAAGTTGGCACCTGCTGAGGTCAACGAGGACCCTACGACCCCGAGATGGAAGCTTCAGCAAACTCAAAACCCTCTAAAGCTCAAAATTGTGCATGCCTGACACTGGTCTTCATAATGGGGACGACTGGGACACTGTCTATAAACAACCCCCATATACCAGGAACAACTATCTGGACCCTAACTGTTGCGGGTACTGATGTTGTTCTGGCTACTAAATCTTTCATCGGCCCATATGGAGTTGGATGTCCAAATGAAATGGAAGCAGACCTCAAAAAGATCCTCGAAACTCTAGGTGAAAAGATTCATTGGACTGGTGATTGGTATGTTTGTCCTGGGAACAAAAACACCTGCCGCTCGGGATGTAACTCCCCACAACAATTCTACTGTGATAAATGGGGTTGCGAGACATCGTCTTTTGGTAGAATAGCAGGAAGATGGGGCACAAAGCAAGGTAATGACCCCCTTTTGATTGAATGGAAAGATTGTGGGCAAATTTGTTATCCAGGCCGGGGTAAAAACAATCTCCGACTGAAATTTAATTGTACAGACCCCTCCAATGTGCCAGGAACCTGGGGGTTATGGCATTACACCCCATGGAATATGATTGGGGAGTCCTCATCACTCTTTCCCATCGATTCATGCCCTCAATCCCTCCACAAGTCTTAGGGCCGAATAAGGTATTAGAACAAGAGACACTCCCATGGGGTCGACCCCCAGATCTACTCTGAAGAAGGATTGTATGATCCAGGGGGGTCATGACAGGGAACCCACAGAGACAGCTCATGGACTCTGGACCAACAGAGAGCCTCCATGGGACCGACCTAGGCCCTCTACATGTGACAGTTGTGTAGCGTGGTCTCTTTGTAGAGCTCCTAGCAGTGAGATCAGGACCTGTCCCTGGCCCTTAGCTGGCTTTTGGGAACCTGTTCCCCTTGCTGGATTTCCTGGCCCAGCCTAGAGGAGGAGCTCGGTCCTGCCTCGATTTGGCATGCCAGGCATTGCTCAAGTCCATGGGAGGCCCGCCCCTTTCTAAATTTGGAGGAGTGGAAGGCGATGGGGGGATTGGGAGGGGAAACTGCGGTCCGTATATAAAATAAATGGAAAAAGTTATTTAAATAAAATAATAATAATAATGATAATAATGATAATGATGATGATGATGATGATGATGATGATGATAATAATACAAAAGCTTGGTTAAATGGAATGGCTTCCCAGGGGAAATTATATGCCCCTTTCCTCTCCTTAGCCCTTTGGCCATAAACGACCCAGAGGTCAGGGAGGTAGAAAAGCAGCCGAGCCCAGGGAGCTGTCCTCCAGGTGGAAGGATGTGGTGGCAAACTCCAGTGTTCCGCCCGGGTTAAATTGTGGAAGTTCAGACTAAGAACACGGCTCCTGGGGGAAAATCGCCTTCACTAGGAACTCTTCCCTAACAGATACGAGGAACACAGTCCCGGTGTAGTAAAGACTTGACAAGAATAACTGGCTGATGGTTTTTCTTCATGAAAATACGTTTCTTTAAAAAGCTTTCCAGTGTAACATACAAAAGCAGGGAAGTTTACCTTAAAGTATGAGGTATCACATTCATAGCCTACTCACCTAATTATGATTATAATAATAATAATAATAATAATAATAATAATAATAATAATAATTGGTTTTTCTGAGACAGGGTTTCTCTGTGTAGCTCTGGCTGTCCTGGAACTCTGTAGACCAAGCTGGCCTCGAACTCACAGAGATTACCTGCCTCTGCTCGGATTAAAGGTGAGCACCAGCACCACCACACTCAGCTTGTAATTAAATTTTTTTGTATGAGTCCCATTTTTTTAATTTATGTGACAGAAAAATTAAAACTTAACAAAATGCATATTGAAAACACCAGAGTAGGAAAAGTATTAAGATATATTTAGCCGGGCGGTGGTGGCGCACGTCTTTAATCCCAGCACTCAGGAGACAGAGCCAGGCGGATCTCTGTGAGTTCGAGGCCAGCCTGGGCTACCAAGTGAGTTCCAGGAAAGGCGCAAAGCTACACAGAGAAACCCTGTCTCGAAAAACAAAAACAAACAAACAAACAAAAAAAAGATATATTTAAATCAAAATTTTAAGTGCTAAAAGTACTGACAGTGTTTGCTTACAATTAATTCTTAAAGCAGCATTTGACTTTGTTTACAAACACAGCAGCAGGTGATAAAAATCTACATCTTTCAGCCGGGCGGTGGTGGCGCACGCCTTTAATCCCAGCACTCGGGAGGCAGAGGCAGGCGGATCTCTGTGAGTTCGAGGCCAGCCTGGTCTACCAAGTGAGTTCCAGGAAAGGCGCAAAGCTACACAAAGAAACCCTGTCTTGAAAAACCAAAAAAAAAAATCTACATCTTTCGATTGCTTATGGTTCACACTACTACAAATCTGTGTGTCTCAAACCGAGGTTCAGGAAGCTTACCTTAAGGTGTAGACAGGTTGTCATTACTCAGTGGATGGAAAAATCACAGTCTCAAGAAAAATGTTACAGAAAGCCTTTATACTGCACTGACGAGAAGTCGAGTTGACTTAAGCAGCGAGTGAGTATCTGTTCTTCAGTGACAGGCTGTGCAGTTCCTTCAGAAGAGCAAGGAAGGCTATGCGTTTGAAGGTTGGATCAGTCTAGTTATGTTCTCAGTCAGAAATACCCCAGTCTGCCAGTCCTCGCTAGTGTCTCATTTTGTGATTGTAATCACTTTCTGAATGGTATCTTTTCCGCCCCTCTTCTTTACTTTCTACATTGTGGTCAAAACGAGCTTTTGAAGAAAAAACGTGTTCCGTTTGCTTCATCCCTCACGAAACACGCAGAGCGTCTGCACGTCAATAATAATTTGATTTGTCCTTCACAATTTGGCATCTTCTCTTATCAAAGCTGTTGTTTTAACTTCAGTACCAGTGGCTGTGCCTTAATTTACTGATATTTCAGCCAGCAATTGCAACTCTACAGTTACCAGCCTGTTTCTTTAAGCAGCAGCCTGGATGCTCAGGCCATAGCCTGGAGGGAGTTCTGTTCCCCCAAGTACTGGCTCTGTCACTTTGGTTAAAGGTAGCTTTAGCTATAGCTCTATCATTCTACGTACAAATAAGACTCAAGATTCAAAGGCTGGGGTGAAAACCTGCTAGCTCAGAGAGGCTGGGCTGCAACTAGATAACCTTCTCTCCTTTCTGACATCTCCGAAGGACCCGTGCTTCCGTTTTGCCAAACCAGATTTCCACGAAGTTTGAAGACAGATTCTATCTTCCTATTCCACCATGTGACTCTTCATTTACACTGGAAAAAAAATAGTGAAGCCAAAGCTGCTATCATAATTCTACTGTATTTTTCCCCAAGCCAGAGTTTGAGTGCAAGGCAGGGAGAGGCCGAGGTCCATCGTAATTGTTAGTTGTTGCTGGATTCTGAAATTGCTAAGCAACAAAGCTGGCCAATTCTAAACCTGGTTAAAGACCATCACAAAAGGGAGGAGGGGGCTTGTTCAGAAGGTTCTATCTCGAATTTGAAAACAGCGCTCCAGTGAGTGCACACATGGTGTTGTACACATACTTCCAGCTAACTGATTGCACCACTGGAGCATCCACAGCATACTTCCAGTCACTCATCACACAGCCTACACGGAACATCCAGTGTTTGCTAGACCACAGTACTGGTGCACACCCGACATGCATTCAGATTCTCTCTTCTATCTCTTGTATTCTGTTGGTGATGTTTGTATCTGTAGTTCCTGTTCACTTACCTAGATTTCCCATTTCTAGAATTTCCACAGTTTGTGTTTTCTTTATTGCTTCTATTTCCACTTTTAGGTCTTGAATAGTTTCATTCATTTCCTTCAACCATTTGTTTTTTCTTGGCTTCTTGACATTCTTTAAGGGATTTATTGATTTTCTCCATTTTTTTATTGTCTTCCTTGATTTCTTTAAGGGATTTATTCGTGTCCTCTTTAAGGACCTCTATCATCTTCATAAAGTTGGTTTTAATGTCGTTTCCTTCAGCTGTGTTGGAGTACTCAGGGCTTGCTGTAGTGGAATGAGCTCTGGTTTTACAGGTCTAGGTGCTGATTTGTGGGTTTGTCTTTGTTGGGTGGGTGTTTCCTTTCTGGTCTTCTGGCTGTCGTGGCCTGTGGTTGAGTAGAGGGTCTCCATCTGCATTGGAGGCTGGACTTCTGATAGCCTGGATGGCCTCTGCATTAGCAGGCAGTTTGCCACCCAAGTTTGGGGCTAGAGTTCTGGCTAGGTGTGTGGCCTCTGATACTCCTCTAGAGTTCAGGATGCTGGCCTGGCTTCTGGTAGGGTAGGATGCTTTTGCCTGGTTTTTAGGGAGTTGGCCAGGTCTCTGGGGTTCGGGATGCTGGCCTGGTCTCTGGTGAGATAGGAGGCCTCAGTCAGAGGTGTGGGCTGGGATATGGCGATGAGAAGGGAGGTGTAGTTGGAATTATGCAGAACAAGCTACTTACTCTTTTTTTTTTTTTTTTTCTTTTTCGAGGCAGGGTTTCTCTGTGTAGCATTGTGAACTCACTCTGTAGCCCAAGGCTGGCCTTGAACTCACAGAGATCCGCCTGGCTCTGCCTCCTGAGGGCTGGGAATAAAGGCGTGCGTCACCACCGCCCGGCGCTACATCTCTGTATGTAAACCAACAGCAGGTATTTGAGAATTATTTTCTAAAAGTAACTGTTAGTATCCCTGTGTGCCCTTGCGTCTGTTTTCACTTAATTCTCTGTGATAATACACTTTGTTATGTTGTAGATCTAGGCTGGGAAACAGAAAGATAACAAAGAAGACAAGTCATCTCTCTAAGAGGCTGAGGAGCACCAGAAACAAAAGTTTAAAGATTCCCGCTGGTGCGAACGGAAGACGGGCAGATACACTGGAGACTGCGGAGTAAGTGCATCCACCCACCCTGGTCCAAAGGCCCTGTGGGTCACCTGTCCTCTCCCTCCCTGGCCTGGGTAAAGGGAGCAGTGCCCAGCACGGTGGGTCCAGTGCAGCGCTGCAGAGGACTCTTCATGACCGAGGAGGAGAGGTTTGGGAGGGTAGATAACATTATAGAAACGAATTCACGTTACCTTTAACCTATGGGGAGGGTAGATAACATTATAGAAACGACTCCCTTCACTTTAACCTGTGGGGAGGGCAGTTAACATTGTAGAAATGACTCCCTTCACCTTTAACCTGTGGGGAGGGCAGTTAACATAGAAACCATTCCCTTCACCTTTAACTCGTTATTCTGGCATGCTCTTCTATTGGTTGAAATTATGCTTCATGGCTGAGCATAGTACATGGGATGCCTCTGTATTCCAGCACCTGGAAGGCAGAGTCAAGAGGACTAAAACTTTGAAGCCTGCCAGTTTCTACTTGTGAGACTTAGTGTTTCAGTTTGTTTTAAAGGAAAAATAATAAAATAGCTATGTGTCCTTACACATGAATAAAATTTAACCTCAGCATCATTTTGTAAATCATATAAAATCCATGTTTGTGATTGGATACATATGGATTTCTTGTTAAGTTTGTCCTCTCCTGCTCCTCTTCTCCTCCCTCCCGTGTGTGTGTGTGTGTGTGTGTGTGTGTGTGTGTGCCCGCCCTTCATCTGCCCCGACCCTCACTTCAGGGCAGGTCTCACTCTGAAGCCCAGGCTGTCCTTGAACTCACTATGTAAGCCAGGCTGGCCTTAAGTTCATGGAATCCTCCTGACTCAGCCTCCCAAGTGCTTACGGGTGTAAGCTACAATACCTGGCCATCTAGGCATTTTAAATTAATGAAAAACCCCACTCTGCCATTGAAAGAGGTCTTGGTGTAGGGACAGAATGCACCCAGACACCAAATTCTCAGCACAAAGGAGATTTGTTATCCCAGAGGGGACAAGCTGTGGTGGTGAGGGGGTGGGGAGTTGTGTGTGTAGGCGCTGCCTCTGGATCAAAGACAGAAGTATTTTTTTCTTTTTCTTTTTCAGTAGTGATTTTTAAGGAGAGAAAGGGGAAGTCTGTGTTAGGATGAATGGGTAAGTTCTGATTGGACATGTTAGCCAGTGTAGCCAAGTAATGGATTTTGATGACTGGACCTTGGTGTTTGAATATCTGGACTTGGAGTTTTCGTCAGATATAAGGAAGTGGCCAAATAAAGGACTGGATCTTGGGGGCTAGCGTTAGGAGTGTGACCTAACAGGTTAGCGAGGGAGAGGAAAGGGGGTGCCGCGTTGGCCACGCTCAGATCTGTTAGAGTCCTTCGGCCATTACAGTTTTCTCTATGAAATAATGAGCCCTGCCCTGGACAGCATTTTCTTGTTGTAATTTTTTTTTTTTTTTAAATAGGTATGTCTGTAGGATCATGCTTTAGAAAAGGAAATCCAGGAAAAAATACTCAACAAATTCTTACCTTGATAAAATTTCCAAGTGATTCCTGGTCCTTAATATTAGTAAAAACTCAGTCTCCAAGATTCACGATGAAGTCACTTCATGGGCGGCAGGATGGAGCATGGGGTGTCACTCTAACTTTAGGTCTGCTTGGAGCTTCAGGTTATTGTGATGAGTGTCTAAAAATCGTCTGCTTTTTCCTCCCCAAGCTGTGTTGGTCGTGGTGTTTCTTCACATCAATAGTAACCCCAACTGAGACCCACCCAACATTTAAAGCTGAATCACCCAAAGATGTCCAAAAGAGTCTCTTGTGGAAACAAACTCAGATGACCTGCTGGGTGTAGCCAGGAGAGTGCCCTCGAGGAGCTGTGGGTGGCCCTTGACCATGAGGTCCAAGTCTCGACTCCTGGTCTCAAAGGAAGCCTGGCTTTGTTCTGTATGTGCAGATGCTTTCCTAGGTAGATTGGAGGAAGCAGAATTATGGATATAAGATAAAAAATTGAATCTACTTTAAAAAAAGGAACTACTTGTTTTAAATAGGATAAGCAATGAAATTTTTTTTTTGTCTGAGTTTATCAAATGTTACTGGACTGGACATTGTTATATATTAATGGAGTTTTTTGTCTGAATCTGTCAAATGTTAATGGACTAGACATCGTTAATGTAATCTTGACTGTGTATATTGTATATACTTAATGGATATAATTTTTCATGTATTAGTTATAAGCTTTTTTAAATTTTTGACAAAATAAGGGGAAATGTGGTGGTATTGTGTTCCACAAAATATTGTGCACCCTAATAAACTTATCTGGGGTCAGAGACAGAACAGCCACTAGATACAAAGGCTAGAAAATGGTGGCACTCACACCTTTAATCCTAGCATTCCAGAGGTAGAAATCCCTCTGGATCTCTGTGAGTTCAAGGCCACATTGGAAATGGCCAGGCATGGTGACACACGCGTTTAATCCCAAGAAGTGAGCCTTTAATCCCAGAGAGTGATGGTAGAAAGCAGAAAGGTATATAAGGCATGAGAACCAGAAACTAGAAGCATTTGGCTGGTTAAGCATTTGGCTGGTTAAGCTTTCAGGCTTCTAGCAGCAATCCAGCTGAGATTCATTCTGGATGAGGACTCAGAGGCTTCCAGTCTGAGGAAACAGGACCAGCTGAGGAACTGGCAAGGTGAGGTGGCTGTGGCCTGTTCTGTCTCTCTGATCTTCCAGTGTTCACCCCAATACCTGACTCAGGTTTGATTTTATTAATAAGAACTTTTAAGATTCATGCTACACAGAATACTTGCTGCTGTGCATTGTCATGGTTTTAGGAAAATCTGTGGATATGGAGTCTGAAGTAAGGGCTTCTTCAGCAGAGCAAGTTAGTCATGGACTGAAATAAAATCACTCAGATCCTGGTTGATCATGGATACTGCATTGTTTCAGGAGTTCTGCAGTTAATTTTTAATTTTCCTCTGGATTTACCCATATCTTTTCCCTCAGCCTTGTTAATAACTGGGTCACTGTGATCTCTGTCAGATCAAGTTGATTTTCAAATTTCTAGATCAGAGAGGAGTTTACTGTTTCCCATCCAAGCACATATCCCGCATAGACATATTCATATGGGACAGTACGTTAGGGTAAAGGGCAATGTGGTGTTAGATCCCCCAAGATTTGCATATATTCTAAATAGTTTGAGTGCCAGTCGGAACCATTCCTCTTTTATTTCCTAGTCATTATTACAAGATTGCTTTAGAGTTTTCTGTTCTGCAGGATTCTAGAAGCCTGAAGTGTGTGAACCCTGGCTTGCACTTAGGATTGGTAGCAGGTAGCACCTGACTTAAGTTACTGCCTTTCAGCTTCTGCTTTCTTCCATTACATATGAGGATGCTAGACTGATGGAAGCAGTTTGTAACCCTGAGTGTTCAATATTTAATGAATTATGCTATAATCTTCCATCACAAGCATATCAGTGGTCTTTAATAACGGTAGACTGCTGAATGAATAACTATAGAGTCAGAGATTGGAAGCTCTTAAAAATGACTTACCTTTTCCAGGTGTGGTGATAATATACACCTTTATTCCTAGCACTATGGAGGCAGAGGCAGGATGATCTCTCTGAGTTTGAGACCAGCCTGAGTTCCAGAAAATTCAGAGATCCAGAGCTATACAGAGAAACCCTGTCTCTTAATATATATATATATATATATATATATATATATATATATATATAGAGAGAGAGAGAGAGAGAGAGAGAGAGAGAGAGAGAATCCTTAAACCAGGCATGGAGGTAAATGCTTTTAAACTCAATCCTTGGGAGGCTGAGGCTGGCATTCACTTTGAAAAACTCCAAGTATAGGCCAGTCCACATGGATAGTTCTATCCCATCCATGGTTACATAGTAAGACCCTTTCTCAAAAACAATCAACAAAACAAAACACAACACAATAAAACAAAAAGAAATCCCTCTCCCAAAAAACATAGAGCTTGATAAAAAATGACTACCCTTGCTATGTGTGGTGGCCCAAGCCTGTAATCCCAGCACCAGGGAGACTACAGCAGGATTGTGAGGTGGGGGCTACCTAGATAAAAATAATAGAACTTGTCACAAACCAACTAGAGTGATCACCCCAAAATCTCTGTAATCATGATAGCTTTATCTGTCTTCCCCTTATATTATCCTTCTAGGATTTCAACATTTCCTTAGGCTCTCCTTTACCTTTCTGAAACTTCACAACTCTGACCCAGGTATAGGTTTTGTCTCTGAAACACTTTTCTTTCAAATCTCATGAAATAGAGAATATTGGGATGAGGTGACCATTTCCCCAGATTGCCTTGAGAAACACCATAGTAAACTATTTCAGAAGACAGGCTTTGCATTCAGATTGAGGTGGGATGTGCCCCTAGTCTTCTGGTAAAATAGCATCATTACAGGAGCAATCACTCACCTTAGCTTTGATTTTGTCCATACATATGGTGGAATTTTGCTCCCTGCTGCATCCTTCTAGGGTAAGACTAAAATCAATTACTTCACTTTATGTTAGCTCACAGCCTGGCAAATCCAACAATGAGGTGGTTTGTTGTAATTATTAATATTGCCTCCTAATGGGACAGGCTTCTAAATAATGAAGTTGACTTACATGTGTGCATGATATTGTGAGTTCAAACAGGAAAACGTTAAAGGTGGGTATAGAAAAGAACACCTTGCTCCCAAAGCAAAACACTATTAGAGAGTTAACAGAAAAAGTCAAAAGAAAATGATGGCCAGTGTTGAGATTATTGGAAAACATTTCATGAACAAATTTGTGAAAGTAATCTTCCTGATGGTGCCATAATATTAACAGGTGGAACTGGAGTGATAAAAGAGTTTTTATTTTTCTTTCCTTTTCTTCTTCTTCTTTTTTTTCTCCTGGGACAGTGTTTTTCTATGTATCCCTGGCTGTCCTGGAATTCCCTTTGTAAACTAGGTTGGGTTCGAACTAAGAAATCTGCCTGCCTCTTCTTCCTGAGTGCTGGCATTAAAGGTGTGAGCCATCAGGCCTGGCTTTCATGGTTTTTCTTGACACTTTGAAAAAGTACTTCCATTTGTCTAAGCTTTTTAGAGACACAAAATGAAACCTCAGGGGAGACCCACCCCAGGGCTGTCTCGTGCTGAACATGGGGACAGAGATGCTTCAGCATTTGTGAGGAAACAGCCTGTAGACTGGTCCCCAGAATTTCTGGTATCAGAGTTGAGATTGTTTCCTTTTAAAGAAATCACTTACTATACCCCAGTGAACTGCAGGGCTGGGGGATTCAGGGGAAGGAGTCCCAGGTCGTATTTGCACTTTCAGGATTCCTGTGGTTCTCAGCTCGAAGGAAGCACCGCACAGACATCAGTTGTCATCATCACATGTCAGGAAGCTGCAGTCGGCCTCTGAAGTGCAGCTTTCCTTATTCCTCCTTAGCTATTACATTCGCTTGACTCAGAAGTTATCCCAGCAGTCAAGTTTCTGTAACCAGTTTCCGGTTTCTCCAGACCCGTCCTCCTCTGCCCACAGTGCCAAGGTATGACCCAGCTCAGGGCCCCTCTTCTGAGTCACAGAGTAGGTGGTCACTGCTTCTTCCTCCTTGGGTCCTTCTTTAAACACCAGCACAGAACAGTTATGGAGATTACTGAGGATTGTGTCTTCTCACTAAGTTCCAGCCAGGGATCTGGACAGATGAGAGTCACCTTGCTGTATCTACACCACAGGCACTTCAAGGTCATTGGTGTATTTGGTACTTTTATTCCTTGAACACTAAACTACAAATGGGACTCAAAATCTTGACTGGATTTGAATCCCACCACCCCCACTTCAAAAAGCCAAGAGCCTCATATACAGCTTTAAGGGAACTTGTACAACTCATCTGCCTTACCAATGCTTCTCTCTGTCACATACTGTCCCACCTAGGAGGGCCTTTCCGTGCCAAGTACTGTAAACAACTGTGGGCACAGGGCTAACAGTAGAGGTGAGAGAAGTATCCCTAATCCAGAAGCGAGAGCAGTGCTGGGCTGGCCTGGGAGGTGGCTTCTGGTCACTGGTCCTGTCCTGGGTGGAGCCTCTTGGCCACTGTCCTGGTCTAGGAGGAGGCTCCAGGTCACTGTTAACCCTATTTTTCAGATGTGAATCAATGAGCATTACTAAGTGATATACTTTGCACAAAAAAGAGGCTAAAAACTCTTGTGCCATAAATAAAAGAATGAAGAACTCTGAGATCTACTGTGATACCCTTGAAGTGAACGTGAATTGGGCTTGGGATTCAGCATCTGAAGATTATTAAGAGAGCATTTTGAAGAAGGAGAGAATGTATGAACCAGAGGAGTAATGGAGTTTTGTGGTGGGTCTCTTTCCTTCAGGAGTGACATGTCCTGTCTTAGTTAGGGTTTCTATTGCTGGGATGAAACACCACAAACAAAGCAAGTTGGGGAGGAAAGAGTTTATTGGGCTTACACTTCCACATTGCTATTCATCACTGAAGGAAGCCAGGAGAGGAACTCAAAAGGGGCAGGAACCTGGAGGCAGGAGCTGATGCAGAGGCCATGGAGGGGTGCTGCTTACTGGCTTGGTCATCATGGAGGCTGAGCCTGCTTTTGTATAGAACCCAGGACCATCTGCCCAAGGTTGACACCACCCAGAAAGGGCTGGGCACTACCTCCATTAATTACTATTCAAAAAAAAAATAAACAAAAAACCAAAATGCCCTGCAGCTGGATCTTATGGAGGCATTTTCTCAATTTAGGTTTTGCCTTTCAGTTAGCTCTAGCTTGTGTCAGGTTGAATGAAAGCAGCTGGTGCATGGCCATTGGCCACCATGAAGCAGAGACTGTGTGTCCCACAGAATACCTTCGGCTAAGTCACAGCAATGAAGTAAGTGGATTATATAGTGGCAGCTTGCCCTGGGGTACTGGTAATGAGCCACTTACAGTGTCATGGGCGGGGGTTGTGATTGTTTTCACACCTTCCCCTGAGATTCCAGTCTCCACTTCTTCCTGCCATAGCTGCATATTGGCTTGGGGAGTACACAGGAGGCAGAATGAATGTAAGAGCCAGAGGGGACAGGACACCAAGGAAACAAAGCCTTCTAAATCAACATGATCTACATCAAAGCTCACATGGACTCACAGAGGCTGAGGCAGCATGCACAGGCCTGCACAGGCCTGCACAGGTCTGCACCAGGTCTGCACAGGCCTGCACAGGTCTACACAGGCCTGCACAGGCCTGCACAGGTCTGCACCAGGTCCTCTGCATTTATAGTGTGGGGTTCCTGAAAGTGCAAACAAGTGGGTCTCTGACTCTTTTGTGCCTTCTGTTGGGCTCATTTCCTTCTGTTGGTTTGTCTCATCTAACTTTGATGTGATGGTTTTTGTTTTGTCTTACTATATTTTATTTTATTATGTTTAAAAAGGAAATGAATGAATGAATGAGGGCCTAGCCATGAGGCTGAGGGTAAACAGCTGAACTGCTGCTGTTGTACCTGCTGGGAGAGGAAGGATTGGTTTTCTTCGGTGGAGTGACAGGTGGGAAAACAACCAATCCAGGGCTGGCTTCATGTTCAGGAGTGGTTGACCAACAAATGATGAACTCCACAGTGGTGTGTGTGTGTGTGTGTGTGTGTGTGTGTGTGTGTGTGTGTGTGTGTTTATTGGTTTTATTTGGTTATAGTTTTTTGTTTTTGTGTGTGTGTGTGTGTTGTGTTTTGGGGGTTTTGTTGTTGTACTGGGTTTTGGTTTTGTTTTTGAGAAAGAACTGAAGTTTGGTGGTTAGGTGAGGCACCTGCCGTACTCCATTTTGTTTCTGGGACACCATTTTAAGTCTGTAGCTAAGTTAAGCTTCTGTTAACGGTAGAACTTAAGTGTCTATGTTTCAGAGCTGGGCCATGCCCCACCTCATAACCATGAAACGTTCTGTAACCCACATTCCAAGATTTCCTTAATGGCTTTATAAACTCTTAACTGCTTGGTCTCTCTTCTGTAACCACACTGGCTTGAAAAAATCCTCCACCTTGAGGTTTTGTCCAAAAAAAGAGGTATGGAAAATTGGGGGTGGTCTTATGAAGCCTGCCTTAGGGGGACACAGCTGCCGATTTGGCTCTGCGGTGTACACGAGTAAAGCTTGCTATGATTTGGTTATGATTTCTCCTCACTGTCAGTGAGATTAGCACTGGGGAGAGGAGAGGCTCTGCAGGATTTGGAGGAGTGCAGGGATGTGATCAAAGTATAGTTAAATTTGACAACTGTTTTTTTTTAATTTGTCTGTTTTTTTTTGAGACAGGGTTTCTCTGTGCAGCACTCACTGTCCTGGAACTCACTCTGTGGACCAGGCTGGTCTCAAACTCATAGAGATCCACCTGTCTCTGCCTCCTGGAGAATTGTTTTAAATAATAAAAAACAAAATTAAAACAACAACAACAACAACAACAACAAAACCCCAAATCATATGCAGGTAGTTTCTGAGGGCTGTGTGCTGCACACCACACACTGAAGGCTCTGTTCTCTTTTGTATTTAGCTTCCACTTATTAGTAAAATCACGTGGTGTTTGTCTATATTCAGCTGACCTATTTCATTTAGCATACTGTCCCACAGGTCCATGCTAGTGATGAGCAGTGCATCCAGCAGAAGGAAATGGTGATATTGTTTATACTAATCCATCTGTCAGATCTCGTGTGATTTACCTGAAGGGCATAACTGAATCCCATGTTCAGGTGCCTTCACTGTCCTCTACTTATTTAGAATTTTCATCATGTATAAAAATTTTAATTTGGGCTCTGATCAAGATTTTGTTTTATTGTTTCTGAACATACTCTGACTTTTAGAGAGAAGTTGAATAGAGAAACTTTGTGCCACTGAAGTCCAGGCCATCCATGGTCACGCTGTGTCGACAATTACATGTCTCTTGTCTATCTTATTTTTAAAATTTTTTAAATTATTTTAAAACCCCCATATATATTTTTAATGTTGAATAATCTCTTCCTGATTCAGATTAAATATATCTTTCTATCATATTCTTACATCGCTTCTTTTTGAGTTAAATTACACAGGCTGATTTAGAAAGTGTTTGATTTGGCTGGTCATTTATATCAATTACTTAGAAAAAGACTTTCACAAAAGAGCTGTGAGACTAAGTTGAGCAATAGATGATAAGTACAAACAAGTTACATTTATGTGAGAAAGACAAGGAGCTGGAGGGATGGTTAAGAGACCTGTTCCTTTTGCGGAAGATCCCGGTTCCTCAACATCCACATCATAAGACTCATAATGGCTCTAGCTTCCAGGGACTCAATGTCCTTTCCCATCCTGTGTGGGCACCTGTAAAAATGTGGTATAAACCCATATAGACACATACATAAAATAAATCTTTATATTACAAAAATAAGGTATTTAATAAGCTACAGCACAGTGCAATATAGATCACTTAAAAGTTTTGTGTATACAGTGCAACCAAGCAAAAAATAAATCCATATTTATCATTGTAAAGATCCATGATGCACCCAGATGTTTGCAGGGGTTCTAGTCAGACATGACAGATAAGTTTTTAAAAAGTGAGACATAAACCTTCATCAAATGATTCAACAATGTCATGTTCAATCATGTATCACTAAGTATTTTTCAGAATGTGTCCATCAGAGTCTTAGAACCATGTCAATATCTTATTGTGTGGATCCAATTTGGGAAATCGAGCAGAGAATCCTTCTAAACAAATGTAGACTCAGCTCCTTTTGCAGCTCTTTGATGACAAATGGCTGGATAGTGTCGTGGAGCGCACCAGGGCATTAACAAAGAACAGCTGCGAGCCAGGCTCAGTCGGCTTCAGTCACGTGACTAGTTCATTGCAAAAAGGCAAATCCATACCTTTTCATCAGCACAGAAACTGCAGACGATATAACAGGAAACTCCACTGTGTATTTGTTTTCTAGTTTATCCCACATCTGCCATCTTTATTCCTGCAGAGAACCTTCATGAACAGACCACCAATGAAATGCTTCAGGGCGTTTAATGTCTGTGACTGGGGCGTGGGGCTTCTATGAACTGAATGCAGAGTGCACGTCCTTCTTTCCCAATTCTATAACATCTTCTCTATGGACGGATAGTTACAGACACTTGGAAGTATCCCCAAAGAGCATCGTGGTACCACCTAGTAAGCACAGTGTCAGGTACAAGAAAACAGATTTCTTGGACTAACATGATTAAATCACTATGAATTTTGATAAAATTTACCAAATTCACCTGAATGCTCCCGGTCACGGTAGTAGTAACGTGAATTCTACAAATCCTAATTAAGGTGCTGGTGAGAGAGCTTGGGAGTTAGGGGTGCTCTAGAAGACCAGCCGGGCTCGGGAGTTAGGGGTGCTCTAGAAGACCAGCCGGGCTCAGTTTCTAGCAGGCAAATTTTGTTTCAGAGCCATCTGTTCAACCCCAGTCAGTCACAGGGCATTTGATGGTCTCTTCCAGCAGCTGCAGGCTCCAGGCAGGCATTTGCTACACAGACATAAATGCATGCAAACTATTCATACACAATAAATGAATACAAATATAGACAAGTAGAAAAAATAAAATCCTTTCAAAAGGGTGGAAATACAGAGAATGAGGTTTCATTTATCAGTGTAATTTGCTAAGATCTCTCTCTCTCATCAATCAGCTCAAGGTGGTCAATCACCAGGGAGATTTCTGAGAATAAACACATGCTTGAACTGCTTTGTGGGATTTTGTATTCCCCACAATACTGCAGAACCGAGAGCTCTTTCACACTCACTGAACAGCTACACGAGAGAGACATTTTTTCAATTTCTCCCACTGAGCATGCCAACACTCAGGCAGAAGTTCATCCCTGTGAATCAGCACAAGAGGGCTAAAAGTTGCATAACCAAGGGTCATAAATTCTTGAGTATTTATAATCAAGGAATTATCCACTAAAGAGAAACTTAAAACTAGAGAAAAAGCACAGTCAGTCCAGTAGAAGAAAACAAAACAGAGCATTAGAAGGAGGACACTCTGGGCAGCTCTCAGCTCAGGGGGAGTTCTGTAGAGAAGCTTGGCCTTCTGAAGGTAGAGGACATGCTGGTGGTGCTTGTGGAGAAGAGATACCATGTAGCCACTGGCCCCTCCCATGGCTCCCTGAAACACTGCATCTCTCAGGACCATGAGAGGGAGAACAAGCCACTTTGTTTTCTGACTTTCTAGCATAAAATAACAATGGTTGTCACCATTTTCAAGCTGTGACATATTCAGGTTTATACTTGTGATGGAGTGGATTAAGTTCACACTTATTAAAGCATTGAGTATCCAAAAGAATGAAAAGAATGGAAGGATGTGACATGAAGACTTTGGTCTGAGCCTCCTCCACCCAGATGCTCTGGGACTGATGATGATGGCCTGGACCACAGTGAGGAGACTGCTGGTGCAGATGGAGAGGCCACGGGCCACCCTTGACAGGTAAACGATGATCTTACAGCCTATGTCATCTAGGAAGTTTCTCAAACCAAAAGCTGCTATTGTCTTTGGCAATCCTTTTGCAAGGAGGAGTATGATGTTTGTAAAAGCCAAGTGGATGAGAATAAGGTGTATGGGTTTCTTCTCAGGGCCTCTCCACCAACTGAACATATAATTCACAGAAACAGAAATGTTCCCCAGAGTGCCAACCATAGTCATGAAGAGAAAAACAGTATCCTTAATAAATTTCAAAACCATTTCTTCCTTCCTAGGTAGAAAAACTTGTATCCAGGATGCAAAGACTTTTTCAAGAAAGCGTTAGTAATGACAGACATGGATCTGAAAAGCACATTTTCACAATGGCATTTTCTAGTGTGCAGGAGGCAGCAATGGACAAAGGTACTGTTGCAGATTAAGGTCCCTGAAACTCTCCCTTTCCTGGTGGACTCTGGGATATTGTGTGCACTCCGATAGGTGAATTTTGTAACTGCTATCCAAAATCTAAAGTTTTTAAGAAGATTTTTTTTTTAGCTCTACACTAGCAAAATTGATTTTGTAAAATCCCCCCCCTCTCTCGTGTGTGTGTGTGTGTGTGTGTGTGTGTGTGTGTGTGTGTGTGTGTGTGTCTGTCTGTCTATCTGTCTGTCTGTCTCTGTGTAGGGTTTATCCTAGTTAACATTCTGCATAGCTGAATCGAATTCCAGTTTCTCCAACCAACATTTCTTCCTCTGTTTCTTATTCCATTTCATCATATTTCCCCACCCGACTCCCAAAGCCTGAGGCTCATGATGAATCTGTGTGCCTTCCCCACATCACCTCACAGACACGGGGAATCCCTGCTGGGTCAACACCTGTAACATATCTTAGATTTGGTACCTCACCCTCCACACTGTCTCCTCCTTTGTTTGATATTCTTTTCTTTCCTTTTTTAAAATCTTTTTTTAATTAAATTTTTTATTCATTTTCCATACCAACCACAGAATCTTCTTATTTGCATCTTGACTAATGTAACAATTTCTAGATTTCCTTTGACTTCAAAGCTTTATAACTTCTATTTATACATCTTAATATTTTGAAAGTTTTTATATTGACCATTTTGTGATTTCACTCCATATAAATGTTTACTAGTTATTTTTTTTTAAAGGTAGTCCTCAATGTCAAGTCAAATTGAATAACCTTTCCAATAGGGGCCAACAGTTAAAGCTGAGTCGTCAAAGATACCCTGAAAATTTTATGTAACTACCAGGTTGCAGCCAGGGAAGGAGTCTAGAGGAACCCTTGGTGCTTCCCAAGAGAGTGTGTGGCAGAGGGCTGTGACCCCAGTGGATGAATTCAGAGCACCTAAGGGAGCATGGGACAGCTCCGGACAAGATGCTGCTGCTGAGGTGGATGGGAGAAGGAGATTAATTACGTTTTATGTGCTACCACGAGATGCGTGCAGTTTCTGAGTTATGGGTCTTCCATATCAGCTACAAACAGCGCAGTAGTTGGGGTATACAGTTGTGAGCGGGGACCCCCATCTCAGAGTTCATGGTGCATTTGCCTCTGTGGGGCCTTGTGAGCAGCAGTTTGTCAGTTTGCTTTGCAGCTGCTTCTCCTGATTCTTCAACCTGTGTATCAGGCAGGCTGCTTTGTTCTGCATCAGTCTGAGCTGATTCCAGAACCTTAGATCTCGGCAGGATGTTTTTCTTCCTGTTCAGGGGCTCCTCCTTTCTCATTTCTCAGGGACTTATGGTAAGCTTTGAGCACCTTTTCTACAATAAGAAGAGTCTGGATGTTTTACGGGTTTGTGTGTTCTGAGTACTTGGAGTGCCTCTGTTCCCTTTGCTCCTTCCTGTTAAACTCACAGGATTGCTTTAAATGTCTGTGTCCCGATGGTCTCACCTGTGACCTTCGTCAACCTAACCTTGTTGCTACCTTTGTGTCCAGGTGGCCTCATGGCTTTAGAAATGCCAGTTATTGCCTTTCAACTAATGCCTCTGACAAAGGTGTGATCTCCTGTAGTACTGCATCCTATAAATCACAATACCATCCTAAATATCTGAACATAATGAAATATGCTCCAGACATTAGTAACAAACACATCAGCATTCACTGATGTATTTAGAATAAATATGAAGTATTTAGTCAGAGATTAAGATCTGTCAAAGTCCCTGCTATCAATTCACCCCAAGTCATGATAAAAAATATTAACACTTTTCTTGTTGTTTAATGCTTGCTTTGCTGGGGATTCCTTTCTTTTGTCTTGTAATTTTTGAGAAAGAGTCTCTGTATGTAAACCAGAATATCCTTGAAGAACAATTACCTTGTCTCAGTCTCTCTAGTGTTGATGTTACAGGAGTGTATCATGATTGTCTCCAGGTTTTGACAGACCTCTGAAAATCTTATTTATCTTATTGATTCATTTTAAAAAGGTAACTTTAGGCAAAGACCCAGCCAGAGCTCTGTCATGACCCTCAAGCCTAAGGATGGATAGCAATGCCTTAGCTTTTCTGTTCCATTTCTGTATCTCTAGGAACTAGTCTCCTTTGGTCTTTCTGGAGTCAGGGGCCAGCCTTGTAGGGCCAGAAGGAGAGCAGAGGTCCTGAGGATCACAGAGCCTCTCAACTGCTCCCTGGCTTAGTCAAAGGGAGAGACTTCTGCTTTAGTGAAACTCTCCCTGGCACAGCTGAGGGGATCGAAGATCTTACCTCCGTGAACTCACCTGGACCTCTGTGGTGCAGACAGTCTCTGGAGCAGCTCTGGGAGGTGACATTTGCCAGGTCCTATTTGTACTGTCAGGATTTGTGGGGCTCTTGGCTGCCATCAGGTAGTGCAGACTTCAAGTTTCAAGTTGTCACAGTGTTGGGGGGAAGGAAGGCCTCTGCAGGGCCCCAGTCCCTGAAGTACAGCTTCCCCCTCTCTCCACAATTACTACATCTGTTTTCCTCAGAAGTTATTTCAAGTTTAATTAAGGTTTAATTATTTTGTGAGGAAAGATGTGAGGTGAGAAAATGAACAGCTAACCATGTTTCTGTGTGTTGTACCCAGAGTCCCCCAAAGACCACAAGAGAACAAGTCCGATGCAAAGGCTAAGAGTCTTTTATTATTTCGAGTTAACTTGGGCCTCTCCCTCTGTCTGACGCAGCAGCAGAGCAGGAGAGACCCTGAGTAACAATTGGGCAGGGGCTTTATACTTTTTTTTTTTTTTTTTTTTGAGACAGGGTTTCTCTGTGTAGCTTTGCGCTTTTCCTGGAGCTCACTTGGTAGCCCAGGCTGGCCTCGAACTCACAGAGATCCGCCTGGCTCTGCCTCCCGAGTGCTGGGATTAAAGGCGTGCGCCACCACCGCCCGGCATGCTTTATACTTTTTGGGGTCGGGGATCTAGATTCCAACTCTATATAGTTACAAGCTCAGAACTGGTGCTTACTTCAGGTTAGAGATGCTTGGTTGGAACTGATTGGAGAGTTGCAGCTGCAAAGGAATTGCTTTCTCCTCTAGTAATCTATGTTATTGCATCTATTTTGCCAGCAGACCATTTCCTGTGATAGTTAGACATCCCAATTTTATCTACCTGAAACTCATTCCCTCTGACAGCCTGGCATACAATCTACAACAGCAGAAAACGTCCCCCAGGACATACCTGGTGCTTTGTTTATTATACCAGTTATGGGGTATCATATCCTTTAGGTTATGGCAGGAAATGTCTGGAACTTGTTTTTGTGCAGCTCCTAATTTTCTGGGTTTAGGGGTGAAGGGACAGTACATCCTCTGGTGTTTTCTTTTCTTTTTCTTTTTTTTTTTTGTCTGAGACAGGGTTTCTCTGTGTAGTTTTGGTGCCTGTCCTGGATCTTGCTCTGTAGACCAGGCTGGCCTCGAACTCACAGAGATCGGCCTGCTTCTGCCTCCTGAGTGCTGCCCCTTGTCTGACCCTTCTCTAAGATGGCTGCAACTCTGGTATCCTCTTATGTGTACGGAGCTTCTCACATCTCCAGACTGGTTTTCATCTTCCCAAAGATGACCAAGTCACTTGCTTCTCTGTCTTAAATCTCTTGCTAGACTGGAGTAGAATAAATGATGCTCAGCTTGGGGGGGATGAGGGGGGGTCTGTTTCCCTGAACTAGTCCCAAACATGGACCAGAACAAATTCAGAGTCCCTTGTTCTACTTGCGGCTGCCAGTTGTGAAGGTCTTTGCTGTGACTGATTATTTCATTCCTGCACATTAAATATCATATGGGACTTGAAGTCTGAATGCCCCCCCCCTTGGCCTTATTCCAAAGCAATCTTTACTTAGTATAAAACTTACTAAGGACACTTTTATAACTTATGTGTGCCCAAGAATGGTCCTTCTAAGTAACTTTTCTAGTTCCTAGGAGGCCCTTCCTATCCTGGATGCAAGGTGATATAAATAAATGTGCAGGGCTGAGATTAGGAGTGATAACATCATCACTTTGTTCTTGAAGAGAAAGCATCACTGGGTTTCCTATCGCTCAAGGAAGCTGAGTAGTGAGATTAGCATCTTCATGTATTCTGTTTGACCAACTCAATAAAATGGAAAATGAAGGATAGTTCTTGACATCAACTTCAGTCTTATGCATGCAGGTGAGCACAGATGTGCATGTGTACAAATGCGTGTGTGTGCATGCACTTGCGCATGCACTCTCACACACAGAGACACACACGTGTGCCTGTCCATTTGCCAAGATGGACCTTCAAAGCACATTCAGAGCACACACATATACACACAGGCACACATGAAAAATGGAAACTGCAAAATTTCATAATGCCACTTCTTCCTTAAGGAAATTAGGAAACAAACTGGTTAAGCAAATGGATTTATTTGTGGTTTGGCAAAATCAGGGAGAGAAAGAATCTTCCTTTCTTTCTCCCTTCTCTGTAGCAATGTGACTGAAGGGGCCTGCACATGTCAGGGTGCGCCCCTCTGGGCCCCAGATTAGGCACAGACCACCCCCAAACACCAATCTCCAAGCACAAGCGCAAACCAAACACAAAGAGATGCTTTATTAACCAAGGCAAAGGGACAAGTTGGCTGAATCTGAATCGGGCAGAAGCAGCAGCAAACAGCTTTGTAAGTGTTCGTTTTAAGAGGGAAAAGGGGTGTGTGTGTCTGTGTTAGAACGAGCTAGGATAAGTTGGTAAGTTTTGATTGAGTATTTTAATTAGGTTAGTCAAAATAAGTAATTTGGATTCCTTGACCTTGTTGTTTTGATAGTTGGACCTTGGTGATCAGCCTCAGGAATGAGTCAGTGGCCAAATAAGGGAATAGACCTTGGTGGCTAGCTTTAGGAATGTAATCTAACGGTTTAGCAAGGGAGAGGGAAGGGGGAAGGGCAGAACCTGCCAGCGCCATATTTGCCATACTTGGGCCTGTGTTTGCCATGCTCAGGCCTGCTAGCGCCCTTCAGTTACAATTTTATAACAGAAAGGAAATCCAGGAAATGTCCATGTGTCACTATAACTGTGTGAAGCTTCTCTGGGGAGGCAAGTTCCTCCTCTGGGAGTCCCTGGGAATGACTCCCAGGCAAATGGTAATTCTTTGGATTTATTGTATCAATATTCTGATAGCGAAAAGGAGGGAAACACGTCTCTCTTTAGAATATCTGCTCTTCTGCCAGGACAGTGACATCCTGACGTCCCTTTCCCCGTTGGTCTCCGGCTCATGGCTCCTGGGGATGCCAGTAACCAATAGGGAGTGCTGGGTAGCTTCCTTGATAGCCCCAGGAGCACATTGAGGGGACAGAAATATGGACAACCATTAGCTGTTCCTTCTTTATCTGTAGCTCTAGCTTCCTGGCATTGGGGTCACTGCTGGTTTTAAATAAGCAGCGCACAAGGCATGACAAAACCCAGTATCAGAGCTTTACTAGGAGGAAGTGGGAAACAGAAGAGAGCATGGCCAGGCCTGGGGCAGAGAGAGAGAGAGAGAGAGAGAGAGAGAGAGAGAGAGAGAGAGAGAGAGAGAGAGAGAGAGAGGTGGTGGGGGAGCAGAAAGAGAGGGAAGGAGTCTGTGTCCAGCTTTTTAAGGATTCCCCTGCACATGTGGGCTTATGGAGCTATGCCACACATGTGCTGATTGTGTGACCACGCTGTGTGCATTTACACAATCACACAGCACACTGATGATGTAAGACCCCCTGATTAGCTACTGAACTGCGCATGTGCAGTCATGCTGGAGTGGCAGAATCCTAACAGTCACCTCCATTATTTTTCCTAAGTAATCAAGAGGCACAAAGACACATGACGGGCACAGTGGAGTGGGAGATGGGTAACAATCTGTCATTCCAGCTTTTAGACTCTTTGGGCAGGTCTTAGATCGCCTAGTACTGATTGTGTAAAACAATGAAAACCTCTTTTTAAAAAGCCTTGAGTAACTTGAATGATTTAATATATTAGAACATTAGCGAACTGCAATCTGTGATACATACACTTTTATCACAGAGGAATGGGTGTAAACAGTAACTGATGCATTTTTCAGGGTGCCCCTTATCATTTAGCAATACCAACATCCCTGTTGAGCAGAAGTAAGGGGCTCGAACAGCAGAGCCAAGTTTTTGAAATATCCTAACATTTGGTGTTGTAGAAGCGTGTATCAAGGAAGTGAATGATTTCAGGTTTAGGGTTCAAGGGTGACACTGTGGTGGACTAACTCCTGAGGGTAAGAGTATATTAGAGAGGTATTAACACTGAGGACAGACAGCAGCTCTGAAGAGAGATCTGCCCCACAGGGCACAGTCCAGTACCAGCTTAGAGGGGTGGGAAGGAGACTGAAAATTTTTTTTCTCTTCCTTTTTCTCTGTCTCTGTCTCTGTCTGTCTGTCTGTCTCTGTCTGTCTCTGTCTCTTTCTTTCTTTCCTTCTCTCCTTTATTTATTTTGTCTGCAATTGACTGTTGTTAGAGTTAAGCAGAATTAGTAATTACTGGGGATCCATACACACATGAATCTAGAAAAAATAATTTGCTTTATTTCTAGAGCTTCACTTAGGGGAATTGTCACAGTTTTACCAAAATGGAAGAGTTTTACAAATGGTATAGCAGTAGGAAACAGACAGAACCCGTGTAAAAGGATAAAATGAAACTGACTTGAAAAGAAGATAAGGAAACAGATCACGAGAACGAGAACACTGCAGTTCTGATTTCTGAACTGGAACTGTTTGCTAATCTACAGCTGCGAGGTGGGAGACATACTTGTGATGTTTATACAGGAAGAGTATCATGGACCCACTGCTGAAATCCGGAATATTCTGAAAGATTACATCACTAAGATAAGGGGGAGGAAGGCAGAGGCAGGGCAAAGGCTGAGGGGAAAGGAAAAAAGGGTGGAAAGAGAGAGGAGAGGAAGAGAGGGAGGGGGAGGGGGAGGGAGAGAGAGAGAGAGAGGGAGAGAGAGAGAGAGAGGGAGAGAGAGAGAGAGAGGGAGAGAGAGAGAGAATCAGTGAGAACATCCTGGTTACAAGAATGAGTGTCTATCACATCAATTAAGACAGTCAGAACAATTTTAAGTTGAGGCTCCCCACTCAGATGATTCCGATTTGTGATAAGTTGACACCTAAACTACTTATAATAGTGGTCTTTATATTATCAAAACATCGAGAACCTAGTTTCTCTTACCAGAGCAGTAAGCACCCACTGCCTAGCCTACCTCTCGCCTTATTCTGGACCCAGGAGGGAGTGCAGGGAGCCTTGGCTCCCCTCCAGGCACAGTACTGAGCTGCAGGAGAGAGCAGTTCAAGACCATTCCCTACCATTTGGGTCTTTCTGTTTATCCTGGGGAAGGAGCTGCAGTGAGCTGATGGACAGCTATGGTGAAGAGCTCTCCAGGGTCCTGCATCCCTTCAGGAGGGAAACTCTTACAGCTCAGAGGAGACAGGAGCCTCCCTGGGACAACTGCAGTGTGTAGTGTATTGAGGATGTGGGGTCAGTGCGATTTATGGACACTCTAGGTCCACTTGGGCTGGAGGCTGTGGGGATCTTAGTGCCACCAACGTCCTACTGCTTGGTAAGGTCATGCCACCTCAGCTTCACCAAGCAGATCCCCAGTGTCCCCTCAGCACTATGGTTCCCTTGTATGTAGGTCAACAGGATGCATCTACACAGCCTAAGGGAAAATGGAATCTGAGATTCAGGGGGCAAGGGGGCTTAGCAAACACCAGGATATCACTGTAGGCCATAGTGAGTGATTGGGAACTGCACATTGCCAGTGATGGAAACTCCAGTGTTAGCAATCTGTCAGCAAGGAATTTACACATCAGTGTGCCAGTGAGGCCCTGGCCAGGAGCACTGTCTCCAGACCCACGATGGCATCGTTTGAGAGAGGCCATTTTTCAGAGTGTCCTGTTGTGATACTTTACACTAGTTTTCTTTGCAGCTTTGGAACCTGGCTATGTCATCCAGTTGTTGACTAAATTTGCCTTGCTGTGGTGACATCACTCATCTCACTGTCAGCTTTACTCTGCTGTGTAGGCTCACCTCAAATAAGGGCCACCTCCCCATCTCCACCGACCCTCTCTTGCTCTCATGCTCTGGGTTTGGGGGAAAAATGAAATACTGATTTCTGACACTAGCTTTACCTCCAGCATTTTCCCCAGTGCTAAAGAGAAGCTGAAAGTCACATGACAAGGTTGGTGGAGTGGGAAAACGGTAGCTACCAACTTTCCACCTTCCTGGAAACTCTGAACTTAAGGTTGCATGGTGACAGACTGCTTAAGAAAATGTAATGTATTATTATAATAGTTGATCTGATGTTGTGATATGCCAAAACAGTAAGGCAAATGGCAGTTTGGTGGCCTGTAATATCAGCTTTTGGGATTCTGAGTCACCTCAAGGTGAACCTGTGCTACACAGCAAACATATGTCCCCTGCATCTAAAATTCACCATGACAAAGCAATTTACAATGTACACACCTTTGGCCCATAGAGAAGAGATGTAGAATGTAATTTCAATGCTTCTCAGTGAGCATGCATGACATTAGGAATGTGGACATCTCGGCTGATCAGAACATAGGGGCTGACACTAGCATAACCAAGTTCTAAAAATGTTTTAATATTCAGTAAAATAGAATCGTGTGTCACTGTGAAACCTGTGTAGAAGGAGAGAATGAAATCTACCCAATAGAAGAAAAGGAAGCAGCTCATTAGAATGAGAACACTCCATGTAGCTCTGATTTCTGGAGGGGAATTGTTTTCAAGCCTGGAGCTGTGAAGGTACAGGACTTGCTTGTGATGTTTATAAAGATGGAGAGCCATCGACCCACTGCTCCAGCCCATGAGACTCTGAAAGGTGACATCACGAAGAGTCATGAGAGAGAGGAAAAGCCACTTGATTATATTTCTGGATGGCAGCATATAGCAATGGCCAATGTATGTTCCGGGTGTAGACATGTTCAAGCCACCACCTGCTTTGATGTAGTAGAGCAAGTTGGAGGTTATGAGAACATTACCGATCCAAAAGAGGAGGAGAAAGGGAAGAACTTGCCATGAGGTCTGTGGTTTTAGTTTTGTCCAAATGGTGGTCCTGGGACTGATGGTGAGAGCCTGGACCACGCTGAGGAGACAGGTGGTGCAGATGGAGAGGCCCCGGGCCATCCTTGCCAGATAAACCATAGCTTTACAGCCAATATCGCCGAGGAAGTTTCTGAAATAAAACAGTGTGGCTATATCTGTGACCCCTGTGGTGCAAATAATGATCATATTAGAAAATGCCAAGTGGGTGAGAATGAGGTTTATAGGCTTTTTCTCAGTCCCCAAGGCAAACATGTACAAATATCTTAGGAATACTATGATATTTCCTACAATTCCAGGCCCAGCAAGAGAAAGGAAGACTATTGCCTGGGTGACGTTGCTCCGTTTCATCTTCAGACTTCATGCACAGCACTAGGAAAAAATCATAAAAAAAAAAAACACGTAAGATTTTTCTCTGCTTATTCTGATAAAAAGAATGGTCTCAAGTATGTAAACACATGTGGTTCTTTATTTTATGATGCTTGATCATAGTTTGTTGGTCTTTTGGTTTGCTTGTTTTATTTTTCATTTTTGGTTTTCAATTCTGGTGGGAATGGTAATAATTACAATCAGGGCATAAACTTTATAGTTTCCCATCTTTCACAAAGATCCTTCATTCTTCAAGTTCATATGACCACGCTCTTCCTAGACAAAAACTGCTTTGGCAGTTTTCCAAACAACACAGTCCTGACAGGCCTCTTCCTTTTCCCTCCTCACTCCCAGTGTGACCTCAGGCTCCTGGACTGTGTTGGCTCCTCATCCTGGTCCTCTTCACTGCCCATATGCAACTATCACCTGATTGTTGAACTAATAAAAAGCTTGCAGCTTCTCAGAAAGTTGTTTTTTGGTCAAGTGGTCCAGTTTCTCACGGGATGATATGGTATTCTCCTCTTCCCAAGCCCGTTGATTATAAATTATACAGATGTTAGTGACTTAGTGGGCCATGAAAGTCTAGATCACTGGCCTCAATGTGGGGCTATGTGTGAGTAGAAGTTGTGTTCCCAATCAGCATGGGTAGAATCATAATGAAGACGATTTCCTGTTTACTCCAATTTATCCTGTTTTTACTCTTTTGTTTGTGAATACTTTCCCCAATATAACACCAGGAAACTGTTCCTGCAGCATCTTAACAAAGACATGTCTTGCTGGTTGTTTTAAGGTTAGTTCAGTCTAGTGATGTTCCCAGTCAGAATCCCCCAGCCTGCGAGTCCTCCCCAATATCTCACACTGTCATTGTCACCATTTTATAAATGGTGTCTTTTTCTCTTTTTTTTTTTTTTTTAAAAAAAAAAACTGTGCTTATTGCAGTCAAAATGATGCCTTTGAAGCAGAAACTTATTCCATTTTTCACCCCTTACAAAATACAGAGAGCTTCAACGACAACCTTAATTTCTACAATTTGTCATCTTCTCCTCATCTAAATTATTTCTGACTCCCTTGTACCTCCTCTTACAAATGTAAAGTTGGCACTTACCTTTCCACAGGAATATGTAATACCCAAGGTTGGTCTTCCCCAACTGCCATGCATTATAGCACCCTACTTCCATCTCTTATGCTTTCCCTGCTCTCGGAAGGCTGTTGCCTGTGTACAAGCTCCCTTCCTGCACTGGGCAATGAACAGGCCCCAGAGACACTGGTTCTGTATATTTTATGTGGGTATTTGCATGCTGCCTGATCAACAAGTTTGAAGGTTGCTCAAGGAAGCTGTTGGTTTTGAAACCGCTTTAATTACAAAGATGAGCTGACAAGCCAGTTTGGAGAAACATTGGCCTTGGTCTCTTCCCTTCAGATTGATAAAGCCGAGTATCCTGGAGAAGTCAATTCATGTTGGATGGCGCATCTGGTAAGTAGTTAGTACTTCTCCACTTGTACAATGCTGCGAGGTACCAGGCTTCAACCAGTTTAGTGAAGGGCGTGGGTTAGCCTTCAAGAAACTCATCAACGATGCTTTATTTTCTCTCAAAATCCCTCTGTATTCATCTGCTCACGATTTGACAGCTTTTCAGATGGTTCTATGTGATCACTGAGATGCCAGTAGCAAAGCTTATAGTGATAAAATTGTCTTTGTTTTCCTAAACAGTGTGACATCTGAGTTGAAAAAGCTACCCCCCAAACACACACACACACACACACACACACACACACACACACACACACACACACGTCTATTCCAAGGTGATTATGAAGAGATATTTACATACATATTTAAAAAGCTTTCTCAACCCTCACTCCTCTAGCATGTAAGAAATAGCAAGGCAGCAGGGCGGTGGTGGCGCATGCCTTTAATCCCAGCACTCGGGATGCAGAGGCAGGTGGATCTTTGTGAGTTCGAGGCCAGCCTGGTCTACAGAGCAAGATCCAGGAAAGGCGCAAAGCTACACAGAGAAACGCTGTCTTGAAAAACCAAAAAAAAAAAAAAAAAAAAAAAAGAAAAAGAAAAAGAAAGAAATAGCAAGGCGCTGTGGCTGGAGAGATGGCTCAGAAGTTAAGAGTACTGGCTGCTCTAGAGGACCTGGGTTTAGTTCCCAGTACCCATGTAGCTTCTCACAAAGTCTGTAACTCCAGTTCCAGGGGATCTGAAGGCCTCCTCTGGTCTCCACCACACATGCACACAGTGCACAGACATACATGCAGGCAAAACATCCGTACACATAAAATAAGTAAAAAAAAAAATTTTTTTTAAAGGTTGAGGATGTAGCTCAGTAGGTAGAGCACTTGCCCAGCATTTATAAGTCCTGGGATCACTCCCTAGCACCACATAAAACCAGGCATGATGGTGAACAATTCTAATCTTAACACTGAGATGGAGGCAGGAAGAGCTGAAGTTCAAAGTCATCCTAAGATATATAATGAGCTGGAAGGCCAGCCTGGGATACATAAGACACTACCAAAGAGGAAAAAAAGAAAAAAATAGCCAAGAGCAACCTATGTGAAACTAATCAAGTCAGGGTTTTCTTTCAGAAATAGATCATGGACTCTAGGGTAGATGTAAGGACTGAATGTATGAGAGAGAAATCAGTAAATCAGAGAAGAATGATTGCAAAACCAGCAAGCTCAAGCTTTGTGACCAGCTATCCTGTCTGTCAGACCCCGCCTTCCTACCCGCTCTGCTCCTGGCTTTGAACAGTTCACTGGGCCCCTTTAAGGCTCACTAAGGTAGGGATGGAGTCTGGTACCACTCACTTGTGTTGTGAGGATTCACTGGAGCGGAGGAGCTAGTGCTCAGGACCTGCCTGCCCAGTGCCAAACACTCTAACAGCACTGTTCTCCGGCTCTGTGTCATGTCACTTTCCCCCACGATTCTCTGCACTTGCACACCGTGTGATGGTTTGAGTCTGGACAGGGAAGCCTCGGGAACAACAAAACCACAACAAAGAAGGGCAAAGCCACCCAAGCCCCTTCTGAGAAGCTGAAGGACTCCAGATCTCAGATACTGTTGAGCAGAACCCTTCACTCCTGAGGACAAACACACAAACTGGAGACCACAGAGAGGAAAAGCTCCTCACACTCAGGCTCAGATCTCAGCCCGTGTCTCCTAGACCTGCCTGGGCTGTCATGAGCATCTCTGGCCCAGAGCACCCGACGCAGCTGCACACGGCTCCCTCATGGACCTGGAAACTTTCCTGCATGGCAGGTGGGGATGAGGGACAGCTTTTTCCCTGGATCTTGTCACCTTCCTCTTTCACAGTGACAGAGGAGCCCAGACCCTTCTCTTCAGTCGCTTCTCTCCCCATCCTACCTCACAGCATCTCTGTCAGGAGGAAAGGCAGCTTCAGTCCACCATGACGGGATGGAGCACTCACCTGCGGAGTCTGTGCGGGGCTCAGGGTGGGCGTTCACACAGCACAGCCAGGCCCGTTTATCACCCTTAGCCCTGTGTTCCCAGCAACTGTCACTGCAGTTAGGATGTCACCCTCAGGACTTCCCTTCTCCAGGGGAAAGGGCTCCTTATGCACCTCTCCATCCTGGATGGCACCTCTGCGCTCTCCCTGGAGCCCTGCCATTTGCCTAGGCAGAAACTTTCTGTTCCTAATTACAGTCCCTGTGTGGTGATGAGGAGGGCTGTGAGGACGAACAGCACCCGAGTTTCCTGGCTCCTGGGAATTTTTCCTCATTTTACCCCCAAGACAGGAACTGAATTGGGAGAAACTTCTGAGAAATTGAACAATTTTCTCTCTAAACATTTCCAAGTTGAATAGCCCTGGTGAGGGCTGGAGAGATGGCTCAGTGGTTAAGCACTTGTTGCTCCTACAGAGGACCCAGGTTCAATTCCAAGCACACACAGAGAGGCTCACAACCATATAATAGCTCCAGGGGATCTAATGCCCTCTTCTGACCTAGATGATCATCAAGCACACATGATGCACCAACATCTATGCAGGCAAAACACACATTAAATGAATGAATGTAATACAAATACATTTTATTTTATTTTTTTTAAAGCTCAATAACACCATAAACAAAATTTTCAGGGCCCGAGTCAGTGGCTGGTCTTCAGATGTGGTGTCCAGGGTGGGAAAGCAGGGGACATTTTGGAAGTCTGTCTGTCTGTCTGTTTCTTGCTCCTAGTGCTGACTCTACAGAGGAGTCACCTCCCTCCTGGCTGAGTTCTCCATTTCTCCTCCCGCCTGTTTCTCTTTTCTTCAATATCTCAATTTTCTTACTGAATGTCTAATACGGATTGGTGACTTTCTGGTCTACATCCCGAATTCACCTCTGCCATCCTGTTTTCTGAATCCTCTTTAAGGTCACTGATCAACTGAAAACAGCTTTTCTTTTATTCATTATTTCAAACATTTCATTATTTTCACGTATAATGTAGTATGTGTGAACTCAAGGAGACTCCCCGGGTGGATTCATAAAAGAACATTACCATTTGAATTCAGTCAACATAGGATCAAGCAATACAGTAAAAAAGCAAACGGTTTGGAGCCCAGAAACTCACCAAAATTGGGTGAATACAACTTCTAAACTCCAAAGATGCAGCCAGTGTCATGAAGCAGGACACAGCAGAAGCTGAAGAACAGTGAGTTCCAAGAAACTTTGGTAAAGTTTCTGGATGAAGCACTGAGATGACCTCATGCACCGGCCGCCCTGGGGCTCTGTGATGAGCGCAGATCCTGAACACAGCGACAGGGATGTTCGAGGCTGCTGGAGGACATCTGTCAGTGGAATGGCCAGCATTCTGGCCCCCGGCACTCACCTTTCCATCTCAGGTAGGGAGGGAAGATCCTCAGGCTCACCTTTCCCCGTTTCCTGATCGGGTGATGTTTGTTAATGTGTGTATCTCCAGGGTTTGCAAAGTTATTGGCTACCATAAACTATCAGTGAAACTTCAATTTCCAAAGTTGTCACCATGTCAGGAAGAAGCAAGGCCACTGTGGAATCTCAGTGCCTGATACACAATTTTCATCTCCATCCTCCCACAATTATTTCATCTAACTCTCAAGTTTTCCTAGGCTTAATTATTATTTTTTACTACATTGTTTTTTATGTAAGTTGACATTTCTTTACAGATGTATTTTTATATTTTGGTTTTAGCTCGATCTCAGGGAAGAGACATATAGATCTGAGCAATGTCTCATGATTTGGTACAAGAATGTTTTGTGTAGAACATGTTTGCCTACATCTACATCTTGAAGTATTTTTCTGCTGTAGTGTTAGAATTTGGGGCTTCACATGAAGGAAGGTCTGTGATTTGTCTTGAATTGCCTTTTACACAGGATGAAAAATAGGGTCCAGGATCATTCTTTACATGTTGACTTACTTTTCCAGGAGGATTTATTGAAGTTTATTTTTAGTTATTTCTTTTTATTGTTTGAGACTATTCCTAAAAGTATTGTTTTGCTGATTTTGTCTCAATGTTGTTTTTATTACCACATAAAATACCTTTGGATTTGTATATTGACTTTATATTCTATGTTTTTTTTTTAATGGTCAGATCCAAGAAATTTCTAGGGTCATTTAAGTGTAACATAATGTCATTTGATGCAAGGGTAGTCACCATCTTCACTCATAATCAATATAGTGCTTGAATTATTAGCCTAAGTGATAAGGCAAAAAAAAGTTAGAAATAGGAAAGGAAGAGATAAAATTACCCTCCTTTGAAATACTTCAGAAATACTTCACTGTTTGTTGATTCACATAGAAGTAAGTTTCAAAAATTAGTGTGTTACCTGAAAGTTTGTCCTTTTTCAAGAGTGACATTTGGGTTTCTTCATGGTTCCTTTTGAATTTTATATTGTAGCTTTTTGTTTCTTTTTCTAGGATATTATAGTGATTATGAAAAGCTTGCATTGAATTTATAGGTCTTATTAGCATTGACATCACAGCAATATTGTCTTTTAATCTATGGACATGAGGTCTATCTTAGTTAAGGTTATAATTGCTGTGATGAAACACTGTGACCAAAAACAACTCGGGGAAGAAAGGGCTTATTCTGCTCACAGTTTTATATCACAGTTCATCATCAAAAGCAGTCAGGGCAGGGACTCAAGAAGTCAGGAAACTGGAGGCAGAGGCCATGAAGAACGCTGCTTACTAGCTTGCTCCCTGTGGCTTGCTTAGCCTGCTTTCTTATAGAAGCCAGAATTTCCCTGGCACAAATGGAGAGCTTAAGCTATCTTTCACGCTTGAGAAGATATTGTTATTTGACAAGATAATGCAGAATAGTCACGCATTTGCATTCATCAGACAGGGAAACCCTGATCTTGAGTCACTTACATACACACAGCATCATAATAAGGCCCATTCATGGTTCAGTTATAATGGATCTTTCATGTTGTCAAAAACCTCACATACAAAAACATGTGCATGGTAACTGCTATGGTATGAATTACAAATAATTTCCTCTCAAGGTCTTACCATTTCTGTCAACTATTAACACACACCCTAACTTATTTTATGAACTAACCACTTGGGGGAGGCATTGCTGTCTTGAGAGTCCATGTCCTCACAAAGTAGTCATACCTCACACTTCAGTAAATCTTTCCAATCTATTTCATGCCCCAAATTATAAGCTTATATGGTAGAGAAATTTTAACAACAACAAATTCTACAATATGAAGAAAGGAAAAAAGCCCAAAGTTCATACCATGGAAATATAACCTGAAACATAATATAATCCATGAGAACATACTTCTGCATGATGATTTTTGCATAAATAAATAAATATAAATTTTTTTGACAGAAAACTTTGAAATAAAGCTGGAGACACCACCATCCTCACTTTGTTAAATGATGACTGAGCCACGCCATCTACATTTCCAAAAAATATAGAAAATCTAAAATATAATGAATCTGTATAAAAAGAGAGAAATCTGAGCAACAGTGCTTTGTCATTAGTGATCAAGTTTAAAGTCACCAGTGGTATGTCATGTCAACAGGGTCCACCCCACATGATGTCTCTTCCCTCAAGGCCAAACTTCCCTCAAGGCCAATCCACCCCTAAATGTTTTTTTTTTTTTTTTTTTTTTTTTGTGTGTGTGTGTGTGTGTGTGTGTGTGTGTGTGTGTCTTTTTGAGAAAGGATTTCTTTTTGTAATAGCTCTGGTTGTTTTGGAACTCACTTTGTACACCAGGCTGGCCTTGAACTCACAGAGATCTGCCTGCCTCCTCTATTTCCCAAGTGCTGGAATTAAGAGTGAGCCACTACTGCCCAGCTCCCAAATGTCATTCTTCCTGGTAGTATCCTGATACAGGTTAGAATTCCAACATACAGTTTCTGGGGTGAGGTGGGGTGGGAAAGAAACATCCAGTCTACAACAGAGGAGACGAGAAGGGTACCTCATCTCTTTTGCATTGTCTCCCTAAACTCATAATCCCAGTTTATCCATAAACAGACTAAAAGACTAGTCCTAAACCATAGCTATCTGCAAACTACTTGGTAGATTTCTCCAAATGACCAATGCACAAAACACAGAAAGGTTTAAAGACGTTTTAGATTCACTAAAGCAATCATTGGTCCACAGCTGGTTGGTGAGAGTCAACTGTTTTGCTTCCTATGATTGGAGGAAGCAGACTGTGAGGATCAATGCAGCTGCTTTGGTGACTTCTTATCCCCTTGGACCTCAGAACGTTCTACCATTCAGTTTCCAGGAGACTGGCCTGCTTCAAGTTTTCTCAGGTCCCAGAAGGTTGAGTGGGCTGGAGAACCCTTTTTGCCTTCAGGTTTCCTTAGCTTGTGTCTTGACACATCTGTGTAATCATGGGGAATGGGAAATATGCATTTCTACAGAGTCTCACCCTAAAGGACTGAGGATCTGCCAGCAGCCTCCATTTGTCGCCTCTTTCAGATTACTTTTTCAGTTATCTGACTCATTTTCTCCTCACTACACTAGGGTATTTTAAAGAAAACCCAGTTTATTCTTTTTTTCCAGTGCTAAAAACTTGAATAAATAACTTAATAAAGGATGATAAATATTGACAAGAATGGAAATACCACACACTGTAATAATACTAATTCTTTATTAAAATATGACATCTAGCAGTTTTCACACAGTAGTTGTTCAGTTATCAATTATTCAATTATCTGTTTTCATTAATTTCCCTTAATTTATTTGAAGTAAGACTCCAATGAAATCCAAACTGTGCTTTCTTCAAAGTTCTTTAGCTCTCTTTCTATCTGTTAGATTCTTGGCAGAGTGTGGTGGTAATCATGGCACTTGAAAGGCAGATCTCTGTGACTTCCAGGCCAGCCAAGGCTACATAGTGAGACCCTGTCCAGGTTATTCCCATGAGTAAGAACTTCACCAGGATGGACAGCTTCAGCACCAAAACTCAGTGGTGGGTCTTCCCTATTGACATGGAATCCCTGGTCACATTGGGATAATCTGAATCTGAGGGGACAGGTTGGCATGTTTACAATAACAGGCAGAGATCATAGTAGCTCTACTCACAGCAATCTTTGGTACTGACTGGTTGATCACAGAGTTGGGTATCTGTGGACCTGAAGTAAGGGAGAGCCTCTGTTGGTTGGTTTTTGTCAACTTGACATAAACCTGACATACATAGGAAGAGGGACTCGTAATTGAGAACACACGTCTATGAGATAGGCATGAAGGCAAATCTGTGGAGTGTTGTCTTGATTAATGATTGACCCAGCTTATTGTGGACAGTGCCAACCCTTGGCTGGTAGTCTTGAATTCTATAAGAAAGAAGGCTTAGCAAGCCATAGGTCACAAGCTAATAAGCACTAATCCTCTGTGGTCTCTGCTTCAGTTCCTGCTTCCAGGTTCCTGATTTGAGTCTCATGTGACTTGAGAGTGAGTGTAAGCTGAAATAAATCATTTCCTCCACAAATTGCTTTTGGTCATGGTGTTTTATCACAGCAATAAAAACCCTGACTAAGAGAGAGCTCTGCCTTGGTCTTACTTGATCAGCTCAAAGAGGAAAACCCAGGATTCAGTTAAACAAATCTTACTTGAGTCTCTAGAACAGGTAATCAGTAAGGTCCCAGGTTTGAGTTAGTGCTCAATCTCTTTAAGCTCCACCCCCAAGGAAATGGGAAACCCCAGTCAGCCATGCTTTCCTATACACACACTGACTATCTGTCACAAACATTCCCTTGGTCATTAGTTAGGTATCATGTAGGCGTAGTTGGGACTGAAGCTTAGTGGGGACTTTCAGAGGTGAATGAGTATTTGGTACAAATGACACTAGTTTCTGGAGACCCAGTTTGCTATTCTGCACACCAAAAAATCTTGTAAATTTTTAAAATACATTTATTTGTGGGAGGGGAGCATGCATGTGCCATGGCAGCTGTAGAGGACAGAGGGCAGCTTAAGAAAGTCAGTTTATTTCTTTAATCGTGTGGTTCCTGGGGTCAAGCTCAGGTGTCAGTCTGGTGGTAAGTGCCTTTCCCTGCTGAGCCATCTCCACCAGTCCTCAATGCCATAATTCTCTTGTAAGTGTGGAATTGTGGATGTGTTTCCTCTTGTGTTGCTCTCTTTGCTTTGGTTCTGGAGGTTGAGCCTGGGCCTTGTCCATAGAGAAAGTCACCCTGACACTGAGTTACTCCCCAGCCCCCGGATATTATCAAGTAGCTAACAAATGCACATCTCGTTTGGTATTTAGGCAATGTGTTTGGAATGATGTAGATAATTTGTAAATTGTATTTCTTCAGTGAACATGTGTAGCTGAAGGATTAGTTCCTAGAAATGGGATTCCTGAGTCAAAGGGATTCACTTCAGTTACTTGTGCAGATGCTGACACATCACTCTGCTGATCTTCACTACCTAAAGTTCAGTGGAGAGAGACCTCCGTCTATCTATGCAGAATTCACACCAAATGACCTCATCTATTGATACAGAGTTCACACCAAATGACCTCCATCTATCTATGCAGAATTCACTCTGAATGACCTCTGTCTATCTACACATAGTTCACACTGAATGACCCCCATCTATCTATGCAGAATTGACACCAAATGACCTCCATCTATCTATGCAGAGTTCACACTGAATGACCTCCATCTATCTGTGCAGAGTTCACACTGAATGACCTCCATCTATCTATGCAGTGTTCATACTGAATGACCTTTATCTATCTATGCAGAGTTCACACTGAATGGCCTCCATCTATCTATGCAGAGTTCACACTGAATGACCTCCATCTATCTGTGCAGAGTTCACACTGAATGACCTCCATCTATCTATACATAGTTCACACTGAATGACCTCCATCTATCTATGCAGAGTTCACACTGAATGACCTCCATCTATCTATGCAGAGTTCACACTGAATGACCTCCATCTATCTATGCAGAATCACTCTGAATGACCTGTGTCTATCTATACATAGTTCACACTGAATGACCTCCATCTATCTGTGCAGAGTTCACACTGAATGACCTCCATCTATCTATACATAGTTCACACTGAATGACCTCCATCTATCTATGCAGAGTTCACACTGAATGACCTCCATCTATCTATGCAGAGTTCACACTGAATGACCTCCATCTATCTATGCAGAATCACTCTGAATGACCTCCATCTATCTGTGCAGAGTTCACACTGAATGACCTCCATCTATCTATGCAGAGTTCACACTGAATGACCTCCATCTATCTGTGCAGAGTTCACACTGAATGACCTCCATCTATCTATGCAGAGTTCACACCGAATGACCTCCATCTATCTGTGCAGAGTTCACACTGAATGTTGAAGGATGATGTGAGAGTAAATGAAAAGATACCTGGGTCCCTCTCTCTTTGATCTGACCCTCGTATCAGACATAGGCTGCTCACCCCCAGTTGTACTGTGTGAGACTGTCTTTACCTGCTTAAGCTTTTCTTACTTGATTAAAAAACATACACAAGGCATAGAAAATACTAAGAGCCGTTTCAAATCTCCTTTTCTGAAGCAACATGGCTCCTCCAATCTTACTGATCATGCCAACATTCAGCCAGGTGTCCTTCCCTGTGAATCAGAATAAACGGGCTGAGAACTGCATAACCAAGGGTCAGAAATTCTTGAAAATGCATTGTGAAGGAGTCATTCTTCAAAGAGAATGATAAATACAAAGAGACAGCACAATCTGCCCAATAGAAGGGAAGAAAACAGAGCATTAGAAGGAGGACACTCTGGGCAGCTCTCAGCTCAGGGGGAGTTCTGTAGAGAAGCCTGGCCTTCTGAAGGTAGAGGACATGCTGGTGGTGCTTGTGGAGAAGAGATACCATGTAGCCACTGGCCCCTCCCATGGCTCCCTGAAACACTGCATCTCTCAGGACCATAAGAAGGAGAAACATGCTGTTTATTTTCTGACTTTCTTTTTTGAAAAAACAGTATAAACTATTGTTACTCAGTTGTAATGTATTTGTGACTCTGTTTCTGATGGAGTGGAGGAGGTTCATGCTGATCAAGGAATTGAGAATCCAAAAGAAGATCAGGGAGAGAAGCATATACCATGTGGACCTCAGTCTGAGCCTCCCCCACCAGGAGTCTCTGGGGCTCATGATGATGGCCTGGACCACCGTGAGGAGACTGCTGGTGCAGATGGAGAGGCCTCGGGCCATCCTTTCTAGATAAACAATAATGTGACAGCCCACATCACCTAGGAAGTGTCTCAGACCTAAAGCTGCAATTGTCGTTGGTATGCTCTTGGAGAAAAGCATTATAATATTTGTAAAGGCCAAGTGCATGAGAATAAGGTGTATAGATTTCTTTCCAGAACCCACAAAAGCACCTATGTGATTCACAAAGACAGAAATATTCACCATAGTGCCAAGTCCAGTTATAAGAAGGAATATTGTTATTTCACTAATATTCAAAACCATTTCTAACTTTGTAGGAAGAAAATTTTGCATCTTCCAAGTAGAGTCTGAGGAAATGATATGTATCTATAAAATATATTTAATGTCATAATATCTTTCTGGTATATAAAAGACAGCCCTGATGTGTAATGGAATATATTTTCTATCTAAATTATTCTACTTTTTTCTTGTTAGTCTTTGTGGGACATCTTATACCTTAAGTGGAATCTAAGGGAGAAGATAAAAATATTTGAAATCAAAAATCAGATTTATATTAGCAAATAGACTTCCATATTAGCAAAATTAAATTACATGTTCAGATGTTTACATATTCCATGTATTTTGAACCCCAGCGTGTGTTGAAATAAACTCAAATGTTCACCAACCTGAATGTCTCCTTGTGTTTTCTATTTCATTTTGTTACCTCTGCTTTGAGTCTGTTTCCAACCTGGACACTCCCTTAAACTCCTCTCCTGCACAGCTAATCAACAGACACTTCTTTTAAAAACTGTGTCAACCCTGGTCATTCACTTCTGTAATCCCAGCTCTTGAAGAAGGGTGAGGCAGGATTACTGTGGATTCCCTGCAATCACATAGAGAGTTTCAGGTCAGCCACAGTCACATAACAAGACCTTGTCTGAACCCCCACTCTAAGAAAACCCTAGAGCAGCCCCAAAAGCAAAAGAAAAATCAATATGAAGCAAAATAACCCTATCTTACTGCATCAACATTACCATCTTTCAGAGTGGGAGACCTTTCTTCTTCTGTAATTCCTTTTGTTTTGTTACTATATGGCTTTTCTTTTAAAATGAATATAGAAAAGATCTGTGCTGTGGGATGGTCTTCCTTTATGCCGTGACTATGTGTTGTTATCATTGTTTAATAGTAAGCTTCTCTATGGCAAAACAGCTAGGAGGCAGGTGGTAAACCCAAGCAGAGATACATGGAGAAGAATGCCAGGGCTGGAGGAGATGCTGAAAGCTGCCCAGGGAAGTTGGGAAGCCAGATGCGATGTAACAAATGTAAAGTCTTGAGACATGTGGTAACACAGAGATGAACAGAAATGGGTTAATTTCAGATATAAGAGCTAGCTAGTAAGCTGAGCCATAGACCAAACAGTCTGTAATTGATATGTAAGCGTCTGAGTAATTATTTTATAAGTGGCTGTGGGACTGCGGGTGGAGATATCTGTCCAGACCATGGGCCTGGGTGGCACAAACTTCCCCCTACAGACCTGTTTTATGTCCTGTCTCCAGTTACTGTATCTTTGATTCATATATCTTTATACTCCATAGATGTGTGCCTCTATGCCTGTCTTTTATCTTTTATCTCCAAGATCCCTGGCAGCAAGAACTGTGTGAATATTGGCTTGTTCCCAAGTCTGGGATGATGCATCCTCATTAGTAGAAACACTCACAAAGTACTGTCTTTCAGCCTCAGTTTCCTTGACTGCAAGATGAGAGATTATGATCTGTAGCCATTCATTAAATAAAGAATGCTGGGGTTTGAAATTCTCAGCCCATAGTGCAATAAAGCGCCAGGCATATCAGCAAGAACAGCTGTAACTAGTATATTTAAATAAGAGGTGATTAAGACTTTAGTCAGACATCGAGAATCTTAAAACAAATTTCAAACAAATCCCAATACCCTCATGTCATTAACAAATACATTTATGATTTTATGATTTTGGTCTAGTGTTTCCCATCTTCCCAGGATTCCTACCTTAATGTTAGTGAGGACCCAAAGCTCCAAATCAGATTTGGGGTAAGCTTTGAGACACCTATTACAATACTTCCAGCAGTTTTTGACCAACAATTTGAACAGTAGCAGGGACAATAGGGAATTACCTCCCTAACAGCTTTTGAATTATTGTTGGAAACTACTTAAAAGGGTATGCTGTACATTGAGTTAGGTAACAACTCAGGCAGGCAACTGTGCCCATTTCAGACACAGTTTTCTCAACTAACAATGGCAACAGTGCTTGATGCTTCAGAAAACTAAGTCTAATTTACAATGGGTCATATTAACTTGTAGCCCGGCCAAGATAAAGAATAATTATAATTTTCAATACAAATTGTTAGTAGTTTTCTCCATCATATTGGTATATAATGAAGTTGACTCAGAGGTACAGTATGTTATTTATAAGATTAGGGGAGACTTTGAGGATGAGTGCAGAAAAACATTTAAGATAAATACACATACACAGAGAGAGAGAAAGACAGGGGGACAGAGCGGGACCATTTGTAGAATTAAGATCTTAATGGGTTAAGACAAAGTTTGTTCACATGTAAGAGACAAATATGCCATGAAGACATTGTGTGGAAACTGATAATGGTGCAGTCATGGTACAGGTGAAGGCCGAGCTTTCAGAAGAGAAGGGTTTCTGGTTTGTTTCCCCCTAGAAACTGGAGATGTTCATGTATCATTCTTATTCTCTCCAAAAGGAAAGATGCAACACATGGAAAGACCCTCCCTGAGCTCCCCAAAGTGGCTGGCTCCTAAGCATGGAAGCCTGGCACTTAACCATCTTTCCAGCCTGTGGTACATACCTGTGGAGATCAGGTTTGCCCAGCCCTGTGCCTCACCATCAAAGTAAAAGGAGCTGATGTGCTTCAGAGGGAAATTTTGCAGCCCCAGGGAGGAACATCAAAGAGTGGTCAGGTGTGATTACTGCAGGGCCGAGGTGGAAGACAGACTCTGGGTGAGTCCTCTGGCCAGGTGAGCTTTCCAGGGATGTGTTTGAACCTTCTGGATACAGTCTTGTTTTCAACAACCTGTCACTGGGCTTCAGTTTTCATAGTTCTCAGAATGTAGGGGAGAAAGAAGTTCTCTGCAGAATCTCGTCCCTGGGGCACATCTCTCTCTCCCTCCACAATTACTACATAGTTTTCTTCTAGAAGCTCTTTCAGACTTAATTGGAATTTAATTACCGTATGCAACAAACTATAGAAGTGATCCCTGGAAGTACAGTCTGGAGTTGAATTACTTTAATGGACATGCAGTGAGGAAGTGAACAGCAGCTAGGTTCTGAGTCTCGCTGCCTATGTCTCCAGTCTGTGTCTCTTCGCTGTCACAAAGTTTTGAAGCTGGGAATTAGAAAGGACTTGCTTTACAGGTACAGAAAAAGCAATGTCCTATTCTTTCCTTGACCTGTTCCACACGTGAGAGTATGGCAAATGTCAACCACCTCTGGAGATTCCACTTTCTCAGTGGAAAAAGTCTCAGATACGTAGTTGGGAGCAAGAGGCTCTCCTTACTGTAGGCATGTTGATGGTTCAAGGTCTTCCATGAGTGACTGTTTCCTTCTTTGTCCATCAAACAGCAACTGGGACCCTGAAACCCACTGGAACTCCATGTGAAAGATTCGCCCTGTCCCGGAGCGCAGTTTAGAGCTTTATTGATTTAGGAAAATGGCAGTAGTAGGTTTCTCCTCTACAGTCTGTGACCTTTCCACCCATGGGGTCTTAGCTAGCTTTACAGATAGGGCCAAGCATGAGTTTTCTCCTATTGAGCATCCATTAAATCCATTTAGACAGCTGTTAGTTATCCCCCCAGATGCTGTTGGTTATCCCCCAGATGCTGTTAGTTATCCCCAAGATGCTGTTGGTTATCCCCTAGATGCTGTTAGTTATCCCCAAGATGCTGTTGGTGATCCCCAGATGCAGTTAGTTATCCCCAAGATGCTGCTAGTTATCCCCCAGATGCTGTTGGTTATCTCCCAGATGCTGTTGGTTATCCCCCAGATGCTGTTGGTTATCCCCCAGATGCTGTTAGTTATCCCCAAGATGCTGTTGGTTATCCACAAGATGCTGTTAGTTATCCCCCAGATGCTGTTAGTTATCCCCCAGATGCTGTTGGTTATCCCCCAGATGCTGTTGGTTATCCCCCAGATGCTGTTGGTGATCCCCAAGATGCTGTTGGTTACCCAATATATATGTGCCTCTGTTGAGCCATTAGACATACCTTGCCAGGTCACCCATTGTGGTTTGCAGGCTTTACCGCTGAATACTACTACTGTTCGCTTTTCTCCCTCAGCGTGTGTACATCATCTTATAACACTATTAAGAGGTAGCTCTCAGGAAGGAGGCTTCCAGGTCAATTACCAGGTTGATTCCCCCAAGTTCTTTTATGTGAATTTGTGATATCCTCAGTAATAGAGTCTTGCCCTCAATTTCTGGGAGGTAACCAAGTACCTGGAAATTTCTCTGGTCCTGCCTCGCCCAGCAGTCCAGACAAAGCTCTCCCACCTGCAGTCCCACAGCCGCTTATAAAATAAATACTCAGAGGCAGATATATATATCGAGACAGGGTTTCTCTGTGTAGCTTTGGCACCTTTCCTGGAACTCACTCTGTAGCCCAGGCTGGCCTCAAACTAACAGAGATCTGCCTACCTCTGCCTGCTGAGTGCTGGGATCAAAGTGTGTCAAAGGCTTATATTATTTACAAACCGTATGGCCGATGGCTTTGGTTTCTTGCTAGCTAGCTCTTTCATCTTAAATTAACCCATTCCTATTAATCTACATGTTGCCACGTGGCTGTGGCGTCACTGGTCTGCTGGCATCTCGTTACTCCTGTGGAGGAGCTGTCGTCTCTCTTGACTCCACCCTTCTCTCTGTATCTCTGCTTGGATTTCCCACGAGCCACACATATTCACAGCATATAGAAATACATCCCACTGAAAAGCAAGGATGATGGCTATAAACTATATTGTTTTGGGGGTCTTTGGATATCCTTGACCAATAACTCAAAGAGCAGTATCCCTTGCTAAGCACTAGGGTTCTTTGTCCATTGCTTCTGGGAGGATTATTATCCTCTGTGTGGGGTAGCTCTATTTAAACTGTGTGTGTGTGTGTGTGTGTGTGTGTGTGTGTGTGCGCGCGCGTGCGCGCGCAGTATGTGTATATTTAAGTATATATATATATATACACACACACACGTATATATACACACAGAGATAAATAATATATATCTTAATGTAAGCTTATGAAGTTTCCTATAGTGTTATTTATCTTACTCCTTTTTTACCCCTTTGTATTACTTTCTATCATCCTCCCCTTATGTTTCTTTTTCAGACAAAAATTTATTTTTCAAATGATCATTATGAATTTATCCAGTGACAGTTGAAAACTTCCTAGATAATTCTGTATTTTACCTTAACTAACCCATTGTTCACTTGGTATTTAGCAGATTTCTTCATAAGCCTTCTGGTTCCAATGATCACCTAATCAATATGGAATCCTTTAAAGATCAACATTAGAAGGTTGTAAATGTTTGAAGCCGGGGGAGGAAGATTCAGAGAGATTCAGAGTCAAAAGTTCAGGACCTGATTACACACACATTAGTTAGCACTGTGAGAAGAGACGATCTTGTAAACATGTTGATCGTTTATTTTTCACAGTTCACAATGTGCTTGTGTATGTGGGGACACATGTATACACAGGTGTCAGAACATCACTTTATACACTATATAGTCTTAGTGATGCACAACCTTGCACTGTGACTGTGAGAAATCATTTAATAGAATGGACAGGCCCCAGCATTCTGATGAGCTCTGTGCTGGGGCTCACCAGTTGACATGGAATCTCTAGTCAAACTGTGATGATCTGATTCCAAGGGGCTAGGGAACAAGTGATGAGACGCAATCACCATAGGGAAGGTTGCTACAGTCATGGAAATAACAGTGATCAGAACAGTTCAATCAATGCAGAGAAACCTCTTGTGCTGATCGGCTGATCATGGTATCTGATAACTGTAATATTCAAGTGGCCTAGAACTCCACCAGGATTCTATATGCTATATACAAGGGGGAAATCACCAGATCTGGATTCATCTCACTTGAAACACTAGAACTGTTCATCAGTGAGTTCCCAGATATGAGTCAATGTTCAGTCTCAAAGCTCCTGCAAAGAGGGCGGAGCCAGATTCCCATTCGTAGATGCCACCACAAATATGTGCTGTCAGTCAATGTCCCTTCTGGTCAAATAAACTGCACTCATTTACTAGGATACTTTGTGGTGAGAAATGAACTTACTTACACCTTTCAGGTTTGATAGGACACTAGTCTAAACTGACATATTTTAAAATTTTATTATTTTTTTTATTTTACATTTATGAGTATTTGCTTGCATGAGTATCTGTACTACATGCATGCAACGTCTGTGGAAGTTTGAAGTGAGCATCAGGGCCCCTGGGAATGGAGTTAGAGATGGTTCGAGCTATCCTATGGGTGCTGGGCATTGAAATGGGGTCCTGTAGAAGAGCATTCAGTTCTCTTAACCTCTGAGACATCTCTCCAGGCCCCCACACTAGTTTTTAGAGGTGTAAAATGTCACTGTGCCCCACCAATCTGAGTAGAGGTTCCATAAGGAAAGGTGATCAACGCAAATTCTGTATAACATTCACTGTGCCCTGTGAAAACTCCAGTGTCATTTGAGAATCCAGGTTTCTTCATAAGAAGTGTCTTGTTTCTCTCAGGTTAATTTATTGATTTAATATTTAGCAATTTATGATGTGCCTGGGTGTGAACTTACTCACTTACTGCTGAAGCCTTGCATGCTCTCTCTCTCTCTCTCTCTCTCTCTCTCTCTCTCTCTCTCTCTTTCTCTCTCTCTCTCTCTGCACATGTAAATATGGAGGTTGATATCTGGTGTCATCTTCCATGGTAACCCCCCCCTGCACTATCATTATTTTTTGATTCATGTGTGTGTGTGTGTGTGTGTGTGTGTGTGTGTGTGTGTGTGTGTGCATGTGATGCACATGGAGGTCAGAGGGGAAGTTATGGGAGTCAGTTCTGTCCTTGCACTATGTGCGTCCCAAGGACCGAACTTGTTTCATCAGGCTTAGTGACAAGTTCCCTTACCTGGTGAGCTCTCTCATCTGCCCTCTACATCTTATCTTTTAAGACAGGGTCTGCCTCAGAGCTTACAGATTGGATAGACTGGCTGCCAGTGAGCTGCCTGGATCTGTCTTTCTCCACCTTTCTGTCCTAGAGTTACACAGGCCACTGCACATGGCTTATTTTATTACATGGATCATAGGGATCTGAACTCAGGGTCTCATAATGCACAGCCAGCACATTACTGATAGAGTCATCTTCCCAGCTTGGCCTCCACCTCCTTCTCCTCTTCCTCCTTTATCCTCACCCTCCCTGTCACTCCTTTCTTAACCCCTTCAGTCCTGAGATTGCAGGCATGCACACCACACTGGGCAAAACGCCTTGGTCTGAAGGAACCAGAGTTCACACAAGCACTTTCTAAATCAGTCTTTGAGCGCTGACTCAAAGGAAGTGATGTAAGATCCTGGGGATGGGGTGACACACAGTGTGCCACATCTGAACACCAGAGAAGGTTGCTGAGCATTAAGAGCAGACAGCAGATGCAGGACCATTGACACAGCGCGAGAGAGGACAGACTGGAATTGGAGCTGCGTTCACTCTTCTCTTCATAGATTGTGTTGCCAGTAAAATAAAAATATAAAAACAAATCCTGCAGTGATGATTGCCTACAAAACCTTTCATAATGTTGGAACAAATGATAACTGAAGAAAATATTTGAAATCTAAGATATTTTTACATTCACACTGCAAGGTAATATTTATACTAGAAAGCCAAGCTACTTAAGGAACTATAGCATAAAATTATAACAGAAATTGCTAACATTTTTTGGTGCAACCAAACACAAAATAAATATGTATTCACCATTGTAAAGTAGAACCATGATGTACCCAGATGTTCACAGGGGTTCTCGCCGTAGGTGATAGAAATGGTATTTTCAAATAGGGTACAAATCTGTCTCTAACAATTCTAGAGTTTTATGTTCAAAGATAATATAATAAGTTAACTATCAGTAAGTATTTTTCATAATGGGTTCATCCAATATCTGATAACTAGACCCATATTCTCTACCCAGTATCTTATTGTGTGGCTGTAATTGCAGAAATTGTCAGAATCAGATTCTTATGCAGTTCTTTCATGATAGTGAATAGTGTTGTGGAGAGTCAGGGTGCAACAAAGGGCAGCTAGCAACAAGTCCTGTCTGCTTGCAAACACATTTATTTATCAATATTGAAAAATGAATTCACATTTTTATGAATAAAGCAATTATAGAGGGATATAGAATGGTACTTTACTGTGCATACATTACCTGGTTACACAGTCTATAATCTATGTTACTGCAGACTCTCTTCATGCATCAATTAAGTGTTTCCATGCATTTCAGTTCTGTGATTGGTGTCAATGGATTCTATTGACTGAAATTTCATAGTACATGTCATTCCAGATAAAGGTGTCTTGATTCTTCAGCATTTCTTTACAATTCCATAAGATCCTTTCTGTGGCTGGATAATTAACGTGCTTTCAAGCAGTTCAAAATGGGCTTTTTGTGGTTAAATTATTGTTTTTAGGAAACAACAATTCCATAATGTAAAACATTTTCCCCCAGTGAAATTCTCAAAGAACAAATCTACCTGTGGCTATAGATCTTAGATAAGAAATTCCTGGCTAAAAGAGAGAAAGATGAGTTCTTTTGATAAAATTTACCCAATTTGTCCTCACACATCCCACTCCTGGACTCACAGTGCTGAGAAAATCATTTTCATAATCTGCTGTTAAAGGCACTTCTCCAGGGTGCGTAGCTGGAGAAAATATCCATATCATTGTGCTTTGCTTAGAATTCTCTCAAGTCAAGGCTGTGAGTCACTAGGATTACTGTCTAAGAATAAAAACATCTTTAAAGTGCTTTGGTTGAATTTGTCTTACCCACAATATTAGAGAACTGAGATTTCTTTTATGCTTATTAAACAGATAAACGAGAGGGACATTTCCTCAATTTCTTACACTGAGCATGCCAACATTCAGCCGGAAGTCCATCCCTGTGAATCAGCACAAGGGGGCTGAAGACTGCATAACCATGGACCAGAAATTTTTGAATAATCAGTATCTCAGAATCGTTTTGAGATAAGTCTGAAGAGAGACTTAAAAATAGAGATAAAGCACAGTCAGTCCAATAGAAAAAAACAAAACAGAGCATCAGAAGGAGGACACTCTGGGCAGCTCTCAGCTCAGGGGGAGTTCTGTAGAGAAGCTTGGCCTTCTGAAGGTAGAGGACATGCTGGTGGTGCTTGTGGAGAAGAGATACCATGTAGCCACTGGCCCCTCCCATGGCTCCCTGAAATACTGCATCTCTCAGGACCATGAGAGGGAGAACAAGCCACTTTGTTTTCTGACTTTCCAGCGAAAAATAACAATAGTTGTCCCCATTTTCAAGCTGTGACATATTCAGGTTTATACTTGTGATGGAGTGGATTAGGTTCACACTTATTAAAGCATTGAGTATCCAAAAGAATGAAAAGAATGGAAGGATGTGCCATGCAGACTTTGGTCTGAGCCTCCTCCACCCAGATGCTCTGGGACTGATGATGATGGCCTGGACCACAGTGAGGAGACTGCTGGTGCAGATGGAGACACCTCGGGCCACCCTTGACAGGTAAACGATGATCTTACAGCCTATGTCATCTAGGAAGTTTCTCAAACCAAAAGCTGCTATTGTCTTTGGCAATCCTTTAGCAAGAAGGATTATGGTGTTTGCAAAAGCCAAGTGGATGAGAATAAGGTGTATGGGTTTCTTCTCAGGGCCTCTCCACCAACTGAACATATAATTCACAGAAACAGAAATGTTTCCCAGAGTGCCAAGCACAGTCATGAAGAAGAAAACTATTTCATTAACAATCTTCAAAACCATTTCTTCCTTCTTAGGTAGAAAAACTTGTTTCCACGCTGTAAACACTTTTCAAAAAAGCATCAGTAATGCTAGACATGGATCTGAAAAACACATTTTGCACAATGGCATTTTCTAGTGTGCAAGAGGTAGCAATGGAAACATGTAATGTTTCAGATTAGATCCTTGAAATGCCTCCTTTTACCCACTGTGGACTCTGGGATATTGTGTGTTCTTTGACAGATGAGTTTGGTAACTGCTATTCAAAATCTAAAGTTTCAAAGGAGATTTTGATTTTTGAGCTGTGCACTAGCAAAGTTGACTTGGTTGTGTGTGTGTGTGTGTGTGTGTGTCTGTCTGTCTGTCTGTCTGTCTGTCTGTCTATGTGCATGGATTATCCTAGTTAACTCTCAACATAGCTGAATTGAACTCCAAGTTTATCTAACCAACATTTCTTCCTCTGTTTCTCATTCCATTTCATCATTTTCCCCCACCCGACTCCCAAAGCCTGAGGCTCATACTGAATCTGTGTGCCTTCCCCACATCACCTCCCAGACACTGGAATTCCTGCTGGGTCACCACCTGTAACTTATCTCAGATTTGGTACCTCACCCTCCACACTGTCTCCTCCTTTGTTGGTATTCCTTTCTTGTCTGCATCTGGATTAGGAGACCTATTCCCAGGTCTGCATTTGGCTTCAAAGCTTTATAATTTGGATTTCTCCATTTAAATTTTTTGACATTAACTATTCTGTGATTTCACTCCATATAAATGATTATGCTTTAAAAAGAACAATCCTCAGTGAAAAGTCATATTGAATAATCTTTTCAGATAGGGTCCAACAATTAAAGCTGAATCATCAAAAGACATCCTGAAAAAGAGTCCTGGGTTAAAAAGTCATGTTACTACCCCGTTGTAATTAGGAAGAGCATCAAGAGGAATCTTGGGACATTTCCTAGGAGAGTGGGTAGCAGAGGGCTGTGATCTCGGTGGATATCTTCAGGGAATCTGTGACCCCCAATGAGCAACCTAAGGGCATCTAAAAGAGTTTGGAATATCTCTGGACCAGGAGATGATGATGACGTGGATGGGAGAAGGAGATTAATGAAGTATTATGTGATGCTATGAAATGAGTGCAGTTCATGACTTATGACTCCTCAGTATTTTCTACACACAGTACCGTAGGTTGGGGCATACTGTGTGAGCAGGGATTCCCATCTAAGAGTTCACGGTGTCATTTGCCTCTGTGGGGCCTTGTGAGCAGCAGTTTGTCAGTTTGCTTCTCAGCTGCTTCTCCTGATTCTTCTCCATCCTGTTTATCAGGCAGGCTGCTTACTCTGCATCTGTGTGAGCTGATTCCAGAACCTTAGATCTCAGCAGGATGTTATTCTTCATGTTCAGGAACTCCGTTCTCATTTCTTAGGGACTTATGGTAAGCTTTGGGCACCTTCTAGAATGAGAGGAAACTCGATATTTCAGTGGCTCCATGGGTTTGTGTGTTCTGAGTACTTGGAATGCCTCGGTTCCCTATGCTCCCTCCTGTTACACTCACAGGATTGCTTTAAATGTCTGCGTCTTGATGATATCACCTGTGACCTGCATGAACATAGCCTTGTGGGTTCATGTAGTCTAATGACTCTAGTAATGTCAATTATGACCTTTCAACTACTCCTCTAACAAAGGGGTAATTATCTCCTGTGCTATTGCATGCTAGAACTCAGGATATCATCCTATATGTCTGTAAATAATGAAACATGCTGCAGACATTAATAGCAGGCACATCAGCATCACTACATTCATTACTACATTTGGAATATTCATTATTTACCTAGAGATTGGAATCTGTAGAAATCCCTGCAATCCTTTCACCTGTAGTCCCGATGGAAAATATTGAATGTTTTCCACTTGTTCACAGACTAAGGATTCTACTTTCTAACTCTTTTCTTTTCTCCAAGGGACTAGGGATTCTACTTTCTAACACTCTTTTCTTTTTCTACAAACTTTAAAGCTCTGTGTCTTGTTTGAAGCCAGCTTCTGGGATATCTCAAAAGTGATTTATCTTTTCATATGAAGAATCACAGGGAAATAGAGCCAGCTTATCTCTTAGATTATCATGTGAAATGTTTTAGGAGACATGATTTGTATCTAAAGAGACAAAGAATACCACATCCTGTATAACTCCAGAACCTTGAGGTGCATTGGTAATTTCTTCCATGCAAATAAATATAAGATTATTGCTCCTTTTCCTTCGCACTGGGATAAAATTATGGCGAGCTGTTTCAGGATGTATCCTTCACAGCCTGGATCCTTTACGGCAGGGATTCTCAAGATGGTAACGGCAGCTGCTGCTCTAGTGGTTTATACTTCTCCCCATCTTCCAGCACACAATGATTAAAATTGACTTACAAGTGTGTACGATATCATGATACAGAATCAAGAAACTTTAACCAAATCCTTCCAGTTTATCTTCAGTGTGTTTAGGACCTACCAACACTTTGTAAAAGAAAACATTTGCCAATATTTGAAATATGGAAATGCACCAAAATTGAAAAGTACAAATTTTATAGGCACCAATGGTAATAACATGTTAGAATCATTATGCTAGTAAATCTGGAGACTGAAAAACAACATTTTGTTTGGCTTTCTTTCTTTTTTTTGAAACAAGGTCTTCTTATGTAACAGGCTGGTCCTCAGCATGTAATCTTTCTAATTCATTACCCTAGTACTGATATAGTAGGAGTGTTCTATTCTGCCTGTCTCAGTATTTATTTTGTTTTGTTTTAGTTCATTTTTTATCAATTTATATGTATGGGTGTTTTGTCTGCATATATGTATACGCAACATGCATGCCTGGTGCCTGTGGAGGCCAGAGGAAGACATCAGATCTCCCAGAACTATAGATTCAGATGATTGTGAGATATGGTGTGAGTGCTGAGACAAACCCAGGTTCTGTGGGAGAGCAGCAAGTGCTTTTAACCACAGAGTCATCTTTCCAGTCCCTGTCTCAATATTTTGATACACTCTTGAAATTTTTATACATCCTATAGCTTCATTTTTAAAAAAAGGCAAGGAGGGAGGTAACCATAGGCAAAGACCCAGCCAGAGCTCTGTCATGATCCTCCAGCCTGAGGATGGATAGAGATGCCTCAGCATTTCTGTTCCTTTTCTGTATCTCCAGGAACTAGTCTTCTTTGATCTTTCTGGAGTCAGGGACCAGCCTCCTCAGGGCCAGAAGGAGAGCAGAGGTCCTGAGGATCACAGAGCCTCTCAACTACTCCCTGGCTTAGTCAAAGGGAGAGACTTCTGCTTTAGTGAAACCCTCCCTGGCACAGCTGAGGGATTGAAGATCTTACCTCCATGAACTCACCTGGACCTCTGTGGCGCAGTCTCTGGAGCAGCTCTGGGAAGTGATACTTGCCAGGTCCTATTTGTACTGTCAGGATTTGTGGGGCTCTTGGCTGCCATCAGGTAGTACAGACTTCAAGTTTCATGTTGTCACAGTGTCGGGGGGAAGGAAGGCCTCTGCAGGGCCCCAGTCCCTGAAGTACAGCTTCCCCCTCTCTCCACAATTACCACATCTGTTTTCCTCAGAAGTTATTCCAAGTTTAATTAGGATTTAATGACTTTAAGAGGAAGGATGTGAGATGAGAAAATGAACAACTAACTGAGTTTTTTGTACCAAGCTCCTCACATCTACAGACTGTTTTTCACCTTCCCAAAGAGACAAGCTATGATCTGACAGGGGACTGGCTTCTAACACTTAGACTAAGTCACCTGCTTCTCTTTTTTAAATCCCTCCTTAGACAGAATTAGAATAAATGATGCTCAGCATTGGAGATTCTGCTTATTGAGCAAGTTCCAAACATGGGCCAGGATGAGTTTAGGGTCCCTTGTTCTCCCTGTGCCCGTTGGTAGTTAAGGTATTCGCTGTAATTGACTGTTTCATTCCTGCACTTTAAATATCATATGAGACTTAAAATATAAAGTCCAACCTTCCCCAACCATGACCTTATTCCAAAAACAATGTTAACTTGTTATAAAACTTCAAGGACACTTCTAAAACTCATGTGTGTCCAAGAGTGGTCCTTCTGTGTACTTTGCATTGTAGTGCCCAGGAGCCCTTCCTATCCCAAATGCAAAATGATGTAAATAAATGTGGGTGTAGGCTGACTGTAGAAATGATGGCATCATCGTCTTGTTCTTGAGGAGAAAGCACCACTGGGTTTCCTTGGGAGATGAGTTTGAGGTCACTCGTCTCTCTTTGTGCATTGTGTGGTGGTGTCTCTACACATGTGGGTGAAGCTGACATCTAATAGAAATCAGAAATGCTTCTGCTGTAAATGAAATGACAGCTTTTGAGGAAACCAGGATTTCCACCCTCTCTATTGAATGGGGAAATTCAGGTGCACAGAAACTCAGTTGTACATTACATATGTCAGGGTGGACAGAAGTTGAAAAATAAAATAATTATTTCTGTTCCAACAAGGAGCACTTTCTTCTGTTCTCTCTGTTAATTTGTGTAGAAAATTTCTTAGTATCTTTTTTACCTTTGAAGTATAAAGAAAAATAAAGCAATTTAAAGCTTGTAGTAGTTTGACTGATTTATTCAATAAAAGGCAAGAAAATATCAGAAAGAGAGACCTACCTTCATGTTGCTTCCATCTAGAACAAGTTCTGTAGAAAAAAAATTAGTCACCTATAGGCAGAGGACATTCTGGTCGTATTCTAGGAGCAGAAATACTCTGTAGCCAGTGGGCCAGCCATGATGCCATGCAATAGGCCATCTCTCAGAATTATTATAATGAAAAAATCCATTTTATTTTGCAGCTTTCTGACAGGAAGAAAATAATAATCATTACCACTTTTATTAATCTCATACTACTTGTTTATTTTCTTTTCACATTTAAGGTCCTGTCTTGACAGAGCATCCATTTCTTCTAAACAGACTATTAGCAACTCTCTATAATTTTGAGCCTCTTTTTCTTTCTTACTTACTTACTTAAGTGTTTGTCAATTTCTGCATCAGCAGACATGGAGAGTGGTCAACAAAGAAAAAGTCATGTGCTCAGGAATAATTCTATAGTCATGGTGTTTCTTTGTCTAGTTTTGTTATGAAAAACACATGAGGCATGCTAACTTCATAAAGAATAGTTTATTTATTTTGAGTTCAATGACATGGTTCTCACCATTATCTCTCTAACAACTTAAATAAATGCATTGGTCTGGATGACATGAAGCTCATGAACATTCTGAACTGAGAAATAGATGTTTGAACATCAGTCATCTAGAAGGCATAAGAGACTCCAGACTGACCCACAAATGGTTCCACAGAATGAAGGATAGAGTCCTTTGTCAAATATCTGCATGATGGCATTCACCATGACTGCCTCTTCCACTCCAGAAACTTTCCGTAATATAAAGCCTTTGCTGCAGATATGTACTGATTCCTGTTGTTGTCTTCAGAAAGGTGTTACCTGGATCAAGGTTTTCCTTTTGAAAAGTGGAAATGGTTCCGAGACTCGTCAGTGAAGCAGTTGTCTTTTCCTAATGACACTTGGCATGGTGGGGAGTGTTTGTGTATTGTGGATTACAGATCCATACGGGATCTCCAGGAAGGAATGTATACACAGTATCTCAAGAATGTGACTTTGGCAGCTGAAAGCCTGAGACCTGATGCCTGAAGTGTCTTCAGCAGTGAGGCACTCGCTCCTGGGTCTCCTCTGCCTTGGTGTCCATGCCATCCCAGGAACACACTGCGCTGGGCACTGGGAGAGGCCTGAGCCACTGCTGCGGTCTGTCTGATAGGGGGGATGTCTGTTGGGCAACTCGGCTTGGTGACATCACTGTCCATGTCTATCATCCTGGGGAGGAGCTGTCTTCAGAGAGGTCTTGGAGCCACACATCACACCCTTACCTCTCTTCTTCTTGTTTTCCTCTTTCCCTTTTGGCTCCATACAAAGGACCTACTTGAAGACTCACATATGCTTGTCACCCGTGGTCACCTGCTGGTTCCCGTTGTGCACCTTTCTGGTGGCTGTCATAGCTTTCTTGACATCATCGTCTCTGGCCAAGATCCAGGTCTGGATTGAAACCAACTACCTGACCAATGTGTGTGGGGTGGTGGGCTGGGAAACACACCTGATGGGCCTGTGTGTGCTCCGGGGCCATGGCCCTTCTATGTTACCACACTACGAGGTCTTCAGTGTGTCTGCATTTATCTTAGTTCATTTATTCTTACTTTTTTTTTTTTTTGCGATTTTCAAGCAAGTAATGGCAAAGCACCACCATCTGAAATTATTATACAGCAGGGAGTTCGCTTCTTTCACTGGTGTCCTCCACATTGTCCCGCAAGATGATCCCATATAGAGGATATTTCCTTGTAACAGGGTGGCGTTTAATATTAACAAACCCTACCTGGAGAGCTTGCTCAATGGTCAAAGTGCTTGGCTTCCAAGTGTGAGTTCTAATTCATTTAAATGCCTGGTGGGGCGGCAGCCTGCCTGTAATTCCAGTCTCAGAAGCCAGGGACAGACTAGACCCAGAGGAAGCTGGGTAGTGAGATTAATTATTTTGGTGAGCTCTGTGCTTGCCTCAAAGACCCTGACTCAGTAAAATGGAAAATGGAGGATGATTCCTGACACCAACCTCAGCCTCATGCATACAGGTGAGCACAAATGTGCATGTGTACAACTTCACACACACCTGTGCCCATCCACTTGTAAGCATGGACACACATTCCAAACATGCACAAACTCACACATGAAAAATGGAAACTGCAAAGAATTTCACAAGGCCACTGCTTCTTTAAGGAAATTAGGAAACAAACTGACAAAGCAAATGGCCTTCTTTTGGTTTGGCCTAACCAGGTACCTGTAGCTGGAGGGCCCATGGTGTATATAAATGATCCATGAAGGCAGCAAGGGCTAGACTTTTTCTATCTGAGGGGAAAAATAAGGAAACACACAGGCTTTCTGATGGTAACTTTCTTTTACTTCATCTTGAAAAAAATCCTCTCTGAAAAATCTCTCTCTCTCTCTCTCTCTCTTGCCTACTCATGTTCTTTCCTCAACTCCTTCTATATACCCACCCAACACACAGACACACGCACAGACACACACACACACACACCCACACACTCACTCACTCCTCCTTCTCATAGTCAAATTCTGGACAATTATATGTTACATTTTCAGGGGCCGACCCATTATCATGATAGGTCACATAGTTTTTCTCAGGGCAGAAGGTCATGCTGACCGGCCAATGAGTAACACTTGGCCAACCAGGTGACCTGAGTGGTTAGCGTTCCCAGACAGAGAATGACACGGAAATTCAGGACTTAACAATAAGAGTACTTGCCTCAACCTTGAGTGGTTGGGTACCTGCGGAAAGAGAATTACTGCATAGTGTTATAGCTACCAAAGGTGCTTCAGTTCTGACCTCGATTTAGTGATAAACACGTGGAACGTAGGTTTGTGAATTCTCTGCAGGGGCAATTAGTCTGTTTTGAATTTGTTCTGAAATCTAAAATTAACTGTCTTTGTGACTGAGAATTCTGTTGCTTTTTCCTGTGTCAGTTAAAAAAAACTATCCTAATATTATTTCTAATCATCAGAATTATGCAACTTATACAAAAGTCTTCCTCCTGACCATCCAAAGTTATAGTGTGTGCCCAAAGATGGAATATTTTCTTGAGATAAACACACAAGCAGTAGGGAAACAGCCAAATGGTAATTCCTTGGGTATGTCAATATTCTGAAGTTCAGAGGAGGGGACGCGTTTCTCTCTAAAGTATGAGATCTCCTTACAACGCTTCCCCTGTTGTTCTCATGCTCATGGCTCCTGGGAGAGCCTGTGACAAGGAGGAAGTGCTGGGTAAGTTCCTTTACATGATGACTACTGAAGCTAACTGGGGGCACAAACGTGGGCAACCATTAGCTGTTCTTTATCTAAAGAGACCTCCTGCAGAGCAGGGGGCTACTGTTTCCACTGTAATGGACGCTGGGAATTCGCTAGGAGAATTTTCAAGGGTTTTCACTATACCCACCAAATAACAGTCCAGAGTAAGTGGGTAAGTGATTTCAGCTTTTCCAAGGGAATCATCACACACTGTGTATCAAAGGTACATTTCTTGAAGGTTAGTTATATATCATCTTTACTTTTAAAGATGTAAGAGAAAATGTAGACAATATACAGATCTGGATAGAAACGCTAGGTTAGGAACAGATCTGTCATTCTGTTCACACTGTCCACTCATAAGAAAGACTCACACAAACTGTAAATAAAATTGCTGTAGAGAAACAGTCCTCCTCCCTAGCCATGCATCTACTTCATAATACTCTGAAAGTGGCTTTTAACTAGTTAGACCTTAGTAAAACCCTAGTTTATCTTAAAAAGAGCAGTATTTTACAGACCCACGGCCTGGGCTTTGTCTTGCTGTGCTCTGGAGTTTCAACTTTTGGGCCAGGGAGAGACCAGGAGGACTGAGCTTCCTTCCTGCCAGGTGCTTGTTTGATACTGAGCTGCAGAGGGCTGGTTTGGCTCCACTTCTTCGGGAACTGTGGAGGTGTTTCCGTTTCTCTTCCTGCAGGAACTGCAGTGAGCTGATGGACAGCTTTGGCGACCAGCCTCGCTGCCCTCTGGGCGGTGAACACAGGGCACTGATCAAAGCTTCCAGGGGAAGTCCACAGCACAGGATTCTGGAGGGCACAGGGTCGGGGTGCTTTCTGGACCCTCCACTTCCTCTTTGGCCAGAGGCTGTGGAGTTCTCACAGCCACCAGTGTCCTTTTGCTTGGCAAGGCTGTGCCTCCTGACCTCCACCAAGCAGATCTCCAGCGTGTCCTCAGTTCCCTGGTCTCCTAGTCCACAGCTCAGCAGTGTGTGTTCCTCTGCGCCTGTGCAGCATAGGGCGCAAAGGAGGCTGGGATTCCAGACAAAGTGGTTTAGCCAACCCCAGACGTGCAGTTTAAATCATTGTGAGTGACAGGGTGCGAGAGGTGGAAACCCCAGTGTTACTAACAATCTGTTAGTGAGACATTTACACATCAGTGTGCCAGTGAGGCTCTGGCCTGGAGCGTGGTCTATGGACCCGAGATGGCATCGTTTGAGGGAAGCCGGTGGCCAAGCCTCCCGTGGTGATTATTTAAGAACTAATATGATGAGAATTGTCCCGCGTTGACATCACGAGTTTCCTAACCATTCTGGAACCTGACAAGGTCAAACAACTGGTGAGCAAACCTGCTGGACTGTGATGACATCTCCTGTCTCCCTGTCCTCCTCACTGCTGTACAAACTACCCCAGAAAAGGTCCCCTCCTCCTGGGCTCCTACACTGTCTTGCTCTCTTCCTCTCCTTTGAAGGGGAAAACTGTTGATTTCTGACAGTGTCGCCTCCAGCATTTTCCCCAATGCTAATGAGAAGCTACAAGTCACACGATAGGAAGGGTTAATGGAAAGATAGTAACAATCTACTTTCCACCTGCCTAGAAACCCTAAACTCCTCTTAAGTGGCTTAGTACTAGTTGTCTTAGTTAGGGTTTCTATTGCTGTGAAGAGACACCATGACCAGGGCAACTCTTATAAAGGAAAACATTTAATTGGGGTGGCTTACAGTTTCAAAGGTTTAGTCCATTATCATCATGGTGGGAATTGGTGGTGCTCAGGCAGACATGGTGCTGGAGAAAGAGCTGAGAGTTCTGTATCTTTATCCACAGGCAGTAGAAAATAGAACGAGTCTGTGTCCACACTCTGTGTAGCTTGAGCATAGGAGGCCTTAAGCCTGGCCCCACAGTGACACACTTCCTCTAAGGCCACACCTCCTAATAGTGCCACTCCCTATGAGCTTATGAAAGCCAATTACATTCAAACTACCATAGTAGTCTTATTTTTAAAAGTAAATTATTATAATGCTTAACTGATTTAATGTTTGGATATGTTAGCATACCAAGGCAAATTGTGGTATGATGGCAAGTGCTTGTAATGCCCAGGAAGGTGCTAGGTCAGGGCCTGGGCTATAAAGATGCTTCCAGGACAGCTTACAATACATAGCAAAGCTACGTGCTCACCATGTGCCCTCCAAAATTAAGGCAAATAAATAACACTGTGTATCTTGAGCTCATAGGGAAATGTAATCCTAGTGTTTCTCAGTGTGAACACAAGGCTTTAGCAACAGGAACAGCTCTGCTCATCAGGACAAAGGGGCTGAGAACAGCATAACCAAGTACTGGACATGTTTTAATATTTAGTATGATGGAGTCATGAGTCACCATGGAACCTGTGTAAAAGGAGAAAATGAAGTCTGCCCAATAAAAGACAAGGAAACAGGCCATGAGAATGAGAATGCTCTGTGCAGCTTTGATCTCTGGACTGAAACTATTTACAGGCCTGCAGCTGTGGAGGTAGAGGACTTGCTTGTGATGTTTATACAGATAAAAAGAAATGTGTCCACTGCTCCAGCCCATGAGACTCTGAAAGATGAGGTCACGAACAGCCATGAGTGAGAGGAAAAGCCACTTGACTGTGTCCCTGGATAGAAGCATATAGCAATATCCAATATACCCTGCAACTCCAGATCTGTTCAAGCTGCCGCCTGCTGTCATATAGTACAACAAGTTGGAACTTGTGAGGGCATTAAAGATCCAAAAGAGTAAGACATAGGTAAGAATTTGCCATGAGGTCTGTGGTTTGAGCTTCCTCCAAATGGTGGTCCCGGGACTGATGGTGAGAGCCTGGACCACGCTGAGGAGACAGGTGGTGCAGATGGAGAGGCCCCGGGCCGTCCTTGCCAGATAAACCACAGCTTTACAGCCAATATCTCCGAGGAAGTTTCTGAAATAAAACACTGTGGCTAAGTCTCTGACCCCTGTGGTGCAAATAATGATCATATTAGAAAATGCCAAGTGGATGAGAATGAGGTCCACAGGCTTTTTCTCAGTGCCCAAGGCAGACGTGTACACCTGTCTCACAAACATTAGGATATTTCCCACAATTCCAGGACCAATAAGACAAAGGAAGATTATTGTCTGGATAATGTTACTCCACTTCATCTTCTGACTTCATGCACAGCGCTAGGGAAAATCATGTGAGAAACATGTCAGATCTTCTCTGCTTATTCCAACAAAAAGAATGGTTTCAAGTATGTAAGCACATACTGTTCTTTTCTTAATGATGCCTGGTCATATTCTTTGTCTTTTGTTTTCTTTTGTTTGTTTATTTGTTTTTGGTTTGTATTTTTTCCATTCCCATGGAAACGATATAGCTACAATAAGGGTATAAATCCTACCTTTCATGATGATCCTCGTTCCCTCAAGTTCATGTGTCCATGCTTTTCCTAGAACAAAGCTAAAAGCATGGCATCACTTTGTCAGTTCTCCAAACAACACAGTCCTGATTATTAGCCTGACAGGCCTCTTCCTTTTCCCTCCTCACACCCAGTGTGACCTTAGGCTCCTGGACTGTGTTGGCACCTCCTCATGGTCCTCTTCACTGTACATATGCAACTATTACTCAAGTGGTTGTGGAACTAATAAAGAGCTTGACCCTCCTCCAGAAAACTGTTCTTGAACAAATGAACTCGCGTCTCAGGGGAGATTGTATGGCATACTCCACTTCTCATATCCCTTTCCATAAGTGGCACAGGAGTGAATGTTTTGTGGGATGTAGAGGACAGGAGTCCTGTCCTCTGTCATCAAGGTGGGAGTAAGTCTGATGGAATTTGTGTTCCCAGCTTTTTAGGTACGACAAACCTGGAAGGTAATTTCCTTTTCCTCCCACCTACCTTGTTTTTGCTCTCTCTTTCTACTGAGACTTCCTCTAAAAGAAAACACCACGCAAACATTTCCTAGCTCAGGCACTGGCTATATGGACTCTACCCCAAGAGGCATGCAGCTGATTATATGCTTTAAGGTGTGTTGAGACGAACAATTTCTCAGTTAGAAATGCCACAACCAATGAACTACATCTCTCTAATATCCCATGCAAATGTGTAAACTGTTTATGAATCCTTTTCATATTTCTCCTTATATATTCAAGTCAAAATATTCTTTTAGGAGCTGGGGATACAGCGTAGTCTGTAAAAGGCATGCTGTCCAAATATGAGGACCCAAGTCTGATCCCTAGCAACCAAATAAAAACTGGCCAAAGAAGTGCAGATTTGAAGCCCCAGTGCTGGTGGGAAGGGGTTTGATATGGAGAGAGACATGTCCTTGGAGTTCCCTGCTCAGCTAGCCTAGCAGAATCAGGGAGCTCTATGTTCAGAGAGACCTGACTGAAAACTGATGGTGGAAAGCTATTGAAGCAGACCCCAATGCTGATCTCTGGCCTCTGCTTGCACACACACTTGTGCAAGATTAACTGCACACACATACCCCCCTCCCCTCAAAAAACACCTACACATAACACACAATGCTGTTGGAACAGACAAATATGCTATCTGCTTCACCTCTTAGAAAACATTCAGAATGCAATTCAACCTTAATTGTCTTTGTCATTCAATACTTAGCATCCTTTCCTTATCACAATTATTCCTGAATTCCCTTCACCCCCTCAAATGTAGCACTGGTGCTTTCCTAGCCACAGTTCTGTGCATAATATACCCTGGTTGATCTTTGTCAGGGCATCATGCTTCACAGCGACCTACTCTCCATCTATCCATATCAGCTCTGAGTTTCACCTCCTGTGCTTTCCCTGAATTCTCCAGGCTGTCTTCCCTGTGGATCTGCTGCCTTCCTACCCTGGATAGTAAGCATGCCTCATAGACACTGCTTTGGTTTGGAGAATCTGCTAATGCATACTCAAAACTAGTTTATGAACAAGTTATTAAATGAGGCACTTCTTTTTAAAACTGCACAGTAAACACAGAGGAAAGCTGGCAGCCCACGTGTAGAAGCACTCAAATTGGTCTCTTTCTTATGATATTTAAAAACTGAATGGCCTGAAGAAGTCAACTTAGTTTGGGTGACACATTTGGTACACGAATTTGCAAGCTTCCATCAATTTAGTGAAAGATATGAATTATCCTTTAAGAAAAGTATAGTGGTTTAAATTGACTTGCAATATCTCTATTAATTATTTTGTGATTTGATGAGGTTTTCAGATACTTCTAAGTTCTTGGAGCCATCGGTAATAGAATTTGTAAGAATGAAGTAGCCCTTGATCTCCTTAACAGTGCTGCATCTGAACTGAAAGAGCTTGAAGTCCAATGTCTACAAGTACCTGTCTAATCCAGGGCCGCTATGCCACATTTTAATAAGCTTTCACATGTTTCTCACCTAAGGCATGTAACAGTAAATTTACTCTGTGTGAATGAAATGAAATCAAGGTTTCTGTAGCAAAATATGTGGGAGTGTGTTAAAAAAATACCAAATGCTTGAGAAATACCATAAACTTTAGAAGTTTAAAGTTCATGGTGCTGAGAAGATGCCTCACTTGGTAAAATACCCCAGTAGAGGCATGAGGACCTGAGTTCCATGCCCAGAAACCCCACAAAAATGCCATGTGGCATCCTGCTTTTAATTCCAGCATTGTGGATGCAGAGAGAGGAAGATCTCTTGGAGTCTCTAGCCAGCCAGTCTAGGAGAAGCAGTGAGCTGCAGACATGTGAGGTTGATATCTTGTCCACACACAATCATACACACTCATGCATGCACACACATGCAGACACCTCTACCTGCATATACCAATGTACCCCCACCACTTGCACATACCAACATGTTCTCCCCACCCTGTATACACAGACACACAGACAAACAGACACACACAGAGAAACACACACAGACACAGACACACACAGACACACAGACACACACACACACACACACACATACACACACACACACACACGCACGCATTAAGTTAAGCATGCACAAGAACCTTGTTTACAATCAACCACTCCAGACTCAAATCCAGTCTATCATTTCTGCTTGTATCACGTTGATCATGTAATCTGGCTTCCTCACATCCAGTGTTCTCCTCTGTAACCTGAGGATGCTGCTTTGTCCCATGCAAGCATACTGTGAGGTGCCAAGTATACTTTCTCCAAGTCTGTACAATTGTACACTGTGTTCACTATGTTATAGTTTGGCAAGTTCAGAAAAACAAAACCCGAGTCAGAGGCAAGAGAGCCCTATCTTAAAAGACTGAAAAACATGAGAAATGAGACACTCAGCTCGAACAAAATCTTTGATATTTTTTTTGGAGTGTAAAATGTGGAAAGCGTAAGTCCTTCCCCACATCCAGACTCAAATGCCCCCAGACCCCCATGTCCTGTCTCTGCCGGGCCATGGGATGAGCAGCTCTGCCGCCATGCACCACGGACTGCTGCAAACTCTGACTAACCAAGGTTCTGGATGACAGGTAGAAAGTGATAAACTGTTTGCTCCCCGGGTCCTGCCGCCTTCCTTTTTGCACAGTGACAGATGAACTGAGACCCTTCTTATTCACACCTAAAGTCACCCTGCTTCACAGTGTTCCTTCCAAAGTCCAAGGCAGCCTCAGTCTACAGTGACAGAGCAGCACTCACCTGGGCAGTCTGTGCAGGGCTCAGTGGGTGTCCTCACTGCACCAGCCAGGCCCTGTTTATCATCCCCACTCCCTGTGTTCACAGCAGCTCTCCCTGCTGTCAGGAGTTTGGTTCACAGGGGAAAAGGGCTCCTTCTTCCCATCTCCATCCCTGAGGCCAGCCCTCTCCCTGGTTCTCTGTCATTTGCTGATTCACAAATCATTATGATTGTAATTGCAGAGTCTGTGGGTGACGAGGTGGGAAGTGAGGGTGAGCAGTGTCCTGAGGGTGCTGCTTTCTCAGACTTGGTTCCAGTTTCCTCTCACCTCCCATTACACTGAAGCCAGGAACTGATTGGAAAGAAACATTCCTAATCCCAACGGGTCAATTTCTGAATGTCTGCAAAGTATAGTAGCACTGATAATAGAAGATGATCAAGTACTGAGTCACGGCTAATCGCTGATTCCTGGTTGAGCGTCATTTTATTAATCACTTCATCTATCTCTTGTTAGGTTCTCCTTTAGTTTAAAATGGCAAGGAATCCAAGGCCTGCTTCAGAGTTTTGTGAAGAAAGCAGTTTCAAGGTTTCTTAAACACTATTCTACTGCTGTGATGTGACACCGTGACTAAGACAACTTATGATGGAAGGTATTGAATTGGGGGCTTGCTTACAGTTTCATAGGGTGAGTCCAAGACCACCACGGCAGGGGACATGGCGACATGGAGGCAAGCATGGAGCTGGAGTAGTAGCTGAAATCATGACCAGCAAGCAGGGGAGGAGAGAGAGAGAGAGAGAGAGAGAGAGAGAGAGAGAGAGAGAGAGGGAGGGAGGGAGGGAGGGAGGGAGGGAGGGAGGGAGGGAGGGAGGGAGGGAGGGAGAGAGAGAGAGAGAGAGAGGGAGAGAGAGAGAGAGAGAGAGAGAGAGAGAGAGAGAGAGAGAGAGAGAGGATTCAGTTGAGGAAACGCCAGGATGAGATCCAGTTGTAAGCCTAATAAACCCTTTCCTCCAACTTGCTTTTTGGTCATGGTGTTTTGTCGCAGCAATAGAAACCCTAACTAAGACACATGTCACTAAAGGAACCCCAATGTTGATTGTTTCTCAAATGCTAATGCCAGGAAAGCATCCTTAGAAAAAGAACTGTGCAGTTTCCAAGGAAACCCTGCCCCTGTTTCCATTGCTTCCCAGTGTGTTGGGTGGAATGTCCTCTCCCTGTGTTATTGAGACAGCGAAGGCTTTGCTGGTTATGATAGATAGCAACAGTGATGTGGGGAGGATGGCAGGTTAGAAACAGTCAGCTCTGGCTGGAGTCTCCACAAGACGGAAATAAAACATCAGATGCTCTTACTAAAAGGAGAACTGTGTGGGAGGGAAAGGCACTGCTGTGTAAAGAGTAGATGAAGAGAGGTGAGGTGAATTCAGAAATACTCAGTTTTAGATCTGTAATGAGATAGCACGGACTCTAGAAACAGGTGCAAGGCAAAATGGCGTGTAAAGGGAGAATCCTCTCCCTTCTGTAGGGCTTCTAGCAAGAGAAACACCTCAGAGACTCCAGATGGTATATTCCTCAAGGCAGACACAGAAGAATGGATCCCCAGCATTTCTTGGCTCTCTGGTGCCCCTATGGGGACTCATCCTAAAAGATGCCTTGCAATCACATATTTTGACAGTCAAGAGCAGAAGCACAGGCCTGCATTTTGTGTCTCCAAGTTCCAGTAAATGCCCCTCTCCACTGGTCAAAAAGTAAAAAGTAAAAAGCCCGTGTCTCTCTCTGCAGTCAATCTCTCCATGACAAAAATGCTTCAGAAAGTCAAGTGGAAGAGAATAAAGTCTTTATTTTTTTCTTGGCACCAATGACAAAAATATATACATGTCTTACAAACACCAGGATCTTCCCTAGGATTGATTCTAGGTTCATTAAGAGAATGAATGGAAGGTTATTGTCTTGATGAAATCAAAACTTTGCAAACATATCAAAGGAGTAAGAGAAAAAATAGTTCATGTGTTTCCATTCGTTTGGCTATTTGTCCCTGTGCTTTATCCAACCTTGGTTTCAACAATTCTCGCTCATATAAACCCTCCTCTTTCTCACTAATTGGACTCCCACAGCTCCACCCGGGGACTAGCCGTGGATCTCTGCATCCAGATTCCTCAGTCCTTGGATGGGGTTTCTGGCTCGACTATTAGGGTGTTTGGCCATCCCATCATCAGAGTAGGTCAGTTCCTGCCGTCTCTCGACCATTGCCAGCAGTCTATTGTGGGGGTGTCTTTGTGGATTTCTATGGGCCTCTCTAGCACTTTGTTTCTTCCTTTTCTCATGTGGTCTTCATTTACCATGGTCTCCTATTCCTTGTTCTTCCTCTCTGTTCTTGATCCAGATGGGATCTCCCGCTCTCTTTCCCTTGACCCTCGCCCTTCATTACTCCCACTCATGTCCAGGTTGTTCATGTAGATCTCAGCCATTTCTCCGTCATTGGGAGATCCTTGTGTCTTTCTTGGGGTCCTGTTTTCCAGGTAGCCTCCCTGGTGATGTGAGTAGCAGTCCAGTCATCCTTGTTCCACATCTAGTATCCTCCTATGAGTGAGTACATACCATATTTGTCTTCCTGATGGGCCCCCAACTGGATCAGGCCTTCTGAATAGGTGAGACAGTTGATTGGCTTGATCTGTTTGGGAGGCATCTAGGCAGTGGTACCGGGTCCTGTGCTCATTGCATGAGTTGGCTGTTTGAAACCTGGGGCTTATGCAGGGATGCTTGGCTCAGTCTGGGAGGAGGGGACTGGACCTGCCTGGACTGAATCTACCAGTTCGATCTCAGTCCTTGGGGGAGGCTTTGCCCTGGAGGAGGTGGGAATGGGAGGTGGGCTGGGGGGAAGGGGAGGGGGGCAGAAGGGGGGAGAACAAGGGAATCCGTGCCTGATATGTAGAGCTAAATGGTATTGTAAAATAAAATAAATGGAAAAAAGATAGACTTATAAATAATTTTACTACATGTACATTTTATAAGATATGTATATATACAAGAGTTTGTATTAACTATGAATTCAATAAACTCAATAGAAAACTCAAAAAATAAAAGAGAAAAAATATACACAACGTATGATGAAAATGTTTTAAAAGAAGAAGTTGAGATTAATCATGACCTTTTGCTTCAGGGAGAATTAGGATTTTCATTTTTATATTTGTATTCACCCTTGAAAATGCGATGGGACCTTTGATCCATCCAGGATTCAATTTCACATTCAAAAGTAAGGATGAAGATGATAAAGGAATTTCCTTCAATTACAGTTAAGTGTGTTTATCCTGCATTGGGTATCAGGAGTGTCTTTGTTTATGAGGATATAGTGGTGTTAGAACATAATTTGAAAAGGGGATACCATTTATTTAATGAAGAAGGAGTAAAACCATTGCTTATGGCAGACTATGGTGACCTAGAACATGCGCAGATGAGGCAAAGAAACCTTGTTCTGCCCATGTGTGTGGCTGGGATGTGCTCAGAAAGTAGAGTGTAAAGTGACAGATGTCATCTATTATGTCCTCCACACAACAAGGGCTGGAGAAAACTGACTTCCCTCTGTACCAGAGGCAGGTATCTATTCTGATTCGTCGTAGACTTAGTTTAGAAAGGTAAAGAAGGGATCAGGAATATGGGGAACTCTAAACATGGAAACTTTGCTGTTGTTCACTTTCTTACTTCACTTGTTTCTATGATGTAATGAAAACCTAATTAATCCAGGGGTAACTTTGGAGGCAAACAAATGTCGTAATTGAGGAGGGAGAGGTAAAGCCATGCTTTAGGGACCAGGTTCTGCAGAGGGCTCCCTTTTCTCTGACAGCACGATGTGTTAGTGTCTTGAGGATACTTTATGGTGACAAGTGCTGTACACACACTGAAGGTACAAATATGACCCGGGCAGGCTCACTTGCCAGAAGTACCCGGAGCCCATGTGCACCTCATCATCGTGGTGAGTAGACGTCACAGTTTCATTTAATCTCATGTGCCAGGCAGTGTTTTGCTTAAAGACATGCATGTGACTCTTTCATGAGCTGAGGAGGAGAGGAGAGGCTGAGCCTGGTCACCTTCAGCCTTCTGCTGACACTTGAAATAACTGGGGCCATTTCCAGGACACATGACGCCAGGATGCAGGGTGCTTCCTACCCTGTGCCCAGGGTCTGCCACCCTGAGAGAGTTTGGGGTGAATCTTTGTCTAATGTTTTCTCCTTTCTTCCAATAACTAAAAATAAATAGAAACTTTTCAAATTTCTATGGAAAATGTCCATTTTTCTCTAACCTCAAAGTTAACTTGCCTTATAAGGATGTCAGTGATGTAAATTTAGTCCATCCTTTTCATTTTTGATGAATTTCTACATGGCCTTTGTCAGCAACTGTGTCTGTTCTAGTCTGCCGGCTAACTCTCCAGGCTGTTGCTGTTCACTGTGAAGGTTTCTTTGGTGAATCCATCCTCAAAGTCTCCATCCTGACACATGATGTTGCACTGAAGTAGTAAGTCAGTATGTTCATTGTGTTCCTAGACCGTGGTGAGGACTGTTAAGAACTCCAAAGATGGAAAAGTAAGCCTGGCATGATAGCACACGCCTTTAATCCCAGCACCAGACAGGCAGAGGCAGGTGGACCTCTGTGAGAGCAAGGCCCGTCTAGGAGAGACCCAGGCATCTCATAACAACAACAACAACAACTACAACAAAAGATTAAAAACATAGTTACAAACTTGCCAGACTTGAGTTGCTATAACTCCTGATGATCTCACCCCAGTACGGTGAATCAAGGAGCAATAACCTTATGTTTTAATTTAAGAAATAGATTCACTTCCCTGCCAGCTGATTTGGAAGCCAGTCCGGGTGGGACATTACCCCCCATCAGAATGCAGAGCCACCCTGTTTTGTTTTTTGTTTTTTCTGCTGCTGCTGCTGTTTTTCTTCTGTTACTGTGTGAAGTAACGGGAACCATTGAGACATTTTCATGCACATGTCATTGTGTTTTCCTGTGTTTGTCCTTACTGCTGTTCCTTCTTCTTTCCCCTCCCATTGGTCCTCCCAGCGAAGTCTGTTTTTGAAACTGCTTTCCCTGAGTCAGAGGCACCACTGTTGTGCCCAAGGTCAATGCAGAGACCCATAACCAAATGTCAGGCAGAGCTCAGGGAACCCCGCAGAAGTGGAGGAGTACAGGCCAGGGTCCAGCTTTGGCTCAGGTTCAGGTCCTGAGAAGGGGAAGGGGCCTTAGAGGAAGGAAAGCATCTGACCACCAGGTGGATTGCACTTAAGTGGCCTGGAATAGCTCGAGCTGTCTTTATTTATACTTTAACAGAGTTTTTTTTTTTCTACCAGGCTTGCATAAATATTGGCCCTTATTTTTGACTTTTAAGAAATATTTTATATTTTAAGAAATACATTGTAATCACTATAAAAGACCCCCTTGTTCCCCTTTATGCTTCCCCAAATACACTTTCCCACCCCCTACATAACCTTCTTGTAGACACAGAGTTCAGTATTTTGCAGGCTTAACTAAATCCAGAGCCAGGCACATCCTGCTCTTGCAGTACTTACCTCATCTGGCAGCTACTTGCAGTTACAAAGTCAGAAAGTAATGAACATGGATACAACACTTTAAGGACAACAATATTAAAACCCACACAATTATTTCCTGTCTGCAAGATATGTTTTTATATAGTTCCCTTTTCCACAAGAAGGTCCCAACTCTATCTCTATATGAAAGGCAGACTTTGATAAGGCACTTTTTTCCCAACTCACATACCATACTCTTCCTCCATATAAGCTCCTATGTATAGTAAAGATGGCTCTGTCCATCCCATATTTTACACTGCACATTTTCCTCTTGGAGCCTACCAGAGCCTACCATTGATTCTATATGCTTGGTGTCCAGGGAACTTACTCTCAATGGTAGGCACCATGTGCGTTCCTGAGACTTTTCCCCTATTTTGTGTACGCATTCCTTACTCTCCTTTCCAGAACTGTGAGACATGGTTAAAGTTCCAAGTGCTGTTTTCTCATATGTACCTAATTCTCTCTATTGAGTCAGAAAAGCTACCCGGTTTAGGAGTTGTAGTTAGCAATTCCAGATAAGAGATTTGAGAGGCATTAGTCCCCCGATGAATCATATTGGAAAATATTCTGGAAAAAACAGAATTTCTAGGTAAAATTACAGCTGTTGCATGTGTGACTGACAGAGTAAAACTGAAAAACTGCCCAAAGAATATATAAGGAGAGAGAAAAGAACCTGCAAAATGCAGGAATTTTGTAAATTCCTATTCTGTCCCGGGTCTACTGATCCTTGCCAAATGAGACTCCATGGGTGCCAGGCCTCTGGGATACCTATTGGATAAGTAGTCCTATGCTGATCCAAGACTAGGATGCACAGCTCTCTAGGGGAGGAACCGTTCTAGAAGCCAGAGGGGTCAAGGACACTAGGAGAACACAGCCCAAAGAATCAACTGCCCTGGCCTCCCAGGGGCTTCTAGAGACTGAAAGAACCACCACGGAGATGGCGACGGGTCTGTGCCAGGTCCTCTGTGTGTGTATATATATATGTATATATGCTACGGTTGTTTAGTTTGGGGGTTTTGTGGGACTCCTAACAGTGAGAAGGGTGGGTGTCTATGACTCTTTTGTCTGATTTTGGGACCCCTTTCCTCCCACTGGCTGCCTCATCCAGCCTTAATATGAGGGTTTGTGCCTAGTCTTATTGCTTCTTGTTTGGTTGGTATTCCTGGAAGGCTGGCTCTTTTCTGAAGGGAAATGGAGGTGCAGTGGATATGGGGGAGAGGGGAGGTGGAGGGTGGGAAGAGTGGAGGAAGGAGAGGTTGTGGTTAGGATGTATTTTATGAGAGAAGAATAGAGAAAAAAGGAGAAAAAAAACCCACTACTTTTCTAAAGGACTTTCAGTAGTATTATGATGCCGTCTTCCTCTGACAGTGTTCATTTCATTCACTTGTCTCTTTACTTATTAAGTATGATCATTGAGGTTTGTGGAAAGGAACAGAGGGCTGGAAAGAAGCATGCAATCCCAGACAGATGTACAGACAGAAAGACTTTGAAAAGAATTGAAAAGTCCATCAGGACTCTGAGATGCATTGAGTGTCGACACTTTTAGTACATTCTAATCTCCGACTAAATACTTGGTTTTTATTTCCAGCTTGTTCATTTACACTACTGCAGTTGCTATAAGTGCTGCAGCATGTTTCATTATGTGCAAAGGATTTGTAGCAGTGTTCTGCTCTCTATAATGCAATGGCTCAGGTACTAATAACCCCATTTGTCAGGGGAGATGAAAGGCAATAACTGATATTCCTAGAAGAGTGAGGATGCCTGTATCTACCTGGTACAAGCCTAGTTTCCATAGTTCATGTTGTCAGAGACCTTCAGGACAGAGATCTATAGCCATATTTAATACTTTATACAAAGGAAAAGCAGGAGGCTTGCAGAATTGCATTTCAAGAATACAAAACATGCACAAATCCCAAAGTTTGAATGAAGCATCCTGATCTCTTTCACTCTGTAGAAAGTGCCCATCATTTGACATGAATTCCTAGTTAGGGAGACGGAAGCTCTTAGAGTTAGAAGAGCAAGATCCTCTCCCAGACTGCAGGGAGAACAGCCTGCAACATTCACAGTCTCCTGTGGTGTTACCTGTGTTGGAAAGGCAGGGATAAAACAGCTACAGAGCCACCTGGAAACACTGTTGCTCCTGATGTCACAGGGCAGCTGCGAAGTCCACCTTGACTGTTCCTGTGAAAGATCAGTTCACACCAGGGATGTGCCAACCATTTATTTTTATAAGATTTATTTTATTTTAAAATATCTCTCTGTGTGCTTTGCCTGCTAGGAATTGCCCTGTTTTCACGACTTATCCTGGCAGAGACCAAAAGAGGGTGCCAGGTCCTTTATTTATTTTTAAATAGAATTTTATGGAATCCCTTGCTTGAACATGTCTTTGTTTTATAACACCATGCCTAATTAATCTTTTAATCCACACCATAAACTTCTAAACATCTAGAACTGTTCCAGGCTCCCTGAAAGGTCCCAAAGCCACTCACTGGGAGTCCAGTGTTCCTTTGAACACCCTCCATAGCAGAATCCCATGGTTCCTACATGGCACCCTCCCTGGGGTGATAATTTGATTTTTTTTTTCAAAGGCCTTGTTCCCAGTGGCTAAAAATAGAGAGCATTGTTCCTGTGTTCGTTGGCCATTTCTGCTGCCTCTTACAGAAGTGTTCAGCTGGTTTGCCTGGGTGTTGATTGGGTTGTATCCTCAGGGTGGCTCTTTGCAGCTGCTCGGTGACAACATGACATCAGGAGCAGCAGTGTTTCCAGGTGGCTCTGTGGCTGTTTTTTCCTGCCTTTCCAACACAGCTAACATGAGTGGGGAGTCTGTGATGGGTGCAGGCTGTCTTCAGTGCAGGCTGGGAGAGGAGCTTACTCTGAGGATCCTGCCATGCCCTGAGTTGTTTTCCCTGAGCTTTTTTTGTACATTCCCAGTGCTTCAGTTCCTACATCATGGCTTTGAACACATTTTCACTTTTTTTGGTGAAGTATAAGGGATATGGATCTAGCTTCTGCCTTCTGTCTGAGGCTACACTTTCCTCAGTGTGTTTTGGGTGAAGGCGCATTGGTTTGTATTTAGACTCTCTGCTTTATCTTCTTGATCTACAACTGGTTTTTTTTTTTCGAGACAGGGTTTCTCTGTGTAGCTTTGCGCCTTTCCTGGGACTCACTTGGTAGCCCAGGCTGGCCTCCAACTCACAGAGATCGGCCTGGCTCTGCCTCCCGAGTGCTGGGATTAAAGGCATGCGCCACCACCGCCCGGCTACAACTGGTTTTTGTGTCAACATCTTGATTTTGTTGTTACTAGTATAATTTGAGATTATGTAATTAAGTTCAACACATAGCTTGGAAATTTAGATTTCTGTAAACAAGTCTTCAAGGAAATTCTGGGTCAATAAATCTGAACAATAATATAGATCATTACCTTATTCTCCAGAAAACTGAGTGGCTTTAAAAGATTTTTTTTTTTTCTGATACTTACCATGATTTACTGATTTCTTCAAAAAGGTGCTTGCTGGATCAAGTATTTCTGCCTCAGAAATAAGGATGGTTTTGGACCCTGTGAAGGGCACAGTCTTCTTCTGTCTCACTGGGCTTGGCACCATGGGGAACATCTCAGTTTTTGTGAGTTACATGCACATGTTCCAAAACACAGAGAAGAAACCTATATACCTCATTCTTGCTCACTTGGCACTCACAAACATCATAATGCTTCTTTCAAAAGGGATGCCGAAGACTATAGAAGCCTTTAATTTTAGAAACTTCTTAGATGACACCAGTTGTAAAGTTGTTGTTTACCTGGCAAGGACATCCCGGGGCCTCTCCATCTGCACCAGCAGTCTCCTCACTGTGGTCCAGGCCATCACCATCAGCCCCAGACACTCCAGATGGCAGAGGTTCACCCTAAAGACTCCACAGCACATTGTTTCCTCGCTGTTCTTCTTTTGGATACTCAATTTCTTGATCAGCATGAATTTACCATATTACATCAAAAGTATCAACAGTGTGAACATAACACAGGTTAAAAAAGGCAGCAATTATTGCTATTTTCTGCCAGAAAGCTGGATAATAAGATGGATTTTTCTCACCCTCATGGTCCTGAGAGATGCAGTGTTTCAGGGAGCCATGGGAGGGGCCAGTGGCTACATGGTATCTCTTCTTCACAAGCACCACCAGCATGTCCTCTACCTTCAGAAGGCCAAGCTTCTCTACAGAACTCCCCCTGAACTGAGAGCTGCCCAGAGTGTCCTCCTTCTGATGTTCTGTTTTCTTTTCTTCTATTGGGCAGATTGTTTTATTTCTTTATATTTTACTTTCTTCATAGAGAATTATTCCAAATTACTATATGTTCCAGAGTTTCTAACACTTGGTTATGCAGTTATCAGCCCCTTCATACTTATTCAGAGAGATGGACATCTGACTAAATGTTGTCACACTCAGTAAGAGAGGTCAGGCATTGATAAATGTCCATGTATCCTTTCAGCATACAAAACACAAAACTTGATAGTTTTGTTTAGGTGCACATAATACCATATCTACTAAGAGTATCTCAACACATAGTGGTGGATAAACACTTAACAAATGGTGACTGTGCTTAGCTAATAATGAGGCTGAAGAAAGTTCAAAGCCACAACTGTCCCTTCCTCCATCTTGCCTTCCTTCATGAAATAGCTGATATTCTCTTGTGTGTATAAAGGATCATTCATGATCACCACTTCTGGTAGTAGAAAGAGTCATGGAAGCACACCATCAATACATGATAGAGGCAATGCATAAATATCACAGTGACTCCCATTGAATAATACAATTTATGTGTTATTTTTAGAATGAAAATAAATGCATTATACAGGTCAGCCTGGGTCCTCACAATTCTGGTTGGCTGAAGATATCCACAGGCCTGCCTTGTGCTACTCAGCCCCAGGTGGGTGAAAGACACCCACAGGCCGGCCTGTGTAGGAGGAGTTTTCTGTCTAGGTTGTCAACTAGCTTTGTGTTACCAGCCAATCCCCAAATAACTGCATAGATTTAATAGTAATTATAAATGTTTGGCCAATAGCTCAGCCTTGTTTTTTAGGTAGCTCTTATAACTTAAATCAACCCATTTCTAATAACCTATGTGCTTCCCTGAGGCTCATTTACCTTATCTATTTATTTCACATTCTGCTCTTTCTATGTCTCATGGCACCCCTTCTGACTCCACTTTTCCCCCCAGCATTCGCTCTGCCCCGTAAATCCTGCCTAGTCATTGGACAATCAGCTTTTTGGTAACAATGAGAGCAATATATCCTCACAGTATACAAAAGGATTATTCCACAGCATTTCCTTCCTTTTGACTAATTAAAAATGAAGGATTTTAACTTTAACGTAATAAAATTATATACACTAAAAATAAATATCAGGTAAGAATTACATTCACAAATTCTAGTCCATTTGCATTTGGCAAATTCAGAGAAAATATTCCATTTTCTGTTCTATTGTGGTGAATCCAAAGTGTTGTACCTAATTCACTTTCTATTCTAACTTATGTTACCAACCCAAAACTATACTTTTTGTCTCTCAATCTTATACCCTTTACACCTCTTTTGCGAGTTCTTTTCTAAATCTTGTAACAAGGAAGACTATAACTATCCAGTCTTCAACTCCATCAGAGACCTGAGAAAAATATGATATTACCTAAGTAAACAGGAAGTGCAGAGCAACAACTTCCAAAACCAAGAAACGCAAAAACAGCTGGCCTCCTGCACAAATACCCAAGGTTCCTCTGTAACACTGGGGCATTCATCTTCAGCCTACAGACCTAGAATATCTGATAGACTTTTCTGTGAAGCAGGAATTTTGAAGGACTGTCCTGCCTTGTCTTGGTATTTGGCATTCACTTTCTTTTGGGTCCCACTTCACAAATTTGGACAGCATACTTTCAGGAGTTGAGGCAAGATCAATTTCTTGTCCAGTGGTTAACTTTTGCCACAAAGAAGAGTTTCTTCAATGCCCATCATCTTCTCTGATGTAGATTGGTACTGCCAGGAGCAGACATTTCTCATTGTCATAAAAAGCCTTATATTATTAAAACATCTTGAATGCCATATTCTGTTGATATTTGAATCATTTAAAGACTACCTATCTATCTAAAATATATCTCTGTTTGACATTAATAACATATGTAACTTGACTATAAGCTTGGTTGTATTAGGTGACTAACTACCAATCTGCATTCCTTCCTTCCTTCCTTCCTCCCCCCCCCTCTCTCTTTCTTTCTTTTGACAGGGTTTCTCTGTGTAGCTTTGTGCCTTTTCTGGAACTCACTCTGTACCCCAGGCTGGCTTCAAACTCACAGAGATCTGCCTGCCTCTGCCTCTCAAGTGCTGGGATTAAAGGTGTGTGCCACCACCATCTGGCTCTGTATTTCTTTCTTATCCTAAATAGTTTATAATAATAATTTTCAAGGAGTGAAAATCTGTATTACATTGTTAAATGTATTGTATAGGTACAATACATTAAACAAGAGTAGAAATGTATGTATAACATATCCTAACAAAAATAACCTTTAATTTGAATCACTATACAAAAATCCAAACCAATGTAAAATATTTAAGACTAGTAGTTGCTTTTTGGATTAAACTAGATTTAATTATCTTTCCTTTTAATCTCATCATTTCTATATCCCCTTTTTTTCCTTAGAAAGATGTAGTGGGTACCCATTCCAGCTTTAATCTGGAAGTTCCAACCCCCATTGAGGCTTTGGCAACTGTCACACCTATAAGGCGGGGCCAAGGGAGGACCCTGGAGACCGGAGATTGGGATGGGCCAGCTCGCTCTCTGTTCCTGGACCCTTGATGGTGGAGGTTGACCAACCAGAGCTTCAGAGAACAGCCCTGGATTGTGATACACCTTCCTCAGACCCCGCGACCTACCTATCCCTTCATTTGTAAGTTACCCACTAAATAAATCTTTCTTTTAACTACGTGGAGTGGCCTTAATAATTTTACCAATAGAAAGAGATCCTTGAATCTAACTCTTTTACTTTATTTTTGACCATGGCCAACTACAATTTGTAACCACCCTCCACCCCAATTGATAACAAATATCCATAACCCCTCTTTTGGGTATGAATGTAGGCATTATTTTCTCTAGAGTGCTTCCTGTTGTCTGGGGGCACTGAAATCTTTGGGGGAACTTGAGAAAATCAGGATAATAGTTAAATCTTGGCTGGAGTAGTCTGTGAGGCTGGACCATCTTGGTCAGCAGCCTTAAAGTTGTTCTGGAAGCAGAACTTTGAGAAAACTGCAACAGAGGCATTCTGAGATGCTAGACTACCTAGGTCATTTGTTTTCAATGATGTCTTGTTCCCTTGTTCCGAAAATACATAAACTACTAAAGGTAACGTACATATTTGCCTTCATTCAAATATACTATGTATTGTACAAAAGTCAGCCAAAGATGATTTTTTGTTTTATGTTTGAGCAGGTAAATTATATATCAAATGTCTTATAGATTTTCTAGGTTTATTTCTTTATGTCGGTAGCCAGGATTTTCAGGGTGTCTTCCTCCATCAAACTTGAACTTCTTCAACCCAAAACAAACCCACTGACTTTTGTTTTCTGGGGAGAACAAAAGTATAACCTCTTGCCCAAAGCAACACACCTTTGACTTTAAAAAAGTCATGACATTTAAAAAATATATAGATTGGTTTAATATAGAAGCTTCCACAATCCAATATCTCTTAGCAGGTATGGCTCATTCATCAGCAATCAGAAAATTTAAATGCAACACAATAACACACAGGATCCAGACTCCCTATGTATTTTCAAACTCCAAGCAGTTTATTTTTTATATTTCTTTACTTCTTCAGTAAGGACTTTATTATTTTTAAACTATTCTTTTTCTATGACTGTCAACATCTTTCCTCTTTTCTTTCCCAAGGCTTTGTACATTTTTAAACACACTGTAACCCATTTAAAGGTTTCTTTTGCCTGCATCTGTCTTCATTGCATACCTATAATCTTTTCTGTCTGCATGAGCAAAACCTTAAACCTGCCACGTGTCTTAGCTCATGTTCTGTTGGCAAGGCTCATGCTGGTGGCTCAATCATGCAGCCAGTGGTTGGGAGATGCCTCCCTGTACCATGGACTGCATGAGAGACTATAGGACTAGGAAACTGTGTTTGGCTCCATTTTTATGTCTTTGGAACCTTTTTAAAGAAGTGTTTTTGGGTTCTATATGAACATATGTGGCCCTGAACATTGTGCACCTTCTGTAGGTGTGGTTTTCTGTCTAGACTGCCAATTGTCTCTGTTCCTCCAGCCAATCCCCAAATAACCACACAGAGACTTAATATTAATTATAAATTCTTGGCCAATAGCTCAGGCTTGTTTTTACCTAGCTCTTATAACTTAAATCAACCCATTTCTATTATTCTATGTGCTGCCCCAAGGTTTGTTTACTTTATCTATGTATTTTTTATACTGCTCGCTCTGGGACTCATGGCGCCTTCTCCTACTCTGCCCTTCTCCCCACTGTTCTTTCTGCCCCTGAAATCCTGCCTAGCCATCGGCCAATCAGCTTTTTATTAACAATGAGAGCAACCTATCTTCATAGTGTACAGAGGGATTATTCCACAGCAAGCCTGGGTCCTATAGTCCTGGCTGGTCCTATAGTCGTGGCTGCACATGGTGCTGTGCAGGTAGATGCCATTATGATGAAAAAATATATGGTGAAGAAATGGGAGAGAAAGAGAAGCAGAACTGTCCATGTGCTGTGGAAAGAGGCAGAACTGAAGAAGCAAATATATTTAGGAAGTGGATGATGTTGCTGGTCTGCTTACCCCCCAGGGCCAGGGTGAAGTCCAGCCCCAGGCTGCTGCTAAGGACCATGTCTAGGTCCATGGTCCTATAGGCACTGGGGTCTGTGTTGACATCTATGACCCCTGTTGCCATCCTATGCCATAAGGTTGCCTGGAGTCTGAGCCATCAGTTAAGGCCGTGTTTGTGTCTAAGGGTCATATTGCAATTGGTGCCAACAGATCTGTGTGGCCTGTGTTGCTCCAAGATGCCATGGTGACATTTGAGCCCTAGCTGCAGCTGAGGGCCATGTAGGGTCTGTGGCCCTACAGCAGCCAGGGTCTATGTTGATGTCCACGGCTCCGGTTATCATTGAAGGACATGCTGATGCCAGAGGTCTGGGCCACCACCTGGGGCCTATGGTGTCTGAAGGCCACGTTGTTGTAGGAACCATGGTGACCTCCAGGCCTAGTCTTCTGCTAAGGCCATGTCTGGATCTGTGGTCCTACCACAGCTGGGGTCTATGTGGATGTTTATGGCCCATGTTGCCACAAAGGCCACAAAGATCCCTGGGGTTTAGGTGGCAACCTGTGGCCATATTGTCTGCCACTGGAGTGATGCCTATCTGAATGGCCTGCTCTGCCATCTGGGGTCATGGTATCTTATGGGCCTGAGATGCTACCTGTGCCCAGCAGTGGTCAGGGTCTGAGTTTATGTCCATAGCTCCTGTTGCCACTGAAGGCCAAGGGGAAGCTGGGGTCTGGTCAGCCATCTGAGACCATGTAGGTTTCTGAGCGCTATGCTGCCTCCAGGGCTATGGTGATCTGAGTGACCTACCTTGCCACTGGGGCCACAGTGACCTCTGGGCCTGAGCTGCTACTGAGGGCAATGTCTGTGTCCATGGTCCTGCAGCAGCTGGGGTCTGTGGTGAGGTCAATGACCCCCAGGTGGCCATAGGAACAATGTGGTGTTGAAATCCAAGGACTGGGCTGAGCTGGCTGTGGGAGCCCGTTCTCGGGTTCCTTGTGGCTTTACCCAGCAGGTCCGCGTAGAGGATGATCAGGACCACGGGCCTGAGTGCAGGTGTCTGAGATGGTCTGCACTTAGCTGTGCTGGGGGAGGAGGTCTTTTGCTCCACCCCTTGGTGTTTCTATAAAAACCCTGGGTCAGAGACAGTTGGGGCCCATTGGAAAAGGTTCCAGGCCCTCTCGAAGCTATCCTTTATTTTCTATCTGTTTATCTTCACAATATTCTCTGCAATAAATCTTTTTATCTAATATTTCCTGCTGCTCCCACTCAAGAAAACTCTGGGGAGCTGTGGGGGTGGTGGGTAAACGCTCCACAGCTGGCCCTGTCTTTCACTGGCCTTGGGATAGTTGACCCTGTTCTTTGCTGAACACAGCAGCAGGAGAGCTGGTCCCACCTTTTATCAGAGAGCTGCCCCCCACCACTGCACTAGGGAGAGATGGCACCAATGGCATGGGCCTAGGAGAGTTGGCTCTGCCCCTCACCTGAGGGACCAGTCCCAGTGGCCCGGACTGACTGCTCATCTACCACCCAGGACCCACAACCTGGGCCTTGAGTTGGCCCACCCTAACATCTACCCCATCTATGACATGCTGGAGAACTTGAAGGGACTGCTACTGTAGAACAATAGCCACAGGATCTCCAGACATGGGGCAACAGCAGGATATGGTAGAAGAGTTTCAGTGAGGGTCCAGTGATGATGGTGTGCCAGAGGCCAGAGGTCTTGACGGACCAATGACTCACTGGAATGAGCACTTTTGTGTGGGGTTGATTGGACAAAAGGGTACACTGCATGACACACTGAAGCTCCCAGTGTCACTATGACAAATGAAGAGGTGTTGGAGAGGTGGGAAGGATGGAAGAACGAGTTTTTGTTTGTTTTTGTTTTTAATTAATTTAGGGGGTTTCCTTCTGGGGAGATGCTGCGGGGGAGAGGGGCAGCTATGGAAGGACTGGGAGGTGAGCAGGATTGGGGTACACGATGTGAAATTCCCAAGGAATCAATAAAGAATTATGTGATTAATTTTTTTCAAAAGTTATTTTATGTTATTTGAGGCTATTGTGAAAGGTGTTTTTTTCTCTGATTTATTTCTCAATCTGTTAGTCATTTGTATTTAGAGCAATTACTGAGTTTTCCGACTTAAGTTTATATCCAGCTACTTTGCTGAAAGAGTTTACCAGCTGCAGGAGTTTTGGGGGTCACTTACGTTTTCTGGCAGCATATTTTGGGCCATTTATGTATAACTGTCATTGTCTGCAGATAAAGACATTTTGATCTCCAATCAATAAATTAATATAAAACAAAACATACTTTGGGAAGAAAAAAAGCAAACAAGTTAGAAATTGTGCCCTGATTACTTTCACAGTCACACTTGACTTAGGGATTTCAGGTCTCGATTCCATCTTGCAGATATGATTGTTTATGTTTATTTGTGTCAGTACTAGCTTGAGTGAGAAAGAGTCATTTCCTGTAGCTCTGGCTGCCTTGAGGTTGACTGTCTGCACAGGTTGATCCTGGCTGTGGGTTCCTCCTGCCTTTACTTCAAACTGTTCCTATCAGACAAACAGCAAAAACCTTCAACATTGCAATCTTACTGTTAATTAATATAACATATTAATATTATTTTGAAAATAATTCAAAACCAAATATCTAGTAACCAATCCTTTGCTTGTTATTCATAGGCAGCTCTCCAGCTCCATCTCAGATTCTCACATTGAAGATATGAAGGAATGGGCAACGTTAGTCTGCTACATTGTTGATACCTAAGGTGTGCTCATAATTCATTTAAAAGTTATGCTGACTAATTTGGTTCAAAATACGATAGAACAATATTTAATTGTGTATCATCCTTAATACTATTTGCAATTAATACCTGCTGGGAAAAGGGACAATCAGTTTTCTCCACTGAAATGTCACAGAGTGACACTCACCACACTCCAGAGCAGGGCCCATGCCCAGGAATCATTATCTAAATGAACACAATGAACTCCACAGTTTCGTTTTGTACACTTTTGTTTCATTTTGTTTGGGCTTTTTATTTTATTTTGATTCTTTTCATTTCCTTTATTTGAGGTTTTCTTTTGTTATTTTTGTGGGAGAGAGCACAAAAGAGCAAACACAGAGTTAGTTGCATAGGGAGGTATGGAGGATGCGGGAGGTGTTGGGAGAATGGAATGACATGATCAAAATATTTTGTATAAAACTTTAATAAGAAAAAAAATAGTACAGAAAAAAACCCAAAATACTCAGGACTGACTGTAAAGCATGCAGCAGACACTCAAAACTGCACTAAGAACCCAGAGGCTCCCACAGTCTCCTAGTGATTGTCCTAAACATGACATTGACCATAGCCCCTGCCTGTAGTACTAAATGATCTTTTGCTATTAATAAAAAATATGCTTGAAAATTATTCAGAGTGTGATCATCTTGGAGTATCAGATATTTCTTTCGAAGCAGTTCTTGGTTAAGGAGGTAAACTGAGGCATGAGGACAGACTGAAATTAAGTTCAAAAGCCCAACCCCTCCTTCTCCTTAGTCACAGAGACCATAACTATAATCAGAAAGTTCCTGGGTTCAGGAAATGACAGAGCACCAGGGAGAAGGCAGAGCAGGCCTCAGGGATGGAGTTGTGCAGGAGGAGCCTTTTCCCCTGATGAAGCCAAACTCCCGATGGTGACATCTTGACACCTCTCTTGAGTTAAGGTCTCAGGTTGATAAACAGGGCCTGGCTGGTGCCGTGAGGACACCCACCCCGCGCTGCTGCACAGACTGCATGGTGAGTGCTGCACATCATGGTGGGGCGGAGCTGCCTTTGGTGTGGACAGAAATCTGTGGAGGGCAGAGATGCAGGAGACAAGGATGTGGGCTCCCTGTCACTCTGGGAGAGGGAAGAGGCAGGATTCAGGGAGAAGATGGTCTATCATTTCCTACCTGCAATCCAGGATGGCTGCATCAGCCGTGTGGACAGTGTGTGCGGCCACTGGGCCAGAGCTGCTCATTGCACAGGACAGGCAGAGCAGGAGACAGGGAGACCTGCACTGCAGCCTGGAGGAGGAAGCTCCGGTTCCCACAGCTTCTGCACAATCTTTGTGTGTTTTTCCCTCCAAGGACTGGGAGCTTCCATCTGAGCTGTGTAACCTCCAGTGACTACAGTCTTTTGCAGATGGAGCACTCTTTCCTTCTTTACCCTGATTTCATTTCTTGTGAATTTCTCTTCCCTAGATCCAATGTAAACCATAGAATATGAGAATTGTGAATAAAGCAGACATGAGGCAAAATACTAACACTAATAACTGCTTTTAAAAAATGGTTCTTTAAAGCATGCTGGGCTCTTCCCTAGGCACTACACATGTCAGTTCACTGACTCCCTAAAATATACCTGTATTACACAAAACACAATTTACATGTGAAAAATGCTTTTTAAAGAAGCCAAATAATATTCTTAACATGATGAATATATGAAATGGGAAAGGCAGAATTTTAATCCACAGTGGGTGGTCACAATGCAAGTTCTTATGAATCCTGAACTTTGTATTTCTAAAGTTTTGGAATTCCTCAGATTCTAGAATATGTGTAAGCCTCCACCACATCATTGCAGTAAAATCCCTCATTTATCTGGATGCACACAGACTGGATTAATCAGTTCGAGCATGGCGGAGGTAAGGAGCCTGTGAAAGCGTGTTAAATTGTCCATGCATGTTTGAAGAATAGGCTCAGTGGTTGAGAGTATTTGATACTCTTGAGATTCCCAGCACCCGCATCAAAGCTAGCAACCATATGCAACTCCAGTTTCAGGGGACCTGGTGCCTTAGCCTGACCTTTGCAGGTCCAGGGACACAAGAGCCGCCCAGGCATCTATTCATACACATAAAATAACTAAACTGAAAAAGAAATGAATGGAAATCTACATAAAAATGTCTCTCCAGCAGTTGAATATATTTAAATAGATAATTTTTTTTTCAGTGCAGGAGTGACACTATTCAGGAAACAGTGACAGATTCCTCATTTCAATATACATTATTGGTATCTCAAAGAAATAAGAGGTACACCTTTAAAACACACAGTCATAAAAAGATCATTACAGAGATAATTCAACTAAAAATTAGCTACACTGATGAAGGCCTTTATAGCTAGTCCATGATAGTCAGTGGACCTATGGGATCTTGGAAATTTCCCACCCTCATATTGCAAGGAATACAGTAATCATTCCTGAATGTGGATTCCAAAGTGGACTGACTTCCCCAGCACTTTAAGTAAAGGGCACAACCAGAATATCTTTGCTTTCAGTTCATCTCTGTGGTTTACATAGAATATTACAACCATAACACTCAGTTAATAATTTACTCAGAAGCCGTTTTCTGAGCATTCCATGACAGGTTTATACGAGGTTCTGATGTCCTAAAGCATCTCTCAGGTGTTGTCAGCACAGCGGATGTCATAAGCAGGCTAACAGACAGCACACTCGGAGGCTTCAGGGAAATGGTAGGAGACACATTTGTGACCTGTGGGCAGCACTTAGCTAGGAAGGATGGTGACTGGAGTCAGGTCACAAAGAGGACATCACATGTCCCCTTGTTACAGGGTCAGCGCCTGTGTTACATGTGCTTGGAAGAATCTGAAAGCAATCTGGAGATAAACTTTGTGAACAGCAGAGAATACTAAAGAGTGGAAGAAAGTAGACTTAGATTTCCCACATAAAACTATCTATGATTTGTAAGAGTGGAAGCAACAGGAATTCATTTGTGTTTTAATCCTCACTTCAATTTAAGCAGAATGCGAAAACAGAAGAATGGATGTTACATGTAAAACTTCACAATAGTATGGGGTTGTAGGCTGCTTGTCATTTATAGGGTATAGCATTATTGACTGATAAAATCACTGATTTGATGAACCTTGAAAATCAAAATGTTAGACTGTGCCTTTGTTGGAAGTCCAAAGGAAAATGACCAAGCTGAAAGCTGATATATGATGCTTTCTTGGGAGAACATTCTTAGGGCGTGGTCAATAAAGGCACATAAGTATGGGTGTGGTTTCCTTTAATACATCCCACTCACGAAGTGATAAGGAACAACAATTAACCACCCTATCCCACTGAAGGTGAGGGAATGGGCTGCTGCTGCTCTACCTAATTAATCTATGTGTTATTTGTTGCCAAGGTCAGTTCAAAGTTGGAGACAGAGAAAAGCCACCTGACTTTCCCTGGAAAGCATCCCCATTTGGACAAGTATTACAGTTCTTTGGAGTATCTCTAGTTTTCTATTAATTCAACACTTGAGGGATGAGTGTGTACAGGATGGCAAAGAGGATCTGGGAAGAGAGGCATCTAAGTTGATGCTCCATATAATGGCTTAGAAGTTGAGGGATGCTGTCCTTTGTTTGGGTGTCCTTGTGGAAAAATTTTAGAGATGGAGGCTATAAAGAACTGACTTCTGTAAAGCAGTGAGTGCATCAGCATGGTGTTTATGTCCAATCACCATCAGCACCATTGCTGTATCCATGGAAACAAGAACATAAGGAGCAAGAACGAACTCAGGCATCTGTAACAAAGGACTCTGCATTTACATAATACACTGTTCTCTTCACTAAAGAAAACAGAACACCCACAGGCCTGAACCATTTCATGTTTACTTCCTTGTGCTTCTCAAAAGGGTTTTTTTCTAGTGCTGGAAATTTCATGAAGATGATCTGGAGAGACCTCATCCAGAGACTAATTTTCATTTCACTTACTGGACTTGGAGTTTTAGGGAACATCATCTTATTTGTGAGACATGTGTATACTTTCATGGGTCCTCAGAGAAAAAATGTAGATGTTATGCTCATTCACTTGGCTTTTGTGAACATAATCATTATTCATTGCATAGGGGTCAGAGACATAGCCACAATTTTTTATTTCAGAAACTTCCTAGGTGACATTGGTTGTAAAACTATAATTTACCTAGAAAGGGTTGCCCGTGGCCTCTCTATCTGCACCACCTGTCTCCTCAGTGTGGTCCAGGCTGTCACCATCAGTCCCAGGACAATCCTTTGCAGAAAGCTCAAACCACAGACTGCATGGCAAGTTCTTCCCTTTCTCCTCCTCTTTTGGATCTTTAATTCCCTGATAAGCTCCAACTTGCTTCACTATATCACAGCAGCCAGCAGCACAAACAGGTCTGAAGTCGGGATGTATACCGGGTATTGCTGCATGCTGCCATCCACACACACAGTGAGGTGGCTTTTCCTCTCTCTCATGGCTCTTCGTGATGTCGTTTTTCAGAGTCTCATGGGCTGGAGCAGTGGGTCTATGGCTCTCCATCTGTATAAACATCACGTACGTGTCCTGTACCTTCACAGTTCCAGGTTTGCAAATGATTCCAGGCCAGACATCAGAGCTGCCCTTAGAGTTCTCACTCTCATGGCCTGTTTCCTTTTCTTTTACTGGGCAGATTTCATTTTCTCCTTCTACACAGGCTCCACAGTGACACACGATTCCACAATACTCAACATCAAAGCATTTTTAGTTCTTAGTTATGCCGTTCTCAGCCCTTTTATCCTGATCATCAGGGACGTCCCTGTTGCTAAGCACTGCCGTGTCCCCTGAGAAATAAGAAATTCCTTTTCACACCCAACTCTTTACCAACTAAAGCTACAGACGCTGGATGGTTTTGCTCTTCCCTTCTCATGCATCACAACAATAAATTGTTGAGATAATAGACTATATTTTGCTTTGTTTTGTTTTACAATCAACTTGTCCTAGAAAGTTGAAGACTGGCTCAGGCTTCAGGGAGCTGGCGGGGATTCTCACGCTCCCACCATCCCAACATGGCGATCATGTAGTTTATTTAGTGTGGTGATACTTTGTTTGCGCAACCCAATAAAGTTTATCTGAGGATCAGAGAACAACCCAGCCACTATATTAAACATGGAAGTCAGGCCATGGTAGCACATGCCTTTAATCCTATCATTCGGGAGGCAGGGATCTGTCGGGACCTCTGTGAGTTCAAGGCCACACTGGGAACAGAGCCAAGTGTGGTAGCACACACCTTAAATTTCAACACTAGTTAACCATAAAGGTCTGGAGGTCTGTACAGACAGACAGGAAGTGACAGAGCTGGGCAGGAAGAGGATGTGATGTAGCTAGACGCAGAGAACAAATGAGATGGCAGAACAGAAAGGCATATAGGTGTTGGTAGACAGGAAGCAGGTCTCTTTGGAAGCTGACGGGTCAGTGAGGTGAGGTTGGCTTGTGGCTTTTCCTGTTCCACTGATCTCTCAGATTTTAACCCCTGAATCTGGCTCTGGGTTTTTATTGAATAAGACCGTTTATCAATTCGTCTACAATTTAGCAAACTTCATCAGGAAATGCAGGAGAGCATGCAATCCCGGAAAGTAGAATTTTATTTCATTTTTTTGCATGCTCAAGTTTTACTCTTTTTTGGGGAAGGCATGCAGTTAACTTTATTGATGGTATTCAAGAGAGCAGGGCTCCCCAATCCCTCCAGCTATTCTGGCATTCTGGGATGGAAACTGTGAGGGGGATGCTCAGTGTCAGGGCAGAGATGGAACAGGGACTGCTCAGCAGCCCAGTGTCTCTCTCTTGCTCTGTCCTTGCTGAGGTGGGCTTCTTACTCCTTGGAGGCCATGTAGGCCTTGAGGTCTACCACCCTGTTGCTGTAGTTGAATTCATTGTTGTACCAGGAAATGAGTTTCACAAAGTTGTCACTGAGAACAATGCCAGCCACAGCATCAAAGGTGGAAGAGTGGGGTCACTGTTTAAGTCACAGGAGAATACTTGGTCCTTAGTGTAGGCCAGGATGCCCTCTAGTGGACCCTCCGATGTCTGCTTCACCTCCTTCTTGATGTCATCATACTTGGCCCCTTTCTCTAGGGGCATGTCAGATCCACAGTGGACACATTGTGGGAAGGAACATGGAAGGCCTTGCCCGTGAACTTCCCGTTCAGCTCTGCGGTGACCTTGCCCACAGCCTCGGCAGCACTGGTGGATGCAGGGATGATGTTCTCTGCAGCTCCACAGCCATCCCAACCCAGATCCCCATTGGGGGCCATCCACAGTCTTCTGGGTGGCAGTGATGGCGTGGACTGTGGTCATGAGTCCTTCCCCAATGTTAAAGTTGTCATGGATGACCTTGGCCAGGGGGGCTAAGCAGTGGATGGTGCAAGGAAGCATTGTTGACAATCTTGAGTGAATCATCGTACTTCTCATGGTTCACACCCATCACAAACATGGGGGCATCAGCAGAAGGGGTGGTGATGATGACCCTCTTGGCCCCACACTTCAAGTGGGCGTCAGCCTTCTCCATGGTGGCGAAGACATCAGTAGACTCCACATCATACTCGGCACCAGCCTCTGTTCACACCGACATTCACCATGGTGTCAGGAATGAGGCTGGCACTACATGAAAAGATGCAGCTGTCTCTGGAACAGGGAATTGCAGAGAGCCAAGTTTTACTCTGACAAGGGATAACAAATGTTTCCATTTAAAATGTTTTAAAAATTTAGACTTTCTGGACAGGGAGACATGTCTGCTCCTGGCAGGCCCTCAGTGCTCCTGGTGTACCGCCTGGTGGGACTCAGCCTGGTAAAGGGCTGTTCACCAGAGCTGTCCATCAGCTCCTTGCAAGAAATGGAAAACCCTCAACAGTCTCTGAAGGACTACTAAACAGTGCCTAGCAGGGGCACTGAGGCCACTCTCCTTCCCTGGACAGGAGTTGAAACTTTCCCAAGAAATGTGTGCAACAGCCCTTGTTGTGGATTTCTCAAATAATGATGACTCTTTGCTAAATGTTAGTGTCCACCTAGGTTAAAAACTACCTTGGGCGTAAAGGCTCTTCTAATATTTGTGAGATAATTGTGCACTTTTGCCTTTGAGACTGAGAAAAGCCTGTAAACCTTATTCTCACCCACTTGGCATTTTTCAATATGATCATTGTTTGTACCACAGGGATCAGAGACATAGCCACAGTGTTTTATTTCAGAAACTTCCTCGGCGATACTGGCTGTAAAGCTGTGGTTTATCTGGCAAGGACGGCCCTGGGCCTCTCCATCTGCACCACCTGTCTCCTCAGCGTGGTCCATCAGTCCCAGGACCACCCTTTGGACAAATCTCAAACCACAGACCTCATGGCAAGTTCTTCCCTTTCTCCTCCTCTTTTGGATTGTTAATGTTCTCATAAGCTCCAAATTGCTCTACTACATCAAAGCAGGTGGTGGCTTGAACATGTCTATACCCGGAACATACATTGGCCATTGCTATATGCTGCCATCCAGAAATATAATCAAGTGGCTTTTCTTCTCTCTCATGGCTCTTCGTGATGTCACCTTTCAGAGTCTGATGGGCTGGAGCAGTGGGTCGATGGCTCTCCATCTTTATAAGCATCACAAGCAAGTCCTGTACCTTCACAGCTCCAGGCTTGAAAATAATTCCCCTCCAGAAATCAGAGTTACCTGGAGTGTTCTCATTCTAGAACTGCTTCCTTTTCTTCTATTTCATTCTTTCTCTCCTTCTACACAGGTTTCCCAGCGACACATGATTCCATTTCACTAAATATCAAAACATTTTTAGAACTTGGTTATGCTGGTTTCAGCCCCTATGTTCTGATCAACAGAAATATCGGTGTTCCTAATGTCATGCATGCTCACGGAGAAGTGTAGAAATTACATTCTACATCTATTTCTATGAGCCAAAGATATGTTCATTGTAAGCTTCTTTGCCATGGTGAATTTTAGAGCTGTGGGACATAATGTTTGCTGTGTAGCACAGGCTGACCTGGCAGTCAGTACATAGCTCAGGCTAATCTTCAACTGTCTCAGTATCTCAAATGATGGGATTATTTTGTTGCCTACCAAACTTCCATTTGCCTTAATATTATAATATATGACAACATTAAATTAAATATTATAGTAATAGATTTCTTTTTCTTAAGAAGTCCAGCACTGTGCAATGTGGTGATAGATTGTGTACCTTAATAAAATTTGCCTGAAGATCAAAGAACTGAACACCCTGCTAGATTAAACATAGATGCCAGGCAGTGAGGACACACACCTTTAATCCTAGCTCCTGGAGGCAGAGATCTGTCTGGATCTATGAATTCAAAGTCATCCTGGACTACTCGAGATGACTCAGTCTAGGAGAGAAATAGAGAAATAGAGCTAGGCAGTGGTGGCACACACCTTTAATCTCAGTACTTTGGGATTTAATTTAATTAATTAAAGACACGTCTTTAGTTTCAGCACTTGAGATCTGATGCCTTTGCTTGGGAAGCACACAGGCCTTTAATCCCAGCACTAATAAGGAAGTGATGTGGCTGAGCAGAGAGAGGTACATAAGACTCGAGAAGACAGGAACTAGAGCCCTTTTGGGCTGGAGGTTTTTCAGGCTGAGGAGTCCTAGAGGTAAGACAGGGCAGTGGCTTGTTCCTGTGTTTCCTCTGATCTTTCAGCATTTACCCCAATATCTGGCTCTGGATTTTTTATTATAAGACCATTTAGCAATTCGTGTTTCATCGCCATCTTAAGACTACTTCAGGGTTCCTAGGCAGGTGGAAAGTGGATTCTTCCCATCCTCCCATCCCCGCCCCCATCCCTGTAGCCTCTCATTAGCACTGGGAAAAGCACTAGAGACAATGCTTCACTCAGACATCAGGATTTCAATTTTCCCCAAGCCAGAGCAGGAGAGTGAGAGAGGGTGGGTGACCCATCCATCTCTGAGGTGAGCGAGCAGGGCAGAGGGAAAGTGACCATGAGTCAAGTCAGGTCACCACAGCCCAGCAAATCTGATCAACAGTTGTTTGATGTGGCGAAATTCCTGAATATGAGCAGCTAGTGTGGATGCTGTGGAACAATTACAACCAGGATGACCTCAAGGTACCACCACAAGAGTCTCTGGCTGACAGGCCCTCTCACATGATGCCATCCCATGTCTGGAGACCGCACTCAAGGCCAGGGCCTCCCTGGCACACTGATGTGTAAATCCTTTGCTGACCTTGTTTACACTGGAGTCTCCACCTCACTTCCAGTCACTCACTGTGGCCTGCGCTGAACATCCCAGTGTTCATAGGTCTCCCCGCCTCTCCTCCCTGGAATCCCAGACTCCATCTTCCCGATGCTGCAAAGCTGCACTCTGGTGAGCTGCAGACAAGGGCACTACAGCGCTGAGCTTGCAGAGAGAGTCTGCTTGGTGGGAGCCAGTTGGCACAGCCTTGGCAATTGGCAAGACACCGGGGGCCTAGAGAACTGCACAGCCTCGGGCCCAGGAAATACAGACATCTCAGTCCTCAAGACACTGCACTGCAGTCATCCTAGGGAGGCTCCTGTCTCCTCTGAGCTGTGTGGGTGTGGCTCCTGAAGGGATCCAAAACCATAAAGGGCTGTTCACCAAAGCTGTGCATCAGCTCACTGCAGTTCCTGCCCAGGATAAATAGAAAGACCCAACCAGTTCTTACAGGGAGTGGGCTTGGACTCTCTCTGTGTAGTTCAATACTGTGCCTGGAGGGGAGCCCTGGTGAGAGACCACTGTGGTGAGACTACTCCACTGGTGAGGCTCACAGGCTCGGGGACCTAGTGAGCACCGGGTCTCAGCTGCTGCTGTGATTTAGCGGTGCCCTGATGTACACACATATCAGATCACTAAGTTAATCCATGCTTTTAAAAACAGATTGTATTATTTTATATAAAATCTGTCCTAGGCAACCTAAGACCTGCTCAGGAGTGGATAAAGCTGGACAGATTCTTTTCTTTGTCACTTTCCTTTACATCCATTTGTGCCGTGGGATTATTTTATCTTGCTAATAACTAAATAGACATATTAGAGGACAGGATACCTAACCTGTCATAGTTTGAAGGAACAGGAAGCTCAGCTTTAATTCTATACAGAATTTTTTCTCAGAGCATTTTTATTTTTTATATTGTGAAAATTTAACTTACTTTCATATTGTTTTACTGGTTTTTTTTTTTTTTTTTTATAGATAAGGTCTAGTTTTCAAGATATTGCTCTGGTTATCCAGGAACGCACTATATAGACCAGACTGGACTCAAACTCACAGACATTTTCCTGCCTCTGCCTCTCCCTCTGTTCTGAGATTAAAGGCATGCAACAGTATAACTAGAATATCTCTCAGACTATCTTAATATTTAATATTTCCAATACATGTGCTCAGCATGGAAATTATATACATATAAATAACATAATCTGAACATCTTGTATCTATATAATTAGGAACACACATATACACTCACACATGTACATACACACAAGAATGAAAGAAAAAGGTCCCAGAGGCCATGAATTTGAGAAAGAGTAAGGGGCTGGGTACATGGGAGGGTTGGAGGAAAGAAAGGGAAGGGGGAGATTTCGGGATCATATTTTAATTTGAAAATAAAAACAATTTAACAATAAAATAAGAATAAAAATGTAGTTTTGTTTTGTACACCAACTTGTCATTTGTTTGGGATATATTCAAGGGTTCTTTGACTGAAAGTGTCGTTGTGCATTTGGACCCTGAAAATATTTGATTTCTTTTGAAGTGATATCTATGGAAAACACTTCTTGCTTTATATAGAATTGTGATCAAGGACATTATCCCCTAAGGAAAGCAAAAACTAAGTGGAAGTGTAGTACCTTGCATGTGGACATCTGTGGAAGAACATTCTTAACTTCTGACAGAAGGAAGGCATGCAGATGATGAGATGTGGATCAGGGCTATGCTACAAAAAATTCAAGTAGTAGACACTGTGTGTAGATTTGGGTATGAGAATAATAATAGGAGGCCATTGAAGAATTTTCAGTAAAAGCATGGCAGATTAGGGCACAGTCTAAAAGGCACCTCTTGGAGCTGTAGCTGGCCAAGATAGGTAGGAGAAGGTATATTAGAGGAAAGTATTAGAGAAATGTGCTAATGCTAAATAAGACTGACTGTGCACGATCCAGGTTGGGTGTGAGCAGAGTGATACAGGAGAGCCTTCTGAGAGTGTAAATGTAAGAGGGAAAGAGAGCCAACAGAAGGACTACATAGTTCTGAGATGGTATTAGCAAGGCCAGTGAGAGGCCCTGAGTGGAAGGTGCTTTTTAGAGCAACCTTACATCAGGTACTAGCAATTCAGCACTCCCTACGCCTAGTCATCTGGGATGAGCCCAGGGAAAGGTGGGTGATAGACAGAAAAATGTGCCAGTTCAAACTCAAAATCCCTATGCAAGAGCAGGTTCTCTTGAACAGAGAGATTCAAGAGCACAGTGTCTTCATGTGGGATGTGATCAAACAATCTCTGTGCATATTAAAATGTGGAAACATTGGATTTGGATGGTATTAGTTATATAGAGGCAGTATGATTTAGCTACATTTTCAATAATTTAAACTAGAACCAATAATGTTTACTGAAGTCTAGGGTGTGATGTGTGAGAGATTTTTGATTAGAAATCCTGGGTAAGTGGCTATGATAATTCATTAGATGAAAATGCTTTAGAGGAATGGAATGCATATTCAGATAGTGGCATACAGCGTTTCAGATATGTTAAACTTTATCTGCATATTAAGCAACTTCTGTGGTTTCAATATGGTTTAAGGGTCTCTCTCAGGTCCAAGGATTGGAAGTGTGGTCCTCGTCTGGCAGTGTTGAGGAGGTAGAATTTAACTTGGAATGGAATCGCCTCATCAGGTGACTCTTCATAAGCATTTAGTGGAGATGTCTAGGTTAAGTCATTCTTATGGGAATGGATTATATTGCAAGACCACACCACACACCTAGTAGCTTCTGTGGTCATTTCTTGTTGTGTTTTATAACTACATTGTGGAGCATCCAGGAGTCCCTCACCAGAATGAGAGTGCTATGCTATTTGAACCTTCCAGATACAAGACTTGTAATCCAAGCAGATCATTTCATGAAGTACTTAATCTCAAATATTTTTATAGCAACATAAAATAGATTATTAAAATCATCCAAATAGATATTCCAATATGCAGAAATATTTCCCTGGATGAATGCTGGGCAGATTCTTACTTGCTTCCCCCCTAACTCTGCCCATCATATGACTTTGGATCTCTTGCTTACTTGCAAAAAAAAAAAAAAAAAAAATGGAGACCCCATTGCCAAGAATCTACAACTACAATAAAAAAGGAAGAACTAATAATTACACACATTTATATCCCCTCAATGTTCTTCAATGGTTATCAGGTCCAGGAAATACCCCAGCACTTCCTTTTTGTCATGGGCTCTACCAGGAGTAGTGACCAGGAGACCAACAGGGAAAGAGGTATCAGGATGTCACTGTCCTGGCAGGATGGCAGATATTCTGAAAGGAGACCCATGTCCCATCCTTTGCACTCTGAGAATATTGATATTATAATCCCAAGGAATGACCATTTGCCTAGAGTCAGTCATACCCTTGGGAAGGAGAAAGACTGAACCCCAGGTACTGTCAGAGGAGAAACTTGCCCCCTACAGAGGCTTCCCACAGTTCTGAGGACACAGGCACCTTTTCTGCATTTCTTTCTTTGTTTTAAAATTGTTTCACTGCCACAGAGAAGGGCAGAGAAAGGAAGAATCTTTCTCTCCCGGGTTCAGCCAAACCATAAATAAAGCCACCTCTTTTGACAGTTGGTTTCCTGATTTCCTTGAAGAAGAGCAGTTGCATTGTGGTGGGGTTTTTGTTTGTTTGTTTGTTTGTTTTGTTTTTTTACATTTCTATTTTTTATGGGTGCATGCATGTTTGTGAGTCCACAGGCACACCTGTGTGTGAGGTGATGCGCATGCACATTTGTACTCACCTGCATGCATGAGACTGAGGTTAGTGTCAGGAATCATCCTCCATCTACTCTGCTGAGTCAGGATCTTACAGTGAAACACAGAGCACAGCAATGGCTAACCTATTGACCCAGTTCCTCTAGGGATAGCCTGTCCCTGGCTTTGGAGGCTGGAATTACAGGCAAGCTGCCACCCCACCAGGCATTTGAGTGAGTTAGCACTAACACTGGGAATAAAGTACTTTAGCCACGGAGCAATTTCTCCAGTGAGGTTTATTAACCTTAGCTGCCACCCTCTTACAATGGAGTATTGTAAGCTTGCTGTACAAAACGGAGGTTACCAGTCACTCCCAGCATGCCCTCTGCCTGTGGTGGCCGGTTTTCTCTATAGAATTCTAGATGGAAGCCACATGAAGGCCAGCTTTCTGAGATTTTCTTGTCTTTTATTAAATAAACTAGTCAGAGCACTACAAGTTTTAAATTGTTTTATTTTTCTTTTTGTTTCAAAGACAAAGAAGATATTTAGAACTTCTCCAAAAACAATCACAAAAACAACAGAGGGAAGTGCTCCTTGTTATACCAGAGATTTATTTTCATATTTCTTTTATTATTATTTTATTTTTACATTTCAAGTATTTTAAAATTCAAACATATTTTTTATTACATTCTTCCCAAAGTCCAAGTCCTTCCAGATCTTCCCCTCCTTCCTACCCACCAAACTTCAAGCTCTTTCTCAAAAACAAAAACCCAATACAATAATAAAATCCCCCCAAAACAAGAAAACAAAATAAAAAAATACATATCCCAAAAGAAAAAGCCATTGAACTGTGTAGATTTAACCAACCGTCTTATTAAATAAGAACCACAGAACCAATGTAAAAGAGAAAGCCAAGAGGTCAGAGCTCAGAACTAAAATCTTACCCTTCCTCCAGCGAGCTCCTAGCTTCCCGAAAGAGAGCTATTTCCTGTGTGTAAGTCGTTTCATAGTCTTTTGTTCTGCCTTCTCATTGGCTGTAAACCCAAACACGTGACTGCCTCGTCTCTGTCTGTATGTACAGCCCCCCAGGTCTTAAAGGCGTATGTCTCCAATGCTGGCTGTATCCCTGAACACACAGAGATCTACCTAGCTCTTCTACCAAGTGCTGGGAATAAAGGCATAAGCCACCACCACCACACTCTTGCTATGGCTCTAATAGCTCTAACCCCCGGGCAACTTTATTTATTAACATTCAATCAAAATCACATTTCAATACAATACAATTATCCAAATAAAAGTACACACACAAAAATCAAAACAAAACAAAACAAAAACCCTGTGTAGTCCATTATTATGCGGGTCAATTACTCCTGCATGTGAGGTCCTCAAGTAGTTGATATACCAAGTGTCACTCTATTAGAGAAAACTGATTTTCCCTCTCCCAGCAAGTATAAGTGACAGTTCAGTCACTAACCTTTATCCCAGTGGCTAGGTTTCCATTCATTCATTCATTTTTAGAAAATATATAATAAGATAAAACAAGACCCACCACATCGAAGTTAAAAAAACGAACCAACAGAAGGAAAAGAACCTAACAGAAGGCACAGGATCAGAGGCCCACTCATTCACACACTCAGAAATCCCATAAAAACTAGAAGCACACAGAAGATCTGGTGCAGACCCGTGCAGGCATCAAGTCTCTCTGAGTTCTTAGGAGCTTTGCTCATGTTGATCTAGAGGGATGTAGCACAAATCTTAAAGGGTCTTATTAATAAAAACAAACCTGGAGCCAGGTATTGGGATGAATGCCGGAAGATCAGAGAAGCAGAACAAGCCACAGTTACCTCACCTTGCCAGTTCCTCGGCTGATCTTGTTTCCTTAGACTGGAAACCTCTGAGTCCTCATCTGAATGGATCTCAGCTGAACTGCTGCTCCAAAGCCTGAAGCTTAACCAGTCAAAAGCATCTAGTTCCTGGTCTTCACGCCTTATATACCTTTCTGCTTTCTACCATCACTCCCTGAGGTTAAAGGCGTGTGTCACCATGCTTGGCTGTATCCTTGAACACACAGAGAACCAGGTAGATCTCTGCCTCTGGAATGCTAGGATTAAAGGTGTGAGTGCCACCATTTTCTGGCCTCTGTATCTAGTGGCTGTTCTGTTCTCTGACCCCAGGTAAGTTTATTCGGGCACACAATATTTTGGGGAACATAATACCACCACAAGAGGGCCTTATTTTTTTGGTGTCTTTCATCTCTTCTGGCTCTAATGCTCTTTACACATCATCTTCTGTGGGGTTCGCTGAGCTCTGAGGGGAGGGATTAAGGGATTTGATGGAGACATCCCATTTGGGGCTGTGTGTTCCAAGGTCTCTCACTCTCTGGGTACTGTCTGACTGTGGGTCTCTGTGTTTGATCCCATCTGCTGCAGGAGGAAGCTTCTCTGCTGATAGCTCAACAAGACTCTCATCTATTAGTGCTGCATAATATTTAGGAGTCATTTTATCAATACATTTCCCCCTTTTTTAGACCAGTATTATGTGGTTTTACCCTTGGTCCCTGGCTGTTGTTTCTCATGTTCCTGGTTGGCCAAGCAATGTCAGGTGTGGGTTTCATCTTGAGGAGTGGGTTACTCCACAATCTTTGTGCCACCATTGTCCTAGCATATCTGGCAGGCAGTGCACCATTGCAGATAAGGCTTTGTGGCTGGGTTGGTGTTTATGTTTTTCTTCTGAGAGCATGCAGAGTACCTTCCTGTACCCAAGATGCTGGAACACGGAGTGAAGCCTCTATGTAAGCATCGACTTGACATCTCCAAGCTCAGTGAGTAGTGTGGGTGAAGTGTTAAGCAATGGAGCCTTGATGTCAATTTGTGGGAGCAGCCTATAGTCTTGGCAATAGCCTGGATTGTTTTAAGGACTCCAAGGGGCCCTTTGGCCAACAACCCTTATTTTTCTATTCCCATCCACCATGACATATGTAATGTACAACCTAGCTTCCCTGTTCCTGGGTTCCACATTCAATAGAGAGGATACAAAAGCTGTCATTTTATTTACAGAGGAAGCATTTTTGGCCTCTAGAATGTCAGCAGCCCCTATATGTATGGAGACACCATCATGCAGGGCACAGAGTAAGAGTCATGACCTTGAACTCATCTCCTATGTCAACCCAATGATGTTTTCTCTTCAAGAACAAAATGATGATGTCATCACCTCTAATCTTAGCCCTGTATATTTATTTACAACTTTTCCATCTGGGATAGGTAGGGCCTCCTAGAAACTAGAATGAAATGTATATGGAAGGTGCACACACAAAAGTTTTATAACTGTCATTCAAGTTTTATAATGATCAAATACTGCTTTTGGAATAAGGGCAAGAAGGAATCCATTTAGAATTCTGTATGATATTTAATGTGCAGGAATGAAAGAATCAGTTCCAACTAATCCTGTCACCAGCAATGGGCACAGGTAGAACAAAGAGCTCTAAACTTGTTCTAGTCCTTGTGTGGGTCTTGCACATGAATCCCCAGGGCTGAGTATCATTTATTCTAATTCTGTCTAAGCAGGGATTCAAGAAAGAGAAGCAGGTGACTTAGTCTATGTGTCAGAAGCCGGTCCCCTGCCAGATCATAGCTTGTGTCTTTGGGAAGGTGAAAAACAGTCTGGAGATGTGGGGAGCTCGGTACAAAGAAACTTAGCTGTTCATTTTCTCATCTCACATCCTTCCTCTGAAAATCATTAAATCCTAATTAAACTTGAAATAACTTCTGAGGAAAACAGATGTAGTAATTGTGGAGAGAGGGGGAAGCTGTACTTCAGGGACTGGGGCTCTGCAGAGGCCTTCCTTCCCCCCGACGCTGTGACAACTTGAAACTTGAAGTCCGCACTACCTGATGGCAGCCAAGAGCCCCACAAATCCTGACAGTACAAATAGGACCTGGCAAATGTCACTTCCCAGAGCTGCTCCAGAGACTGTCTGCACCACAGAGGTCCAGGTGAGTTCATGGAGGTAAGATCTTCAATTCCTCAGCTGTGCCATGGAGAGTTTCACTAAAGCAGAAGTCTCTCCCTTTGACTAAGTCAGGGAGCAGTTGAGAGGCTGTGATCCTCAGGACCTCTGCTTTCCTTCTGGCCCTGAGGAGGTAGGTCTGTGGCTCCAGAAAGGGCAAAGGAGACTAGATCCCAGAGACAGAGAAATGGAACAGAAATGCTGAGGCATCCCTATCCTCCTCAGGCTATGGGATCATCACAGAGCTCTGGCTGGGTCTTTGTATAAGGTTTCTTCCTTTTTTTTTTTTTTTCTTTAAAGGAATCGATAGTATATAGAAGATTTTCCCATGTCTCTCAAACCATGGAGAAAATCAGAATATGCTCCTGTAACATCAGCACACAAGAGACGGAGACAAGGTGATTGTTGTTCAAGGCTAGCCTGGTTCACATAGGGAGACTGTGTCTCAAAAATAACAAGACAAAACAAAAACAGAATTTCTTGTTTCACCCTCCACGTTTTCCAGCATTGTGACTCCAACAGCATCACTAGTGTTTGTAATGTTGGTGCTTCTCACTTTTGGTGCATTTCTACTTTTCAAATATTGGCAATTTTTTTTTTTACAATTATATCATAACTCCTAATTTGAAGGTTTTTTTTTTTTCCGATATCCATCCTTAGACTCTTCCGTCTATTGCATAATATTATAATACTTTTATCAGCTACAGTCTAGTGAGCCTGGCAGGTATGGAGAAATATAAACCACTAAGCGTAACAGTTATTGTTACCATCTTGAGAATTCCTGCTATCAAGGATACAGGCTGTGAACTAGCATATCCTGAATATCTCATCTTAATTTTATCCCAGTTCTAAGCAGCAAAGAGAAATAGTCTGTTTTGCTTTTGTTTCCTTGTTTTTAGAAAACCAAGATGGATGGATGTAACCTATGTCATGTTCCTGGGGTTTACTTACAGACTAGGGATCATCTGTATTTGTAAACGCAAGTCCACCCTGTCTATTAAATTAATTTCCTTTTGTATTCACCAATATAATGTGGAAGATAAGTTGACTCTACCTCCTCTGACAGTCCATTCCAGTAGAAGGGATCACTTATTAGAACAGAATCTGTTCTGAAATATGATTGAACTTTGGGGTGGAGAGAGAGAAGACCAGAAAAGTAGGAATCCCCAGATATCAAGCATTAAACAATGTTTAATGTTAATAAAGCATTAAACAATTAAAAAATGTTAATATTTTCCATCAGGATTTGGGGTGAATTATTGGAGGGATTTTTACAGATTCCAGCCTCTGAGTAAAAACTGCATTTTTATTCTAAATTGTTACTGAATGCTGATGTGCTTGCTATTACTGTCTGGAGCATATTTGGGATGGTATTGTGATCCTAGGATGCACCGATAATACAGGCAATGATTACCCCTCCATCAGGGGAGCAGTTGAAAGGAAGTAACTGACATTTCTAGAGACATGAGGCAACATAAACCCAAACCTGGGAACACGGCTCGGTTCATGCAGGTCACAGGTGATACCATCAAGACATAGACAGTTAAAACAATCCTGTAAGTTTCACAGGAATAAGGGAACAGAGGCTTTCCAAGTACTCAGAACACACAGACCCATGAAAAATTCAGTTTCCCTCTCATTCCAGAAAAGATGCTCACAGCTTACCATGAGTCCCTGAAAAATAAGAATGGAGGAGCTCCTGAACGTGAAGAATAATATCCTGCTGAGATCGAAAGTTCTGGAATCAACTCAGACTGATGCAGAACAAAGCAGCCTGCCTGATACACAGGTTGGAGAAGAGTCAGGAGAAGCAGCTGCAAAGCAAACTGACAAACTGCTGCTCACAAGTCCCCACAGAGGCAAATGCCCCATGAACTCTGAGATGGGGGAATCCCTGCTCACACAGTATGCCCCAACCTACGGTACTGTATGTAGAAAATACTGAGGAGTCGTAAGTCATGAACTGCACTCATCTCTTGGTGGCACCTAACACCTCATTAATCCCCTTCATAGATCCAGCTCATCATCATCCCCTCTTGGAGAGTGGATCAATGCACCCTCAGATGACCTCAGGTCACTCACTGGAGTCACAAATGCCTTGAAATCATAAACTGGGGTCAAAGCTGTCTGCTACCCCCTCTCCTAGGAAGCACCACAGGGTTCTGCTAGACACCTGCAACCGGGTGGGTACATGAAATTGTCAGCATATCTTTTTGTGACTCAGATTTAACTGTCAGGCCCTATCTTGAAAGGTTACATGATTTGATTTGACATTGAGGACTATTTTAAAAAGTGACTAGTGAACATTAATATGGAGTGAAGACATAGAGTGGTCAATATAGGAACTTTTAAAATATTAAGATGTGGAAATGCAGGTTATAAAACTTTGAAGCCAAAGGCAAATCTAGAAACTGTTACATTAGTCAAGATGCAGATAAGAAAGGAATATCAAGCAAAGGAGGAGACAGTGTGGAGGGTGAGGTACTAAATCTGAGATATGTTACAGGTATTGACTCAGCAGGGATTCCCTGTGTCTGTGAGGTGATGTGGGGAAAGCACACAGATTCAGCATGAGCCTCAGGCTTTGGGAGTCGGGTGGGGAAATATGATGAAATAGAATAAGAAACAGAGGAAGAAATGTTGGTTGGAGAAACTGGAGTTCAATGCAGCTATGCTGAGAGTTAACTAGGAAAATCCAGGTATGAAGACATACAGACAAAAAGACAGGCAGAGAGACAGACAGACAGACACACTCCACTTGAACCAGTCAACTTTGCTAGTGCACAGCTCAAAAATAAAAATCTCCTTCAAAACTTTAGATTTTGAATAGCAGTTACCAAACTTACCTGTCAGAGTACAATATCTCAGAGTGCACAGTGAGAAAAAGGAGGCATTTCAAGGACCTAATCTGCACACATTACCTGTGTCCATTGCTGCCTCTTACACACTAGAAAAAATGCCATTGTGCAAAATGTGCTTTTCTGATTTATGTCTAGCATTACTGATGCTTTCTTGAGTCTTTATATCCTGGACACAAAGTTTTCTACCTAAGAAGAAAAAATGGTTTTGAAGTTTATCAAGAAAATAATTTTCCTCTTAATGACTACAGTTGGCACTCTGGGGAACATTTCTATCTTTGTGAATTATATGTTCAGTTGGTGGGGAGGCCCTGAGAAGAAACCCATACACCTTATTCTCATCCACTTGGCTTTTACAAACATCCTACTCCTCCTTGTAAAAGGACTGCCAAAAACAATAGCAGCTTTTGGTTTGAGAAACTTCCTAGATGATGTAGGCTGTAAGATCCTCATTTACCTGTCAAGGGTGGCCCGTGGTGTCTCCATCTGCACCAGCAGTCTCCTCACTGTGGTCCAGGCCATCATCATCAGTCCCAGAGCATCTGGGTGGAGGAGGCTCAGACCAAAGTCTGCATGGCATATCCTTCCATTCTTTTTTTTCTTTTGGGTACTCAATGCTTTAATAAGTATGAACCTAATCCACTCCATCACAAGTATAAACCTGAATATATCACAGCTTAAGAGTGAAGACAACTATTGTTATTTTATGCTAGAAAGTCAGAAAACAAAGTGGATTGTTCTCCCTCTCATGGTCCTGAGAGATGCAGTGTTTCAGGGAGCCATGGGAGGGGCCAGTGGCTACATGGTATCTCTTCTCTGCATGCACCACCAGCAGGTCCTCTACCTTCAGAAAGCCAAGCTTCTCTACAGAACTCCCCCTGAGCTGAGAGCTGCTCAGAGTGTCCTCCTTCTGATGCTCTGTTTTCTTTTCTTCTATTGGATTAATTGTGCTTTTTCTCTATTTTTAAGTCTCTCTTTACAATACAATTCCTTGATGATAAATATCCAAGAAATTATGATTCTTGGTTATGCAACCTTTAGCCCTCTTGTTTTGATTCACAGGGATGGACTTCTGGCTGAGTGTTGGCATGCTCAGTGAGAGAATTCAATAAATTATCTCTCTCATTCATCTGTTAGTGAGTGTGAAAAAACTTTCAGTTCTATAATATTGTGAGTAAGACAAAATCCCACAAAACTGTTTAAGCATGTGTTTATTTGTCAGACAATCTTCCTGGTAACTCAAGCCTTGAGTGGAGAGTGAGGGAGACTTTAGCAAATTATAGTGATACAGAAACCTCATTCTTTATATTGCCACCCTTGTGAAGGGACTTTATTGTTTTTAGCCTTTTTATATTTGTATTCATTTCTTGTGTATGAATAGTTTGTCTGCATTATGTATGTGTAACTTGTGCATGCCTGGTGCCTCTAGAAGCTGGATGAGACCATCTAATGCCCTATTAATGACTGGAGTAAGACTTATGGTTCTGAACCAAAATGTGGTTGCTAGGAATTGAACCCGGATCCTCAGTGAAACCAGCTACTGCTCTTAAGTGAACCATCTCTCAAGCACTGAGAAAATGACTTTAATCAGAATTTGTAAAATTGCCTTTTATATTACCATTACTGGAAGCATGAAGATGAATTTGGTAAATTTTATCAAAATTTATAGTGATTTAATCCTGTTAGTCCAAGAGATTCCATATCTTGTACCCGATGCTGTGCTTGCTAAGTATTTGTACTATAAAGCTATTGGGGATTCATCAAAGTGTCTTAAGATTGCATCCATAGAAAAGATTTTACAGAACTTCAAAAGAATGATATGTACTGTGCAGTCAGTCACTAGATGATCAATGCACCAGTCATAACACTTGAATGAACTGAAAAGTGTAATTGGTGTTGTATCCATGATCATTCTCTGCAGGAAAAAACATTGTATATATAGGACAAACATTTTATTACTCAACATAGAAACATGGGGCAATGTAGATCCACATAAAACCTGAGGAAGTTTAAAGAGAAATAAAGGGTTCCAAACACACACACACACACACACACACACACACACACAAACGGAGTCAAATATGGCTTCTTGGTGACTGCCTTTTTTGGGTGGGCTGGGTGCTAGCAGCAAACAGAGGTGTGGTTCCTTTAAGAGGCAGCTTCCTGGCTGGGTGCTAGTGGCAAACATGGGCGTGGCTCTTTCAAGAGGCCTGCTCCTGGATGCTGACCTGGGGTTAATGAGCAGCTAGGCAGCAGCATGGACCCAACAACTTCCCAGAGCTGGGGCAGTAAATGTGGCTCCCCTTCAGTCCCTTGGCCATGAAGCCAGGCTCTCAGGGAACCAAGAGGGGAGGAGCCAGCTGCCAATGCCATGAGCCAAGGAATGCACTAAACTGAGCAGTGCCAGGCAACTAACATGGCAGTTTAAGATTGGTCTCATGCAACCAAAGAACAATACAGATGCTCAGTAAAGACAGATCCAGATGAAAAAAAAAAAAAAAAAAAAAACAAAACCAAAAACCTCTAAACAGGTTACAGTGTGTTTAAAAATATACATAGGCTTGGGAAAGAAAAGAGAAAGGATATATACAGTTATATAATAAAAAGTAGATTAAAAATAATAAAGTCTTTAAAAAGAAATTAAGTGTAGCTGAGGTTTTCCTGGTTCTGCCCGGCTCCCACTGCCCTGTGTCCGCTTAGACCCAAGTAAACACACAGAGGCTTTTATTAATCAAAACTGCTCAGCCATTGGCTCAGGCTAACTATTGATGAGTTCTTACACTTAAATTAACCCATAATTCTTATTTATATTTAGCCATGTGATTTGCTACCTTTTCTCAGTTCTACCTTCACATCTTGCTTCCTCTGTGTCTGCCTGGCGGCCTCGAATTCTTCCCAGAATTCTCTTCTCTGCTTCTCCTGCCTATATACTTCCTGCCTAGCTAGTGGCCAATCAGCATTTTATTTATTAAATAATCAGAACAACACATTCACAGCATACAGAGTGATATCCACGGCAGTAAAGTAAAATAAATAAATAAATAAAAATAAATAAGCCTCATAAAAATGGGAACTACACAGAGTCTGGATCCTGCATGTTATTGTGTTTTCTTTAGAATTTCTGATTGCTAATGAATGAATAACAGCTGCTAAGGTGCATTGGATTATGAAAACTGCTAGATTAAGCCAACCTATATATTTTCATAACATCTTGACTTCAAAATGGAAATAAAAATGTTACTTTGGGAAGAGGTTATGCTTTTATTTTCACAGGAAGTGAGAGGCTGTGGATTCATTTCAGGTTCATATGGATCAATTAATTGGGAAGACCTTCTAAGAATCCTGACTACAGACATAAAGAAATAAACATAGAAAACCTACAAAACTAATAATGTATATTTTAGTTGCTCAAATATAAAGTAAAAAAACTTCTTTGGCTAATGTGTGCGCAATGCATTGTCTATACTTGTATTAATGCAGACATGTATGCTACTTTTAAAAGTTTATGCATTTTCAGAGCAAGGGGACCAGACACCAATAAAAAACAGATGGCCCAGGTGGTCAAGCATCTCAAAATGCCTCTGTTACAGTCTCCTCAGAATTCTGCACTCAAAACAGCTTTAAGACTGCTGGCTTACATGGTCCATCCTCACATACTATTCTAGCCATGACCTAACAATTATGCTTATTTTCTCAGAGTTTTCCCAAAGATACCAGTGCCAACAGACAACAGGAAGTAGTCTAGAGAATGAAGCCCACATTCCCAAGAGATGGAGTATGGGTGGGTTTTGGTTATTCAGTGGATTATAAAAATTTTCGGGCAGAGACATACTGGCCCAGTGGCGGCCCACAGAGGTAGACAGGCCTGGCGGCAGAGACAAGCAGACACAGGTAGGTCTGGAGCGGCGGCTGCAGAGGTAGACCGGTCCGGAGGCGGTCCACAGGGACATACAGGCCGGGCGGGGAGCAGCCAGCAGAGACATACAGGCCCGGTGGCGGCCCACAGAGGTAGACTGGCCCGGTGGCAGTGACATGCAGAGGTAGGTAGGCCCGCAGCGGCAACCGGCAGAGACATACAGGCCCAGTGGCAGCTGGCAGGGACATACAGGCCCAGCGGAGTAAAGCAAAGGTAGACAGGCCCCACGATGGAGACAAGCAGACGCAGCTTAGAACAGGGACGCCTATAACCCCAACACCTGGGGAAGAAGCTATCTCCGTGGGACAGAACCAGAACTAATCTGAACACTCCATCTGAGGACAACCCAGGACCCAGCTGCTGATCCTGCGAAACCTAACAACTTGGAGGGGTTGGGGAGACTACCCCGCTCAACTGAAACCCATCTGGGAGAGGATTCAGATGCCTACAGTTTGAAGTCTGAAGAAACAAGATCAGATGAGGAGTTGACGAATGAACAAAACGTGACCTGGGAACACAGAAGAAGGCGCTGACCAGCCACCAAACCAGATCACCAGAATCATAAGTCTGTACTTCACCAACTGAGATCAGCTGCCCCCAAAGAAACAGCCCAATAGCACCAATTTAACCAAGAACTCCTACTAAACCAAGACTAAAAATTAGAACAAGAGAGGCACTCTCAGACACAGACACCACTTGCACCGCACAGAGGAAAAGATGAGTAGACGCCAGTGCAAAAATACAGGCAACAACATAAAGACCTATATGGCAACATCAGAACTTAGTGATTCTACACCTGCAAGACCTGAAAATACCAAGACAGAAGAAACAGAAGAAATCAAACCTAAAAATGACTTTAAGAAGATGATAGAGGCCCTTAAAGAAGAAATAAAACATTCCCTCAAAGAGGAAATAAAAACTTTCCTTAAAGAGGAAATAAAAACTTCCCTTAAAGAGGAAATGAAAAACTCCATTAGAGAGGAAATAAAAAACTCCCTTAAAGAAATGGAAGAAAAAATGAACAAAAAATGGGAAGAAATCAAAGAAAGCCAAGAAAAAGCAATTAAACAGATGAAAGAAACATTCCAAGATCTGAAAAATGAATTTGAGACAATAAAGAAAACAAATGCTGGAAATAGAAATCCTGACTAAATGAACAGGAACTACAGAAACAAGCATAACCAACTGATTGCAAGAGATGGAACAGAGAATCTCTGACACTGAAGACACGGTAGAGAAAATAGATTCGTCAGTCAAAGAAAACAATAAAGACAAAAAAGTCGTATCTAGGAAATTTGGGACGCCATGAAAAGACCAAACCTAAGAATAATAGGGATAGAAGAAGGAGAAGAATACCAACTCAAAGGCACAGAAAATATATTCAACAAAATCATAGAAGAAAACTTTCCTAACCTAAAGAAAGAAATACCTATGAAGATACAAGAAGCTTACAGAACACCGAATAGGCTGGATCCAAAAAAAAAGTCCCCTTGCCACATAATAATCAAAACACTAAACACACAGAACAAAGTAAAAATATTAAGAGCCGCAAAGGAAAAACACCAAGTAACATATAAATGCAAACCCATCAGAATAACACCAGACTACTCAATAGAGACTATGAAAGCTAGAAGATCGTGGAAAAATCTCATGCAGACACTAAGAGACCACGGATGCCAAGACAGACTATTATACCCAGCAAAACTCTCAATCACCATAGGCGGAGTAAACAAAATATTCCAGGATAAAACCAGATTTAATCAACACCTGTCCACAAACCCAGCCCTACAGAAAGCACTAGAAGGGAAAATCCAACCCAAAGAAGCGAAAAACATCCATGAAAAATCAAGCAATAGATAATCCCACACCAACAAACACCACAGGAAGGACAACACAACACAACCACAAAAAATAACAGGAATTAACAATCACTGGTCATTAATATTCATCAATATCAATGGTCTCAACTCACCTATAAAAAGACACAGGCTAACAGAATGGATAAGAAAACAGGACCCATCCATCTGCTGCATACAAGAAACACACCTTAACTTCAAAGACAGACACTACCTCCGAGTAAAGGGCTGGGAAAAGGCTTTCCAAGCAAATGGACCTAAGAAACAAGCTGGTGTAGCTATCCTAATATCTAATAAAATAGACTTCAAACTAAAATCAATCAAAAGAGATCAGGATGGACATTACATATTTATCATGGGAAAAATCCACCAAGATGAAGTCTCGATTCTAAACATTTATGCTCCAAATACAAAAGCACCCACATTCATAAAAGAAACACTACTAAAGTTTAAAATGCACATCAAACCCCACACATTAGTAGTGGGAGATTTTAACACACCACTCTCACCAAAAGACAGATCTACCAGACTGAAACTTAACAAAGAAATAAAGGACCTAAAAGATGTTATGACTCAAATGGACCTAATAGATATCTACAGAACATTCCATCCTAACACAAAAGAATATACCTTCTCAGCACCCCATGGAACCTTTTCAAAAATTGACCACATGCTTGGACACAAAACAAATCTCAACAGATAGAAAAAAATTGGAATAACCTCCTGTATCTTATCAGACCACCATGCCTTAAAGTTAGACCTCAACAACAAAAATTATAGAAAACCCACAAACTCATGGAAACTGAATAATGCCCACCTGAAACATCAATGGGTCAAGGAAGAAATAAAGAAAGAAATTAAAGAGTTCCTAGAATTCAATGAAAATGAAAGTACAACATACCCAAACTTATGGGGCACTATGAAAGCAGTGCTAAGAGGAAAATTCATAGCTCTAAATGCACACATAAAGAAGATGGAGCAATCCCATACCAATGAATTAACAGCACAACTGAAAGCTCTAGAACAAAAAGAAACAAACTCACTCAGGAGAAATAGATGCCAGGAAATAATCAAATTGAGGCTGAAATCAACGAAGTAGAAAACAAGAGAACAATACAAAAAATCAATGAAACAAAGAGTTGGTTCTTTGAAAAAATCAACAAGATAGACAAACCCCTAGCCAAATTACCCAAAAGGCAAAGAGAGAGCACCCAAATTCACAAAATCAGAAATGAAAAGGGAGACATAACAACAGACAATGAGGAAATCCAGAGAATCATCAGATCATACTTCAAAAACCTGTACTCCACAAAAATGGAAAACCAGGAAGAAATGGACAATTTTCTGGATAAATACCACATACCAAAATTAAATCAAGACCAGATAAACCATTTAAATAGACCAATAACCCCTAAAGAAATAGAAACAGTCATCAAAAGTCTCCCAACCAAAAAAAGCCCAGGACCAGATGGTTTCAGTGCAGAATTCTACCAGACTTTCAAAGAAGAACTAATACCAATATTCTCCAAAGTGTTCCACACAATAGAAACAGAAGGAACACTACCAAACTCTTTTTATGAGGCTACAATTACCCTGATACCCAAACCACACAAAGATGCAACAAAGAAAGAGAACTATAGACCAATCTCCCTCATGAACATTGATGCAAAAATACTCAACAAAATATTGGCAAACCAAATCCAAGAATACATCAAAACAATCATCCATCACAACCAAGTAGGATTCATCCCAGGGATGCAAGGATGGTTCAACATACGAAAATCAGTCAATGTAATACACCATATAAGCAAACTGAAAGAAAAAAAACTACATGATCATCTCCTTAGATGCTGAAAAAGCATTTGACAAAATCCAACACCCCTTCATGATAAAGGTCTTAGAAAGATCAGGAATACAAGGAACATTTCTAAACATAATAAAAGTAATTTATAGCAAGCCAACAGCAAACATCAAATTAAATGGAGAGAAACTCAAAGCGATACCACTAAATTCAGGAACAAGACAAGGCTGTCCACTCTCCCCATATTTATTCAATATAGTACTATACGTTCTAGCTAGTGCAATAAGACAACAAAAGGAGATCAAAGGGATATAAATTGGCAAGGAAGAAGTCAAACTTTCACTATTTGCAGATGATATGATAGTATACATAAGTGACCCTAAAAACTCTACCAGGGAACTCCTACAGCTGATGAACTCCTTCAGTAAAGTGGTAGGATACAAGATCAACTCAAAAATCAGTAGCCCTCCTAGACACAAATGATAAAAGGGCTGAGAAAGAAGTCCGAGAAACATCACCCTTTACAATAGCCACAAATAATATAAAATACCTTGGGATAACACTAACTAAACAAGTGAAGGACCTTTTTGATAAGAACTTTAAATCTCTAAAGAAAGAAATTGAAGAAGATATCAGAAAATGGAAGGATCTCCCATGCTCATGGATAGGTAGGATTAACATAGTAAAAATGGCAATCTTACCAAAAGCAATCTACAGATTCAATGCAATCCCCATCAAAATCCCTACACAATTCTTCACAGACTTGGAAAGAAAAATACTCAACTTCATATGGAAAAACAAAAGACCTAGGATATCTAAAAGAATCCTATATGATTGCCGGGCGGTGGTGGTGCATGCCTTTAATCCCAGCACTCGGGAGGCAGAGCCAGGTGGATCTCTGTGAGTTCGAGGCCAGCCTGGGCTACCAAGTGAGTTCTAGGAAAGGCGCAAAGCTACAGGGAGAAACCCTGTCTCGAAAAACCAAAAAAAAAAAAAAAAAGAAAAAAAAAAGAAAAAAAATCCTATATGATAAAGCAACCTTTGGAGGCATCACCATCCCTGACCTCAAAATCTACTATAGAGCTATAGAAAAAAAACAGCTTGGTACTGGTATAAAAACCGACATACGGACCAATGGAATCGAATTGAAGACCCTGACATTAATCCATGCACATATGAACACCTGGTTTTTGACAAAGGAGCCAAAACTATACAATGGAAAAAAGAAAGTATCTTCAACAAATGGTGCTGGCATAACTGGATGTCAATATGTAAAAGATTACAAATAGATCCATATCTGTCACCATGCATAAAACTCAAGTCCAAGTGGATCAAAGACCTGAACATAAATCCAGTTACACTAAACTTAATAGAAAAGAAAGTAGGAAGCACTCTTGAACGCATTGGCACCGGAGACCATTTCCTAAATAAAACACCAACAGCACAGACCCTGAGCACAACAATTAATAAATGGGACCTCTTGAAATTGAGAAGCTTTTGCAGGGCAAAAGACACAGTCAATAAGACAAAAAGACAGCCAACGGAATGGGAAAAGATCTTCACCAACCCCACATCTGACAGAGGATTGATCTCCACAGTATATAAAGAACACAAGAAACTAGACATCAAAATACTGAACAGTCCAACTAAAAAATGGGCTAAAGAGCTAAACAGAGAATTCACAAAACAAGAACTACAAATGGCTGAAAGACATTTAAAGAAATGCTCAACATCCTTAATCATCAGAGAAATGCAAATCAAAGTGACTCTGAGATACCACCTACACCTGTCAGAATGGCTACGATCAAAAACACCAATGACTGCCAATGTTGGAGAGGATGTGGAGCAAAGGGAACACTCCTCCACTGTTGGTGGGAATGTAAACTTGTACAACCACTATGGAAATCAGTATGGCGGTTTCTCAGAAAATTAGGAATCGAACTACTTCAAGACCCAGCCATCCCACTCTTGGGCATATACCCAAGGAATGCTGATTCATACCATAAAGATACATGCTCAGCTATGTTCATAGCAGCACTATTTGTAATAGCCAGAACCTGGAAACAGCCTAGATGCCCATCAACGGAAGAATGGATGGAAAAAATGTGGTACATATACACAATGGAGTACTACTCAGCAGAGAAAAACAATGAAAGCATGAAATTTGCAGGCAAATGGATGGAACTAGAAAAAATCATCCTGAGTGAGGTAACCCAAACCCAGAAAGACAGTCATGGCATGTACTCACTCATAAGTGGATTCTAGATATAAAATAAAGAACAATCAGACCACAACCCATAGAACCATAGAGGCTATGTATATAGCATGGAGATCCCTAGGACGACTGTGGCTTATAAGAAATTTCGGTTCTACTCAATTATTGAAAAAAAATAGCCAAATGAATGGAAACACATGAACTATGAACCAAAGGCTGAGGGGCCCCCAGCTGGATCAGGCCCTCTCTGAATAGGTGAGACAGTTGATTGGCTTGATCAGTTTGGGAGGCAACTAGGCAGTGGGACCAAGCCCTGTGCTCATTGCATGAGTTGACGGTTTGAAACCTGGAGCTTATGCAGGGACACTTGGCTCAGTCTGGAAGGAAGGGACTGGACCTGCTTGGACTGAGTCTACCAGGTTGATCGCAGTCCTCGGGGGAGGACTTGCCCTGGAGGAGGTGGGAATGGGGGGTACACTGGGGGTAAAGGGAGGGGGTGGGACGGGGAGAATAGGGGAACCCATGGCTGATATGTAGAACTGAATGGTATTGTAAAATAAAATAAAATAAAATACATAATAAAAATTAAAATGGCTAAATAAAAAAAATCTTCATTGTTTAGGAGGGTTGGTTACACATTGTTATTGGTTATAGTCAGAAAAAAAGCTAAACAAAAGAGTTAAATTCAAAGAACTCTTTCTAATGGAAAAAGGGACATTATATAGGAATAATAAGGGAGAAGGCATAGATTATTGAATTTACTTTAATCCTAAAAACAACTATACATCTCAAAATACTTTACATTTTATGGATTTTGGTACATTGCTACAAATTTAAAGTTGATTTTGTTATACTGTATATATGTTTCTACTCTTGTTTGGGGTATTGTGTTTATGCAGCTCATTTAAAATGTAATGTATAATTAAGAAATACAGATTAATAGTCATCTATAATAGTCAAAATTATAGTCATGTTAGGTATGTTTTCAAGGACATACAGAGATATATTTAGATAGTCTTCAAACACGTCAAAGACCTACAGAATGTGGCATTAAATATGTTTAATAACCTATGACTTTTCATGACAGAGAGACAGATACATCTGCTCCTGACAGCAGCAATTTGTTTCAAGAGAGGATGATGGGCATCAAAGAAACTGCATATGGAGTTTGTTTTCTTTATGGCAAAAGCTAGCCATTTGGGCAAAGAAACTGCCTCTGCATCAACTATTGACAGTATGCTCTCTGTTGTTGTTTGTTTTTGCTCTTTTGGGGTCCTGCCACCTGCGTCACAAATAAGTCACACACAGAGGCTTAGTCTGACTTACAAATGCCCAGCCTTAGCTTGGCTTGTTTCTTGCCACTTTTCCCGACTTTAAATTATCCCAGCTACCTTTTGCCTCTGGACTTTTTACCTTTTTCTTACTTCTGTAATCTTATTTTGCTTCTTACTCTGTGGCTGGCTGTGTGCCTGAGTAGGCTAGCCCCTAATGTCCTCTTTCTTTTCTTGCTCGTCCTTCTACTTTTTTTCCTCCCAGATTTCTCTTTCTATTTATCTTCTGTACCTGCTGGCCCCGCCTATTTCTCCTGCCCTGCTATTGGCCCTTCAGTTTCTTATTAGACCATCAGATGTTTTAGACAGGCACAGTAACAAAGTTTCACAGAGTTAAACAAATGAAACATAAATAAAAGCAACACACCTTAAAATAATATTCTCCAACATTTCTCCCTTTTGGTCTAAATAGAAAGAAAAGTTTTCACTGTAACATAGTAAAATTATACACAACAAAAGCAGTTGTCAAGTAAGAATTACATTTACAATATTCTATTTGTAGTTAGCATATTCAGAGAAAATACTGGATTTTCTATCCTATCTTAATGAATCCAAAGTTTTACACTTAATTTACTCTCTATTATAACTAAGGAAAACTGCATCCATAACTGTCTAGTCTTAACTCCATCAAAGACCCCAGAAGGATAATATTATTTCAGTAAACAAAAAGTACATTGCATGCAACTTCCAAAGCTCTAGAAATGACATCTGACTGTCTGGACATCACTCAAAGTTCCTTCTGCAACCTTGGGGAAACCATCTTCAGCCTACAGGCCTAGAGTATCAGGCAAACTTATCAGTGAAGCAGGAAATGTGAAGGACTGTCTTGTCTTGTATTTGAAAAGTTCATCAGTTGCTTTTCTCTGTGTCCAGCAGAATATCTGACAGACTATTTGTGAAGCAGGAATTTGGAAAGACTGTCCTACCTTCTTTTAGCAAAGTTCATTGGGTTTTTTTTCCTGTGTGCCTTGCATGTTCAGTCTGCACAGCACATTGTCAGCAGTCAAAGACAAGAACAGATTCTTTGCTCAGTGGCTAACCTTGTCACAATGAAAGCAAACTCTGTAAGGAGTTTCTTCAATGTCCATCATCTTCTCTGAAATAAATTGGTGCCGTCAGGTATGGATGTGTCTTATTGTCATGAAAAACTTTAAGTTAACAAAACATTTTAAATGACATGTTTTATAGGTCTTTGAAGTATTTGAAGACCATCTATCTAAAATATATTTATTTAACCTAGAAAATATACCTAACATATCTACAGATTTGATTGTTATAAATGACTACTGACTTATGTTTCTCGATTATCCTATATAGTTTATAACAATACTTAAAAAAAACTAGAACTTTACCTTACATTTTTAAATGAACTGCATAGGTACAATACTGTAAACAAGAGTAGAGACATATATACAATATGTGGTAACAAAAATGACCTTAAATTGTATCTATAAAAAAATCCTTTAAACAAAAGTAGGAACATATATACAATACTTTAAAACAAAAAAGACCTTAAATTTTTATCAGTATACAAAAGTCCATACCAATACAAAATATTTGAGATTAACAGTTGTTCTTTAGTTTAAGAAGATTCAATAATATTCCCTTTTATCTCATCATTCCTGTATTTCCCCAAATTATAATAAATATCCATAACCCATCAAATAACCAAAGACCACACACACCTCCCAACTCTTGGGAATGTGAGCATAGTTTTCTCTATACTGGTTCCTGTTGTCTATGGATGAAACATCTTTAGGGTACCAGAGAGAAAATTTTGAGATAATGACCAAGTCCTGGGAAGACCAGCAGTAAACTTTGCTGATAGACATCACCTGTCAATATTCAAGAGGTCTCACCTGATCAAACCTGATCCATATTAACTCTGAAGGAATCCACTGCCTCTCATATCCTGTGGAAACAAAAGCAAAATATCTTCTCCAATGCATTTTTTATTTGAAAAATACATTTTTTTAACTTTTTTAAAGTTAAGACATTCCTAAAGCATCTAGATTAGTTCAATTTAGCAGTGCAGTTCACACTCCCATATTTCTTAGCAGCTATCTTTTGCTTCTCAACAATCAATAAATTCAAAATCAACACAATGACATACAGGATCCAGGATCCCTATGTATTTCCCATCTCTGTGTGGCTTATTATTTTTTATATTACTTTACTTCTCCCTTAAATTTATAAATATACTTTTTTTCTTTTCTTAAGCCTATGAACATTGTTAAACACACTGCAACCTGTCTATAGGTTTTTCCATTTGGATGTCTTATATTGTATATCTTCAGCCTTTTTTGACTATGCGAGCAGAGCTTTAAACTGCGAACCTACACCTAGATCCTCTGCACATGGATTTCAGGTGGCTCCACCCACTTCTCAGTTTGTGAAAGCCAAGTGTGAAACAGACAGTTGGAGGTTTGCCTAACCAGGAACTGCATTCAACCTTCCTAGAGCACTGTGGCAGACATTTTTACTTAGAGTTTTGTTCCTACTTAACATACTGGCTACTCAAGGGCTTGCCAGCAGGCAGAAACTCTTAAAGGAGCTATATCTCCCCTTCCCCCCCCCTCTTAGCTTTCTTAAGCCCTATATGGAAATTCAACCAAAGTGGGCTCCAAAATGTTGTTTTTGTTTTTGCTCTTTTATGAGGTCTGGCACCCAGCTCACAAATAAATCACACACAGAGGCTTAGTCTTACTTATAAATGCCCAGCCTTAGCTTGGCTTGTTTCTTGCCAGCTTTTTCTGACCTTAAATTATCCCAGCTACCTTTTGCCTCTGGGCTCTTTTTCTTATTTCTGTAACCTTACTTTGTTTCTTACTCTGAGGATGGTTGTGTGGCTGGCTGACTTGCCTCTAATGTCCTCCTCCTTTTCTTGTTTTTTTTTCCCCTCCCAAATTTCTCCTTCTATTTATCCTCTCTGCCTGCCAGCTCTGCCTATTTCTTTTGCCTTGCTATTAGCTGTTCAGTTCCTTATTAGACCATCAGTTGTTTTAGAAAGGCACAGTAACACAATGTCACAAAGTTAAACAAATGCAACACAAACAAATGTAACAAACCTTAAAATAATATTCTCCAACAGCTGTTCAAACTGGGCACAACCAGGGCACAAGAAAGGCAGCTGTCAAACTTTGCCAAGACAAGGTAGTACAGTCTTTCAAAATTTGCTGCTTCTCAAAAATGTCTAATATAATAGGCGTGTAGCCAGAGTTAAATGCCCCAAGATTAGAGAAGAACTTTGGGTGATTGTCCAGGCAGCCAGATATCATTGTCATTAGGTAACATTACACACTTCTGGGGTCTTTGAGGGAATTAAACACTAAATAATTGGACTTAAAGCTTTCCTTAGTTATAATTAAAAGGTAACTTAGGTTTAAAACTTAGACTCACCAAGATAAGATATATTATTTTCTCTAAATTTGCCATATACAAATGGACTGGGTATTGTAACTATAATTCTTACTTGATAACTATTTTTGTTGTATATAATTTTACCATGTCAAAGGTAAAACCTTCCTTTTAATTAGACAAGAAGAGGGAAATATGGAATAGTCTTTTACACTATGTGAATGTATGTCATTGTGATTGGTTTAATAAAGAAGCTGACTGGCCAATAGTTGGATAGGTAGAGGTCAGGTGGGACTGGCAGCCAAAAAGAGAGCATGAAGAAGAAGGGGAGGAGTCTCGGAGTTGTGAATAGATGCAGATGAAGCAGGAGATGAAGTTGCTCTACTCAGAAAAGATACCGAGCCTCATGGAAGAGCCTAGATAATAGGGGTTAATTTAAATGTAAAAGCTGGCAACAAGCCTGAGCTATTGGCTGAGCATCTATAATCAATTATAAGCCTCTCTGTGTGTAACTGAGGAGCTGCTGGCAGGAAAGAGCTGATCAGCAGTCTAGACAGAAAACTCTGCCCACACCTAGCAATTGTACAATTTTATTTCCAATGATTATATCCACAACTATTTTTCAGATGTGTTTCATCTGACTACAACCTCTGTAACAGTTTGGGTTTTGGGTGCACCATGGCTCTACTTTACCATGATGAACAGGTTTCTTTTTTTCTTGATTGCACTCTATGTACAAAACAATTAAGTAAGCAATGTGTGAGTATTTATTACGATATACCTTATTAATTAACTTGCTTTTCTAAGATAAAGATTTATTTTTATTATGTGTATGTGCCTGTGTGAGTGTATGCCACATTTGTACAGGTACCCACCAGACCAGAAGAGGGCACTGGGTCCCTAGGAGCAAGAGCTACAGGCAGTCATGAGTCCTAAATATGAGTGTTGGGTGAGGAACCAATATCCTCTGCAAGAGGAGTGGGTCTCTTTTCACATTTCTCATGTAAATGTGACTTGTTTGTAGGTAACAGCCATTGCTTCTCTTGGTCTCACACTCTTCTATTATAGCCATTTTCTAGAAACTGACATAAAGGGCTGGATTAATGAACACTTTCTCAGTGTGTAATTTGACCCAAAAGGAAGTGATGTGAGAACATGGAGAAGGAGTGAAGAAAGGTGCGCTAAATCTGATTGATGAAGACATTGTTCAACACTAAGAATAGACAGGGGGTCTGGAGAGATGACTCATGGGTGAAAGCACTTGCCGAAAATCCAGACAACCTGATCTATCTATGAAGAGAAAACTGACTCCCACATGTTGTCCTCTGATTTCCACATGCGTGCTGTGACACACACATAAACACACAAAATAAACTTTAATTAAAAACTTAAAAAAAAAGGTAGACAGGAGATACATAATTGTTGATATCGCATGCCCAAGGATGGTCTGGACTTTGAGTGGCACATAGAGTTACAATTTTCAATTTCCCCTTAAAAGTCAGAGTAGATTGGAGAAAAAAATAAAACAAAATCTTGATGAGAAAATGTAGCAGGGTCCTTGTTGTTGCTCCCGTTGGGGGCGGGGACAAGTAGGTGCAGAGTCAAACCACACAGACTCAGGGAGAATGTTGAAACAACAAGCTCAGTTTATTCAGGAAGAGGCAAGCCTTATATACCCTCCACTCCACCCTGGGGGGAGGTCTGATGAATATGCATCAGCTGGTGTGACATAGCTGTCTCTCATTGGTCTAGGTCATCTCCAGATCATGTATTAGCTGCTGTTGCTAAGACCATCAAGCAGACCCAGGCTGGCTCTCAGAAAGTATCTTTTTTACTTGTTTGAGCCATCTGGCCCTCAAGCCCATTAGGGATGAGTCATCCCACAAGAAGATAAATCAAAAATTTTAATGCATGATGGGAATAGTTTAAAATCTAAATAAGTAGAGGATTGTGAAGGCAACCTGAACATGTGACTCACTTACACCCTTCAGGTAATGTGAAAGAGATTTGACATGTGGAATTGGATTAGTATAAATATCTTCTCAAACTTTATAATTTTTTTACTTTTCTTTTTGTTTCTTTCTTCTTTTTTTGTTTTTATTTTTGTTTTTGTTTTTTGAGACAGAGTCCTCTGTTTTCTTTGCAGCCCTGGATATCCTGGAATTTGTTCTGTAGATCAGGCTTGCCTTGAGCTCACAAAATCCATCTGCCCTTGGCTCCTGAGTGCTGGAATTTAAATTGTTAGCCACCGTCCAGCCGATGATTTCTTTATGTTGGATGAATTGCTCATCAGTAGCATGGAACTGTGGGACATTAAGATAATGAAATAAGTCAGCTACATGTAGAAAAATACCACATGATTTTACTAATAAGTGGGGCCTAAATACAAAAGAGAACAGAGCCTTCAGTGTGTGGTGTGCAGCCTACAGCCCTCAGAAACTACCTCCATTTGTGAACCTGCTTGTGGCTGATTCTTCCATGTAATTAGAAATATGAAGCTGTGGCTACTCAGATCTTGCCAGCCTCTGCCTTCAAATTCTCTCTGTCATGCGGCTTTTCCTAGGAAGACATTAAAAAGCATCTGTTCACCCCAGATAGGGTAAAAAATGTGCAAAGAATTGGTTCCATCCAATTTGAAGTGAGTGAACCAGTTTCCTTGGATCAGCTGGGAACATCTTTATTTATAGGTGCATGGAAGACATCAAGCTACATCTAGAAAGTCTGGCTCCAACATGGATGACAACCCAAAAGAGCTGTACAGTAAAAGATCTCAACCCTCAATCAAGGTTTCACCTCCTAAATACCCCCCAAACAGTGTGCGGCTATGGCAGGAAGAGGTGAAGATGTGAAAACAGGCCCTGCCTCCCATTCCCCATGAGACTTGAACTGTCTCATTAACAGTACCATAAGGCAAGCTTCCTCTCTGCTGTTGTGTGTATATCACTGCTGAGGTTGTAGGCAAGGGTATTCTGTGGGACACACAGTAACTCTACCTCCTGGTGGCCAATGGCCTTGTCATGCTTGAAGGAAAGAGATCCACCACAAATCTGCATTACTCCTCTGGTTCATACATTCTCCCCACTCCTTGCAAACTGCTCTCTTGATGTCTTGAGATGCTGAATCCCAAGCCCAAGTGTGTCCCTGAGCTGCTTCATAGCTTGGAAATGTGGGTGGAGGACCGGTCTGGGGCCATGGGAAGATAGTTACAGAACATGTTTGGATTCTATGTTGTGTGTTTTCTCAGCTCACATCCTTAGTTAATCCACAACAATGGCTGGGATAACCTGTGAGTCAAACAGTGTAATGATTGTAGAGGAAGAAGAAGAGCTGGCACAGGGGCTAAGACTCTGCAGAGGTTCCTGACATGGTGACGATGACAGCTGACATCTTTGTGCTGCTTCCTTGGAGCAAAGACCCGCAAGAATTCTGAAAGGGCAATAAGACCTGGGACTCCTCACCCTGACAGGCTGACCCAGCACTCCCCTTTGGGCTCAGCACAGCAAGGAGACCTTGAAACTCTTCAGTTCACTCCAGTGTAGTGCTAGCCTCATTTGTGACAAGTTCTTACTATTTTTCTCTAGGTAGTTTCTAAGCTACAATCTGTTTGCTGTAGTCTCCCTGGTGCTGGAAATGTGGACTTGCATTACCAGTGTGGTAAGGGCAGTCATTTTTTGTCAAGCTATAAGTCTGTCTGGAGAAGTGTTGCTTTTTCTTTGTTTGCTTTTATTTTTATTTTATTTTATTTTTTTGAGACAGGGTCTCACTATGTCACTGTGGCTGATAGAACTGGCCATGTAGACTCTAAAGCAATGATGTAATATTAACTAGGAAGCAGAAGAGGACAGGTTCAGATTGGCTTTCCAACTATTTAGAATATATGCAAACCTTGGGGACCAAAACTCATAGTTTCCTCTACGCTAACATATTGTCCCGTATAAATATGCCTATGTGGGAGACATGGTGGTGGAGTTCTTGGATGTGAAACAGAAATTCCTCCCCATCTAGAAATCAGAAAATCAACTTAGAGATCACAGTGACCCAGTTATTAACAAGGTTGAGGGGAAAGATATGGGTAAGACCAGAGGAAAACTAAAAACGGACTGCAGAAATTTTCCTAATCCCATGACAATACACAACAGCAAGTTCTTCTTCTTCCTCTAATCTACCTTCAAAAGCATCCACACATATAGAACAAATCCAGGCTTCCCTTAGAGGTCAGGAATCAAAACTCAGACCTCGTGGTCAAGGGCCACCCACAGCTCCTCGAGGACACTCTCCTGGCTACACACAGCAGATTATTTGATTTTTTTTTCAACAAGAGACTTTTTGGGACATCTTTGAGTGGTTCAGCTTTAATTGTTTGATCATAAATGGAAAAATTATGCAGCTTGGCATACTATTGAAAGCTAAAATGCCATTTAATACTAAAGCGCAGAATCAGTTTGAGGCTCAACTCTAACCCAGGAAACATCAAAGTTCTGGAGCAAAGACACACAAGTTGGAAGGAGAAAGGCTACCCTGGAAGTCATCTTGCTTACCAAAGGGGTCGGACAGCAGGGAAAACTGAATCAAACTAAATGGACAGAGAGATGGCTCAGCAAGGAAAAGTGCTTGCTGCCCAGCCTGACAGTCTGAGTTCCTTCCCAGAACCATGGTAGAAAGACAGAGCCAGTTCCTTGGTATTGACCTCCAGCTTCCACACACACACACATAGTGCATGTATGTGCCTATGTGTACACACACACACACACACACACAATGAGTCAATGTTTTAAAAGAAATAAAATCTGAGACACAGTAGAAGTTGCAATACCTGTAGACTTGGAGATGTTAAAGAACTTGAAGAAAGAGATTCCCCAAGTGTCTGCAAATAGGCCATAGTTAAGATGCATTGATTTATTCCCTGGCATTTGGAATTGCATGATGGTAATATGATAGGATGAAACAGAATCAAATACGATAAATGAAATAATGAAAATAAGAAATAACTCCACAAGTTAAGAAAAAATTTAGGTTGTCTTCAACCATCTTGAGTGTGACCATGGGCAGAGTAAAAAAGGATTCAATTTGATTTTTCCACTATGGGGCTCAAACAGTATGGTTAGAAAATTTAGATATTTGTTCTGTGTTGCAGAATATTCCTTTACATTGTGTGAGTATGTGTCACTGTGATTGGTTTAATAAAGAGCTAAATGACCAATAGCTAGTCAGGAAAAGGCTAGGTGGGACTTCTGAGTACAGAAAAGACTCAGAGAGGAAGTAGGTTGGAGTTGCCAGCCAGATTCAGAGGAAGCAGGACATGCAGAAAGAGAGGTAAAAGCCACACGCCGCATGACAGCATGTAGATTAATAGAAATGAGTTAATTTAAGTTATAAGAGCTAGTTAGAAACAAGCCTAAGCTAAGGCCAAGCTTTCATAATTCATAAGAAGTCTCCATGTTGTTGTTTGTGAGTTGGCTAGTGGGACAGAGAAAGACTCGTTACAGTTCTGTAATAGAAATGTGGTGATTTGAATAAGAATGGCCCTCACAGGCTCACGTATTTGATTGGTTAGTCAACATGGCAGGACACTATTTGAGCAGGATTAAGAACTGTGGCCTTATTGGTAGAAATGTGTCACAGGGGTGAGCTTGGAGATTTCAAAAGCCCACACCTGGCCCAATCTTCGTCTCTTCTCTCTCGATGTGTTTTTCTGTCTCTGTCTCTCCCTCTGCCTCCAGATTAGGAGGTAACTCTCAGCTTCTGCTCCAGTGCCGGGAGTGCCACCATGCCCCCACCTTGCCCCCAAATGGTGATAATGGACTAACCCTCTAAAACTGTAAACACCCCCCAGTTAAATGTTTCCTTTTAGAAGAGCTGCCTTGCTCATGGTGTCTTGTCATACAACATCTCAACTCACACAGTAAAATGCAATGAATTATCAACATTCACTTTATTATTTCACTTCCTTAATAGAGACAATTGTTATCCATCATAAGTGGTTTGGAAAAAGAGATCTACTAGAAGAAACTGGAGCCAGAGATATTGGATTCAAATTTCACTTCTGCACTTTCTATTTATTTATCCAGGCTGTGTGTGTGTGTGTGTGTGTGTGTGTGTGTGTGTGTGTGTGTGTTTACAGCTGGTGCTGGGATAAATGCAGAACCTTGCATTGAACATGCTAAACACAGAATTATATATCTCAGCCTCCAAGTCACCTTTTAAAAAGCTTTTAAGAACATTTATTTACATTGTGTGTGTCTCTGTATGGATGCTCACCTGTCATGGTATGTATGGAGGCCAGAGGACAGTTTTTAAGGACTCAGTTTTGTCCTTCCACCGGGTGGGTGCTGGATATTGAACTCAAGTCCTCAGGCTTGGCAGCAGGTTCCTCTACCCTGAGTCATCTAGATGGCCCCATGTCTCTTCTTACACTGAAAGGTTTCTGCTAATTATGTAAAAAAAAAAGGCTATAATAGTACTGAATTTATGTTGATAAAATAAGATGATATTATATAAAATGAAGGTCCTTATTTATAAGTTATACAAAATAAAATCTTAAAGTTAAAATGAATTTTATTTTAAATTAGCCTCATTACACCATAATTAAACTCATAGGAAGACAGAGGAAATATGATTGACAAACGTTGATGATTATAAAACGTACTCTCTGCAATTTGTCTAGTTATGGGGTATTGCAGTAATCACTGCCCACTTCAGAGAGAAGCTTCTGTGACTAAAGCTTATGGCAGCAGCAATCTATGGGCATACATGTGAGTTTTCAGAACTCATTTAGTAATCTGGCAGGCCCATCATGTCCATTTTGCAGGACAACAGCTGTACCTTTCCTGCTAGGGCTGTGGGCATCCCACCCACCTCTGCCACAGGCTTTGGACCAGGTTTACGGCAGCAGATGTGAATTCCCTCTTTCCTGCTAGGGCTGTGAGCATCCCACCCACCTCTGCCACAGGCTTTGGACCAGGTTTACGGCAGCAGATGTGAATTCCCTCTTTCCTGCTAGGGCTGTGAGCATCCCACCCACCTCTGCCACAGGCTTCGGACCAGGTTTACGACAGCAGATGTGAATTCCTTCCTGTATATGGGGTTTCCAGTCCAACCAGAAAGTGTCTGGCTACTTCCACATCAGTCATGCCTTTATCGCAGCAGTGGACATGTACTGTGTGTCAGGTTGCTAGTGTAGCATGCGTGGTCTGCAGATATGGACAAATGGGGCCACAGAAACAGGATATCCACATGTAGAAGAAAAGAGCTAGGTCTATATAGCCCGCCTTTCACAAGAACTGACTCTCAGTGGACCAAAGACCTTAATGTGAGACAAGGAACTAAAAAGTGTCAGAGGAAATGTAGAGAAAGACATTCAAGATCTAAACATAGGCAAGGCTGTTCTCAATGAGTCTCCAGTTGTTCAGGAAACAAGACAATTGATAAATGGGAATTTAGGAACTTAAAAATCTTCTGTACTACAAAACGGTAGTTAATCAAGTGAAAGACAGACTACAGACAGAGAAAACCTTGGCAGGCCAAGCATTTGACTGCTTTGTCCGTTTAGAGGGTGTGGTCCTTAGTGCCCGAATCTCTGCTGCCAGCCCCAACTCTGCACATCTGCCTTCCTGAGATAGTCATTCAGTTTTCCATGGAAGACTAGGAGTCCTGATGGTCAGAAGTGTATTCATCTCTGAGACACTCCTTCCCATCAGCCCAGGTCTCTTTGGCTTTGGTGTCAGTGGCAATCGTGGATGACATTTCACTGGATGCTTGGGGAGGTCTGAGTCACTGCTCTTCTGTTTGATGTCTGCTGTATAGCTCTGCTTGGTGGCATCATCGTTCATGTCCGTCATCCAGGCCAGAAGACATTCTTCACATTGGTCACCTTAAAGACACATTATCTTCTCCCTACCACTCTTCTTATTCTTGCTTTTATCACCAGCTTTTGCCTCAGTCACAGGAACCCACTTCATAAGAACATGTCACCAATGGTCACTCACTTTTTATCTGTTTGTGCACTTTCTCAGCTTTCATGACCCTCTTGACATCACCTCTGGTCAGGATTTCCTTCTGGGCTGGAACCTAGCTACCTGACAAAGTTCTCACTGAGCTAGAAAGCCTGGGATGCACACCGGGGTCCTGCTTGTGCTCCGTGGCAGCTACAGTCACATCCATCCAAGTATCTGGTGACCAAACTCTCAGGTCTTTGATGTGTCTGGACTCATCTTGTGTTTACTCTTACCAAACTGATGTGTTGGAACCGAGCAATGCCAGACAACTACTATCTTGAGATTGTAGTATGGAAGGAGTTAGCTTCTTTCTGGTCAGCAAGCTCACCTCAGATAAAGGATATCCCCGTCTTACAGAGTGGCTCTGAAAATTCATAAACCCTAGTTGGGGAGGCGGCTCAGTGGCTAAGGTGCTTTCCTTGCAAGCTTGAGTGCTAACTCACTCAAATGCCTGGTGGGGTGGCAGCCTGCCTGTAATTCCAGCCTTGGAAGCCAGGGGCAGGCTAGCCCTAGAGGAAGCTGAGTAGTGAGATTAACTATTTTGGTGAGCTCTGTGTTTGCCTGAAAGATCCTGACTCAGTAAAATGGAAGATGGAGGATGATTCCTGACACCAACCTCAGTCTCATGCATGCAGGTGAGCACAAATGTGCATGCGCATCACACACACACACACACACACACACACACACACACACACACACACACGCCGATCCAATCATAAAGATATACATGCAGGCATACACATGAAAAATGGAAACTGCTGTCCTTTAAGGAAATTAGGAAACAAACCGACAAAGCCAAAGAAACCAAGCACAAGGCTTTCTCTCCCCCTCCCCATTTCTGTGGCAATGTTACGATGTGTAACACAGGAAGAAAATTCAGGAAAGGTGCGTGTCATCAGAGCCGTGTGAAGCCTGGGGGGCAGGGGGGGGGCAAGTTCCTCCTCTGAGTCCCAGGCCTTCAACCTTTCCCATCTGCAAGACTAGGAATGACTCCTGGGCAAATGTTATTTCTTTGGGTTTATTGTATCGAGTAGATGAATTTCTAAATGGTCTTATTAAATAAAAACACAGAGCCAAATATAGGGGTGAAAGCCTTAGAGCAGAGAAATAGGAAAAGCCACCAGCCAACCTTACCTCACCAGCTCAGCAGCTTCCAAATGCCATGACTTCCTGTCTATCCGCGTCTTTATTGCCTTGCTGTTCTGCCCTCTCATTGGTTCTCTTAGCCCAGCTACTTCACTTCCTCTTCCTACACAGCTCTATCACTTTCTGTCTGTCTGTATAGACCTCCAGGTCTCTACGGTTGGCACTGGAATTAAAGGCGTGTGTCACCATGCTTGGCTCTGCTCCCTAGTATGGCCTTGAATACACAGAGACCCTGTCTGCTAAGTGGTCGGATTAAGGGCATGTGCTACCACTGCCTGACTTTTGTGTTTACTTAAAGTGGCTTGCTATTTCCTCTGATCTCCAGGCAAACTTTATTTATTAACATACAAATAAAATATCACCACATTTCAGCACAAATAAAATATCGCCATAGTATCAATACTATGATAGTGAAATAGAGGGGACAAATGTCTCTCTTTAAAATATCTGCTCTCCTGCCAGGACAGTTGCATTCTGACACCTTTTTTTCTGTTATTCCTCTGCTCATGGCTCCTGGGAGAGCCCATGACAAAAAGGAAGTGCTGGAGTATTTCCCTTCATGACAACCATTGAGGGATATAAATGTGGACAACTGTTACTCGTTTCTTCTTAACTTGCAGTTCTAGCTCCCTGGCGACAGAATCACCTCCAGTTCTTTCCCCAAGGATGCAAGAGATCTAAAACCGTGTGATGGGTGGGCACAGCGGGGTGGGAGGCGGGTAAGGATCTGTCCTTTCAGCTTTCTAGACTCCTTGAGTAGGGCTTAGATTGCCTAGAATGAATTTTGTAAAAAATAATGCAAACTTACTTTTAATAGACTTGATTAAGTTAATGATTTGATATGTTAGAACATTAAGACACAACAATCAGTATTATACATATACACATACATACATACATGTGTGTATATATATACACATGTGTGTATATATATATGTATATATATATATATCATGGAGAAATGTGTGTATATATATACACATGTGTGTATATATATATATGTATATATATATATATATATATATATATATATATCATGGAGAAATGTGTGTAAACAGTAACTGATAACCAGTTTGTCAGGGTAACTCTCATCATTCAGCAATAACAACATCCCTCCTCATCAGGACAAAGGGGCTGAGAAGAGCAGAGCCAAGTTTTAGAACTAGCCTAACGTTTAGCATTATACAAGCTTATATCAAGGTAGTAAAAGGTTTCAAGTTTAGTGTTAAAGGAGGTTTAGGGAGGCAATGGGGTGACTTATTGTTTGAGGGTAAGAAGTTTATATTAGCGTTAATAACACTGAGGACAGACAGCAGCACACAGGGGCTCTGAAGCAAGATCTGTCTCACAAGCACATGGCCTCTCCTCACCTCCACTATTTTGTTTTCCTTCTCTGGCTTTGGGGAAGAAATAGATACTAATTTCTCCAGCGTTTTCCCCAGTGCTAAGGAGAAGCAAAATGTCCCATGACAGGGATGGAGGAATAGGAAGCAGATGGTAAGAATCTGAGTTCTACCTGCCTAGAAACCCTGAACTAGTCTTAAGATTGTGCAGTGCTAGACTTTTAAGGAAAGAAAATTTATTATTATAATATTTAATTTAATGTTGTGATACTTTAGGACATTTAGGCAAATGGCAGTTTGGTGGGGGAATGCCTGTAACACCAGCATTAGAAATTCCAAAGTATGTCAAGGTCAGCCTGTGCTATGCACTGACTGCCAGGTCAGCCTGTGCTACATAGTGAGCATTAGGTCCCCCAGCTCTAAAATTCATCATGGCAAAGCAGTTCACAATATACATACCTTTAGCTCATAGAGAATATGTGTAAACGTAATTCCCATGCTTCTCACTGAGCATGCAAGACATTAGGAACACGGATGTCTCTGCTAATCAGAACATAGGGGCTAAGACCAGCATAACCAAGTTCTAAAAATGTTTTAATATTTAGGGAAAGAGAATCGTGTGTCACTGTGAAACCGGTGTGAAAGGAGAGAATGAAATCTACCCAATAGAAGAAAAGAAAGCAGGACATTAGAATGAGAACACTCCATGTCGCTCTGATTTCTGGAGAAGAATTGTTTTCAAGCCTGGAGCTGTGAAGGTACAGGACACGCTTCTGATGCTTATAAAGACGGAGAGCCATCGACCCACTGCTCCAGCCCATCAGACTCTGAAAGGTGACATCACGAAGAGTCATGAGAGAGAGGAAAAGCCACTTGATTATATTTCTGGATGGCAGCATATAGCAATGTCCAATGTATGTTCCGGGTGTAGACATGTTCAAGCCACCACCTGCTTTGATGTAGCAGAGCAAGTTGGAGCTTATGAGAACATTAACAATCCAAAAGAGGAGGAGAAAGGGAAGAACTTGCCATGAGGTCTGTGGTTTGAGCTTTGTCCAAAGGGTGGTCCTGGGACTGATCGTGACAGCCTGGACCATGCTAAGGAGACAGGTGGTGCAGATGGAGAGGCCCCGGGCCATCCTTGCCAGATAAACCGCAGCTTTACAGCCAGTATCGCCGAGGAAGTTTCTGAAATAAAACACTGTGGCTATGTCTCTGATTCCCGTGGTACAAATAATAATCATATTAGAAAATGCCAAGTGGATGATAATAAAATCCACAGGCTTTTTCTCAGTGCCCAAGACAGACATGTATACATGTCTCGCAAATATTAGGTTATTTCCCACAATTCCAGGTCCAGCAAGAGAAAGGAAGATTACTGTGTGGAGAATATTATTCCACTTCATCTTCTGACTTCATGCACAGCGCTAGGGAAAATCATTTGAGAAATACATGTAAGATTTTCTGTTTATTCTGATGAAAATAATTATATCAATTATGTAAACACATATGGCTCTTTCCTTGATGGTGCCTGATCATATTCTTTATTTTCCTGGTTTGTCTATTTTCCATTCCCACAGAAGTGGTGCTAGCTACAATCAGGGCATAAACTTCATTAATCCTGCTTTCACAAAGACCCTTCTTTGAATTCCTTCATCCTTCATCAACAGTCACATGACCATGCTCTTCCCAGACATAAACTAAATGCATAGCATCGCTTTGCCAGTTTTCCAAACAACACAGTCCTAACAGGCCTCTTCCTTTTCCCTCCTCACACCCAGTGTGACCTCAGGCTCCTGGACTGTGCTGGCTCCTCATCCTGGTCCTCTTCACTGCCCATATGCAACTATCACCTGATTGTTGAACTAATAAAAAGCTTGCAGCTTCTCAGAAAGCTGTTCTTGGTGAAGTGGTCCAGTTTCTCAGGGAGATGATATGGTATTCTCCTCTTCCCAAGCCCGTTGATCATAAATTATACAGATGTTAGTGAATTAGTGGGGCATGAAAGTCTAGATCAGTGGTCTCAATGTGGAACTACGTGTGAGTAAAAGTTGTGTTCCCAATCAGCATGGGTAGAATCATACTGAAGACGATTTCCTGTTTACTCCAATTTATCCTGTTTTTTTCTCTTTCTTTTGTGAACACTGCCCCTGCCCCCACCCCCCCCAAAAAAAAAAAAAAACACCAGGAAAGTGTTCCTGTAGCATCTTAACAAAGGCATGTGTTGCTAATAGTTTTAAGGTTAGTTCAGTTTAGTGATGTTCTCAGTCAGAAATGCCCCAGCCTGTGAGTACCCCCCAATATCTCACACTGTGATTGTCACCATTTTAGGAATGGTATCTTTTTCTTTTTTTTTCTTTTGTTTACTTCAATCAAAATGAGGCCTTTGAAGCAGAAGCCTATTCTATTTGTTTCATCCTCCCCAAAACACATAGAACTTCACATGGCAACTTTAATTTCTGTCTGTCCTCCATAATTTGACACCTCGTTCACATCAAAATCAGTTCTTAATTACTTTTTGTTTTCTTTTGTTTTGTTTTTTCGAGACAGGGTTTCTCTGTGTAGCTTTGTGCCTTTCCTGGAACTCACTCTGTAGACTAGGCAGGTCTCGAACTCACAAAGATCCACCTGGCTCTGCCTCCTGAGAGCTGGAATTAAAGGTGTGAGCCACCACCGCCAGGCTGAATTACTTTGAACCCCTCCCAGGCAAATGTTAGCATTCACCCTTACCTTTCCACAGACTATGTGCTGTATCCACAGCTGATCTTTGCCAGCTATCATGCCTTATTGAACCCTGATTGGAGTTTCATCTCTTATGCTTTCTCTGCTCTCGGAAGGCTGTTGCCTATGTACGAGCTCCCTTCCTGCACTGGGCAATGAGCAGGCCCCAGAGACGCTGGTTCTGAATGTAGTTTATAAATATTGGCAGAATATCTGCTCAAAAAGTTTGTAGGTTGCTCAACGAAACTGTTGGTTTTAAAACTGCACTTTAATCACAGAGATGAACTGACAGAGGAATTTTGAGAAACGTTTGAATCGGGCTCTTGGATTAAGGTTGATAAAGCTGAGGACCCTCCAGAGTCTATTCTGTCTGGGTGGCCCACTCGGCAAGTGTTTAGCACTTCTTCACTTGTGCAGTGATGTGAGCTTTCAGGCTTCACACAACTTAGTGATGGGCATGGGTTATCCTCTAAGAACTTGCCAACATTGCATTATTTTCTCTTGAAGTGCTTCTGTACTGAACTGCTTATAATTTGATACCTTTTCAGATGTACCTATGTGATCTCCTAGATGCCAATAGCAAAATTTATAACCATGAAATTGTCTTTGATTTCATGTTTCACAGTGTCAGAACTTAGCTGGAAAAATCTCTCTCTCTCTCTCTCTCTCTCTCTCTCTCTCTCTCTCTCTCTCTCTCTCTCTCTCCCTCTCTCTCTCTCTCTCATACACACACACACACACACACACACACACACATCTATTCCAGGGTGATTGGGAATATACATTTATATACATCTTCATATGCATATTTAATATGCTTTCTCAACCATTACTCCTCCAGCATGTAAGAAATAGCAAAAAGCAACCTGTGTGAAACTAATCAAGTCAGGGTTTTCCTTCAGAAATAGATCATGGACTCTAGGGGGAGATGCAAGGTCCAGATACATGGAAGATAAATCAGTAAATCAGAGAAAGATTATTGCAAAATCAGCAAGCTTTGTGACCAGCTATCCTGTCTGTCAGACCCCGCCTTTCTACCCGCTCTGCTCCTGGCTTTGAACAGTTCACTGGGCCCCTTTAAGGCTCACTAAGGTAGGGATGGAGCCTGGCACCATTCACTTGTGTTGTGAGGATTCACTGGAGCGGAGGAGCTAGAGCTCAGGACCTGCCTGCCCAGTGTCAAACACTCTAACAGCACTGTTCTCCGGCTTTGTGTCATGTCACTTTCCCCCACGATTCTCTGCACTTGCACACCGTGTGAAGGTTTGAGTCTGGACAGGGAAGCTTCAGGAACAACAAAACCACAACAAAGAAGGGCAAAGCCACCCAACCCCCTTCTGAGAAGCTGAAGGACTCCAGATCTCAGATACTGTTGAGCAGAACCCTTCACTCCTGAGGACAAACACACAAACTGGAGACCACAGAGAGGAAAAGCTCCTCACACTCAGGCTCAGATCTCAGCCCGTGTCTCCTAGACCTGCCTGGGCTGTCATGAGCATCTCTGGCCCAGAGCACCCGACGCAGCTGCACACAGCTCCCTCATGGACCTGGAAACTTTCCTGCATGGCAGGTGGGAATGAGGGACAGCTTTTTCCCTGGATCTTGTCACCTTCCTCTTTCACAGTGACAGAGGAGCCCAGACCCTTCTCTTCAGTCGCTTCTCTCCCCATCCTACCTCACAGCATCTCTGTCAGGGGGAAAGCAGCTTCAGGCCACCATGACGGGATGGAGCACTCACCTGCGGAGTCTGTGCGGGGCTCAGGGTGGGCGTTCCCACAGCACAGCCAGGCCCATTTATCACCCTTAGCCCTGTGTTCCCAGCAACTGTCACTGCAGTTAGGATGTCACCCTCAGGACTTCCCTTCTCCAGGGGAAAGGGCTCCTTATGCACCTCTCTGTCCTGGATGGCACCTCTGCGCTCTCCCTGGAGCCCTGCCATTTGCCTAGGCAGAAACTTTCTGTTCCTAATTACAGTCCCTGTGTGGTGACGAGGAGGGCTGTGAGGACGAACAGCACCCGAGTTTCCTGGCTCCTGGGAATTAAGTATCTAGCACACGTGGTACACATACATATATGCCGGCAAACACAGAGATACAATGATAAATAAAAGACAGATAAGATAAAATGAATCAATCTAATAAAAAATAAAGGTTTAAAGAAAAATACAAAGAAGCTCAGTAACACCATGAACAAAAGTAGTTCAGGGCCTGAGTCAGTGGTTGGTCTTCAGATGTGGTGTTCGGGGTGGGGCAGCAGGGGACATTTGGGAGGTCTGTCTGTCTGTTTCTTGCTCTGAGTGCTGACTCTACAGAGGAGTTCTCCATTTCTCCTCCTGTTTGTATGTAGTTGTATGTAGTTGTATGTAGTTAGAGGTTCACTGTCAAGCAATGGGCTTCTGTCTCTTGATGATCAGATTGTTCAGTCATTGCCCAGATCCCGTGGAGAAGGGTCATGTATAATTAACTCGAAGGACCACATATCAGTTCTGGGTCTCTAACAGCAGCTTGAGAAATGAAGTTGAGTTCTCACTTGCCCTCAGACAGCAGAGCAGATCCAAGGAGAGAGCAGTGGACTCACCGTCCACACAGTCACCTCTGCAGAGCGGGTTAGCTCACACTCCCCTCCTCCACCCCTGCTTCCCCTCCTTCCCAGAGCCTATCTACTTCCTGGTGTGAAGGAATGCACTGAGTGGTCATATTGAACTAGTACTCAGGAGACTTTTTTCTCCAGTCACAGGAATATGTCTTGTGTCAGCTGAGGTGGATAAGCTAGGTGGTGGGTAGAAAAGATGAGGCTCCTAGTCTCGCCCCGAGACACCCTGTGCTGTCCAATCCCCGGGTCTGTCTTTTACTCTCCTGAAAGGGAGGCTCTGGCCTCTCTGCTGCATCAGTCTGCGTTTTACTGAGACTTAGTGTCACTCCTGGACTGCCGGGGGCTGCTGTACAGATACATTCTCTCCTTTTATTCTTCTTCATTCTTGGGTGTACCTAACTGTGAGTTAGAGCTCTCTCTAAATTTAGGTGTGTGTGTGTGTGTGTGTGTGTGTGTGTGTGTGTGTGTGTGTGTGAGAGAGAGAGAGAGAGAGAGAGAGAGAGAGAGAGAGAGAGAGAGATCACTGTATATTGTGCACAGAGCTCACATGTAGCCTCTCCCTGTAGTGTGTAGGATATAAACTCTCCTAGCCTGTGGCTTCCAAGGTTTCCACTCTTGATCATAAAGAGTTCTGGAAAGCTGTGGTCATGCTCATTTCTGTACTGCTGCCTCAATATAGCATAGTGTAGTAGTTCCTTAAACTGTCATATAGACCCTGATGTTTTTCTGCTTGATACATTTAGTTTTTTTGGGTAATATTTCTCACTGCTTTTAATTTGGCTTGTTGAGTTTTCCATTTCTAATGTTTCTGTTTATTGATGAATTTTCTTGCTAAACATCTCATCTGTGCTGCTGACTTCCTGGTTTACATCCTGAATGTACTGCATGGTCTTTCATCCTCCTTTTCTGAATCCTCTTTAAGGTCACTGATCATTTGAAAAACACCTTTTTTGTTGTTGTTGTCCAGTATATCAAATATTTCATTACTTTCATGTATAGTATAATATGTGTGAAGATAGGGAGATTCCCAGGGTGGATTCATAAAATTGTCTTTTAAAACCAATCCACTGGAGCCCAGAAACTCACTGAAAACAGTTGAATAAATTTTCTAAACAGGGAGGCTTGGACTGGGGTTGTGGCTGTGCACAGCTGTCAGCGCAGAAGGTTATCCAACTATTCCATTAGTAGAGGGGAAATGCTGCAGAGTCAGCCTCTGAAGTGCAGCTTTCCTTATTCCTCCATAATTATTATGTTCGCTTGGCTCAGAAGTTATCCCAGGAGTCAAGATTCTGTAACCAGTTTCCGGTTTCTCCAGACCCGTCCTCCTCTGCCCACAGCGCCAAGCTATGACCCAGCTCAGGGACCCTCTTCTGAGTCACAGAGTAGGTGGTCACTGCCTCTTCCTCCTCGGGTCCTTCTTTAAACACCGGCACAGAACAGTTATGGAGATTACTGAGGATTGTGTCTTCTCACTAAGTTCCAGCCAGGGATCTGGACAGATGAGAGTCACCTTGCTGTATCTACACCACAGGCACTTCAAGGTCATTGGTGTTTTTGGTACTTTTATTCCTTGAACACTAAACTACAAATGGGACTCAAAATCTTGACTGGATTTGAATCCCACCACCCCCACTTCAAAAAGCCAATAGCCTTATACACAGCTTTAAGGAAACCTGTACAATTCACTGTTGTGGGATATTAGTTGAAGGTGTGTTACATCTTTTTATGCTGTTGAATATTTGTTTACTGATGCAAAGATGTGTTGCATTCTTTTATGTTGAATTTGTTTAACTCTGTGAAGCTGTGTGACTTCGCCTGTTAAAACACCTGAATGGTCTAATAAAGAGTTGAACAGCCAATAGCTAGGCAGGAGAGGGATAGGCAGGGCTGCCAGGCAGAGGGAATAAATACAAGAGCAGAGAGAAGAGGAGGGAGTGAGAAAAGGAGAAGGAGAGGAGGATGCCAGGGGTCAGCCACCCAGCCACCCAGCCAGCCACAAGTAAGAAAGAAAGAAAGGTATATAGAATTAGTGAAGGGTGAAATCCCAGAGACAAAAGTTAGACGGGATGATTTAAGAAAAACTAGCTAGAAATAAGCCAAGCTAAGGCTGTGCATTCGTAAGTAAGAATAAGTCTCCATGTGTGATTTATTTGGGAGCTGGTTGGCGTGCCCCAAAGAGTCAAAGAATAAAGGGGAAAAAAACTGCAATTCATCTGTCTTAGGGATGCTTCTCTCTGTCACATGCTGTCCCACCTAGGAGGGCCTTTCCATGCCAAGTACTGTAAACAACTGTGGGCACAGGGCTAACAGTACAGGTGGGAGAAGTATCCCTAATCCAGAAGCGAGAGCAGTGCTGGGCTGGCCTCGGAGGAGGCTTCTGGTCACTGGTTCTGTCCTGGGGGGAGCCTAGTCACTGTCTTTCAGATGTGAATCAATGAGCATTACTAAGTGATAAATTTTGCACAAAAAAAAAAGAGGCTAAAAACTCTTGTGCCATAAATAAAAGAATGAAGAACCCTGAGATCTACTGTCATGCCCTCCAAGTGAATGTGAATTGGGCTTGGGATTCAGCATCTGAAGATTATTAAGAGAGCCTTTTGAAGAAGGAGTGGGGAGAAGGCAAGTAATTGAGTTTTGTGGTGGGTCTCTTTCCTTCAGGAGTGACATGTCCTGTCTTAGTTAGGGTTTCCTTGGCCGTGAAATAACATCATGACCAAAGCATGCTGGGAAGGTGTCATCACTTCAGAGGCTGGAGGACCCAATTCAATTGAGCCGGTAAGTGAGGCAAGTGAAGTCATATGAGTCAAGTTCATCTGAATTCATGTTGTAAACAGTGATAACGGGAGCTGAGGACGGCAGGAGCGTGTCCTTTAAACAAAGGACACTTTAAACATGTATACAATTGTCAATAACAAACAAGCAATGGTAAGTAATGTCAAATTAAACCCCTCCTTTTGCCACACCTGGAGGGAGCACAAAAACACATTCCAAGAACATTTCCATGTTGTGAAGCATCTGAGCCACGAGACTTTTCTCCTCTTTCCTCTGAGGGTTTCCACGAGCACTCAGCATTCTCCTCAAATGACTCAACTCCTAGGCTGTGTTCTGACATCTCCCCCTTTTTTATGTTTTTAGTTGCAGGATATCCAGTGGTTCTGATCTGAGATGTAGTAGATAAATCTGCCATTTGATGCATGAGTATCCTACAAGTAAGCAAATTATAAACATAATGTACTCACTTGGTAGCCCAGGCTGGCCTCGAACTCACAGAGATCCGCCTGCCTCTGCCTCCCGAGTTCTGGGATTAAAGGCGTGCGCCACCACTGCCCGGCTATTTTGTGTGTTTATGTGTGTGTCACAGCATGCATGTGGAAATCAGAGGACAACACGTGGGAGTCAGTGAAAGTATTATATTAGACCAGTGAAAGTATTATATGCTATACTCTGCGACCAAGAATGAGAATCGAAACTACATCTGGTACTACTAGTTACATTATTATATTTATCAGAAAAATCTATTGAATAGCTTGAAAAGAGACCCATATTGTTGGGTAGTTCTGGAATCTGGTAGAACATAAACTCATATTTGCCCTTTTATAGGAATACAAATGTTATGATTGTCCTGTGCAAATAGGTAGTGATTCAAATCTTAAAGAAAAATTAAACTCTGTCCCTTCTTCAGATGAATGAATGATTCTATTACTGCCCCAAGGTCCAGTCATAAACACGGAGTCATTAGTGAAGAGAACAGGAGCTGGAGCTATCTAATCCACAAGCTGAAGCAAAAGAGGCTGAGGAACATGTACCCGCTCAGAGGCACTCACACAGCCAGCATCCCCAGAAAAGAAATTCTCAGGCGACCCAGGGCCCCATGGTCTCCATAAATAACTTCTCCCTAGGTGCGTAGGGCCTTAACTTGACCCCAGCGGACAGGCTTGTGTTCTAATGATGGAGTCGATGTCTCCTTTTGCCCTTTGGCTGGAGGGTTGCAATCTCTCTGGTGACTCCCACTGGGTCCTCACCCTCTGACATCGTCTTTGATGGCCTGGGGCCAGAGTAACCAAAGAGAAATTCATGTTTCAATGGATCCATCTGCAACAAAAGATGCATATTTTCTCCCAATTTTCTTCAGCAAATACGGCTTCCAAGTCTCAATTTAAAAAAACGAACAAATAAACAAACAAACAAAAAACCACATAAGCCCTTTTAAAGGTAGTTCAGAATGTTTTGTAGGGAAATGTGTTTTGAGCTCTTGAACATATACCACCTTGAGACAAAATTTTGAAAAATTAAGAGTAAATAAGGAAAGTGCAATAATAGCCCTTGGTGCCCCCCTTTTTATTTTTAAATAATTGTTGTTTTAATGTTCCAGGTGTTCTTTCACTTTTGCTCTGGCATTGAGGATTATAAGAAATACCTGTAAGATGGCTAGTACTTCACGCCTTACAGATGTTTTTAAATTTTTCTTACTACTATAGGCTGGTCCATGGTCAGTTCTTGTTGAAGTGGGCACTCCCACAGCAGCAAAAGTTTGTATATGGGAAGAGCACACGGCAGAAGCACTCTCTGAAGAGTGAGGTACAGCTGAAAAAAATTAGAATACGTGTCCGTGCAGATATGCAAGCACAGCATCTGAGGGACAAAAGCAAAGTGAGTGGCACCCATTCGTTATAATTCATTAGGTTTTCAATATCCAGCTATACGACTATGACAATGTAAGGGAGTGTAAACAGGACGTCCTTCCACAGTCCGTCTCACCTGTTTGAGTGGGAGGTGGTATTTATTGTCCATGAAGTTCATCAGCATCAGTGTGTGTAGTCGATGCTCCTTTTTAAAAATCGGACAGGTTAGTGCATTAGCTTGCCTATTTCCATCTGTAATAAAACCAGGAAGGTTAGAGTGTGCACGAAAATTGGTAATAAACAAAAGGACGTGTGTGGATTTTAACTAGATGTTGTAGCCCCTGTAGTAATGGGAGCAGAACAGAATGTGAAGACAAAATGGATTCAGTTTCCACCACTGGAAATAATTCTACAACATGAGCAGAATATAAAACAATATTTAAGGGATTGTGAATTAACTGTAGTAGGTTAATCAAAACAGTCAGTCCTACCTGCTGGGCTAAGGTAAAAGAAATACTAATAGATTGATCATTATTTGGATCATGAATTCCTCTTATACTGTTGGATGAGCCATCAGTAAAATAAGTGTCTGCCTATAGAGGGGGAAAAGATTAAACAAGTTTTATATTTAGAAATTTAGTTTTTATGAGCAAACCCCATAGTTTGACAGCCAGATAATGATTTCCTGCCATTCCATAGTAGTCTGCAAATAGGATCTGAAAATCCATAGAGTTCTGTAGTATTCTTAAAGATGGATGTTAATTAAAGGTAACATAATACAGCAAAGGATCAAATCCATATAATTGTTGACGTTGGGTCCTCCCCTGATTTGCTAATTGAGCAAGAAGAGTAAGGTATGCGGTTAATATTTATTTTATAGCCCTTACGGTATACATAAGTTCATTGCAAAGGCTTACCCTCTTGTGCTATAATACCCGTGGGAGACAATTTAGTGGGGAAAATAACTAAGTTTTAAGGCAGTGAAGGAGTCACACAATACACAGATGCCTCTTTTAGCCCCAATTTAAATAGTCTAGTTCTTCCTTTGCCTCTCAAGATAATATGTGAGGACTATTCAATGCACTTTCTCCTTCTCGAGTTTTAAATAGATTGGTTAGTGCATAATTAGATATTCTTAAAGTAGGATGTAGCCAATTAATATTCCCTAATAATTTCTGAAAGTCTTTAACTTTTTAAATTGTCTTGTCTAATAAATATTTTTTTGTTTGACAGTTGTTTTAGTAACTAGTTATCCCAGATATTGCACAATGTCTGATCTTTTTTTAACCAATTCAGGCACAATAATAAGCCCATTTTTATGTAGCATATCCTGATTTATGTCATATATTGATTGTAGCTCTTCCTCTTTGGAGGTGACTATCAGGATATCATTCATACAATGAATAATATAAGCCTGAGGAAAGCCTCCCTCACAGGCTCTGAAACCTTTCCTACACAGTGCTGACAGACATATCACCGAGGAGTTTGTCATGCCTTGAGGTAATACAGTCTGTTGATATCGAAGCTGAAGTTCTTTATGATTGAGTGAGGGAACAGTAAAGGTGAAATGCATCTTATCATCAGAATGAATATATGGCATAAAAGCAATTTTTTAAATCCAAAATTATTCAAGGCTAATCTTTAGGAATGAGGGTGGGTGTAGGTAAACCAGTCTGTAAAGCTCCCATTAGCCACAAGTGGCAGGAATATTGCATAAATCAATCAACAATTTTCTACTTACCAGATTTTCTTTTAATTACAAGAACAGAATTCCAGGGAGAAAAAAAAATAGTGTTCCATGTGCTCATTCTCCAACTGTTCTCTGACTAACTGGCGAAGGATTTCCGGCATTTTCCCTAGTCACTTCTGGAGTCATGTGCATGCACAGTCAGCATCCAGACAAATCGCTTAGTCGCCCCAGGGCCTTATATCCTATGTAACCTATGTGCTGTATGTAGCATGGCTACGTAAGCCCCTACATGCATGTGCTAAGTTACTTTTAAAACAGCAGACTCTGCCTGATTCTCTCTCTCTCCTTCACGTTCCCTTTTCCGGACAGGTCTGTTGCACACCCTTCCATTTCCCCTCCCTCACCAATAAACTCGTCAAGTGGGTTTCGTTGTATCTCGTGGACTGTTCTCCCGCTCAGTAAATAACATTGGTGCCGAAACCAAACAGGCTTTCCTGGCACCTCCATGCCGGGATCCTAAATCGGTTTGGTTGCATAACCAAGGGACCATTTCCCATCTGCTTGACCGCTGGATCGCTTCCCACAACACCAGCTACTTTGCGTGGTGAGTTTTCCTCCTACCTGTTGGCATAAACGCTTCCTTGGACCCTTGGAAATGACTATTGATCTTCCAGCAATCCAACTAGTGTTCTCGCAAAGCAAGGGAACCCCTGTCCACAACCTTTAAGGCTATGGACAGCCTCTTTCGCGGAACCTGGAGGAAGGAGCTGATGCAGAGGCTATGGAGGAGAGCTGCTTACTGGCTTCTGCGTGATGGCTGCTCAGCCTGCTTTTGTGTAGAACCCAGGACCATTTGCCCAAGGATGGCACCACCCACAAAGGTCTGGGAACTCCTCTATCATCAGTAATTAAGAAGATACCCTACATCTGGATCTTATGGAGGCATTTTCTCAATGGAGTTTTCCTCCTTTCAGGTAATTCTGGCTTGTGTCAGGTTGACAGAATTAGCCAGTTCGTGGCCACCATGAAACAGTAACTCTAAATCCCACAGAATACATTTGGAACAGTAGATTGGTAGCTTGTCTGGTAGTACCGGCAATGGGGCAGTGACAATCTAATGGGAATGTAGAGCCTGTTTTCACAGCTTCCCCCTGAGATTCCGGTCTCCATTTCTTCCTGCCGCCGCTGCTTATTGAATTGAAGGGTACATAGGAGGTAGCATCTTGATTGAGGTTGGGGATCTTTTCTCATACAGCTTTTGGGGGGTTGTCACCTATGTTGGGGCTAGAATTTCTGGTCATGCTGGTGAGTTTGAGTCTTTCATGCCCTATCAATTATGATCTATCCAGATAATCCAAGTAAATTGGTTCACTCAACTCAACTTGGATGGAGCCAATTCTTTGCACAGTTTTTACTCTATCTGGGGTGAATGATGTTTTTAAATGACTTCCTAAGAAAAGTCATATAATAGGGAAAATTTGAAGGTAAAGGCTGGTAAGCTCTGAGTAGCCACAGCTTTATATTTCTGATTATAGGGAGGAACCAGCCACAAGCAGGTTCACAAATGGAGGTAGTTTCTGAGGGCTGTAGGCTGCCCACCACACACTGAAGGCTCTGTTCTCTTTTGTATTTAGGCTCCACTTATTAGTAAAATCATGGGTTGTTTGTCTACATGCAGCTGACTTATTTCATTATCCTAATGTCCCACAGTTCCATGCTACTGATGACCAATTCATCCAACATAAAGAAATCATTGGCTGGACATGGTAGCTAACACTTTTAATCCCAGCACTCAGGAGGCAAGGGCAGATGGATCTCTGAGAGCTCAAGGCAAGCCTGATCTACAGAGTGAGTTCCAGGATAGCCAAGGCTATATAGAGAAACAAAAGACCCTGTCTCAAAAAACAAAAACAAAAAACAAACAAGATTTAAAAAAAGAGAGAAAAGAAAAAGAAATTATAAAGTTTGAGATGTTTATACTAATCCAATTCCAGTTGTCAAATCTTATGTACATCACCTGAAGGGTGCAAGTGAGTCACATGTCCAGGTTGCCTTCACAATCCTCTACTTATTTAGATTCTAAACTATTTCCATCATGTATTAAATTTTTAATTTATCTTCTGATCAAGATTTTGCTTTTCCCCCCAATCTACTCTGACTTTTAAGGGGAAATTGAAAATTATAATTCTATGTACCACTCAGAGTCCAGACCATCCTTGGGCATGCATTGTCAACAATTATGTATCTCCTGTCTACCCTTTTAGAAAGGTTTTTAATTATTTTAAAGTTTATTTATTTTTTATTTTTTTGGTTTTTCGAGACAGGGTTTCTCTTGTGTAGCTTTGCGCCTTTCCTGGAACTCACTTAGTAGCCCAGGCTGGCCTCGAACTCACAGAGATCCTCCTGCCTCTGCTTCCCGAGTGCTGGGATTAAAGGCGTGCGCCACCACCGCCCGGCTATTTAGTGTGTTTATGTGTGTGTCTCAGCACGCATGTGGAAATCAGAGGACAACATGTGGGAGTCAGTTTTCTTTGTCTGAGATAGATCAGGTTGTCTGGCTTGTCTGCAGGTGATTTCACCCACCGAGGCATCTCTCCAGACTCTGTCTATTCTTAGTGCTGAACAATGTCTTCATCAATCAGATTTAGCACACCTTTCTTCACTCCTTCTCCATGTTCTCACATCACTTCCTTTTGGGTCAAATTACACACTGAGAAATTGTTCATTAATCCGGCCCTTTATGTCAGTTTCTAGAAAATGGCTGTAACAGAAGAGTGTGAGACCAAGAGAAGCAATGGCTGTTACCTACAAACAAGTCACATTTACATGAGAAATGTGAAAAGAGACCCACTCCTCTTGCAGAGGATATTTGTTCCTCACCCAACACTCATATTTAGGACTCATGACTGCCTGTAGCTCTTGCTCCTCAGGACCCAGTGCCCTCTTCTGGCCTGGTGGGTACCTGTACAAATGTGGCATACACTCACACAGGCACACACACATAATAAAAATAAATCTTTATCTTAGAAAAACACCCTAATTAGTAATCTATAGCATAATACAATACACACCACTTACTTAAATGTTTTATATATACAGTGCAACCAAGCAAAATATAAATACTTGCACATCATTGTAAAGTAGAGCCATGATGCACTCAGAATATTACAGGGGGTTTAGTCAGATATGACAGAGCAGGTGTTTTTTTTTTTCAAATAAGGCATAAACCCACCTCTAACAATTCTACAATTTCATGTTCAATGATTATATTAATGAGTATTTTTCAGAATGTGTCCATCAGAGTCTTAGAACCATGTCAATATCTTATTGTGTGGATCCAATTTGGGAAATCAAGCAGAGAATCCTTCTTCTAAACAAATGTAGACTCAGCTCCTTTTGCAGCTCTTTGATGACAAAAGGCTGGATAGTGTCGTGGAGCTCACTGCGCACTGGGGCATTAACAAAGAACAGCTGCGAGCCAGCCTCAGTTGGCTTCAGTCACGTGACTTGTTCATTGCAAAAAGGCAAATCCATACCTTTTCATCAACACAGAAACTGCAGACGATATAACAGGAAACTTCACTGAGTATTTGTTTTCTAGTTTATCCCACATCTGCCGTCTTTATTCCTGCAGAGAACCTTCATGAACAGACCACCAATGAAATGCTTCGGGACGTTTAATGTCTGTGACTGGGGCGTGGGGCTTCTATGAACTGAATGCAGAGTGCACGTCCTTCTTTCCCAATTCTATAACAAGTCACAGACACTTGGAAGTATCCCAAAAGAGCCTCGTGGTTACCACCTAGCAAGCACAGTGTCAGGTACAAGAAAATGAATTTCTTGGACTAACATGATTAAATCACTATGAATTTTGATAAAATTTACCAAATTCATCTGTGTGATTCCAGTCGCGGTATTAGTAAAACCAGCTTTACTAAACATAATTAAGACCATTATCTGTGCTGGAGATGTGGATGAGAAGTTGAGAATACTAGCTGGTCTTCCAGAGGACCCAGGTTCAATTCCTAGCAAACCCACATTTTGGTTCAGAACAACCTCTCTAAGGCCAGTCAGTCACAGAGCATTTGATGACCTCTTCCACAATTTACAGGCACCAGGCATGGATGTGCTACACAGACAGAATGCAGGTAAACTATCCATACAATACAAATATAGACAGGTTTTAAAAAACTCTCTTCAAAAGAGAAGAAAATGGAGAATGAGCTTTCATTTATCACTGTAATTTGCTAAGATCTCTCTCTCAGCTCAAGGCAGTGAATCACCAGGAAGATTTCTGAGAATAAACACATGCTTGAACTGCTTTGTGGGATTTTGTATTCCCCCACAACACTGCAGAACCGAGAGCTCTTTCACACTCACTGAACAGCTACACGAGAGAGACATTTTCTCAATTTCTCCCACTGAGCATGCCAACACTCAGGCAGAAGTTCATCCCTGTGAATCAGCACAAGAGGGCTAAAAGTTGCATAACCAAGGGCGAGAATTTTTTGGATATTTACCAACAAGGAATTGTTCCCTAAAGAGAGACTTAAAACTAGAGAAAAAGCACAGTCAGTCCAGTAGAAGAAAACAAAACAGAGCATCAGAAGGAGGACACTCTGGGCAGCTCTCAGCTCAGGGGGAGTTCTGTAGAGAAGCTTGGCCTTCTGAAGGTAGAGGACCTGCTGGTGGTGCTTGTGGAGAAGAGATACCATGTAGCTGCTGGCCCCTCCCATGGCTCCCTGAAACACAGCATCTCTCAGGACCATGAGAGGGAGAACAAGCCACTTTGTTTTCTGACTTTCTAGTGAAAAATAACAATAGTTGTCACCATTTTCAAGCTGTGATATATTCAGACTTGTACTTGTAATGGAGTGGATTAGGTTCACACTTATTAAAGAATTGAGTATCCAAAAGAATGAAAAGAATGGAAGGATGTGCCATGCAGACTTAGGTCTGAGCCTCCTCCACCCAGATGCTCTGGGACTGATGATGATGGCCTGGACTACAGTGAGGAGACTGCTGGTGCAGATGGAGAGGCCACGGCCCATTCTTGACAGGTAAATGACGATCTTACAGCCTATGTCATCTAGGAAGTTTCTCAAACCAAAAGTTGCTATTGTCTTTGACAATCCTTTTGCAAGAAGGATTATGATGTTTGCAAAAGCCAAGTGGATGAGAATAAGGTGTATGGGTTTCTTCTCAGGGCCTTCCAATAAACTGATCATGTAATTCACAGAAACAAAAATATTTCCCAGAGTGCCAAGCACAGTCATGAAGAGGAAAACTATTTCCTTAATAAATTTTAAAACCATTTCTTCTTTCATAAGTAGAAGAACTTGTATTCAGGACATAAAGACTTTTTCAAGAATGCATCAGTAATGCTAGACATTTATCTGAAAAACATTTTGCATAATAACATTTTCTGGTACACAAGAGTCAGTGATGAACACATGTACTGTTGCATATTAGGTCCCTGAAACTCCCCCTTTTCCCTGGGGACTCTGAGTCATGTGTATTCCCTGACAGGTGAGTTTGGGAACTGGAATAAAACTCTAGTTTTAAAGGAGATGTGTCTGAGTTCTATATAGGCAACATTGACTTGTTCGAATGTGTGTGTGTTTGTCTGTGTGCATGGATTGTCCTGGTTAGCTCTCCACATAGCTGAATTGAGCTTCAAATTTTCCCAGCCAAATTTCTTCTTTTTCTCTATTTCATCATATTCCCCCACACAATTTCCAAAGACCAAGACTCCTTTCTTATTTTTATCTTAATTAGTGTAACAATTTCTAGATTTGCATTTGGCATCAAAGCTTTAAAACTTCTATTTCTACATCCCAATATTTTGAGAGTTTTTATGTTGGCCATTCTGTGATTTCACTCCATATAAATGTTTACTAGTTATTTTTTTTCTTTAAGTAGTTCTCAATGTCAAGTCCAGTTGCACAACCTTTCCAGATAGGGTCCTACAGTTAAAGCTGAATGCTCAAAATACAACCCGAAACTGTTCATGTAACTACCAGGTTACAGCTGGGGAAGGTGTTGGATAGCAGAGAGCTGTGACCCTAGTGGATTACCTCAGGACATAGAAGGAAGCAGGGATGATGATGCGGTGACCCTAAGAAGGGGATAATGAGGTATTACACACTGCCCCCCCCCAGAGGAGTGCAGTGCTTGAGTCCCCGATTGCAACAGCAGGTAGCACAGTAAGCTGCAGCTTTTTGGGGTGAGCAGGGATCCCCATCTAAGAGTTCATGGTGGCATTTGCCCCTGTGGGGCCTTCGGAGCAGCAATTATGTCAGTTGGTTTTGCAGACTGCTTTTCCTCCAATCTGTCTGTCAGGCAGGCTGCTTTTTCACTCACCAGTCCCAACTGATTCCAGAACTTGGACCTGGGTAGAATATTATTCTTCATGTTCTGGAGCTCCATTTTCATTTCTCAGGCATTTGTGGTAAGCTTTGGGCACCTTTTCTAGGATAAGAGGAATCTGACTATTATGGTGGCTGCATGGGTTTGTGTGTTCTGAGTACTCAGAAGGCCTCCTTCCTGTTAAACTCACAAGATCACCTTAAATGTCTGTGTCCTGATGATCTCCTGTGTGTCCTTCATCGACCTAGCCTTCTTCCCAGGTGTGTGTCCAGGTGGTCTCATGACTCTAGAAATGTCATCTGTTCCTTTCAATGGCTCCTCTAGCAAAGAGGTAATTACTGCCTGTATCAGTGAGTTCTAGAAACCACAATACCATCCTAAATATCTGTACAAATGAAATATGCTCCAGATATTAATAGAAAGCACATCAGCATTCACTGACATATTTAGAATAAAATTCAAATGTTTTGTCAGTGATTGGAATCTGTAAAAATCCCTGCTTTCAGTTCACCCAAGTACTGATGGAAAATATTAACATTTTCCTGTTTGTTTGGTCCTTGCTTTCCCAGGGATTCCTACTTTTCTGGGCTTCTCTTCCCTTTTCCAAGCTTTAAATCACATTTGAGACCCACTGCTGAGACTTCTAATAAGTGATTTCCTTTCTACTGAAGTGACTGTCAAAAGAGGGAGAAGATGACTCATCTCCCATATTATTTGGGAAATGCTAAAAGAAATTAATTTTAAAAACAGGAGGGCCTTGTGTTTAGATTGATGGGTGATACCATGATGAGTCTAGCCTCCAAGAGCCCGGCCTAGGTTACATCCACCCATCCTGGTTCTCTACAAAAGAAACCAGCAAGCAGGCAAACAGGCAAAACTCAGAAGATTGTGGATCTTTGCTGCTTAGCACTGGGAAAAACTTAGGATAAGCTCTTTCAGAATGTGCTAATTCACAGTCTGAGTCCTACATAGCAGCAATTCTCAAGATGGGAATGATAACTGTTACACTTAGTGGTACACTTCCCACACCCACCAGACATATGATGACTGGGTGGATACAAATAGAAAACCTTCAAACTGGGGGTTATAAAGTTATTGTAAAAAAAAATGTGCCAATATTTGAAAAGTGAAAATGCATCAAAAGTGAAAAGTATAAATGTTACAAATACTAGTGACACTGTTGAAGTCACAATGCTGGCAAATTTATACCTAAAGAAAAGAAAGACAAGGACTTTTGTTTGTCTTTCATATATCTAGTTATTTTTGAGACAGAGTCTCCATATGTAAACCAGAGTGGCCTTGAACAACAATTACTAAGCCTCAGTCTCTCTAGTGCTGATGTTACAGGAGTGTATCATTATGCTTTTCTTGAATTTTCGACAGACCTCTGAAAATCTTATCTATCTTATTGATTCGTTTAATAAGGTAACCTTAGGCAAAGACCCAGCCAGAGCTCTGTCATGATCCTCCAGCCTGAGGATGGACAGTGATGCTTCAGCATTTCTGTTCCATTTCTGTATCTCTAAGAACTAGTCTCCTTTGGTTTTCTGGAGTCAGGGACCAGCCTCCTCAGGGCCAGAAGGAAAGCAGAGGTTCTGAGGATCACAGAGCCTCTCAACTGATCCATGGCTTAGTCAAAGGGAGAGACTTCTGCTTTAGTGAAACTCTCCATGGCACAGCTGAGGGGATTGAAGATCTTACCTTCATGAACTCACCTGGACCTCTGTGGTGCAGACAGTCTCTGGAGCAGCTCTGGGAGGTGACATTTGCCAGGTCCTATTTGTACTGTCAGGATTTGTGGGGTTCTTGGCTGCCATCAGGTAGTGCAGACTTCAAGTTTCATGTTGTCACGGTGTCGGGGGGAAGGAAGGCCTCTGCAGGGCCCCAGTCCCTGAAGTACAGCTTCCCCCTCTCTCCACAATTACTACATTGTTTTCCTCAGAAGTTATTTCAAGCTTAATTAGGATTTAATGATTTTGAGAGGAAGGATGTGAGGTGAGAAAATGAACAGCTAACCATGTTTCTGTGTACGGAGCTTCCTGCATTGCTAGACTGGATTTCATCTTCCCAAAGGGCCAAGCTGTGACCTGGAAGGGTCGACACAGAGACCAAGTAGTTTTCTTCTCCCCATCAGACAGGAGTAGACTAAAGGGTGCTCAGCACTGGAGATTGTGCTTTCTGAGCAAGTCCCAAACATGAACCAGGACAGATTTAGAGTCCCTTGTTCGACCTGTGCCTATCGGTAGTGAAGGCCTTTGTGGTATATGATTGCTTTTCATTCCTGCATCATATTAAATACTTTAAATATCATATGGAGCTTGAAATATAAATGCTTCCGCAATATTGACCTTATTCTAAAAGCAATCTTTACTCATAAAACTTCAAGGATGCTTTTTTTTTTTTTTTAAACTTACGTGTGTCCAAGAGTGGTCCTTCTGTGTACTTTTCATTCTAGTTCCTAGGATGCCCTTCCCATCCATAATGCAAAATGATATAAATGCACGTGAGTTCAGGACTGAGACTTGTTCTTGAAAGAAAGCATCACTGAGTTGCCTTGGGAGATGGGTTCGGGGTCATGGCTCTTACTCTGTGCCCTGCATGATGGTGTCTCTATACACATCGGTGCAAATGGCCCATCACAGAAGGTAAATGTCCTTTTCTGTAAATGAAATGACAGCTTTTGCAGGAACCAAGATTCTACCCTCTCTATTGAACCGGGGATCCAGGAACAGGGAAACTAAGTTGTACGTTACATATGTCAGGGTAGATAGAAACTGGAAAATAAGAGTTGTTGGCCAAATGGGTCCAGTGGGAGTCCCCAAACAACCCGGGCTGCTGCCAAGACGATAGGTGGCACCTCACAAACTGACAGCAAGGCCCCATTGCTGACCACAACACCTGCATAACTCGTTAAAGTGGAGAGGTTGAGTTGGTGCCTACACAGAGGCTCCACTCCCGTTTCAGCTTCTTTGGCGCAGGTTACTCTGTTTGCTCACAACAGAGAACCATAAACACCAAGCCAGCCACAGCCCTTTGACCTGCAATGGTGGCACAAAGCTCGTGTCAGTAGCCCACTAAGGACTGCTTTGACTTAAGGCGCCCAGGAGATGGAAGCCATACCCAACACTGATCAGGTGACCACGAACCTGAGAGCAGATTGCCCGGGGAGCTAGAACAAAAACAAGTAATACTGGTCTAAGAAAAGAAAACAAATGTAGTAATAAAATGACTCCAAATGATATTCTGCTGAGCTCATAGATTGGTGCCTTGTCCAGCTCTCAGCAGAGAAGCTTCCTCCTGCAGCACATGGGAACAACGCAGAGACCCACAGCCAGACAGTACCCAGAACAGGAGAGACCTTGGAACACTCAGCCCTTAAATGATATGTCTACATCAAATTCTTCCCCTCAGAGGTCAGAGAAACCTCTAGAAGAGAAGGTGGAAAGAGGGGATGGGGAACACCAAGAAAACAAGGCTTGTCTAACATCTTGTTTTATCTTATTACATTTAAAAGTGAATGAATGAGTGAACTGATTAATTAATTAATTAAAACCTAGCCAACAGTGTAAAGGTTAATGACTGAACTGTCACTTAGAGTTTCTCAGAAAGCAAGTTTTCTCCAAGAGTGGCACTGGGTATTTAACCACTGTAGGACAGGCCTCATGTTCAGGAGTAGCTAGCTGACTAACATATAATTGGACTACAAGGGTTTTTTTTAGGTGCTTTATTTGGTTTTAGCTTGGTGTTTGATGGTTTTCTTTTTGGATGTTTTTTGTTTGCTTGGTTGGTTTTAGGTGATTCTATTGTTGTATTCTTTCTTTGTGTATGTTTTGAGAGTTTAAATTTGGGTGGGTAGAGATGGGGAAAGGATCTGGAAGAACTTAGGAGAGAGGAAGAAGTATGATCAAAATACATTTAAATTTTAAAATTGCTTTAAGTAATAAGATACAATGATAATAACAAAAAGAAATTTAAAAATAATTATATCTGGTCCAACAAGAAGCACTTCCTTCTGCTGTCTTTATTTTGTTTAGAAAAATTCTAAATATCATCTTTGTCCTTGAAATACAAAGAAAATAAACAATTTAAAGCTTGTAGTGCTTTGACTGGGTTATTCTATAAAATATGAGAAGAAAGCAGAAAGAGAACCCTGCATGCAGCTTCCATCTGGGAGGAAATCTTTAGAGAAAACTGGCTACCTGCAGAGAGAGCACATGCTCAGAGGCACTGATGACCTCCATATGTCCCACAAGCTGACCTCATAGAAAGGATATTCTCTTGTAACAGGGTAGCACTTAAGAGTAACAAACCCTAGCTGGAGAGGTTGCTCAGTGGTTAAAGTACTTTGCTTCCAAGTGTGAGTGCCACATCTCTTAACTGCCTGACATTTTTTGTATCCTCATCTTTTACATCCCAGCAGTTGTTATGGATTAACTAAGGATGTGAACTGAGAAAACACACAACATAGAATCCAAACATGTTCTGTAACTATCTTCCTGTGTCTCCAGACTGGTCCTCTACCCACATTTCCAAGCTCTGAACCAGCTCAGGGACACACTTGGGCTTGGGATTCAGCATCTCAAGTAATTAAGAGAGCAGTTTGCAAGGAGTGGGGAGAATGTATGAATCAGAAGAGTAATGCAGTTTTGTGGTGGATCTCTTTCCTTCAAGCATGACAAGGCCATTGGCCACCATGAAGTAGAGTTAAGGTATGTGCCACAGAATACCCTTGCCTGCAACCTCAGCAATGGTGTACACAGAACAGCAGAGAGGAAGCTTGCCTTATGGTACTGTTAATGAGACAGTTCAAGTCTCACAGGGGATGGGGGGCAGGGATGTTTTCACATCTTCACCTCTTCCTGCCATAGCCGCATATTGTTTGGGGGGTATTTAGGAGGTGAAAGCTTGATTGAGGGTTGGGATCTTTTACTGTACAGCTCTTTTGGGTTTGTCATCCATGTTGGAGCCAGACTTTCTAGATGTAGATTGATGTCTTCCATGCACCTATAAATAAAGATGTACCCAGCTGATCCAAGTAAACTGGTTCACTCAACACCACTTCGAAGGAACCAATTCTTTGCACACTTTTGTACCCTATCTGGGGTGAACAGATGCTTTTTAATGTCTTCCTAGGAAAAGCCACATGACAGAGAGACTTTAAAGGTGAAGGTTGGTAAGTTCTGAGTAGCCACAGATTCATATTTCTAATTATATGGAAGAACCAGCCACAAGCAGGTTCACAAATGGAGGTAGTTTCTGAGGGCTGTAGGCTGCCCACCACACACTGAAGGCTCTGTTCTCTTTTGTATTTAGGCTCCACTTATTAGTAAAAACATGTGGTGTTTGTCTACATGCAGCTGACTTATTTCATTATCCTAATGTCCCACAGGGCCATGCTACTGATGACCAATTCATCCAACATAAAGAAATCATCGGCTGGACACGGTGGCTAACACTTTTAACCCCAGCACTCAGGAGGCAAGGGCAGATGGATCTCTGAGAGCTCCAGGCAAACCTGGTCTACAGAGCGAGTTCCAGAATAGCCAAGGCTATATAGAGAAACAAAAGACCCTGTCTCAAAAAACAAAAACAAAAAACAAACAAGATCAAAAAAAAAAGAGAGAAAAGAAAAAGAAATTATAAAGTTTGAGATGTTTATACTAGTCCAATTCCAGTTGTCAAATCTTATGTACATCACCTGAAGGGCACAAGTGAGTCACATGTCCAGGTTGCCTTCACAATCCTCTACTTATTTAGATTCTAAACTATTTCCATCATGTATTAAATTTTTAATTTATCTTCTGATCAAGATTTTGTTTGTTTCCCCAATCTACTCTGACTTTTAAGGGGAAATTGAAAATTACAACTCTATGTGCCATTCAGAGTCCAGACCATCCTTGGGCACTCGGTGTCAACAATTATGTATCACCTGTCTACCCTTTTAGAAAAGTTTTTAATTATTTTAAAGTTTATTTTGTGTGTTTATGTATTGGGGAAAATTATAAAGGCCACTCCACGTAGTTAAAAGGAAGATTTATTTAGTGGATGACTTACAAATGAAGGAATGGATAGGTCGCGGGGATCTGGGTAAGGCGTATCGCAATCCAGCGGTGTTCTCTGGAGCTCTGCACAATCAATCTCCACCGTCCAGGGTCCAGGCGCAGAGACCGCGCCCAGAGAGAGCACTCACCCATCCAGCTCTCGGGTTTCCAGCACCTCCCCTCACCCCGCCTCGTAGGCGTGACAGTTGCCAGAGTCTCAATGGGGGTTGGAACTTCCAGATCCAAGCTGGAATGGCTACCCACTACATCTCCCCCTTTTTGTCTAAATAAGAAGGTTCTAAACTAATACAAGACTATATACAAAGGAATGGTTATCAAATATTGTCCAGAAATAATGAGGGATAATGACCTAGATAAGATGTAACTACAACCAGTGCAAACAATATCAAGCAAGAAACACATTCTAATATCCAGAGAAGTATAGAGCATAGGTAAAATGCATGTTATAAAGATCATTCAAAGGTGTCCTATCCTAAAAAACCTGAATCTAATACTTAATATGTTCTATCTAAGATATTATATATACTAAGTTGTAACTATAACTGCTAGTCTTCAATCCCATCAAAGACCTGAGAAGGAACATAATGGTACCTGAGAAATGGTAGACGGATGCAAGCAACTTTCGGGAATCTTGTAAGAGTAGACCAAGACAGCTGGCAGCCTGGACAGTCACCTAATGTTTCTCAGCATTGTTGGTGCATTCAAATTGGCTACAGGCCTAGAGTATCTGACAGACCATTTTTAGAAGCAGGATTTCTGAAAGACCATCTTACTCTGTCTTGGCAGAGTACAGTGGTCACTTTCCTTGTGTCCCGCTTGTCCAGAAAGGACAGCATTGCATTTGTACTGTCAGCCATCAAGGCAAGGGCAGTTCTTTGCCCAGTAGGCCATTTTGTGCCAAAAAGACAAACTTCCAAATGGAAATGTCTTAGAAGCCCAACATTCTCTCGGGATCAATTGGTGCAGCCAGGAGCAATTGTGCCTCACGTCAACAGAATTCTAAGTTATTTAAATGCCATATTCTCTAGGTCTATGAAGTGTTTGAAGATTACCTGTCCATCTGACCTATGTATCTGTAAATCTGGATAACCTAACTAACGTAACTATAGAGATGACAGGCATAGGACTATAAATCTATAAATCTTATCTACCGAAATAACCTAAGGACTAAGGCTTCACGTAAATAAGGTAAACAGTCTATAAGCAAATGTATGGTGAAGAACGATGACTTCAAAATTGTGACAATACACAAGATATTTATAACAGAGTTAGGAATATATAGTGCGATATGCAATATGACAATAATCTTAAATATATATCAATATACCAAATATCTTAACAGAAGTAGAACATATATAAAGTATGACAGATATAAATTTACATTTGTATCAATATAAAAATGTTTCAAATAAGAGTAGAAATATATGTACATTATAACAAATATAGTTCTGTATTTGTATCAATATACAAATTATCTTAAACAGGAGTATAAAAATAGTTTACATTTGTATCAACATATAAGAATCTATAACAGAACAAATTACAGTGCAAATTGTCTAAGGTTGCTATTTTACTAAGTTTGTTTACTAGTATATACAATGATTTACCATCATATCTTATACCTATCTGTTCCATTTTTTCTCCCCCCCCTTATTTTTTTTTTTTTTTACAATACCAAGTTAATATTTTCTTCCACCCCCAACCCTATAACCGTCATCCATAACCCTGAGAATTATGAAACCTAAGGGAGAAGGGGCGTCGTTTTCTTAGAATTGCTTCCTGCCGTTTAGGGGGTGATGTTATCTCTGTTGGGTACTGTGAGAAAGCTCAGATAGTTAAATCTCAGTTAGACTAACTGTAGGTTCTGCAGCAAGTTTTAGAGTAATGAGTAAGATTGTCTGAAATTCTGGCAAGAAGTGTAGTATGATGATGATTACCATGGCATCATTCTGGATTGGGTAGAGTTGTTGTTGTTGGGGCCCCATCTTCCTTCTGGAGACTTCTGAGATTGCTATTGGAAAAACTTATTTGTTATCAAAAATGGGAGGTTTGGATTTAAAGAGGACATAGCATGTAAGAAAGGATTCTGAGAAATCAAGAGTAAACATGGAGAGAATTAGAATTTAGAAGACAATGGTCCCTTTTTATTGGTTTTCTTCTGTCTCACACCAGAGGGCTCTTCTGATACAGGACTGAAGAATCTCTCAAACTTTTCTTTTAGCAATATGCTTGGGTTTAGAGAAGGAGTGAGCCAATTCCATCTCCAAAGCCAGCTTGGTTATAATTGAATTGGAACCACAACTTTTTTAGATTGATAGAGAGAAAGATGTTAGACAGTGAGATTTTACCATGTGTAGATTGGTACCAATAGATTCTTCCTTTCTGTTGTAAATATCCTTATATCCAAGGCCTTATAAGTTTTGGAAGATGGGTATTTCCATTATCCTGGAAAGACAAAAACAGAACCCTACCCCACCCTTTGATTGTTAAATTTTACTTACAACTTGTAGAGATGTCACATTGGTGGATGATCTTTTACTTCTCTTTATTAAGGGGTTTTTCCTGTTCGAATCGAATTTTTATTAATTTTGTTGGTATCCATAGCTTTTCTTCTCCTGGTCTTAAAGGCATATGTCTCCAATGCTGGCTGTATCCCTGAACACACAGAGATCTACTAGTTCTTCTACCAAGTGCTGGGATTAAAGGCGTGTACCGCCGCCGCCGCCGCCGCCGCCGCCACCTACGCCGCCACCACCACGCTCTTGCTATGGCTCTAATAGCTCTGACCCCCGGGGAACTTTATTTATTAACATACAATGAAAATCACATTTCAGTACAAATAAAATACCACCATATTTCCCCTTTTCTATTTTAATAAAAAGAAAAAAGGCAAAAGGTTATAACTAACAAAAGAGAAACTATATACAAAAGTACAATAACTATATACAATATATACAAGTAACAAATACCTAAACGATGTCTAGTCCATTTGTATTTGACAAATCAGAGAAAATAATTCCCTTATCTATCCTATTTTGATAAGTCCAAAATGTATCTAATTCACTTTCTATCCTAATTAATCTTCAACTATAACTAACTAACCTTCAACTATAACTAACTAATCTTCAACTCCCTCAGAGTCCCAAGAAGGAAAAATATTAGCTAACAAAAATAAAAACAGGAAGTGCATGCAAGCAACTTCCAAAAAATTTGTGAGTTGACAGAAACAGCCAGCTGCCTGGACAGTCACCTGAGGTTTCTATGCAGTGTTGGGGCATCATCTTCAGCCTATAGGCTTAGCGTATCTGACAGACTCATTTGTGAAGTAGGATGTACACAAGGTCAACAGTTCAACCTCACATTGGGTGAGAGCAGTCCATATACCAGAAACACCTGAATTCCACTAGTGTCATGCCATGATTCAGGATTTTAAATTCTGGAAATTGATGATGGTTTTTGAATTCAGCTGTCCATTCTTCTTGACTGTGTATATATGGCTTCATCTCAGCATCCCCTTCTTCTCCACATCCCTCTATTAAATGCCAGTCTACTATCGAGAGGCATGAGCTTTCAGCTGCTGTTCCATTGCACAACAGAAGCCATCTGCCCTCTGCCTGTTAAGCTGCCTTGGAAGAGAAGGGTACTGTACCATTGCCGGATTGCGAAGGCCACTTCAGGGATGGTGCCATATTGTCCTGGCCTCAGAAGATGCCTTTTGATAAAGCCATAACCACACTTGTTTTAGCAACAATCAGTAGTCCTTTGTTTCGTGTCCTGTCTGTCCATTTTGTCCTGTTGATTCAAGGATACTTTGTTGTCCAGTGGCTAACTTTTGCCACAATGAAAGTTAACTCCATATGCAGTTTCTTCAATGCCCATATTTTCTCTGAAATAGATTAGTACTGCCAGGAGCCGACATGTCTCAAAAAAGAAAAATTTCCAAGTTATTAAAACATATTAAATGCCATATTCTGTAGATCTCTGAAGTGTTTGAAGATGACGTGTCTAAAATATATCTGCTCAATTTTAATACATATCTAATATGACTACAAGTTCTATTGTAATGTCTAACTACTAACTTTCATTTCTTTATATCCTAATAGTTGGTAATAATAACCATTCAAGGATCAGAAAATTGCATTACATTGTTAAATGAATGGTATAAATATAATTAGAAATATACATATAGCATTTTCTAACAATATCAATTTCAAATTGTATACAATATAAAACAATCCAATCCAATATAAAGTATTTAAAACTAGTAATTGTCTTTTCCTTTTCTTTCTTTCTTTCTTTCTTTCTTTCTTTCTTTCTTTCTTTCTTTCTTTCTTTCTTTCTTTCTTTCCTTTCTTTCTTTCTTTCTTTCTTTCTTTCTTTCTTTCTTCCTTCCTTCCTCCCTCCCTCCCTCCCTCCTTCCTCCCTCCCTCTCTTTCTCTCTCTCCCTCTTTCTTTTTAAACAAGAACCTTAAATCTAATCTCCTTTGTTTAGCCTTTTTTCTAACCCTTGACAACAACTTGTAAACAACCCCCCTAAACAATGAAAATTATCCCAGACCCAAAACCCATTAAAAAGACCAAAAAAACCACCCGCCCCACACCATCTCTTTGGGAATGTGGGCATCGTATTCTTAAAATTGCTTCCTGCTGGGTATGGGCGAAGTTATCTTTATCCTTGTAGTTCAAAGTTGATCTGTAGATGATGTTAGTGATATTATTATTGTCCACGTAGAATTGTTGTTGTTGTGGAGCCCCATCTTCTTCCTGGAGACTTCAGTTGATGTTAGGCCTGGCTGTGATTTCCTGCAGAAAACTTGTAAGAGACTCGAACACAAAGATATATATATGCAGCTAATTGATGCCTTTTTTCTAGAATTAGTTAGTACTCTATATGACCATTCATATCTTAACAAAGTTTAAAATGTATATATAATATATATTAATCTATATTAATCTTGTAAGTTTTGATATAAAATTCATACTTTAAGAAAAGTTTGAAGAATCAGAATAGAATCAAAGAATTGAGATTAGTAATAGAATAGTCCCTTAATTAATTTGGCTTTTGTCCTGTCCCATAGCAGAAGATGGCTCTTTTATTCTGGCATGATACAAGGAGTTTGCATTTTCCTTTTAAAAACATGCTTGAGTTTAAAGAAGGAGAGAGCCATTCTCCAACTTCAAAGTCAGTTTTAAATTTTAATTGAACTGGGACTATTAGAAGACCAATAGTGTTAAATCTTTAGAGAAAAGCAGAAACAAACATTTAGGAAGACATAAAATTTTTTAGATAATATATACCCGTACGCCATTTCACTCTGTTTCCTGGGATAGATGATTTGGTCCTTTTCTTCAGTTGTCTCATTTGTCCTGTGTTCTTCAGATTTCTTAACCTTCATTCTCCTAAAAGACAAACCAAAAACCTTTCCCCAAGACTAATTTTGGGGATATTCCTTTTCAGCAAGTTATTATCTGATTAAATGAAAAGGCATGTGTTACTGGTACAAGTTAGTTTAAATTGGATGCTCATGCTGGTTGATGAACTATCACCTCCTCTAATTAAGAGGTTTCTCTTGTTCAAATCGAACCTTTATCAATTTTGGTGGTACCCACAGCTTATCTTCTCCTGTAGAAACAAAAGCAAAACCTCGTCCCCAACATAATACATACCCTGGTTTCCATTCTGAAGTCAGCACATCCTTAAAGTATATAGGCTGATTTAATTCTGTAGTTTTTTCTATTATCCAATGTCTCTCTGCAGCTGTTGTTCCTTTCTCATTGGCATTCAGAAAATTCAAAGTTAGAAGAGCATTATGCAGTCTATTTCTGGGGGTTTTGTTACCCCTTTCTGTTTATTTAGTATATCCTTTAGAGTTCTGTTTGATCTTTCTATAACTGCTTGACCTATAGGATTATGTGGTATACCTGTACTATGCTTTATATTATAATAAGCAAAAAACTGTTTCATTTTAACAGAGACATATGATGGAGTATTGTCAGTTTTGATTTGTGCAGGTATACCCATGATGGCCATAACTTCTAGAAAATGAGTGATTACAGAATCAGCTTTTTCAGAACTCAAAGCAGTTTCCCATTGAAATCCTGAATAAGTATCGATGGGGTGGTGTACATATTTCAATTTTCCAAATTCTGCAAAGTGAAACACATCCATCTGCCAGATTTCATTCCTCTGAGTACCCTTTGGGTTACATCCTGCTGGTAATGGCGTTTGATTGTAGAAGGAACAAGTAGGACATTTCTTTACTATTTCTTTGGCTTGTTGCCAGGTTATGGAAAAATCCTTTTTTAAACCTTTACTATTGACATGATGATTTTTATGAAATTCTGAGGCCTCCAGCACATTTCCTATCAATAATTTATCAATCTCATCATTGCCTTGTGCTAGAGGACCTGGCAGACCAGTATGGGATCGAATGTGAGTTATATATAAAGGATGACTCCATTTCCTGATTGTATCTTGTAATTGGATAAATAGTGAAGTTAATTCTGAAGCATCAGGGATAAATTCTGCAGTCTCAATATGTAATACCACTCTTTGAGCATACTGAGAGTCAGTTACTATGTTGAAAGGTTCTGAAAAATCCATTAATACCAACAGAATAGCATACAATTCTGATTTTTGAACTGAATTATACGGACTTTGAACCACTTTACTTAAATTTTCTGATTTGTAACCTGCCTTTCCTTGTTTGTTGGCATCTGTATAAAATGTACGAACTCCAGATATGGGTTTCTGCCGTACAATTGGAGGCAAGATCCACTCAGCTCTCTTTATAAGATCAATGCTATCGCTTTTGGGATATTTGCTGTTAATTTATCCCAAAAAATTACTGCAAGCTCTTTGCCAAGGTTCACTTTCTGTCCATAATTTTTCAATGTCCTCCTTAGTTAAAGGTATGACAATTTCTGCTGGGTCTATTCCTGCTAATTGACGAAGTCTCAATTTTCCTTTCCAAATTAAGTCAGAGATTTTTTTCCCCATAATTTTTTATTTGGTTTATTTGGTAAAAATATCCATTCCAATATAATATCTTCTTTCTGCATTAATATTCCAGTAGGAGAATGCCTAGAAGGTAAAATAACCAAAAATGCAATCCAGCCTTGGATCAATACAATCCACGTGCCCTTCATGTACTTTCTTTTCTACCAAGGCCAATTCTTTCTCAGCTTCAGGTGATAATTCTCTTGGACTATTTAAGTCCTTGTCACCTTCTAAGGTTTTGAACAAATTCGTCAGTTCATCATTTTTTACCTCCACAATAGTTCATAGATGAGAAATATCTCCAAATAATCTTTGAAAGTCATTAAGAGTCTGTAGTCTATCTCTCCTAATTTGCACCTTTTGGGGTCTAATTTTTTGTAGCTCTATTTTATATCCTAAATAATTAATAGAATCTCCGCTTTGTATCTTTTCAGGAGCAATTTGTAATCCCCAGCAAGGCAAAATTTTCTTTACTTCTTCAAACATTCTATCTAAATCTATCTGCATTTGAGTCAGCTAGTAAAATATCATCCATATAATGTTAAATTATAGATTTAGGAATTTTTTTTACGTATCATTTCCAATGGGTGTTGTACAAAATATTGGCACAGAGTTGGGCTATTCAACATTCCCTGTGGGAGGACCCTCCATTGAAATCTTATAACTGGTTGAGAATTATTATAAGTAGGCACTGTAAAAGCAAATCTTTCTCTGTCTTTTTCTTGTAAGGGTATTGAAAAGAAACAGTCTTTTAAATCAATAACTATGAGAGGCCATGCTTTTGGTAACAGAGTAGGCAAAGGAATTCCAGATTGTAGAGAGCCCATTGGCTGAATTACTTTGGTAATTGCTCTAAGGTCTGTTACCATTCTCCATTTACCAGATTTCTTTTTAATAACAAATACAGGAGAATTCCAAGGGCTGGTTGATTCTTCAATATGCTGAGCATTTAACTGTTCTTCTACCAGCTCTTCTAAAGCCTGGAGTATCTCTGTTGTTAAAGGCCATTGCTGGATCCATACAGGCTTGTCTGTTAACCATTTTAAAGGTAGAGCTGCTGGTGGCTTTGGAACATCATCAGTTGTTGTGCCCTGTTCTTGTATAATATGGATGGCTGGTGACCACTCAAAATAATGCCTTCTAATATTTCTCTCAGAAACATGTGCTAGTTTATGATTTGTTTCTGAGATTGGAGGGATGTTAATCTGAGTATTCCATTGTTGCAACAAGTCTCAACCCCACAGGTTCCTAGTTATGTTAGCCACATATGGTTTTAATTTTCCTCTCTGTCCTTCTGGACCTATACATTCCAGCCATCTTGCACTCTGTCTCACCTGAGATAATGTCCCAATTCCTAACAGTTGAACGTTTACCTCCTGAAGAGGCCAAGTTGGATGCCAAAATTCTGGTGCAATTATGGTAACGTCCGCACCTGTGTCTACCAGACCAGACAACAAAACACCATTTATTTTTATCGTTAATTTTGGTCTCTGTTCATTAATAGAAGTTTGCCAAAAAATTTTCTTTATGTTTTCTCCTGAATTTTCTATTCTCTCTGTTTCATCATCCTGACCAGCATGATTTATTCCAATAGGCATTTGGTTATTTAATCGCTCTGAGCAGGGGTTTCCTCTATGGCTGCAGGAAAGATTTGAACTGGATTTGCTATGGGGGTCCTGCATGAGGCCCCTCTGGGAGTTTCCCGAAGACTGAGGCAAAGGATTACCCTGTCTGTCCTTTGTTGACCTACATTCCTTGGTTCAGTGTTTTCCCTTACCACACCTTCTGCATACTCCAGAAGGAAGGGGCATTCTGTTGCCATTGTTCCTTGAAGAAACATTGTTTCTAGGAATGACCTGTTTACAGTCCCTTTTCAAATGTCCTTGCTTTCCACATCCAAAACATCTAACATTCTTCAAACCTTTTGAAATTGCTTCTCCTACCCACATATCATCATGCTTATGAGCCTCAACATTAACTGTATCTCTAATCCAATCTTCCAAAGGTGCAGATCTTGCCTTTAATGGTCTGATTATTCTTTTGTATGCTGCATTCGCATTCTCAAAGGCCAAAGATTCAATTATTATCTTACTAGCTTCTGAATCCGAGACCATTCTCATTACTGCTGAAGCCAGTCTTTGTAAAAAATCTGTGAAAGATTCTTTTGGGCCTTGCATAACCTTTGTAAATGACTCAGTTTTTTTTCCTGGTTCCTCAACTCTGTCCCATGCATTCAAGGCTGCCAGTTGACATAAAATTAGGGTTTGGACATCATATAAACATTGTGTTTGTACTGAAGCATATTGGCCTTCTCCAATAAGCTGATCCTGGCAAACTTGTATTCCTTTATCCCTCCATTGTTTTTCTATGTTTTTAGCCTCATCCTTGAACCAAGTTAAAAATTGAGGCCTCTGGCTGGGTTCAAGAACAGCTTGTGCCAGCTCCCACCAGTCCTGTGGTACAATCCTATTATATGTTGACCAAGAGTTTAACATTTGCTTTACATATGGGGAATGCATGCCATAAGATGCTATTACCTCCTTAAACCTTTTTAAATCCAACATTTCAATTGGAGCCCAAATATTTTGTGTAGTCATTTGATCAGGCAACTGCTGTACAGTTACAGGATAAATTAAGGGTGACTGTGTGAAAACAGGCTTTCTTTCTGTAACCTTATGATCCAAACTTGAAACAACTTCACTGTTAATTTCTTCTGTCTGAATTTTTACAGGTTTAACAAGTTTTTCTAAAGCTGTTATCCTGGCACTTAAATTGACTATCTTTTCAAATAGTAAAATGAGGATAAGCATAGTGATAAACTGCATAATTCCAACAATTCTAATCTTCTCATATAGTTGTTCCATTGTCAGACTGCCTAAAATTTCAAACAAAACCCATTCTTCCAATGTACACATAAAACCCATTTTTTTTTAATGTGGAAAAAAATTCTCTTTTAGATAGTTTCCTTTAAAATATCTGATATGTTATGACTTATCAAATCTGCATAGAACAGTAGAAATCCGAGGAAATTTCAAAACAGCCACCTAGTGTCCGAGGTGTGAATCCAGAGAGAGAGAGAGAGAACAAGAAAGCGTAGCCGGCTAAAGCTTAAATCCAGCCACGTGTTCCCCTTGATCCTAGTCAAGGCTTGGCTCTGGCTTCCTTAAGCTCTGACCACTTGTGTTGGCTTCACAGGCAAGGACCCTGTTTGGCAGGGCAGGCCTGAGTTGTTTGTAGCAGCTCACGGTTAGTCTGGCCTGAAGCCAAACAGACCTGGGCCCAGGCTAGGAAGCTGGCCGCTTGGACCAGGGAGACGACCACCTGGGCTAGGGAGCCGACCCTTGCGGGAAACAGACCTGCCGCCAAGCCAAGCGGTTTTTCTTTTTCTTCTTTTTTCTTTCTTTCTTTTTTCTTTTCTTTTCTTTTTCTTTTTCTTTCTTTCTTTTTTTTTTTTTTTTTTTTTTGGTTTTCTGAGACACGGTTTCTCTTGTGTAGTTTTGCGCCTTTCCTGGATCTCACTTGGTAGCTCAGACTGGCCTCGAACTCACAGAGATCCGCCTGCCTCTGCCTCCCCGAGTGCTGGGATTAAAGGCGTGCGCCACCACTGCCAAGCGGTTTTTAATGGATTCTTGTCACATTGGGCACCAGATGTAGATGTAACCAACCGTCTTATTAAAATAAGCACAGAACCAAAGTCAAAGAGAAAGCCGAGAGTTCAGAGCTCAGAGCTAAAATCTTACCTCCCCAAAAGAGAGCTACTTCCTGTGTGTATGTCTTTAAATAGTCTTTCTGTTCTGCCTTCTCATTGGTTGTAAACCCAAACACATGACTGCCTCATCACTGCCTATAAGTACCACCCTCCAGGTCTTAAAGGCATATGTCTCCAATGCTGGCTGTATCCCTGAACACACAGAGATCTACTTAGCTCTTCTACCAAGTGCTGGGATTAAAGGCGTGCGCCGCCGCCGCCGCCGCCGCCGCCGCCGCCGCCGCCGCCGCCGCCACCACCACCATGCTCTTGCTATGGCTCTAATAGCTCTGACCCCCAGGCAACTTTATTTATTAACATACAATGAAAATCACATTTCAGTACAAATAAAATACCACCATAGGGTAGATTATTGAATCTAAATTAAAAAACAACTATTAATCTCAAATATTTTGTATTGGTTTGGACTTTTGTATACTGATACAAATTTAAGGACATTTTGTTACCACATATTGTATATATGTCTCTACTCTTGTTTATGGTATTGTACCTATGCAGTTCATTTAAAAAATGTAAGGTAAAGTTCTAGTTTTTGAAAGCATTATTATAAACTATATAGGATAATCAATAGTTAGTCATTTATAACAATCAAATTTGTGGATATGTTAGGTATGTTTTCTAGGTTAAAGAAATATATTTAAGATAGATGGTTTTAAAATATTTCAAAGACCTATAGAATATGGCATTTAAAATGTTTTGTTAACATAAAGTTTTTCATGACAATGAGACACATCAGTACCTGGCAGCAACAATTTACTTCAGAGAAGATGATGGGCACTGAAGAAACTCCTTACAGAGTTTGCTTTCATTGTGGCAAGGTTAGCCACTGAACAAAGAATCTGTTCTTGTCTTTGATCACTGACATTGTGCTGTGTAGACTGGACATGCAGGGCACACAGGAAAAAAACTAATGAACTTTGCCAAAAGAAGGTAGGACAGTCTTTCAAAATTCGTGCTTCAAGAAGAGTCTGCCAGATATTTTGCAGGACACAGAGAAAAGCGACTAATGAACTTTGCCAATATAAGGCAAGACAGACATTTCTTCAGATTTCCTGTTCATTGAGAAATCTGCCTGATACTCTAGGCCTGTAGCCTGAAGATGGATGCTGCAAGTTTTCAGAAGGATCTTTGGGTGATATCCAGACAGTCAGATGTCTTTGTCATTTCTAGAGCTTTGGAAGTTGCTTGCAATGTACTTTTTGTTTACTGAAATAATATTATCCTTCTGGGGTCTTTGATGGAGTTGAAGACCAGATAGTTATGGTTGCAGTTTTCCTTAGTTATGATAGAGAGTAAATCAGGTATAAAACTTTGGATTCACTAAGATAGGATAGACAATCCATTATTTTCTCTGAATATGCTAACTACAAATAGACAGAATATTGTAAATATAATTCTTACTTGACAACTGCTTTTGTTGTGTATAATTTTACTATGTTAAAGTGAAAACTTTTCTTCCTATTTAGACAAAAAGGGAGAAATATAGGAGAATGTTATTTTAAGGTGTGTTACTTTTATTTATGTTTCATTTGTTTAACTTTGTGAAGCTGTGTCACTGTGCCTGTCTAAAACACCTGATGGTCTAATACAGAACTGAACGGCCAATAGCGAGGCAGGAGAAAGAGGCAGGGCTGGCAGGCAGAGAGGATAAATAAAAGGAGAAATCTGGGAGCAAAAAAGAAGAAGGAGCAAGAAAAGGAGGGGGACATCAGGAGCCACCCAACACACAACAAGCTACAGAGTAAGAAACAAAGTAAAGTTACACAAGGGATAAAAAGGAAAAAGCCCAGGGGTAAAAGGTAGCTGGGATAATTTAAAGTCAGGAAAAGCTGGCAATGAACAAGCCAGTCAAGGCTGGGCAATTGTAAGTAAGAATAAGCTTCTGTGTGTGGTTTATTTTTGAGCTGGTTGGCGGGCCCCCAAAAAGACTGATAACAAACAACAGACAGCATTCTGTCAATAGTTGAGGTAAAGGCAGTTTCTTTGTCCAAATGGCTAGCTTTTGCCATAAAAAAAACAAAATCCATATGCAGTTTCTTTGATGCCCATCATCCTCTTTTGAAACAAATTGCTGCTGTCAGGAGCAGACATGTCTAATTGTCATGAAAAACCTTAGGTTATTAAACATATTAAAAAGCCATATTCTGTAGGTATTTTAAGTGTTTTAAGACCATCTATCTATCTAAATTTATCCAAGTACAACCTTGAAAACATACCTAACATGACTTTAAGTTTGACCATTATAGATGACTATTAATCTGTATTTCTTAATTATGCATTTCATTTTAAATGAGCTGCATAAACACAATACCCAAACAAGAGTAGAAACATACATACATTATAACAAAGTTAAATTTAAATTTGTATCAATGTACCAAAATCCATACCAATGTAAAATATTTTGAGCTGTATAGTTGTTTTTTGGATTAAAGTAGAATCAATAATCTACCCTTTTATCTTTAGAAAGAGATCTTTGAAGTTTAACTCCTTTTTTAGCTTTTTTTCTGACTATAACCAGTAACAACTTGTAACCAACCCCCTAAACAATGACAAACATTTAAAATCCATTGAATAACCAAAACCCACCCACTCTCCATCTCTTGGGAATGCAGGCATCATTCTCTAGACTACTTCCTGTTGTCTGTGGTCACTGGTATCTTTGGGGAAACTTGAGAAAATTGGGATAATTGTTAGGTCATGGCTAGAGTAGTTTATGAGGTTGTATCATCTCAGCTGGCAGTCTTGAATCTGTTTTGGATGCATAATTCTGAGGAGATTGTAACAGGCATTTTGAGATGCTGAATCACCTAGGCCATCTGTTTTTATTGGTGTCTGGTTCTTTTAATCAGAAAATTGTAGCACTAATCTTAAAAGTTCTTTTTAATAAAAACAAACCTGGAGCCAGGTATTGGAGTGAATGCCGAAAGATCAGAGAAGCAGAACAAGTCACAGCTTCCTCATCTTGCCAATTCCCCAGCCGATCTTGTTTCCTTAGACTGGAAGCTTCTGAGTCCTCATCCGGATGGATCTCAGCTGAACTGCTACTCAAAAGCCTAAAAGCTTAACCAGCTCTAGTTCCTGGTCTTAATGCTTTAAATACCTTTCTGCTTTCTGCCATCACTTCCTGGGATTAAAGGCTTGTGTGATCAACACCTGGCTGTTTCCAATGTGGCCTTGAACTCACAGAGATCCAGAAGGATTTCTGCCTCTGGAATGCTAGGATTAAAGGAGTGAATGCCACCATTCTCTCTGTATCTAGTGACTGTTCTGTTTTCTGACCCCAGATAAGTTTATTAGGGGGCACAATATTTTGGAGAACACAATACCACCACAGAAAATACATAAACTTTTAACAGTAATACATGGCAGTATTAATACAAGTACAGACTGTGCATTGTACACAAATTGGCCAAAGATGATTTTTTGTTTTGTGTTTGAGCGGGTAACATATACATTACATGTTTTGTAGTTTTTCTGGGTTTATTTCTTTATGACTGTAGCAAGGATTTTCAGGGGGTCTTCCCTGATCAAACATACAAACCTGGAATGAATCGACAGCCTCTCATTTCCTGAGGGAATAAAAGCACAACCTCTTCCCCAAAGTAACGTATTTTTACTTCCATTTTGAAGTCAAGACATTTTTAAGATATATAGGTTGGTTTAATCCAGCAGTTTTCATAATCCAATGTGTCTTAGCAGCTGTCATTCCTTCATTAACAATCAGAAAATATAAAGACAGAACAATAATATGCAGGATCCAGACTCTGTGTGATTCCCATCTTTATGTGGCTTATTTTTATTTGTTTTTTATATTTTTACTCAACCCCCTTTTTAAAGACTTTATATTTTTAAACTATTTTGTATTGTATGACTGTATATGCCTTTCTCTTTTCTCTCCCAAGCCTATGTATGTTTTTAAATACACTGTAACCCGTTTAGAGGTTTTTTTTTTTAATCTGGATATGTCTTTACTGAGCATCTGTATTGTTCTTTTAATTAATTTTAATTAATAAAAGCCTCTGTGTGTTTACTTGGGTCTAAGTGGCTACAAGGCAGTGGGAGCCGGGCAGAACCAGGAAAACTTCAGCTACACTTAACTTCTTTTTTAAGACTTTATTATTTTTAAACTACTTTTTATTATATGACTGTATATATCTTTTCTCTTTTCTTTCCCAAGCCTATGTATATTTTTAAATACACTGTAACCTGTTTAGAGGTTTTGTTTTGTTTTTTTTTTTTGTTTTTTTTGTTTTTTTTTTTTTTCAATCTGGATCTGTCTTTACTGAGCATCTGTATTGTTCTTTGGTTGCATGAGACCAATCTTAAACTGCCATGTTAGTTGCCTGGCACTGCTCAGTTTAGTGCATTCCTTGGCTCATGGCATTGGCAGCTGGCTCCTCCCCTCTTGGTTCCCTGAGAGCCTGGCTTCATGGCCAAGGGACTGGAGGGGAGCCACATTTACTGCCCCAGCTCTGGGAAGTTGTTGGATCCATGCTGCTGCCTAGCTGCTCATTAAGCCCAGGTCAGCATCCAGGAGCAGGCCTCTTGAAAGAGCCACGCCCATGTTTGCCACTAGCACCCAGCCAGGAAGCTGCCTCTTAAAGGAACCACACCTCTGTTTGCTGCTAGCACCCAGCCGACCCAAAAAAGGCAGTCACCAAGAAGCCATATTTGACTCCATTTGTGTGTGTTTGGAACCCTTTATTTCTCTTTAAACTTCCTCAGGTTTTATGTGGATCTACGTTGCCCCATGTTTCTATGTTGAGTAATAAAATGTTTGTCCTATGTTTTTTCCTGCAGAGAATGTTCACCAATACAACACCAATTACACTTTTCAGTTCATTCAAGTGTTATGACTGGTGCATTGGTCATCTAGTGATTGACTGCACAGTACACATCATTCTTTTGAAGTTCTGTAAAATCTTTTCTATGGAGGCAATCTTAAGACACTTTGATGAATCCCCAATACCTTTGTAGTACAAGCATTTAGCAAGCACAGCATCAGGCACAAGATATGGAATTTCTTGGACTAACAGGAATAAATCACTATAAATTTTGATAAAATTTACCAAATTCATCTTCATGCTTCCAGTTGTGGTAATTGAAAAGGCAATTTTACAAATTCTAATTAAAGTCATTTTCTCAGTGCTTGAGAGATGGTTCACTTAAGAGCAGTAGCTGGTTTCACTGAGGATCTGGGTTCAATTCCTAGCAACCACATTTTGGTTCATAACTATGAGTCTTACTCCAGTCAATAACAGGGCATTAGATGGTCTCATCCAGCTTCTAGAGTCACCAGGCATGCACAAGTTACACATACATAATGCAGACAAACTATTCATACACAAGAAATGAATACAAATATAGAAAAGCTAAAAAATTAAAGTCCCTTCAAAAGGGTGACAATATATAGAATGTGGTTTCTATACCACTATAATTTGCTAAGGTTTCCCTCTTTGTCTGCTCAAGGCTTGAGTCACCAGGAAGATTGTCTTAGAATAAACACATGCTTAAACTGTTTTGTGGGATTTTGTCTTATCAACAATATTGTAGATCTGAGATCTCTTTCACACTCACTGAACAGATAAATGAGAGACACATTTTCTTAATTTCTTCCACTGAGCATACCAACACTCAACCGGAAGTCCATCCCTGTGAATCAGCACAAGAGGGCTAAAAGTTGCATAACCCAGGACCAGAATTTCTTGGATACTCACCATCAAGGAATTGTATTGTAAAGAGAGACTTAAAAGTAGAGAAAAAGCACAGTCAGTCCAGTAGAAGAAAACAAAACAGAGCATCAGAAGGAGGACACTCTGGGCAGCTCTCAGCTCAGGGGGAGTTCTGTAGAGAAGCTTGGCTTTCTGAAGGTAGAGGACATGCTGGTGGTGCTTGTGGAGAAGAGATACCATGTAGCCACTGGCCCCTCCCATGGCTCCCTGAAACACTGCATCTCTCAGGACCATGAGAGGGAGAACAATCCACTTTGTTTTCTGACTTTCTAGCATAAAATAACAATAGTTGTCTTCACTCTTAAGCTGTGATATATTCAGGTTTATACTTGTGATGGAGTGGATTAGGTTCACACTTATTAAAGAATTGAGTATCCAAAAGAAAAAAAAGAATGGAAGGATGTGCCATGAAGACTTTGGTCTGAGCCTCCTCCACCCAGATGCTCTGGGACTGATGATGATGGCCTGGACCACAGTGAGGAGACTGCTGGTGCAGATGGAGAGGCCACGGGCCACCCTCTCCAGGTAAACAATGATCTTACAGCCTATGTCATCTAGGAAGTTTCTCAAACCAAAAGCTGCTATTGTCTTTGGCAATCCTTTAGCAAGAAGGATTATGATGTTTGTAAAAGCCAAGTGGATGAGAATAAGGTGTATGGGTTTCTTCTCAGGGCCTCCCCACCAACTGAACATATAATTCACAGAAACAGAAATGTTCCCCAGAGTGCCAACCATAGTCATTAAGAGAAAAATTATTTCCTTAATAAACTTCAAAACCATTTCTTCCTTTCCTAAGTAGAAAACTTTGTGTCCAGGATGCAAAGGCTCTTTCAGGAAAGCATCAGTAATGCTAGACATGGATCTGAAAAACACATTTTGTACAATAGCGCTTTCTAGTGTGCATAAGGCAGCAATGGACACAGGTACAGTTGCAGATTAGATCCTGGAAATGCCCCAGTTTTCCCACGTGGACTCTGACATATTGTGTGTGCTCTGACAGGTGAGTCTGGTAACTGCTATTCAAAATCTAAAGTTTTAAAGGAGATTTTTATTTTTGAGCTGTGCACTAGCAAAATTGACTTGTTCAAGTGATTGTGTGTGTGTGTGTGTGTGTGTGTGTGTGTGTGTGTGTGTGACTGCCTGCCTGTCTGCCTGTCTGTCTCTGTGTGTGCATGGATTATCCTAGTTAACACTCTGAATAGCTGAATTGAACTCCAAGTTTATCTAACCAACATTTCTTCCTCTGTTTCTCATTCTATTTCATCATATTTCCCCATCAGACTCCCAAAGCCTGAGGCTCATGCTGAATCTGTGTGCCTTCCCCACATCACCTCACAGACACTGGAATCCCTGCTGGGTCAACACCTGTAACATATCTCAGATTTAGTACCTCACCCTCCACAGTCTCCTCCTTTGTTGATATTCCTTTCTTGTCCGCATCTTGACTAATGTAACAATTTCTAGATTTGCATTTGGCTTCGAAGTTTTATAACTTCTATTTCTACACCTTAATATTTTAAAAGTTCCTATATTGATCACTCTATGACTTCACTCCATAAAAATGTTCGCTAGTTACTTTTTGAGGTAGTCCTCAGTGTCAACTCAAATTGTGTAATCTTTTCAGATAGGACTTGACAGTTAAATCTGAGTCATAGAAAGATATGCTGAAAAATTCATGTACCCACCAGGTTGCAGGTAAGGACGGTGTCTTGCAGAACCCTGTAGTGCTTCCTAGGAGAGGGGGTAGCAGACAGCTGTGACCCCAGTTCATGACTTCAGAATGTTTGAAACTCCAGTGAGTGACCTTAGGGCATTTAGGGAGCATGGATCAGCTGTCCACCAGGGGATAAGGAGGAGGTGAATGGGAGAAGGGGATTAATGAAGTATTATGTGCTGCTATGAAATGAGTGAAGTTTTTGAGTTACAACTCCTCAGTATTTTCTATATACAGTACCATAGGTTGGGGCATACTGTGTGAGCAGGGATCCCCATCTCAAAGTTAATGGTATCATTTTCCTCTGTGGGGCCTTGTGAGCAGCAGTTTGTCAGTTTGCTTTGTAGCTGCTTCTGATTCTTCTCCAACCTGTTTATCAGGTAGGCTTTGTTCTGCATTGGTCTGAGCTGATTCCAGAACCTTAGATTTTGGCAGGATGTTATTCTTCACATTCAGGAGATCCGTTCTCATTTCTCAGGGATTTATGGTAAGCTTTGGGCACCTTCTAGAATGAGAGAAAACTGGGTATTTCATGGGTCTGTGTGTTCTGAGTACTTGGAACGCCTCTGTTCCCTTATTCCTGTGAAACTTACAGGATTGTTTTAACTGTTTATGTCTTGATGGTATCACCTGTGACCTGCATGAACCGAGCCATGTTCCCAGATTTGGGTCTCTGTTGCCTCATGACTCTAGAAATGTCAGTTATTGCCTTTCAACTGCTCCCCTGAAGGATGGGTAGTTATTGCCCTATTATTGGGGTGTCCTAGAAATCGCAATATCATCCCAGATATCTGCACATAATGAATATGCTCCAGAGAGTAATAACAAGCACATCAGCATTAACAATTTAGAATAAAAATGCAATGTTTACTCAGAGGCTGGAATCTATAAAAAATCCCTTCAATAATTTGTATTAAATCCTGATGGAAATATTAATATTTTCTGTTTGTTTAATATTTGATTTCCTGGGAATTACTACTTTTTTGGTCTTCTCTTTCCTCCCACCCAAAAGTTTCAATTATATTTCAGAGCAGATTCTGATCTTCTAATTAGTGATTCCCTTTACTGAAGTGGACTGTAAGAGGAGGGAGGGGCAATTCATCTTCCACATTATACTGGGAAATACTACAGGAAATTAATTTAAAAGACAAGATGGACTTGTGCTTAGAAATATGGATGATCCCATGTCTGGAAATGAACCCCAAGAAGGTGACAGGTTATATCCGTCCATCCTGGTTTTCTAAAAACAAGGAAACAAAAGCGAAACAGACTATTTCTCTTTGCTGTTTAGTACTGGGATAAAATTTAGATGAGCTATTCAGGATATGCTAATTCACAGCCTGTTTCCTTGATAGCAGGAATTCTCAAGCTGGTAATGAAGACTGTTACACTTAGTGGTTTATATTTCTCCACACCTGACAGGCATACAAAAACTGCAGCTGATATAAGTATGTATATTATTATGTGATAGACTGGAGAGACTAAGGATGGATACTGAAGGAAAACCTTCAAATTAGGAGTTATGACATAATTGTAAAAGAAAACATGTACCAGTATTTAAAATTGGAAATGCACCAAAAATGAGAAGCACCAACATTACAAACACTAGTGATGCTGTTGGAGTCACAATGCTGGCAAACGTGGAGGGTGAAACAAGAAATTCTGTTTTTGTTTTGTCTTGTTATTTTTGAGATACAGTCTCCCAATGTGAACCAGACTAGCCTTGAACAACAATCACCTTGTCTCCGTCTCTCTAGTGCTGACATTACAGGAGTGTATCCTGATTGTCTCCAGGATTTGAGAGACATCTGAAAATCTTCTATGTACTATTGATTCCTTTAAAGAAAAACAGAAGACAAAAAACAAAGAAGCAACCTTATGCAAAGACCCAACCAGAGTTCTGTCATAATTCCATAGCCTGGGGATGGAGATCAATGCCTCAGCATTTCTGGTCCATTTCTGTGTCTCTTTTGATCTTTCTGGAGTCAGGGACCAGCCTCCTCAGGGTCAGAAGGAAAGCAGAGGTCCTGAGGATCACAGAGCCTCTCAACTGCTCCCTGGTTTAGTCAAAGGGAGAGACTTCTGCTTTAGTGAAACTCTCCCTGGCACAGCTGAGGGGATCGAAGATCTTACCTCCATGAACTCACCTGGACCTCTGTGGTGCAGACAGTCTCTGGAGCAGCTCTGGGGGTGACATTTGCCAGGTCCTATTTGTACTGTCAGGATTTGTGGGGCTCTTGGCTGCCACCAGGTAGTGCGGCCTTCAAGTTTCATGTTGTCAGTGTCGGGGGGAAGGAAGGCCTCTGCAGGGCCCCAGTCCCTGAAGTACAGCTTCCCCTCTCTCCACAATTACCACATCTGTTTTGCTCGTAAGTTTTTCAAGCTTAATTAGGGTTTAATGAATTTGTGAGGAAGGATGTGAGATGAAAAAACGAACAACTAACTGAGTTTCTTTGTACCGAGCTCCCTGAATCTCCAGACTGTTTTTCACCTTCCCAAAGAGACAAGCTATGATCTGGCAGGAGACCGGCTTCTGACACATAGACTAAGTCACTGGCTTCTCTTTCTTAAATCCCTGCTTAAACAGAATTAGAATAAATGATGCCCAGTGCTGGAGATTCGTGTGCAAGTCCCAAACAAAGAGTAGAACAAGTTTAGAGCTCTGTTCTACCTGTGCCCATTGTTGGTGACGGTCTTTATCTTAACTGATTCTTTAATTCCTGCACATTAAATATCATATGAGACTTGAAATGAATGTCTTCTTAGCCTTATTCCAAAAGTGATATTTACTTATTATATAATGTCAATGAAATTTATAAAACATATATGTGCCCAAGAAAGGACCTTCCATATATATGTCATTCTAGTTCCAAGGAGGCCCTACCCATCCCAGATGAAAAAGGATGTAAATAAATATACAGGACTAAGATTAGAGGTGATGACATCATCATTTTATTCTTTAAGAGAAAGCATCATTGGGTTGACATAGGAGATGTGTTCAAGGTCATGACTCTTACTCTGTGCCCTGCATGATGGTGTCTCCATACATATAGGGGCTGCTGACATTCTAGAAGCTAAAAATGCTTCTTCTGTAAATAAAATGACAGCTTTTGAGGAAACAAGAATTTGTATCCTCTTTGTTGAATGTGGAATCTAGGAACAGGGAAGCTAAGTTGTACATTACATATGTCATGGTGGATGGAAATTGAAAAATAAGGGTTGTTGGCCAAAGGGCCCCATGGAGTCCTTAAAACAATCCAGGCTATTGCCAAGACTACAGGCTGCTCCCACAAATTGACATCAAGGCTCCATTGCTTAACACTTCACCCACACTACTCACTGAGCTTGGAGATGTCAAGTCGATGCCTACATAGAGGCTTCACTCCGTGTTCCAGCATCTTGGGTACAGGAAGGTACTCTGCATGCTCTCAGAAGGAAAACATAAACACCAACCCAGCCACAACGCCTTATCTGCAATGGTGCACTGCCTGCCAGATACGCTAGGACAATGGTGGCACAAAGATTGTGGAGTAACCCACTCCTCAAGATGAAATCCACACCTGACACTGCTTGGCTAAGCAGGAACCTGAGAAGCAACAGCCAGGGACCAAGAGTAAAACCAAATAATACTGGTCTAAAAAAGGGGGAAATGTATTGATAAAATGACTCCTAAATATTATGCAGCACTCATAGATGAGAGTCTTGTTGTGCTATCAGCAGAGAAGCTTCCTCCTGCCGCAGATGGGATCAAACACAGAGACCCACAGTCTGACAGTACCCAGAGAGTGAGAGACCTTGGAACACACAGCCCCAAATGGGATGTCTCCATCAAATCCCTTAATCCCTCCCCTCAGAGCTCAGCGAACCCCACAGAAAAGGATGTGTAAAGAGCATTAGAGCCAGAAGAGATGAAAGACACCAAGAAAATAAGGCCCTCCAGATCAACATGAGCAAAGCTCCTGAGAACTCAGAGAGACTTGAGCAGCATGAGCAGGGCCTGCACAGGTCTGCACGAGATCCTCCGTGTGCTTCTAGTTTTTATTAGATTTTGGGTTTTTTTTGCAGGTAGTTGATGTGTGTGTGTGTACTTTTATTTGGTTACAGTTTGGTGTTTCATTTTCTTTTGGGATATATATATATATTTTACTTTGTTTTCTTGTTTTGAGAAGATTTTGTTATTGTTTTGGGTTTTTGTTTGTGTTTGAGAAAGAGCTTGAAGTTTGGTGAGGTAGGGAGGCAGGGAAGATGTGGAAGATCTTGGAGGTGAGAAGAATATAATAAAAATATATTTTATTTAAAAATATTTTAAATGGCAAAAAATATAATAATAATAATAATAATAATAATAATAATAAAGAAATTTAAAAATAATATCTCTGGTCCAAAAGGAATACTTCCCTCTGTTGTCTTTGTGATTATTTTTTAAAAACTTCTAAATAACTTCTTTGTCTTTGAAACATAAAGAAAAATAAAACAATATAAAGCTTGTGGTGCTCTGACTAGTTTATTTAATAAAGAACAAGAAAATCTCAGAAAGCTAGCTTTCATGTGGCTTCCATCTAGAATTCCATAGAGAAAACTGGCCACCACAGGCAGAGGGCATGCTGGGAGTCACTGGTAACCTCCACTGCTTGAAAACTTCCCACATGAAGACACTGTGCTCTTGAATCTTTTTGTTCAAGAGAACCTGCTCCTGCATAGGGATTTTGAGTTTGAACTGGCACATTTTTCTGTCTATCACCCACCTTTCCCTGGGCTCATCCCAGATGACTAGGCGTAGGAAGTGCTGAAACAGAATTGCTAGTACCTGATGTTAGGTTGCTCTAAAAAGCATCTTCCACTCAGGGCCTCTCACAGGCCTTGCTAATACCATCTCAGAACTATGTAGTCCTTCTGTTGGCTCTCCTTCCCTCTTACATTTACACTCTCTGAAGGCTCTCCTTTATCACTCTGCTCACACCCAACCTGGATCGTGCACAGTCTTATTCAGCATTAGCACATTTCTCTAATGCTTTCCTCTAATATACCTTCTCCTACCAATCATGGCCAGCTACAGCTCCAAGAGGTGCCTTTTAGACTGTGCCCTAATCTGCCATGCTTTTACTGAAAATTCTTCAATGGCTTCCTATTATTATTCTCATACTCAAACCTACACACAGTGTCTATTACTTGAATTTTTGTAGCATAGCCCTGATCCACATCTCATCATCTGCATGCCTTCCTTCTGTCAAAAGGTAAAAATGTTCTTCACAGATGTCCACATGCAAAGTACTACACTTCCGTTAATTTTTTGTTTTCCTTAAGGGATAATATGCTTGGTCACAATTCTATATAAAGCAAGAAGTGTTTTCCATAGATACAGCTTCAAAAGAAATCAAATGTTTTCAGGGTCCAAATGCACAAGGACACTTTCAATGAAAGAACCCTTGGATATAGTCCAAATAAATGATAGGTTTGTGTGCAAAACAATACTACATATTTTTATTCTTATTTTATTGTTAAATTGTTTTTATTTTCAAATTAAAATATGATCACAAAATCTCCCCCATCCCTTTTCTTCCTCCAATCATCTTCCAGTTACCCAATCCCTTGCTTTCTCTCAAATCTATGGCCCCTGGGCCCTTTTTCTTTAATTCTTGTGTGTATGTACATGTGTGAGTATATATGTGTGTTCCTAATTATAGATACAAGATGCTCAGATTATGTTATTTGTATGTATATAATTTCCATGCTGACAACATGGTTTTGGAAATATTAAATATTAAAATAGTCTGAGAGATATTCTGGGTATACCGTTGCATGCCTTTAATCTCATAACAGGGAGAGGCAGAGGCAGGCAAATCTCCGTGAGTTTAAGTCCAGTCTGGTCTATATAGTGTGTTCCAGGATAACCAGAGTAATATCTTGAAAACCAGACCTTATCTTGAAAAAATAAAAAACAAAATCAAAGTAAATTAAATTTTAACAATATATAAATAAAGATGCTCTGAAGAATAGTTCCCTTTGAGATTAAAGCTGAGCTTCCTGTTCCTTCAAACTATGACAGGTTAGGTATCCTTTCCTCTAATATGTCTATTTAGTTATTAGCAAAATAAAATAAACCCACTGCACTAATGGATGTAAAGGAAGGTGGCAAAGGAAAGAATCTGTCCAGCTTTATCCACTCCTGAGCAGGTCTTAGGTTGCCTAGGACAGATTTTATATAAAATAATACAATCTGTTTTTAAAAGCATGGATTAACTTAATGATCTGATATGTGTGTACATCAGGGCACCGCTAAATCACAGCAGCAGCTGAGACCCGGTGCTCACTAGGTCCCCGAGCCTGTGAGCCTCACCAGTGGAGTAGTCTCACCACAGCGGTCTCTCACTGGGCTATAACTGGCAGTTAGTCTGCAAGGCGGGCGCCTCAGTAGTCCCACTCTGACCCCAGAAGCCTGGAAGTTTCCTGGAGAGCCGCTGGCTCTGCTCTTGGCAAAGGAATCAGCCCCAGCAACAGCAACAGAGGACATCAATTCAGAGGCCAGAGGGAAGGCCAGGCAAGCACAAGTTGGGAAGATCTTTTTTAATGTGGGCAGTTACCTTTAGGGACTACCCACAACCGGGGCGGGGCTTCCCACATCCATCAGTATAATCAGAACAATTCTAGGTGAGGTTCCCGAAACAGGGGATTCTAATTTGTGTCAAGTTGACATAGGAAGTATTCATACTAGTGGTCTTTAATCTGGATTATCGAAACATTAAGAACCTAGTTTATCTTAGAAAAGAGCAGTATTTCAGAGACCCATTGCCTGGCCTACCTCTTGTTATACTCCGAACAGTTTCAACTCTTGGACCCATAAAGGAGTTCAGGCAGCCTTGGTTCCCCTCCAGGCACAATACTGAGCTACACAGAGAGAGTTCAAGTCCACTCCCTGCAAGAACTGTTTGGGTCTTTCTATTTATCCTGGGCAGGAACTGCAGTGAGCTGATGCACAGCTTTGGTGAAGGGCCCTTCACAGCCCTGGATCCCTTCAGGAGTCACACCCACACTGCTCAGAGGAGACAGGAGCCTCCCTGGGACAACTGCAGTGCAGTGTCTTGAGGACTGAGATGTCTGCATTTCCTGGGCCCGAGACTGTGCAGTTCTCTAGGCCCCCTGGTGTCTTGCCAATTGCCAAGGCTGTGCCAACTGGCTCCCACCACACAGATCCAAGATCACCACTGCAGTTCCATTGTCTGCAGCTCAACAGGATGCACTTTGCAGCATCAGGAAGATAGAGTCTGGGATTCCAGGGAGGAGAGGCGGGGAGACCTATGAACACTGGGATGTTCAGCACAGGCCATGGGGAGTGATTGGAAGTGAGGTGGAGACTCCAGTGTAAACAAGGTCAGCAAAGGATTTACACGTCAGTGTGCCAGGGAGGCCCTGGCCTTGAGTGCGGTCTCCAGACATGGGATGGCATCATGTGAGAGGGCCTGTCAGCCAGAGACTCTTGTGGTGGTACCTTGAGGTCTTCCTGGTTGTAATTGTTCCACAGCATCCACACTAGCTGCTCATATTCAGGAATTTCGCCACATCAAACAACTGTTGATCATTTTTGCTGGGCTGTGGTGACCAGACTTGACTCATTGTCACTTTCCCTCTCGCTCACCTCAGAGACGGACAGGTCAGCCACCCTCTCTCACTCTCCTGCTCTGGCTTGGGGAAAATTGAAATCCTGATGTCTGAGTGAAGCATTGTCTCTAGTGCTTTCCCAGTGCTAATGAGAGGCTACAGGTCACATGACAGGGATGGGGGTGGGGATGGGAGGATGGGAAGAATCCACTTTCCACCTGCCTAGGAACCCTGAAGTAGTCTTATGATGGCGATGAAACACGAATTGCTAAATGGTCTTATAATAAAATATCCGGAGCCAGGTATTGGGGTAAATGCTGAAAGATCAGAGGAAACACAAGAACAATCCACTGCCCTGTCTTACCTCCAGGACTCCTCAGCTGAAAAACCTCCAGCCCAAAAGGGCTCTAGTTCCTGTCTTCTCGAGTCTTATGTACCTCTCTCTGCCCAGTCATATCACTTCCTTATTAGTGCTGGGATTAAAGGCCTGTGTGCTTCCCAAGCAAAGGCATCAGATCTCAAGTGCTGGAATTAAAGACGTGTCTTTAATTAATTAAATTAAATCCCAAAGTACTGAGATTAAAGGTGTGTGCCACCACTGCCTAGCTCTATTTCTCTCCTAGACTGAGTCAATCTCGTGTAGTCCAGGATGACTTTGAATTCATAGATCCAGACATATCTCTGCCTCCAGGTGCTAGGATTAAAGGTGTGTGTCCTCACTGCCTGGCATCTATGTTTAATCTAGCAGGGTGTTTAGTTCTTTGATCTTCAGGCAAATTTTATTAAGGTACACAATCTATCACCACAATGCACAGTGCTGGACTTCTTAAGAAAAAGAAATCTATTACTATAATATTTAATTTAATGTTGTCATATATTATAATATTAAGGTAAATGGAAGTTTGGTAGGCAACAATATAATCCCATCATATGAGATACTGAGACAGTTGAAGATTAGTCTGAGCTATATACTGACTGCCAGGTCAGCCTGTGCTACACAGCAAACATTATGTCCCACAGCTCTCAAATTCACCATGGCAAAGCAGCTTACAATGAACATACATTTGGCTCATAGGAATAGATGTAGAATGTAATTTCTACACTTCTCAGTGAGCATACATGACATTAGAACACCGATGTTTCTGTTGATCAGAACATAGGGGCCGACACTAGCATAACCAAGTTCTAAAAATGTTTTACTATTTAGTGAAGTGGAATCGTGTGTCACTGTGAAACCTGTGTAGAAGGAAAGAAAGAATGAAATAGAAGAAAAGGAAGCAGTTCTAGAATGAGAACACTCCAGGTAGCTCTGATTTCTGGAGGGGAATTATTTCCAAGCCTGGAGCTGTGAAGGTACAGGACACGCTTGTGATGCTTCTAAGACAGAAAGCCACGGAGCCCCTGCTCCAGCCCATCAGACTCTGAAAGGTGACATCACGAAGAGTCATGAGAGAGAGGAAAAGCCACTTGATTATATTTCTGGATGGCAGCATATAGCAATGGCCAATGTATGTTCCGGGTGTAGACATGTTCAAGCCACCACCTGCTTTGATGTAGCAGAACAAGTTGGAGCTTATGAGAACATTACCAATTCAAAAGAGGAGGAGAAAGAGAAGAACTTGCCATGAGGTCTGTGGCTTGAGCTTTTAGGAAAGGGTGGCCTTGGGGCTGATGGTGAGAGCCTGGACCAGGCTGTGGAGACAGGTGGTGCAGATGGAGAGGCCCCGTGCCATCCTTGATAGATAAAACACTGGCTATGTCTCTGATCCCTGTGGTACAAACAATGATCATATTGAAAAATGACAAGTGGGTGAGAATAAGGTTTACAGGCTTTTCTCAGTCTCAAAGACAAAAGTACACAATTATCTCACAAATATTAGAACAGCCTTTACGCCCAAGGTAGTTTTTAACCTAGGTGGACACTAACATTTAGCAAAGAGTCATCATTATTTGAGAAATCCACAACAAGGGCTGTTGCACACATTTCTTGGGAAAGTTTCAACTCCTGTCCAGGGAAGGAGAGTGGTCTCAGTGGCCCTGCTAGGCACTGTTTAGTAGTCCTTCAGAGACTGTTGAGGTTTTTCCATTTCTTGCAAGGAGCTGATGGACAGCTCTGGTGAGCAGCCCTTTACCAGGCTGAGTCCCATCAGGCGGTACACCAGGAGCACTGAGGGGCTACCAGGAGCAGACATGTCTCCCTGTCCAGAAAGTCTGAATTTTTAAACCATTTTAAATGGAAACATTTGTTATCCCTTGTCAGAGTAAAACTTGGCTCTCTGCAATTCCCTGTTCCAGAGACAGCTGCATCTTTTCATGTAGTGCCAGCCTCATTCCTGACACCATGGTGAATGTCGGTGTGAACAGAGGCTGGTGCCGAGTATGATGTGGAGTCTACTGATGTCTTCGCCACCATGGAGAAGGCTGACGCCCACTTGAAGTGTGGAGCCAAGAGGGTCATCATCACCACCCCTTCTGCTGATGCCCCCATGTTTGTGATGGGTGTGAACCATGAGAAGTACGATGATTCACTCAAGATTGTCAACAATGCTTCCTGCACCATCCACTGCTTAGCCCCCCTGGCCAAGGTCATCCATGACAACTTTAACATTGGGGAAGGACTCATGACCACAGTCCATGTCATCACTGCCACCCAGAAGACTGTGGATGGCCCCCAATGGGGAGCTGGGTTGGGATGGCTGTGGAGCTGCAGAGAACATCATCCCTGCATCCACTGGTGCTGCCAAGGCTGTGGGCAAGGTCACCGCAGAGCTGAACGGGAAGCTCACGGGCATGGCCTTCCATGTTCCTTCCCACAATGTGTCCACTGTGGATCTGACATGCCCCTAGAGAAAGGGGCCAAGTATGATGACATCAAGAAGGAGGTGAAGCAGACATCGGAGGGTCCACTAGAGGGCATCCAGGCCTAAACTGAGGACCAAGTATTCTCCTGTGACTTAAACAGTGACCCCACTCTTCCACCTTTGATGCTGTGCCTGGCATTGTTCTCAGTGACAACTTTGTGAAACTCATTTCCTGGTACAACAATGAATTCAACTACAGCAACAGGGTGGTAGACCTCAAGGCCTACATGATCTCCAAGGAGTAAGAAGCCCACCTCAGCAAGGACAGAGCAAGAGAGAGACACTGGGCCGCTGAGCAGTCCCTGTTCCATCTCTGCCCTGACACTGAGCATCCCCCTCACAGTTTCCATCCCAGAATGCCAGAATAGCTGGAGGGACTTGGGGAGCCCTGCTCTCTTGAATACCATCAATAAAGTTAACTGCATGCCTTCCCCAAAAAAGAGTAAAACTTGAGCATGCAAAAAAAAATGAAATAAATTTCTACTTTCCGGGATTTGCATGCTCTCCTGCATTTCCTGATGAAGTTTGCAACAGGCTAAATTGTAGTGGAATTGATAAATGGTCTTATTCAATAAAAACCCAGAGCCAGATTCAGGGGTTAAAATCTGAGAGCTCAGTGGAACAGGAAATGCCACAAGCCAACCTCACCTCACTGACCCGTCAGCTTCCAAAGAGACCTGCTTCCTGTCTACCAACACCTATATGCCTTTCTGTTCTGCCATCTCATTTGTTCTCTGCGTCTAGCTACATCACATCCTCTTCCTGCCCAGCTCTGTCACTTCCTGTCTGTCTGTACAGACCTCCAGACCTTTATGGTTAACTAGTGTTGAAATTTAGGTGTGTGCTACCACACCTGGCTCTGTTCCCAGTGTGGCCTTGAACTCACAGAGGTCCCAACAGATCCCTGCCTCCCGAATGATAGGATTAAAGGCATGTGCTACCATGGCCTGACTTCCATGTTTAATATAGTGGCTGGGTTTTTCTCTGATCCTCAGATAAACTTTATTGGGTTGCGCAAACAAAGTATCACCACACTAAATAAACTACATGATCGCCATGTTGGGATGGTGGGAGCGTGAGAATCCCTGCCAGCTCCCTGAAGCCTGAGCCAGTCTTCAACTTTCTAGGACAAGTTGATTGTAAAACAAAACAAAGCAAAATATAATCTATTATCTCAACAATTTATTGTTGTGATGCATGAGAAGGGAAGAGCAAAACCATCCCAGCGTCTGTAGCTTTAGTTGGTAAAGAGTTAGGTGTGAAAAGGAATTTCTTATTTCTCAGGGGACACGGCAGTGCTTAGCAACACGGACGTCCCTGATGATCAGGATGAAAGGGCTGAGAACGGCATAACTAAGAACTAAAAATGCTTTGATGTTGAGTATTGTGGAATCGTGTGTCACTGTGGAGCCTGTGTAGAAGGAGAAAATGAAATCTGCCCAGTAAAAGAAAAGGAAACAGGCCATGAGAGTGAGAACTCTAAGGGCAGCTCTGATGTCTGGCCTGGAATCATTTGCAAACCTGGAACTGTGAAGGTACAGGACACGTACGTGATGTTTATACAGATGGAGAGCCATAGACCCACTGCTCCAGCCCATGAGACTCTGGAAAACGACATCACGAAGAGCCATGAGAGAGAGGAAAAGCCACCTCACTTTGTGTGTGGATGGCAGCATGCAGCAATACCCGGTATACATCCCGACTTCAGACCTGTTTGTGCTGCTGGCTGCTGTGATATAGTGAAGCAAGTTGGAGCTTATCAGGGAATTAAAGATCCAAAAGAGGAGGAGAAAGGAAAGAACTTGCCATGCAGTCTGTGGTTTGAGCTTTCTGCAAAGGATTGTCCTGGGACTGATGGTGACAGCCTGGACCACACTGAGGAGACAGGTGGTGCAGATGGAGAGGCCACGGGCAACCCTTTCTAGGTAAGTTATAGTTTTACAACCAATGTCACCTAGGAAGTTTCTGAAATAAAAAAATGTGGCTATGTCTTTGACCCCTATGCAATGAATAATGATTATGTTCACAAAAGCCAAGTGAATGAGCATAACATCTACATTTTTTCTCTGAGGACCCATGAAAGTATACATATGTCTCACAAATAAGATGATGTTCCCTAAAACTCCAAGTCCAGTAAGTGAAATGAAAATTAGTCTCTGGATGAGGTCTCTCCAGATCATCTTCATAATATTTCCAGCACTAGGAAAAACCCTTTTGAGAAGCACAAGGAAGTAAACATGATATGGTTCAGGCCTGTGGGTGTTCTGTTTTCTTTAGTGAAGAGAACAGTGCATTATGTAAATGCAGAGTCCTTTGTTACAGATACCTGAGTTCGTTCTTGCCCCTCCTGTTCTTGTTTCTAGGGATACAGCAATGATGCTGATGGTGATTGAACATAAACACCATGCTGATGCACTCACTGCTTTACAGAAGACAGTTCTTTATACCCTCCATCTCTAAACTTTTTTCCACGAGGACACCCAAACAAAGGACAACATCACTCAATTTCTGAGACATGATATGGAGCATCAACTTAGATGCCTCTCTTCCCAGATCCTCTTTGCCATCCTGTACACACTCGTCCCTCAAGTGTTGAATTAATAGAAAACTGGAGATACTCCAAATAACTGTAATACTTACCCAAATGGGGATGCTTTTCAGGGAAAGTCAGGTGGCTTTTCTCTGTCTCCAACTTTGAACTGACCTTGGCAACAAATAACACATAGATTAATTAGGTAGAGCAGCAGCAGCCCATTCCCTCACCTTCAGTGGGATAGGGTGATTAAATATTGTTCCTTATCACTTCGTGAGTGGGATGTATTAAAGGAAACCACACCCCTACTTATGTGCCTTTATTGACCAAGCCCTAAGAATGCATCCCAAGAAAGTATCTCCCAAGAAAGCATCATATATCAGCTTTCAGCTTGGGCATTTTCCTTTGGACTTCCAACAAAGGCACAGTCTAACATTTTGATTTTCAAGGTTCATCAAATCAGTGATTTTATCAGTCAATAATGCTATACCCTATAAATGACAAGCAGCCTACAACCCCATACTATTGTGAAGTTTTACATGTAACATCCATTCTTCTGTTTTTGCATTCTGCTTAAATTGAAGTGAGGATTAAAACACAAATGAATTCATGTTGCTTCCACTTTTACAAATCATAGTTTTACGTGGGAAATCTAAGTCTACTTTCTTCCACTCTTTAGTATTCTCTGCTGTTCACAAAGTTTATCTCCAGATTGCTTTCAGATTCTTCCAAGCACATGTAACACAGGCACTGACCCTGTTCCAAGGGGACATGTGATGCCCTCTTTGTGACCTGACTCCAGCCACCATCCTTCCTAGCTAAGTGCTGCCCACAGGTCACAAATGTGTCTCCTACCGTTTCCCTGAAGCCTCCGAGTGTGCTGTCCGTTAGCCTGCTTATGACATCCGCTGTGCTGACAACACCTGAGAGATGCTTTAGGACATCAGAACCTCGTATAAACCTGTCATGGAATGCTCAGAAAATGGCTTCTGAGTAAATTATTAACTGAATGTTATGGTTGTAATATTCTATGTAAACCACAGAGATGAACTGAAAGCAAAGATATTCTGGTTGTGCTCTTAAAGTGCTGGGGAATCCACATTCAGGAATGATTACTGTATTCCTTGCATGCACAGGGGTGGTAAATTTTCAAGTTCCCATAGGTCCAATGACTATCATGGACTACCTTTAAAGGCATCATCAATGTGGCTAAGTTTTAGTTGCATTATCTCTGAAATGATCTTTTTATGACTGTGTGTTTTAAAGGTGTACCTCTTATTTCTTTGAGATACCAATAATGTATACTGAAGTGAGGAATCTGTCACTGTTTCCTGAATAGTGTCACTCCTGCACTGAAAAAAAAATTATCTATTTAAATATATTCAACTGCTGGAGAGACATTTTTATGTAGATTTCCATTAATTTCTTTTTCAGTTTAGTTATTTTATGTGTATGAATAGATGGCTGGGTGCTCTTGTGTCCCTGAACCTACAAAGGTCAGGATAAGGCATCAGGTCCCCTGAAACTGGAGTTGCGTATGGTTGCTAGCTTTGGTGCAGGTGCTGGGAATCTCAAGAGTATCAAATACTCTCAACCACTGAGCCTATTCTTCAAACATGCATGGACAATTTAACACGCCTTCACAAACTCCTTACCTCTGCCATGCTTGAACTGATTAATCCAGTCTGTGTGCGTCCAGATAAATGAGGGATTTTACTGCAATGATGTGGTGGAGGCTTACACATATTCTAGAAGCTGAGGAATTCCAAAACTTTAGAAATAGAAAGTTCAGGATTCATAAGAACTTGCATTGTGACCACCCACTGTGGATTAAAATTCTGCCTTTCCCATTTCATATATTCATCATGTTAAGAATATTATTTGGCTTCTTTAAAAAGCATTTTTCACATGTAAATTGTGTTTTGTGCAATACAGGTGTATTTTAGGGAGTCAGTGAACTGACATGTGTAGTGCCTAGGGAAGAGCCCAGCATGCTTTAAAGAACCATTTTCTAAAAGCAGTTATTAGTGTTAGTATTTTGCCTCATGTCTGCTTGATCCACAATTCTCATATTCTATGGTTTACATTGGATCTAGGGAAGAGAAATTCACAAGAAATGAAATCAGGGTAAAGAAGGAAAGAGTGCTCCATCTGCAAAAGACTGTAGTCACTAGAGGTTACACAGCTCAGATCGAAGCTCCCAGTCCTTGGAGGGAAAAACACACAAAGATCGTGCAGAAGCTGTGGGAACCGGAGCTTCCTCCTCCAGGCTGCAATGCAGGTCTCCCTGTCTCCTGCTCTGCCTGTCCTGTGTAATGAGCAGCTCTGGCCCAGTGGCCGCACACACTGTCCACACGGCTGATGCAGCCATCCTGGATTGCAGGTAGGGAATGATAGACCATCTTCTCCCTGAATCCTGCCTCTTCCCTCTCCCAGAGTGACAGGGAGCCCACATCCTTGTCTCCTGCATGTCTGCCCTCCACAGATTTCTGTCCACACCAAAGGCAGCTCCACCCAACCATGATGTGCAGCACTCACCATGCAGTCTGTGCAGCAGCGCGGGGTGGGTGTCCTCACTGCACCAGCCAGGCCCTGTTTATCAACCTGAGACCTTAACTCAAGAGAGGTGTCAAGATGTCACCATCGGGAGTTTGGCTTCATCAGGGGAAAAGGCTCCTCCTGCACATCTCCATCCCTGAGGCCTGCTCTGCCTTCTCCCTGGTGCTCTGTCATTTCCTGAACCCAGGAACTTTCTGATTATAGTTATGGTCTCTGTGACTAAGGAGAAGGAGGGGTTGGGCTTTTGAACTTAATTCCAGTCTGTCCTCATGCCTCAGTTTACCTCCTTAACCAAGAACTGCTTCAGAAGAAATATCTGATACTCAAAGATGATCACACTCTGAATAATTTTCAAGCATATTTTTTATTAATAGCAAAAGATCATTTAGTACTACAGGCAGGGGCTACAGTCAGTGTCATGTTTAGGACAATCACTAGGAGACTGTGGGAGCCTCTGGGTTCTTAGTGCAGTTTTGAGTGTCTGCTGCATGCTTTACAGTCAGTCCTGAGTATTTTGGGTTTTTTTCTGTACTATTTTTTTCTTATTAAAGTTTTATACAAAATATTTTGATCATGTCATTCCATTCTCCCAACACCTCCCGCATCCTCCATACCTCCCTATGCAACTAACTCTGTGTTTGCTCTTTTGTGCTCTCTCCCACAAAAATAACAAAACAAAAGAAAACCTTAAATAAAGGAAATGAGAAGAATCAAAATAAAATAAAAAGCCCAAACAAAATGAAACAAAAGCGTACAAAACAAACTGTGGAGTTCATTGTGTTCATTTAGATAATGATTCCTAGGCATGGGCCCTGCTCTGGAGTGTGGTGAGTGTCACTCTGTGACATTTCAGTGGAGAAAACTGATTGTCCCTTTTCCCAGCAGGTATTAATTGCAAATAGTATTAAGGATGATACACAATTAAATATTGTTCTATCGTATTTTGAACCAAATTAGTCAGCATAACTTTTAAATGAATTATGAGCACACCTTAGGTATCAACAATGTTGACAGACTAACGCTGCCCATTCCTTCATATCTTTGATGTGAAAATCTGAGATGGAGCTGGAGAGCTGCCTATGAATAACAAGCAAAGGATTGCTTACTAGATATTTGGTTTTGAATTATTTTCAAAATAATATTAATAGGTTATATTAATTAACAATAAGATTGCAATGTTGAAGGTTTTTGCTGTTTGTCGGATAGGAACAGTTTGAAGTAAAGGCAGGAGGAACCCACAGCCAGGATCAGCCTGTGCAGACAGTCAACCTCCAGGCAGCCAGAGCTACAGGAAATGACTCTTTCTCACTCAAACTAGTACTGACACAAATAAACATGAACAATCATATCTGCAAGATGGAATCGAGACCTGAAATCCTTAAGTCAAGTGTGACTGTGAAAGTAATCAGGGCACAATTTCTAACTTGTTTGTTTTTTCTTCCCAAAGTATGTTTTGTTTTACATTAATTTATTTATTGGAGATCAAAATGTCTTTATCTGCAGACAATGACAGTTATACATAAATGGCCCAAAATATCCTGCCAGAAAACGTAAGTGACCCCCAAAACTCCTGCAGCTGGTAAACTCTTTCAGCAAAGTAGCTGGATATAAACTTAAGTCGGAAAACTCGGTAATCGCTCTAAATACAAATGACTAACAGACTGAGAAATAAATCAGAGAAAAAACACCTTTCACAATAGCCTCAAAAAACATAAAATACCTTTTGAAAAAAATTAATCACATAATTCTTTATTGATTCCTTGGGAATTTCATACCGTGTACCCCAATCCTGCTCACCTCCCAGTCCTTCCATAGCTGCCCCTCTCCCCCGCAGCATCTCCCCAGAAGGAAACTCCCTAAATTAATTAAAAACAAAAACAAACAAAAACTCTTTCCTCCATCCTTCCCACCTCTCCAACACCTCTTCATTCGTCATAGTGACACTGGGAGCTTCAGTGTGTCATGCAGTGTACCCTTTTGTCCAATCAACCCCACACAAACGTGCTCATTCCAGTGAGTCATTGGTCCGTCAAGACCTCTGGCCTCTGGCACACCATCATCACTGGACCCTCACTGAAACTCTTCTACCATATCCTGCTGTTGCCCAATGTCTGGAGATCCTGTGGCTATTGTTCTACAGTAGCAGTCCCTTCAAGTTCTCCAGCATGTCATAGATGGGGTAGATGTTAGGGTCTGCCAACTCAAGGCCCAGGTTGTGGGTCCTGGTTGGTAGCTGAGTAGTCAGTCCGGGCCACTGGGACTGGTCCCTCAGGTGAGGGGCAGAGCCAGCTCTCCTAGGCCCATGCCATTGGTGCCATCTCTCCCTAGTGCAGTGGTGGGGGGCAGCTCTCTGATAAAAGGTGGGACCAGCTCTCCTGCTGCTGTGTTCAGCAAAGAACAGGGTCAACTATCCCAAGGCCAGTGAAAGACAGGGCCAGCTGTGGAGCATTTACCCACCACCCCCACAGCTCCCCAGAGTTATCTTGAGTGCGAGCAGCAGAAAATATTAGATAAAAAGATTTATTGCAGAGAATATTGTGGAGATAAGCAGATAGAAAATAAAGGATAGCTTCAAGAGGGCCTGGAACCTTTTCCAACGGGCCCCTGACTGTCTCTGACCCAGGGTTTTTATAGAGACACCAAGGGGTGGAGCAAAAGACCTCCTCCCCCAGCACAGCTAAGTGCAGACCATCTCAGACACCTGCACTCAGGCCCGTGGTCCTGATCATCCTCTACGTGGACCTGTTGGGTAAAGCCACGAGGAACCCGAGAATGGGCTCCCACAGCCAGCTCAGCCCAGTCCTTGGATTTCAACACCACATTGTTCCTATGGCCACCTGGGGGTCATTGACCTCACCACAGACCCCAGCTGCTGCAGGATCATGGACACAGACATTGCCCTCAGTAGCAGCTCAGGCCCAGAGGTCACCGTGGCCCCAGTGGCAAGGTAGGTCACTCAGATCACCGTAGCCCTGGAGGCAGCATAGCCCTCAGAAACCTACATGGTCTCAGATGGCTGACCAGACCCCAGCTTCCCCTTGGTGCTCAGTGGCAACAGGAGCTATGGACATAAACTCAGACCCTGACCACTGCTGGGCACAGGTAGCATCTCAGGGCCATAAGATACCATGACCCCAGGTGGCAGAGCAGGCCATTCAGATAGGCATCACTCCAGTGGTAGACATCAATATGGCCACAGGTTGGACCTAAACCCCAGGGATCTTTGTGGCTTTTGTGGCAACATGGGCCATAAAGATCCACATAGACCCCAGCTGTGGTAGGACCACAGATCCAGACATTGCCTTAGCAGAAGACTAGGCCTGGAAGTCACCATGGTTCCTACAACAACGTGGCCTTTAGACACCATAGGCCCCAGTGCTACGCCCACAGCTGTGACACCTGTGTAGCTGTAGCAAAGCATGCCGCTGCACTGGGGCCCAGCAGCTGAAGGGTTGAGGTTAGAGCTTCCTGGAGCGAGGCCTCAAGCGGTTCCCCCACAATCAGCAGTCGTCATGCAGCCTGAGGATTCCAGGAGGCCCTGGAGGACAAGATGGCCTTGGCGACAGTCCTTGTTGGCACTAGTCATGCTTTTTCTCTGTATGTCTTTTCTGTGTCGGGGGGCATTGGTGGACAGCCCCTAGGTGGACCCCTGAGAGTGGAAATTACCTAGAGCTGCTCCCATATACGGGAGGCTATGATGAAGTTGGGAATAGATGGGTGAATCATGAAGGAAAGAAACAACTTTGGAGTGATTTGCCTTTTATGGAAAGGCTAGCCAGGACTAGAAAGCCTTGGTGCCTTTATAGTAAGGAAGAAAGACAGCAGATCATAGAAAATATGAAGCCAGCCCTAAGGTATTGGTATAGAAGGGTATATGACAACTGGAAGGATAAGTGGATATATAGGAGTGAGAAAAAAATAAATGAAATTATACAAAAAGTATATAGAGGGTGAGTTAAACCTTGGCTGGTAAAAATCTGGTTCCCACAGATGTGGTCTTTGGCGCAAGACAGATTTCACAAAATTCTGAGATCATGCCCTTAAGCAACAACCACAATGAACTCCAAGCTGCGGAAGTGATACACAGAAATAGATACTGATGTACTTTGTTATTGTCTCTTGCATTACACAAAAATAGATACTGATATACTTTGTTATTGTTTTTTGCTGATTCTGAGTAATTGTAAAAGTTAAAAGTCTGATGTAATCCCCTGCCAAGTTCCTTGATTGTAAAAATATATAAGCACTGATTTTGCAGAAGTAAATCTGCAGCAGCACATCAACACATTGTGTGTCTGTCTGTCATTTCCTCGCCGATTCCTGACTTCTCCTCGAGCCTTCTCCCTGGTTCTCCCGCAGTGGTGGTCTCCCTCTGGGTGGTCTGCGGCAGGTGGCGCCCGAACAGGGACCTGAAGGACAGGTAATCTTTCTCTCTCTTTTTCTCAGAAGTCAGGTACGGTTCTTACCAGGGAGCTGCAGTCCCGCCGGTAAAGGATCACCGGTTAAGAGTAAGTAATCAAGGAATCATGGGGCACGCATTGACTAAGAATGAAAAAATGTTGGTTACTATGATACAACGCATGTTAACCAAATCAGGGTTCCGGACATCAGTTTCATTGGCTAGCATTAGGCAAGGTACTGAGGAACCTTACCCAGAGTATATAGCTAGACTTGAGGAAGCTGTGTTTAGAATGCTCCCTCCCTCTGAGGGAACGGACATTCTTTTAAAGCAGTTAGCATGGGAAAATGCCAATGCTCTCTGTCAGGATCTGATTAGGCCAATCAGAAAAACAGGAACCCTGCAAGATTATATTAAAGCACGCCAAGATGCCTCACCGGTTGTAGTTCAAGGAATGGCCTACGCCGCAACAATGAAAGGACAGAAATTTAGCGCCTATATAAAACAGACATATGGGAATGGCAAGAAGGCCACCCAACCTCCTACTTGTTTTCAATGTGAAAAAGAAGGACATATGCAAAAAAATTGCAGGCAGGGAAACAGAGCAGAACCCAAAAAGGGGGTTCCTGGCCTATGCCCTTGCTGCAAAAAAAAGTAAACATTGGAAAAATGAGTGCAAATCAAAATTTCATAAGGATGGAACTCCCCTAGGTAGGGGAGGTTCCGATGATGATCAAGAGGAGACAAAAAACTAGGTCAGGGGTGTTCTCCTAACCCCGCACCCAAGGGAGAGGAGGCCAAGCAAAGGGCACCTCCCTCAGGGTTAAACCCTGATGCTCCAGAATTTACCATTCATGATTTGCCTAGAGCAACCCCAGAGAGTGCTGGCTTGGATCTTGCTAGCACTAAGGATATAATATTATCCAAATGGGATGGAGTAACATTGGTCCCCACTAATGTGAAGGGCACTCTGTTGCCACAAACTGTGGGGCTAGTCATTGGACGAAGCTCCAATTATCAAAAGAATTTTGAGGTCCTACCAGGAGTTATTGATACAGATACAGAAAGTACAATCAAGGTTATGGTGAAATCTTTAGCTGAAACTATACAAATTCATAAAGGACAGAGGCTAGCTCAATTGATTCTTTTACCTTTTGATAAGTTACCCAATCCTGTTATTAAAGGTGCTCAGGGGCAAGGGCAGTTTGGATCCACTGAAGGTGCATTCATGATACAGGATCTCGGGGATAGACCCTTTAAATGTATTATGATCAATGGACGGAAGTTTTGGGGTCTGATGGATACAGGTGCGGACAGGACCTGTATAGCTGCCTCAGATTGGCCCAATAGCTGGCCCGTCCATAAGACAGGTTCCTCTTTGTTAGGGCTTGGCTCTGCTTCAGGAGTTATGCAGAGCACTGCAATATTAAAATGGAAGAGTGAAGGCAGGGAGGGATTGATTCAACCTTATGTGCTTCCTTCTCTTCCCTTTACACTATGGGGAAGAGATATGTTAGATTCCATAGATATAAAGTTAGTAACCTCAGACCAAATTAGTCATCAAAATTTTTCATAGGGGCCACTGCAGAACATCTATATGCAGATAAAATAGAGTGACTTACTCACGAGCCTATATGGGTGAGTCAGTGGCCCCTAACAACAAAAAAAATACAGGCTCTAGAACAGCTGGTGCAGGAACAATTACAAAAAGGACACATAATAGAGTCCAATAGTCCATGGAATACTCCTGTTTTTGTTATTAAAAAGAAATCAGAAAGATGGAGACTGTTACAGGATCTTAGAACAATTAATACAGTCATGAAAGACATGGGACCTTTACAGCCTGGTCTGCCCTCACCTGTGGCTGTGCCACAAGGATGGCATATAATTGTCATAGATTTACAGGATTGTTTCTTTACCATTAAACTTAACCCCTCAGATAGTGAATATTTTGCCTTTAGTGTTCCCTCAGAGAATTTTAAACAACCTTTTAGGAGATATCAATGGGTAACTTTGCCCCAAGGAATGAAAAATTCACCCACATTGTGTCAGAAATTTGTAGACTTGGCTTTACAAAAAATAATACAGGAACATTGTGATTTGTATCTTATTCATTATATGGATGACATACTTTTGGCTCATAAAGATAAAACCCAGCTAAAAAAATATTAGAGGAAACTATAGAGGCACTGACTATATATGGTCTAGTAATAGCCCCTGATAAGGTACAAAGAGATAGGCCTTTGAATTATTTGGGTCAAATTATTAAAAAAGGTTATATTACTTCTCAAAAGGTTTCCATTAGAAGAGATAAATTAAAGACTTTAAATGATTTCCAAAAACTTCTAGGGGACATTAACTGGCTTAGGCCTTACTTAAAAATTACTACAGGAAGGTTAAGCCCTTTATACTCCATTCTTCATGGCGATTCAGATCCAAAATCTAAACGGGAATTGACAAAGGAAGCTATTGAGGCTTTACAATTAGTGGAACAAGCCTTAACTGAAGCTAAAGTCAAACAGATAAATTATAAAAAAACCTTGGTCTTTACTAATTTTTGCAACCTCCTATATACCCACTGCCTGTCTTTGGCAGGACGGGGTGTTGGAATGGCTACATTTGCCACACACTCAAGCAAAAATGTTAGCTGATTATCCATATTTGTGTTCCCTGTTAATTTGCAAAGGCCGCAATCGATCTAGGGAATTGTTTGAAAGAGAACCTCATAAGCTTATTGTTCCATATAATAAGGCCCAATTAGAAAATCTGTATCAATTTAATAAAGATTAGATATTGGCATTACAAAATTATACAGGCCAAATATTATATCATTACCCTAGACATCCTATAATAGAATTTACAAGGCATGTGGAACTGATATTTCCTGTCTGGTTCTCTCACAGCCCCCTAGATCATGCTGTAAATATTTTTACAGACGGCTCTTCCACAGGAAGAGCTGCAGTTTTCACCCAGACACATGGGCTGTGGGTAGAAAAAAGAAAAAAAACTTCTACACAACAAACAGAAATAAGAGCTGTTATTTTAGCTTTTGAGAAGTTTCCTCAAGAGCTTAACCTTTTTACAGATTCAAAATATGTAGCTAATTTGTTTCCAGCATTAAAAACTGCTCTTTTATCAGGGAAGTCCCCTATATTACCATTTTTACAAAAATTGCAGAATTTGGTACACAATAGATCACAAAAATTTTATGTGGGACACATAAGGGGACATAGCAAATTACCTGGCCCACTGGCTCAAGGAAATGCTATGGCAGATCTACTAACACAGAATTCTTTAGGAGCCTTTACTATACAAGAGGCTCAACAGAGTCATACAATGCATCATCAAAATGCATCTGCTTTAAAAAAAATGTTCTCTATAACAAGGGAACAAACAAGACAAATAGTGAGGGAATGTACACATTGCCCTCCTATTCATCACCCACAAAAAATGGGTGTAAACCCTAGAGGCTTAAAACCAAATGTCATTTGACAAATGGATGTGACTCATATCTCCTCCTTTGGTAGGATGGGATATGTCCATGTTACAATGGACACTTATTCTCACTTCACTTTTGCCTCAGCCAGGACTGGGGAAGCAGTCAAAGATGTGGTTCAACATCTCACACAATGTTTTCAGATTATGGGCCTTCCATCACAAATAAAGACAGATAATGGGCCAACATACACTTCAAAAGCATTTGAGCAATTTTACAACCAGTGGAAAATTGCCCACACTACAGGAATACCCTATAACCCACAGAGACAAGCTATTATAAAAAGGACTCATCAAAATCTAAAGCTACAAATAAAAAGGTTACAAGCCTCTAATTCATATTTTACTCCTCATCATGTTTTATCTCATGCCTTGTTTGTGCTCAACCATCTAAATACTAATGACAAAGGACTCACTACAGCCCTAATTCACTGGGATTGTGAGTTCCACAGTACATCTCTGCCGTTGGTGTACTGGAAGGATTTATTGTCTGACACATGGAAGGGACCGGATGTCCTCATAACCGCGGGAAGAGGGTATGCTTGTATTTTTCCACAGGATGCCGATTCCCCATCTGGATCCCGGATCGCCTTATCCGACCTACAAAGAGAAAAAAGGCGCAAGCGCCGCTGGAGGAAACAACAAAAAAAGCTGCTGACAAAAATAAAAAAGAAAAAAATTGACAACGAGAAACTAAAAGTGACTTGGTCACAGATTCGGCTTCTGACTCAGAACGCAAAGAAGCTGCTGATTGAACAAAAAAAACCCCTCACCGCTTCATTTTATTTCATTGCCTTTCTGTCTTTGATCTCTGCTCCACTACCGATAGCTCAGGGAGTTTCCTACTGGGCGTATGTTCCTAATCCCCAGATCATTCAACCAGTGGGATGGTTAGATCGGGAACCCATCAAAATGTTGACAAATGACTCAGTCAGGCTAGGCGGAGCTCAAGATTCTGACGCCCAAAGCAGCTCCTCCTCTTTAATAAATTTTGAGGGCAAAACAGATTCACTACCAATCTGCCTGACGCTACAAGGGAAAGTGCCTTACGGCTGCTTTCCAACATCTTATAGAACCTTCCTGACTGACGGTCCAGACAAAGCGAGTACTGATAGGCGATGGATTTGGGAGCTACGGATACAAACTTTAGGAGACAGACTGTATAGAGATAATTTTACTCAAGTTAATACTATTCCTATAACTCCTTGCATTCAAAAATATAGAGACAAGGATCAATTTTGAGATTCTTCCTTGTCCAAGTTTCCAGCTTGGTTGACTTGTGGCTTTCCTAATGCTACTGCGTGGTATGAACCACGGGGGTGGTTGGATGTGCTTAAAATTTGGGACTACTCTAATTCTAATGACAAAGGAGAGACTTATAAAAATTACTTAAATACTCATAAAGAGAAATTTCATGAGTATGTCTTTGAGGGACATGGAGAGCCCCTTAGGAGATGGTTTTCTCCAGGCCTTGTGAAGCCCACCTGGTTTACAAAACAAGACAACATCACTAAAAAACATTCTGATTTATTTAGGCTTGTTACAGCTGCCAATATGATGCTAGAGAAAAAACCTAACCATACTCAACTAGAGGCCATTGGTCTTCGAGCCTGCGTATCCTACCCTAATGCTTTACTCTTGGCACAATCTTCCTTTGTTAATATTTCACAAGATGGTAATTCATTTCGGATAATTTGTAGTTCTTATAAATTAACAAATTGTATCACTTCCTCGGAGCCGAAAGATTTGGGAACTGTGATTATAGTTCGGCGACCTCCTTTTGTCATGTTGCCTGTGGAACTAGGCCCTGAGCCTTGGTATGATAATTCAGCCTTACAAGTATTAAATACTTTGAGAGATTTGATTCGGCCAAAATGGTTTGTTGCTGCATTAATTTTGGGCATTACTGCATTAATTTCTATAATTACTACTTTTGCTGTTGCAACTATAGCTCTAGTTCAAGAAATTCATACTGCTCATTATGTAAATACTCTTAATAAGAATGTCACTATGACCCTTTTAGAACAAGAAGCTATAGATAAAAAATTAGAGTCAAAAATTAATGTTTTAAAAGAAATGGTTTTGGCCTTAGGACAAGATATTTCTAACCTTAAGACCACAATGTTTGCTCGTTGCCATGGTAATTTTAAATCCATCTGTGTTACTCCATTACCTTATAATACTTCTCAGCCTTGGGAAAAGGTCAAGGCCCACCTACAAGATGTCTGACAAAATACAGATATTACTCATGATTTAGATGCACTTCAGAAAGACATCTCAGCTATGAGTCAGGCCCATTTGCAGATAGAAGGTTTACAAGACCTAGCTTCAAAAATAACAAAAAGAATTAAAGATTTGAATCCGATGGATTGGCTACAATATTTTATAGTCATTGAAATGCTTATTTTACTGGTGGTGCTTGTCATTTTTCTCTTTCCCTGTCTCATTAAATGTCTCTATACTTCCGTAAAAACAGTACAACAAGACATGTTCGAGCTTCATTTTAAAAACAAAAAAGGAAAAACTGCTACGCCCACAGCTGTGACACCTGTGTAGCTGTAGCAAAGCATGCCGCTGCACTGGGGCCCAGCAGCTGAAGGGTTGAGGTTAGAGCTTCCTGGAGCGAGGCCTCAAGCGGTTCCTCCACAATCAGCAGTCGTCATACAGCCTAAAGATTCCAGGAGGCCCTGGAGGACAAGATGGCCTTGGCGACAGTCCTTGTTGGCACTAATCATGCTTTTTCTCTGTATGTCTTTTCTGTGTCGGGGGAGCGTTGGTGGACAGCCCCTAGGTGGACCCCTGAGAGTGGAAATTACCTAGAGCTGCTCCCATATATGGGAGGCTATGATGAAGTTGGGAATAGATGGGTGAATCATGAAGGAAAAAAACAACTTTGGAATGATTTGCCTTTTATGGAAAGGCTAGCCAGGACTAGAAAGCCTTGGTGCCTTTATAGTAAAAAAAAAAAGACAACAGATCATAAAAAATATAAAGCCAGCCCTAAGATATTGATATAAAAGGGTATATGACAACTAAAAGGATAAGTGGATATATAGGAATAAAAAAAATAAATAAAATTATACAAAAAAATATATAAAGGGTAAGTTAAACCTTGGCTGATAAAAATCTGGTTCCCACAGATGTGGTCTTTGGCGCGAGACAGATTTCACAAAATTCTGAGATCATGCCCTTAAACAACAACCACAATGAACTCCAAGCTGCGGAAATGATACACAGAAATAGATACTGATGTACTTTGTTATTGTCTCTTACATTACACAAAAATAGATACTGATATACTTTGTTATTGTTTTTTGCTGATTCTGAGTAATTGTAAAAGTTAAAAGTCTGATGTAATCCCCTGCCAAGTTCCTTGATTGTAAAAAAATATAAACACTAATTTTACAAAGGTAAATCTACAACAACACATCAACACATTGTATGTCTGTCTGTCATTTCCTCGCCGATTCCTAACTTCTCCTCGAGCCTTCTCCCTGGTTCTCCCGCAGTGGTGGTCTCCCTCTGGGTGGTCTGCGACACCCCAGGTGGTGGCCCAGCCCTCTGGCATCAGCATGTCCTTCAATGATAACCAGAGCCATGGACATCAACATAGACCCTGGCTGCTGTAGAGCCACAGACCCTACATGGCCCTCAGCTGCAGCTAGGGCTCAAATGTCACCATGGCATCTTGGGGCAACACAGGCCACACAGATCTGTTGGCACCAATTGGAGTATGATCCTCAGACACAAACATGGCCTTAACTGGTGGCTCAGACTCCAAGCAACCTTATGGCATAGGATGGCAACGGGGGTCATGGATGTCAACACAGACCCCAGTGCCTGCAGGACCATGGACCTAGACATGGTCCTTAGCAGCAGGCTGGGGCTGGACTTCACCCTGGCCCTGGGGGGCAAGCAGGCCAGCCACATCATCCACTTCCTAAATATATTTGCTTCTTCAGTTCTGCCTCTTTCCACAGCACATGGACAGTTCTGCTTCTCTTTCTCTCCCATTTCTTCACCATATATTTGCTCATCATAATGGCATCTACCTGCCCAGCACCGTGTGGGCCTGTGGATGTCTTCAGCCAGCCAGGACTGTAGGACCCAGGCTTGCTGTGGAATAATCCCTCTGTACACTATGAAGATGTGTTGCTCTCATTGTTAATAAAAAGCTGATTGGCCGATGGCTAGGCAGGATTTCAGGGGCAGAAAGAACAGTGGGGAGAAGGACAGAGTAGGAGAAGGTGCCATGAGATGCAGAGGGAGCAGTATAAAAAATACATAGATGAAGTAAATGAACCTTGGGCAGCACATAGAATAATAGAAATGGGTTGATTTAAGTTATAAGAGCTAGGTAAAAACAAGCCTGAGCTATTGGCCAAGAATTTATAATTAATATTAAGTCTCTGAGTGGTTATTTGGGGATTGGCTGGAGGAACAGAGACAATTGGCAGTCTAGACAGAGAACCACACCTACAAAAAGTGCACAATGTTCAGGGCCACATATGTTCATATAGAACCCAAAAACACTTCTTTAAGAAGGTTCAAAACCCACAAAAATGGAGTCAAACACAGTTTCCTAGTCCTACAGTCTCTCATGCAGCCCATGGTACAGGGAGGCATCTCCCAACCACTGGCTGCATGATTGAGCCACCAGCATGAGCCCTGCCAACAGAACATGAGCTAAGACACATGGCAGGTTTAAGGTTTTGCTCATGCAGACATAAAGATTATAGGTATGCAATGAAGACAGATGCAGACAAAAGAAACCTTTAAATGGGTTACAGTGTGTTTAAAAATGTACAAAGCCTTGGGAAAGAAAAGAGGAAAGATGTTGACAGTCATAGATAAAGAATAGTTTATAAATAATAAAGTCCTTACTGAAGGAGTAAAGTAATATAAAAAATAAACTGGTTGGAGATTGAAAATACACAGGGAGTCTGGATCCTGTGTGTTATTGTGTTGTCTTTAAATTTTCTGATTGCTGATGAATGAGCCATACCTGCTAAGAGATATTGGATTGTGGGAGGTTCTAGATTAAACCAATCTATATATTTTTAAAATGTCATGACTTTTTTAAAGTCAAAGGTGTGTTGCTTTGGGCAAGAGGTTATACTTTTGTTCCCCCCAGAAAACAAAAGTCAGTGGGTTTGTTATGAGTTGAAGAAGTTTGAAGGAGGAAGACACCCTGAAAATCCTGGCTACCAACATAAAGAAATAAACCTAGAAAATCCATAAGACATGTGATATATAATTTACCTGCTCAAACATAAAACAAAAAATCATCTTTGACTGACTTTTGTACAATACATAGTATATTTTAATGAAGGCAGATATGTACGTTACCTTTAATAGTTTATGTATTTTCAGAACAAGGGAACAAGACATCATTGAAAACAAATGACCTAGGTAGTCTAGCATCTCAGAGTGCCTCCACTGCAGTTTTCTCAAAGTTCTGCTTCCAGAACAACTTTAAGGCTGCTGACTGAGATGGTCCAGCCTCACAGACTACTCCAGCCAAGATTTAACTATTATCCTGATTTTCTCAAGTTCCCCCAAAGATTTCAGTGCCCCCAGACAACAGGAAGCAGTCTAGAGAAAATAATGCCTACATTCATACCCAAAAGAGGGGTTATGGATATTTGTTATCAACTGGGGTGGAGGGTGGTTACAAATTGTAGTTGGCCATGGTCAAAAAATAAAGTAAAAGAGTTAGATTCAAGGATCTCTTTCTATTGGTAAAATTATTAAAGCCACTCCACGTAGTTAAAAGAAAGATTTATTTAGTGGGTAACTTACAAATGAAGGGATAGGTAGGTCGTGGGGTCTGGGGAAGGTGTATTGCAGTCCAGGGCTGTTCTCTGGAGCTCTGGTCTGTCAACCTCCACCATCAAGGGTCCAGGAACAGAGAGCGAGCTGGCCCATCCTAATCTCCGGTCTCCAGAGTCCTCCCTTGGCCCCACCTTGTAGGCATGACAGTTTCCGAAGCTTCAATGGGGGTTGGAACTTCCAGATTAAAGCTGGAATGGGTACCCACTACATCTTTCTAAGAAAAAAAGGGGATATGGAAATGATGAGATTAAAGGAAAGATAATTAAATCTACTTTAATCCAAAAAAGCAACTACTAGTCTTAAATATTTTACATTGGTTTGGATTTTTGTATAGTGATTCAAATTAAAGGTTATTTTTGTTAGGATATGTTATACATACATTTCTACTCTTGTTTAATGTATTGTGCCTATACAACACATTTAACAATGTAATACAGATTTTCACTCCTTGAAAATTATTATTATAAACTATTTAGGATAAGAAAGAAATACAGAGCCAGACAGTGGTGGCACACATATTTAATCCCAGCGCTTGAGAGGCAGAGGCAGGCAGATCTCTGTGAGTTCGAGGCCAGCCTGGCATACAGAGTGAGTTCCAGAAAAGGCACAAAGCTACACTGAGAAACCCTGTCAAAATAAAGAAAGAGAGAGAGGGAGAGGGAGGGAGGGAGGGAGGGAGAGAGGAAGGAAGGAAGGAAGGAAGGAAGGAAGGAAGAAAGAAAGAAAGAAAGAAAGAAAGAAAGAAAGAAAGAAAGAAATGCAGATTGGTAGTTAGTCACCTATTACAAACAAGCTTATAGTCAAGTTACATATATTATCAATGTCAAACAGAGATATATTTATATAGATAGATAGTCTTTAAATGATTCAAATATCAACAGAATATGGCATTCAAGTTGTTTTAGTAATATAAGGCTTTTTATGACAATGAGAAATGTCTGCTCCTGGCAGTACCATTCTACATCAGAGAAGATGATGGGCATTGAAGAAAATCTTCTTTGTGGTGAAAGTTAGCCACTGGACAAAAACTTGATCTTGCCTCAACTCCTGAAAGTATGCTGTCCAAATCTGTGAAGTGGGATCCAAAAGAATGTGAATGCCAAATACCATGACAAGGCAGGACAGGCCTTCAAAATTCCTGCTTCACAGAAAAGTCTGTCAGATATTCCAGGTCTGTAGGCTGAAGATAAATGCCCCAGTTTACAGAGGAACCTTGGGTGTTTGTCCAGGAGGTCAGCTGTCTCTGTCATTTCTTGGTTTTGGAAGTTGTTGCTCTGCACTTCCTGTTTACTCCGGTAATATCATATTCTTCTCAGATCTCTGACAGAGTTGAAGACTTATAGTCTTCCTTGTTACCAGATAAAGAAAAGAACTCAAAAAAGAGGTGTAAAGGGTATAAGCTTGAGAAACAAAAAGTATAGTTTTGGGTTGGTAATATAAGTTAGGATAGAAAGTGAATTAGGTACAACACTTTCGACTCACCACTATAGAACAGAAAATGGAATATTTTCTCTGAATTTGCCAAATGCAAATGGACCAGAATTTGTAAATGTAATTCTTACCTGATATTTATTTTTAGTGTATATAATTTTATTATGTTAAAGTTAAAAACCTTCATTTTTAATTAGACAAAAAGAAGGAAATGCTGTGGAATAATCCTTTTGTATACCGTGAAGACATATTGCTCTCATTGTTACCAAAAAGATGATTGGCCAATGACTAGGCAGGATTTACGGGGCAGAGTGAATGCTGGGGGGAAAAGTGGACTCAGAAGAGGTGCCATGAGATGTAGAAAGAGCAGAATGTGAAATACATAGATGAGGTAAATGAGCCTCAGGGAAGCACATAGGTTATTAGAAATGGGTTGATTTAAGTTATAAGAGCTACCTGAAAAACAAGGCTGAGCTATTGGCCAAACATTTATAATTACTATTAAAGCTGTGTAGTTATTGGGGATTGGCTGGTAAAACAAAGCTAGTTGGCAGCCTAGACAGAAAACTCCTCCTACACAGGCCGGCCTGTGGGTGTCTTTCACCCACCTGGGGCTGAGTAGCACAAGGCAGGCCTGTGGATATCTTCAGCCAACCAGGATTGTGAGGACCCAGGCTGACTTGTATAATGCATTTATTTTCATTCTAAAAATAACACATAAATTTTATTATTCAATGGGAGTCACTGTGATATTTATGCATTGCTTCTATTGTGTATTGACGGTGTGCTTCCATGACTCTTTCTACTACCAGAAGTGGTGATCATGAATGATCCTTTATACACACAAGAGAATATCAGCTATTTCATGGAGGAAGGCAAGATGGAGGAAGGGACAGTTGTGGCTTTGAACTTTCTTCAGCCTCATTATTAGCTAAGCACAGTCACCATTTGTTGAGTGTTTATCCACCACTATGTGTTGAGATACTCTTAGTCGATATGGTATTATGTGCACCTAAACAAAATTATCAAGTTTTGTGTTTTGTATGCTGAAAGGATACATGGACATTTATCAATGCCTGACCTCTCTTACTGAGTGTGACAACATTTAGTCAGATGTCCATCTCTCTGAATAAGTATGAAGGGGCTGATAACTGCATAACCAAGTGTTAGAAACTCTGGAACATATAGTAATTTGGAATAATTCTCTATGAAGAAAGTAAAATATAAAGAAATAAAACAATCTGCTGAATAGAAGAAAAGAAAACAGAACATCAGAAGGAGGACACTCTGGGCAGCTCTCAGCTCAGGGGGAGTTCTGTAGAGAAGCTTGGCCTTCTGAAGGTAGAGGACATGCTGGTGGTGCTTGTGGAGAAGAGATACCATGTAGCCACTGGCCCCCCCATGGCTCCCTGAAACACTGCATCTCTCAGGACCATGAGGGTGAGAAAAATCCATCTTATTATCCAGCTTTCTGGCAGAAAATAGCAATAATTGCTGCCTTTTTTTAACCTGTGTTATGTTCACACTGTTGATACTTTTGATATAATATGGTAAATTCATGCTGGTCAAGAAACTGAGTAGCCAAAAGAGGAACAGCAAGGAAAGAATGTGCTGTGGAGTCTTTAGGGTGAACCTCTGCCACCTGGAGTGTCTGGGGCTGATGGTGATGGCCTGGACCACAGTGAGGAGACTGCTGGTGCAGATGGAGAGGCCCCGGGATGTCCTTGCCAGGTAAACAACAACTTTACAACTGTTGTCATCTAAGAAGTTTCTAAAATTAAAGGCTTCTATAGTCTTCGGCATCCCTTTCGAAAGAAGCATTATGATGTTTGTGAGTGCCAAGTGAGCAAGAATGAGGTATATAGGTTTCTTCTCTGTGTTTTGGAACATGTGCATGTAACTCACAAAAACTGAGATGTTCCCCATGGTGCCAAGCCCAGTGAGACAGAAGAAGACTGTGCCCTTCACAGGGTCCAAAACCATCCTTATTTCTGAGGCAGAAATACTTGATCCAGCAAGCACCTTTTTGAAGAAATCAGTAAATCATGGTAAGTATCAGAAAAAATAATCTTTTAAAGCCACTCAGTTTTCTGGAGAATAGGGTAATGATCTATATTATTGTTCAGATTTATTGACCCAGAATTTCCTTGAAGACTTGTTTACAGAAATCTATATTTCCAAGCTATGTGTTGAACTTAATTACATAATCTCAAATTATACTAGTAACAACAAAATCAAGATGTTGACACAAAAACCAGTTGTAGATCAAGAAAATAAAGCAGAGAGTCTAAATACAAACCAATGCGCCTTCACCCAAAACACACTGAGTGTAGCCTCAGACAGAAGGCAGAAACTAGATCCATATCCCTTATACTTCATCAAAAAAAGTGAAAATGTGTTCAAAGCCATGATGTAGGAACTGAAGCACTGGGAATGTACAAAAAAAGCTCAGGGAAAACAACTCAGGGCACAGCAGGATCCTCAGAGTAAGCTCCTCTCCCAGCCTGCACTGAAGACAGCCTGCACCCATCACAGACTCCCCACTCATGTCAGCTGTGTTGGAAAGGCAGGAAAAAAACAGCCACAGAGCCACCTAGAAACACTGCTGCTCCTGATGTCATGTTGTCACCGAGCAGCTGCAAAGAGCCACCCTGAGGATACAACCCAATGAACACCCAGGCAAACCAGCTGAACACTTCTGTAAGAGGCAGCAGAAATGGCCAACGAACACAGGAACAATGCTCTCTATTTTTAGCCACTGGGAACAAGGCCTTTGAAAAAAATCAAATTATCACCCCAGGGAGGGTGCCATGTAGGAACCATGAGATTCTGCTATGGAAGGTGTTGAAAGGAACACTGGACTCCCAGTGAGTGGCTTTGGGACCTTTAAGGGAGCCTGGAGCAGTTCTAGATGTTTAGAAGTTTATCGTGTGGATTAAAAGATTAATTAGACATGGTGTTATAAAACAAAGACATGTTCAAGTAAGGGATTCCATAAAATTCTATTTAAAAATAAATAAAGGACCTGGCACCCTCTTTTGGTCTCTGCCAGGATAAGTCGTGAAAACAGGGCACTTCCTAGCAGGCAAAGCACACAGAGAGATATTTAAAAATAAAATAAATCTTATAAAAGTAACTGGTTGGCACATCCCTGGTGTGAACTGTTCGTTCACAGGAACAGTCAAGGTGGACTTTGCAGCTGCCCTGTGACATCAGGAGCAACAGTGTTTCCAGGTGGCTCTGTAGCTCTTTTATCCCTGCCTTTCCAACACAGGTAACACCACAGGAGACTGTGAATGTTGCAGGCTGTTCTCCCTGCAGTCTGGGAGAGGATCTTGCTCTTCTAACTCTAAGAGCTTCCGTCTCCTTAACTAGGAATTCATGTCAAATGATGGGCACTTTCTACAGAGTGAAAGAGATCAGGATGCTTCATTCAAACTTTGGGATTTGTGCATGTTTTGTATTCTTGAAATGCAATTCTGCAAGCCTCCTGCTTTTCCTTTGTATAAAGTATTAAATATGGTTATAGATCTCTGTCCTGAAGGTCTCTGACAACATGAACTATGGAGACTAGGCTTGTACTAGGTAGATACAGGCAGCCTCACTCTTCTAGGAATATCAGTTATTGCCTTTCATCTCCCCTGACAAATGGGGTTATTAGTACCTGAGCCATTGCATTATAGAGAGCAGAACACTGCTGCAAATCCTTAGCACATAATGAAACATGCTGCAGCACTTATAGCAACTGCAGTAGTGTAAATGAACAAGCTTGAAATAAAAACCAAGTATTTAGTCGGAGATTAGAATGTACTAAAAGTGTCGACACTCAATGCATCTCAGAGTCCTGATGGACTTTTCAATTCTTTTCAAAGTCTTTCTGTCTGTACATCTGTCTGGGATTGCATGCTTCTTTCCAGCCCTCTGTTCCTTTCCACAAACCTCAATGATCATACTTAATAAGTAAAGAGACAAGTGAATGAAATGAACACTGTCAGAGGAAGACGGCACCATAATACTACTGAAAGTCCTTTAGAAAAGTAGTGGGTTTTTTATCTCCTTTTTACTCTATTCTTCTCTCATAAAATACATCCTAACCACAACCTCCCCTTCCTCCATTCTTCCCACCCTCCACCTCCCCTCTCCCCCATATCCACTGCACCTCCATTTCCCTTCAGAAAAGAGCCAGCCTTCCAGGAATACCAACCAAACAAGAAGCAATAAGACTAGGCACAAACCCTCATATTAAGGCTGGATGAGGCAGCCAGTGGGAGGAAAGGGGTCCCAAAATCAGACAAAAGAGTCATAGACACCCACCCTTCTCACTGTTAGGAGTCCCAAAAAATCCCCAAACTAAACAACCGTAGCATATTTACATATATATACACACACAGAGGACCTGGCACAGACCCGTCGCCATCTCCGTGGTGGTTGCTTCAGTCTCTAGAAGCCCCTGGGAGGCCAGGGCAGTTGATTCTTTGGGCTGTGTTCTCCTAGTGTCCTTGACCCCTCTGGCTTCTAGAACGGTTCCTCCCCTAGAGAGCTGTGCATCCTAGTCTTGGATCAGCATAGGACTACTTATCCAATAGGTATCCCAGAGGCCTGGCACCCATGGAATCTCACTTGGCAAGGATTAGTAGACCTGGGACAGAATAGGAATTTACAAAATTCCTGCATTTTTCAGGTTCTTTTCTCTCTCCTTATATATTCTTTGGGCAGTTTTTCAGTTTTACTCTGTCAGTCACACATGCAACAGCTGTAATTTTACCTAGAAATTCTCTTTTTTCCAGAATATTTTCCAATATGATTCATCGGGGGACTAATGCCTCTCAAATCTCTTATCTGGAATTGCTAACTACAACTCCTAAACCGGGTAGTTTTTCTGACTCAATAGAGACAATTAGGTACATATGAGAAAACAGCACTTGGAACTTTAACCATGTCTCACAGTTCTGGAAAGGAGAGTAAGGAATGCGTACACAAAATAGGGAAAAAGTCTCAGGAACGCACATGGTGCCTACCATTGAGAGTAAGTTCCCTGGACACCAAGCATATAGAATCAATGGTAGGCTCTGGTAGGCTCCAAGAGGAAAATGTGCAGTGTAAAATATGGGATGGACAGAGCCATCTTTACTATACATAGGAGCTTATATGGTGGAAGAGTATGGTATAGTGAGTTGGGAAAAAAGTGCCTTATCAAAGTCTGCCTTTTATACAGAGATAGAGTTGGGACCTTCTTGTGGAAAAGGGAACTATATAAAAACATATCTTGCAGACAGGAAATAATTGTGTTGGTTTTAATATTGTTGTCCTTAAAGTGTTGTATCCATGTTCATTACTTTCTGACTTTGTAACTGCAAGTAGCTGCCAGATGAGGTAAGTACTGCAAGAGCAGGATGTGTCTGGCTCTGGATTTAGTTAAGCCTGCAAAATACTGAACTCTGTGTCTACAAGAAGGTTATGTAGGGGGTGGGAAAGTGTATTTGGGGAAGCATAAAGGGGAACAAGGGGGTCTTTTATAGTGATTACAATGTATTTCTTAAAATATAAAATATTTCTTAAAAGTCAAAAAATAAGGGCCAATATTTATGCAAGCCTGGTAGAAAAAAAAAAAAACTCTGTTAAAGTATAAATAAAGACAGCTCGAGCTATTCCAGGCCATTTAAGTGCAATCCACCTGGTGGTCAGATGCTTTCCTTCCTCTAAGGCCCCTTCCCCTTCTCAGGACCTGAACCTGAGCCAAAGCTGGACCCTGGCCGGTACTCCTCCACTTCTGCGGGGTTTCCTGAGCTCTGCCTGACATTTGGTTATGGGTCTCTGCATTGACCTTGGGCACAACAGTGGTGCCTCTGATTCCAGGAAGGTAGTTTCAAAAATAGACTTCGCTAGGAGGACCAGTGGGAGGGGAAAGAAGAATGAACAGCAGTAAGGACGAACACAGGAAAACACAATGACATGTGCATGAAAATGTCTCAGTGCTTCCCGTTGCTTCACACAGTAACAGAAGAAAAACAGCAGCAGCAGCAGCAGAAAAAACAAAAAACAGGGTGGCTCTGCATTCTGATGGGGGGTAATGTCCCACCCGGACTGACTTCCAAATCAGCTGGCAAGGAAGTGAATCTATTTCTTAAATTAAAACATAAGGTTATTGCTCCTTGATTCACTGTACTGGGGTGAGATCATCAGGAGTTATAGCAACTCAAGTCTGGCAAGTTCGTGACTATGTTTTTAATCTTTTGTTGTAGTTGTTGTTGCTGTTATGAGATGCCTGGGTCTCTCCTAGACGGGCCTTGCTCTCACAGAGGTCCACCTGCCTCTGCCTGTCTGTTGCTGGGATTAAAGGTGTGTGCTACCATGCCAGGCTTACTTTTCCATCTTTGTAGTTCTTAACAGTCCTCACCACGGTCTAGGAACACAATGAAGATACTGACTTACTACTTCAGTGCAACATCACCTGTCAGGATGGAGACTTTAAGGATGGATTCACAAAAGAAACCTTCACGGTGAACAGCTGCAGCCTGGAGAGTTAGCCGGCAGACTAGAACAGACACAGTTGCTGACACAGGCCATGTAGAAATTCATCAAAAATGAAATGGATGGACTAAATTTACATCACTGACATCCTTATAAGGCAAGTGAACTTTGAGGTTAGAGAAAAATGGACATTTTCCATAGAAATTTGAAAAGTTTCTATTTATTTTTAGTTATAGGAAGAAAGGAGAGAATATTAGACAAAGATTCACCCCAAACTCTCTCAGAGTGGCAGACCCTGGCCACAGGGTAGGAAGCACCCTGCATCCTGGCGTCATGTGTCCTGGAAATGGCCCCAGTTATTTCAAGTGTCAGCAGAAGGCTGAAGGTGACCAGGCTCAGCCTCTCCTCTCCTCCTCAGCTCATCAAAGAGTCACATGCATGTCTTTAAGCAAAACACTGCCTGGCACATGAGATTAAATGAAACTGTGATGTCTACTCACCACGATGATGAGGTACACATGGGCTCCGGGTACTTCTGGCAAGTGAGCCTGCCCGGGTCATATTTGTACCTTCAGTGTGTGTACAGCACTTGTCACCATAAAGTATCCTCAAGACACTAACACATCGTGCTGTAGAGAAAAGGGAGCCCTCTGCAGAACCTGGTCCCTAAAGCATGGCTTTCCCTCTCCCTCCTCAATTACGACATTTGTTTGCCTCCAAAGTTACCCCTGGATTAATTAGGTTTTCATTACATCACAGAAACATGTGAAGTGAGAAAGTGAACAACAGCAAAGTTTCCATGTTTAGAGTTCCCCATATTCCTGATCCCTTCTTTACCTTTCTAAACTACGTGTAAGACGAATCAGAATAGAGACCTGCCTCTGGTACAGAGGGAAGTCAGTTCTCTTTCTCCAGCCCTTGTTGTGTGGAGGACATAACAGATGACATCTGTCACTTCACACTCTACTTTCTGAGCACATCCCAGCCACACACGTGGGCAGAACAAGGTGTCTTTGCCTCATCTGCGCACGTTCTAGGTCACCATAGTCTGCCATAAGCAATGGTTTTACTCCTTCTTCCTTAAATAAATGGTATCCCCTTTCCAAATTATGTTCTAACACCACTATATCCTCATAAACAAAGATACTCCTGATACCCAATGCAGGATAAACACACTTAACTGTAATTGAAGGAAATTCCTTTATCATCTTCATCCTTTCTTTAAATGTGAAATTGAATCCTGGAGGGATCAAAGGTCCCATCGCATTTTCAAGGGTGAATACAAATATAAAAATGAAAATCCTAATTCTCCCTGAAGCAAAAGGTCATGATTAATGTCAACTTCTTCTTTTAAAACATTTTCATCATACATTGTGTATATATTTTCTCTTTTTTTTGAGTTTTCTATTGAATTTATTGAATTTATAGTTAATACAAATTCTTGTATATATACATATCTTATAAAATGTACATGTAGTAAAATTATTTATAAGTCTATCTTTTTTTCCATTTATTTTATTTTACAATACCATTTAGTTCTACATATCAGGCACAGATTCCCTTGTTCTCCCCGCTTCTGCCCCCCTCCCCTTCCCTCCAGCCCACCCCCTATTCCTACCTCCTCCAGGGCAAAGCCTCCCCCGAGGACTGAGATCAACCTGGTAGACTCAGTCCAGGCAGGTCCAGTCCCCTCCTCCCAGACTGAGCCAAGCATCCCTGCATAAGCCCCAGTTTCAAACAGCCAACTCATGCAATGAGCACAGGACCCGGTACCACTGCCTAGATGCCTCCCAAACAGATCAAGCTAATCAACTGTCTCACCTATTCAGAAGGCCTGATCCAGTTGGGGGGCCCTCAGAAAGACAAATATTGTATGTACTCACTCATAGGAGGATACTAGATGTGGAACAAGGATGACTGGACTGCTACTCACATCACCAGGGAGGCTACCTGGAAAACAGGACCCCAAGAAAGACACGAGGATGGCCCAATGATGGAGAAATGGCTGAGATCTACATGAACAACCTGGACATGAGTGGGAGCAATGAACGGCGAGGGTGGAGGGAAAGAGAGCGGGAGATCCCACCTGGATCAAGAACAGAGAGGGAGAACAAGGAATAGGAGACCATGGTAAATGAAGACCACATGAGAAAAGAAAGAAACAAAGTGCTAGAGAGGCCCACAGAAATCCACAAAGATACCCCCACAATAGACTGCTGGCAATGGTCGAGAGACAGCCAGAACTGACCTACTCTGGTGATGGGATGGCCAAACACCCTAATAGTCGTGCCAGAAACCCCATCCAAGGACTGAGGAATCTGGATGCAGAGATCCACGGTTAGGCCCCGGGTGGAGCTCTGGGAGTCCAATTAGCAAGAAAGAGGAGGGTTTATATGAGCGAGAATTGTTGAAACCAAGGTTGGATAAAGCACAGGGACAAATAGCCAAATGAATGGAAACACATGAACTATTTTTTCTCTTACCCCTTTGATATGTTTGCAAAGTTTTGATTTCATCAAGACAATAACCTTTCATTCATTCTCTTAATGAACCTAGAATCAATCCTAGGGAAGATCCTGGTATTTGTATGACATGTGTATATTTTTGTCATTGGTGCTAAGAAAAAAATAAAGACTTTATTCTCTTCCACTTGACTTTCTGAAGCATTTTTGTCATGGAGAGATTGACTGCAAAGAGAGACACAGGTTTTTTACTTTTTATTTTTTGACCAGTTTAGAGGGGCATTTACTGCGACTTAGAGACACAAAATGCAGGCCTGTGCTTCTGCTCTTGACTGTCAAAATATGTGATTGCAAGGCGTCCTTTAGAATGAGTCCCCATAGGGGTACCAGAGAGCCAAGAAATGCTGGGGATCCATTCTTCTGTGTCTGCCTTGAGGAATATACCATCTGGAGTCTCTGAGGTGTTCTCTTGCTAGAAGCCCTACAGAAGGGAGAGGATTCTCCCTTTACACGCCATTTTGCCTTGCATCAGATGCTAGAGTCCGTGTTATCTCATTACAGATCTAAAACTGAGTATTTCTGAATTCACCTCACCTCTCTTCATCTACTCTTTACTCTAACACAGCAGTGCCTTTCCCTCCCGCACAGTTCTCCTTTTAGTAAGAGCATCTGATGTTTTATTTCCGTCTTGTGGAGACTCCAGCCAGAGCTGACTGTTTCTAACCTGCCATCCTCCCCACATCACTGTTGCTGTCTATCATAACCAGCAAAGCCTTCGCTGTCACAGTAACACAGGGAGAGGACATTCCACCCAACACACTGGGAAGCAATGGAAACAGGGGCAGGGTTTCCTTGGAAACTGCAGTTCTTTTTCTAAGGATGCTTTCCTGGAATTAGCATTTGAGAAACAATCAACATTGGGGTTCCTTTAGTGACATGTGTCTTAGTTAGGGTTTCTATTGCTGCGACAAAACACCATGACCAAAAAGCAAGTTGGAGGAAAGGGTTTATTAGGCTTACAACTGGATCTCATCCTGGCGTTTCCTCAACTGAATTCTCTCTCTCTCTCTCTCCCCACCCCCGCTTGCTGGTCATGATTTCAGATACTACTCCAGCTCCATGCTTGCCTCCATGTCACCATGTCCCCTGCCGTGGTGGTCATGGACTCACCCTATGAAACTGTAAGCAAGCCCCCAATTCAATACCTTCCATCATAAGTTGTCTTAGTCACGGTGTCACATCACAGCAGTAGAATAGTGTTTAAGAAACCTTGAAACTGCTTTCTTCACAAAACTCTGAAGCAGGCCTTGGATTCCTTGCCATTTTAAACTAAAGGAGAACCTAAAAAGATATAGATGAAGTGATTAATAAAATGACCCTCAACCAGGAATCAGCGATTAGCCATAACTCAGTACTTGATCATCTTCTATTATCAGTGCTACTATACTTTGCAGACATTCAGAAATTGACCCGTTGGGATCAGCAATGTTTCTTTCCAATCTGTTCCTGGCTTCAGTGTAATGGGAGGTGAGAGGAAACTGGAACCAAGTCTGAGGAAGCAGCACCCTCAGGACACTGCTCACCCTCACTTCCCACCTCATCACCCACAGACTCTGCAATTACAATCATAATGATTTGTGAATCAGCAAATGACAGAGAACCAGGGAGAGGGCTGGCCTCAGGGATGGAGATGGGAAGAAGGAGCCCTTTTCCCCTGTGAACCAAACTCCTGACAGCAGGGAGAGCTGCTGTGAACACAGGGAGTGGGGATGATAAACAGGGCCTGGCTGGTGCAGTGAGGACACCCACTGAGTCCTGCACAGACTGCCCAGGTGAGTGCTGCTCTGTCATGTAGACTGAAGCTGCCTTGGACTTTGGAAGGGACACTGTGAGGCAGGGTGACTTTAGGTGTGAATAAGGAGGGTCTCAGTTCATCTGTCACTGTGCAAAAGGAAGGCGGCAGGACCCGGGGAGCAAACAGTTTATCACTTTCTACCTGTCATCCAGAACCTCGGTAAGTCAGAGTTTGCAGCAGTCCGTGGTGCATGGCGGCAGAGCTGCTCATCCCATGGCCCGGCAGAGACAGGACATGGGGGTCTGGGGGCATTTGAGTCTGGATGTGGGGAAGGACTTACGCTTTCCACATTTTACACTCAAAAAAAAAAAAAAAATCAAAGATTTTATTTGAGCTGAGTGTCTCATTTCTCATGTTTTTCAGTCTTTTAAGATAGGGCTCCCTTGCCTCTGACTCTGGTTTTGTTTTTCTGAACTTGCCAAACTATAACATAGTGAACACAGTGTACAATTGTACAGACTTGGCAAAGTATACTTGACACCTCACAGTATGCTTGCATGGGACAAAGCAGCATCCTCAGGTTACAGAGGAGAACACTGGATGTGAGGAAGCCAGATTACATGATCAACGTGATACAAGCAGAAATGAGAGACTGGATTTGAGTCTGGAGTGGTTGACTGTAAAGAAGGTTCTTGTGCATGCTTAACTTTGTGTGTGTGTGTGTGTGTGTGTGTGTGTGTGTGTGTGTGTGTGTGTGTGTGAATACAGGGTGGGGAGAACATGTTGGTATGTGCAAGTGGTGGGGGTACATTGGTATATGCAGGTAGAGGTGTCTGCATGTGTGTGCATGCATGAGTGTGTATGATTGTGTGTGGACAAGATATCAACCTCGCATGTCTGCAGCTCACTGCTTCTCCTCGACTGGCTGGCTAGAGACTCCAAGAGATCTTCCTCTCTCTGCATCCACAATGCTGGAATTAAAAGCAGGATGCCACATGGCATTTTTGTGGGGCTTCTGGGCATGGAACTCAGGTCCTCATGCCTCTACTGGGGTATTTTACCAAGTGAGGCATCTTCTCAGCACCATGAACTTTAAACTTCTAAAGTTTATGGTATTTTCTCAAGCATTTGGTATATTTGTAACGCACTCCCACATATTTTGCTACAGAAACCTTGATTTCATTTCATTCACACAGAGTAAATTTACTGCTACATGCCTTAGGTGAGAAACATATGAAAAGCTTATTAAAATATGGCATAGCGGCCCTGGATTAGACGGGTACTTATAGACATTAGACTTCAAGCTCTTTCAGTTCAGATGCAGCACTGTTAAGGAGATCAAGGGCTACTTCATTCTTACAAATTCTATTGCCGATGGCTCCAAGAACTTAGAAGTATCTGAAAACCTCATCAAATCACAAAATAATTAATAGAGATATTGCAAGTCAATTTAAACCACTATACTTTTCTTAAAGGATAATTCATATCTTTCACTAAATTGATGGAAGCTTGCAAATTCGTGTACCAAATGTGTCACCCAAACTAAGTTGATTTCTTCAGACCATTCAGTTTTTAAATATCATAAGAAAGAGACCAATTTGAGTGTATCTACACGTGGGCTGCCAGCTTTCCTCTGTGTTTAGTGTGCAGTTTTAAAAAGAAGTGCCTCATTTAATAACTTGTTCATAAACTAGTTTTGAGTATGCATTAGCAGATTCTCCAAACCAAAGCAGTGTCTCTGAGGCATGCTTACTATCCAGGGCAGGAAGGCAGCAGATCCACAGGGAAGACAGCCTGGAGAGTTCAGGGAAAGCACAGCAGGTGAAACTCGGAGCTGATATGGATAAGATGGAGAGTAGGTCGCTGTGAAGCATGATGCCCTGACAAAGATCAACAGGGATATATTATGCACAGTCCTGTGGCTAGGAAAGCACCAGTGCTACATTTGAGGTGGTGAAGGGAATTCAGGAATAATTGTGATAAGGAAAGGATGCTAAATAGTGAAGGACAAAGACAATTAAGGTTGAATTGCATTCTGAATGTTTTCTAAGAGGTGAAGCAGATAGCATATTTGTTTGTTCCAACAGCATTGTGTGTTATGTGTAGGTGTTTTTTGGGGGGAGGGGGGTATATGTGTGCAGTTAATCTTGCACAAGTGTGTGTGCAAGTAGAGGCCAGAGATCAGCATTGGGGTCTGCTTCAATAGCTTTCCACCATCAGTTTTCAGTCAGGTCTCTCTGAACATAGAGCTCCCTGATTCTACTAGGCTAGCTGACCAGGGAACTCCAAGGACATGTCTCTCTCCATATCAAATCCTTTCCCACCAGCACTGGGGCTTCAAATCTGCACTTGTTTGGCCAGTTTGTATTTGGTTGCTAGGGATCAGACTTGGGTCCTCATATTTGGACAGCATGCCTTTTACAGACTATGCTGTATCCCCAGCTCCTAAAAGAATATTTTGACTTGAATATATAAGGAGAAATATGAAAAGGATACCATTCATAAACAGTTTACACATTTGCATGGAATATTAGAGAGATGTAGTTCATTGGTTGTGGCATTTCTAACTGAGAAATTGTTCGTCTCAACACACCTTAAAGCATATAATCAGCTGCATGCCTCTTGGGTTAGAGTCCATATAGCCAGTGCCTGAGCTAGGAAATGTTTGCGTGGTGTTTTCTTTTAGAGGAAGTCTCAGTAGAAAGAGAGAGCAAGACCAAGGTAGGTGGGAGGAAAAGGAAATTACCTTCCTGGTTTGTCGTACCTAGAAAGCTGGGAACACAAATCCCATCAGACTTACTTCCACCTTGATGTGAGAGGACAGGACTCCTGTCCTCTACATCCCACAAAACATTCACTCCTGTGCCACTTATGGAAAGGGATATGAGAAGTGGAGTATATCATACAATCTCCCCTGAGAACCTAGTCCATTTGTTCAAGAACAGTTTTCTGGAGGAGTGTCAAGCTCTTTATTAGTTCCACAACCACTTCAGTGATGGTTGCATATGGACAGTGAAGAGGACCAGGATGAGGAGCCAGCACAGTCCAGGAGCCTGAGGTCACACTGGGTGTGAGGAGGGAAAACAAAGTGGCCTGTCAGGTAATAATCAGGACTGTGTTGTTTGGAGAACTGACAAAGTGATGCCATGCTTTTAGCTTTGTTCTAGGAAGAGCATGGTCACATGAAATTGAGGGAATGAGGATCATCATAAAAGGTAGGATTTATACCCTTATTGTAGCTATATCATTTCCATGGGAATGGAAAAAATATAAACCAAAAACAAATAAATGAACAAAAAAAAAAAGAAAAGAAAAGACGAAGAATATGACCAGGCATCATTAAGAAAAGAACAGCATGTGTGTACATACTTGAAACCATTCCTTTCGTTGGAATAAGCAGAGAACATCTGACATGTTTCTCACATGATATTCCCTAGTGATGTGCATAAAGTCAGAAGATGAAGTGGAGTAACATTATCCAGACAATAATCTTCCTTTGTCTTATTGGGCCTGGAACTGTGGGAAATATCCTAATGTTTGTGAGACAGGTGTACACGTCTGCCTTGGGCACTGAGAAAAAGCCTGTGGACCTCATTCTCATCCACTTGGCATTTTCTAATATGATCATTATTTGCACCACAGGAATCAGAGACATAGCCACAGTGTTTTATTTCAGAAACTTCCTCGGAGATATTGGCTGTAAAGCTGTGGTTTATCTGGCAAGGACGGCCCGGGGCCTCTCCATCTGCACCACCTGTCTCCTCAGTATGGTCCAGGCTCTCACCATCAGTCCCAGGACCACCATTTGGAGGAAGCTCAAACCACAGACCTCATGGCAAATTCTTACCTATGTCTTACTCTTTTGGATCTTTAATGGCCTCACAAGTTCCAACTTGTTGTACTATATGACAGCAGGCGGCAGCTTGAACAGATCTGGAGTTGCAGGGTATATTGGATATTGCTATATGCTTCCATCCAGGGACACAGTCAAGTGGCTTTTCCTCTTGCTCATGGCTGTTCGTGACCTCATCTTTCAGAGTCTCATGGGCTGGAGCAGTGGACACATTTCTTTTTATCTGTATAAACATCACAAGCAAGTCCTCTACCTCCACAGCCGCAGGCCTGTAAATAGTTTCAGTCCAGAGATCAAAGCTGCACAGAGCATTCTCATTCTCATGGCCTGTTTCCTTGCCTTTTATTGGGCAGACTTCATTTTCTCCTTTTACACAGGTTCCATGGTGACTCATGACTCCATCATACTAAATATTAAAACATGTCTAGTACTTGGTTATGCTGTTCTCAGCCCCTTTGTCCTGATGAGCAGAGCTGTTCCTGTTGCTAAAGCCTTGTGTTCGCACTGAGAAAAATTAGGATTACATTTCCCTATGAGCTCAAGATACATAGTGTTATTTATTTGCCTTAATTTTGGAGGGCACATGGTGAGCACATAGCTTTGCTATGTATTGTAAGCTGTCCTGGAAGCATATTTATAGCCCAGGCCCTGACCTAGCACCTTCCTGGGCATTACAAGCACTTGCCATCATACCACTATTTGTCTTGGTATGCTAATATATCCAAACATTAAATCAGTTAAGCATTATAATAATTAAAAATAAGACTACTATGGCAGTTTGAATGTAATTGGCTTTCATAAGCTCATAGGGAGTGGCACTATTAGGAGGTGTGGCCTTAAAGGAAGTGTGTCACTGTGGGGCCAGGCTTTAAGGCCTCCTATGCTCAAGCTATACAGAGTGTGGACACAGACACCTTCTATTTTCTACTGCCTGTGGATAAAGATACAGAACACTCAGCTCCTTCTCCAGCACCATGTCTGCCTGAGCATCACCAATTCCCACCATGATGATAATGGACTAAACCTCTGAAACTGTAAGCCACCCCAATTAAATGTTTTCCTTTATAAGAGTTGCCCTAGTCGTGGTGTCTCTTCACAGCAATAGAAACCCTAACTAACACAACTAGTACTAAGCCACTTAAGAGGAGTTTAGGGTTTCTAGGCAGGTGGAAAGTAGATTGTTACTTTCCATTAACTGTTCCTATCGTGTGACTTGTAGCTTCTCATTAGCATTGGGGAAAATGCTGGAGGCAACACTGTCAGAAATCAACAGTTTTCCCCTTCAAAGGAGAGGAAGAGAGCAAGACAGTGTAGGTGCCGAGGAGGAGGACCTTTCCTGGGGTAGTTTGTACAGCAGTGAGGAGGACAGGGAGACAGGAGATGTCATCACAGTCCACCAAGTTTGCTCACCAGTTGTTTGACCTTGTCAGGTCCAGAATGGTTAGGAAACTCGTGATGTCAACGCAGGACAATTCTCATCATGTTAGTTCTTAAATAATCACCACGGGAGGCTTGGCCACCGGGTTCTATCAAACGATGCCATCGCGGGTCCGTAGACCACGCTCCAGGCCAGAGCCTCACTGGCACACTGATGTGTAAATGTCTCACTAACAGATTGTTAGTAACACTGGGGTTTCCACCTCTCGCTCCCTGTCACTCACAATGATTTAAACTGCACATCTGGGTTTGGCTAAACCAGTTTGACTGGAATCCCAGCCTCCTTTGCGCCCTATGCTGCACAGGCACAGAGGAACACACACTGCTGAGCTGTGGGCTCGGAGACCAGGGAACTGAGGACGCACTGGAGATCTGCTTGGTGAAGGTCAGGAGGCACACCCTTGCCAAGCAGAAGGACACTGGTGGCTGTGAGAACTCCACAGCCTCAGGCCAAAGAGGAAGTGGAGGGTCCAGAAAGCACCCCAACCCTGTGCCCTCCAGAATCCTGTGCTGTGGACTTCCCCTGGAAGCTTCGATCAGTGCAGTGTGTTCACCGCCCAGGGGACACTGAGGCTGGTCGCCAAAGCTGTCCATCAGCTCACTGCAGTTCCTGCAGGAAGAGAAATGTAAACACCTCCACAGTTCCCGAAGAAGTGGAGCCAAACCAACTCCCTGCAGCTCAGTATCAAACAAGCACCTGGCAGGAAGGAAGCTCAGTCTTCCTGGTCTCTCCAGGGCCCAAAAGTTGAAACTCTCCAGAGCACAGCAAGAGAAAGCCCAGGCCGTGGGTCTGTAAAATACTGCTCTTTTTAAGATAAACTAGGGTGTTACTAAGGTCTACCTAGGTTAAAAGCCACTTTCAGAGTATTATGAAGTAGATGCATGGCTAGGGAGGAGAGCTGTTTCTCTACAGCAGTTATATTTACAGGTTGTATGAGTCTTTCTTATGAGTGGACAGTGTGAACAGAATGACAGATCTGTTCCTAACCTAGCGTTTCTATCCAGATCTGTATATTGTCTACATTTTCTCTTACATCTTTAAAAGTAAAGGTGATATATAACTAACCTTCAAGAAATGTACCTTTGATACACAGTGTGTGATGATTCCCTTGGAACAGCTGAAATCACTTATCCACTTACTCTGGACTGTTATTTGGTGGGTATAGTGAAAACCCTTGAAAATTCTCCTAGGGACTTCCCAGTGTCCATTACAGTGGAAACAGTAGTCCCCTGCTCTGCAGGAGGTCTCTTTAGATAAAGAACAGCTAATGGTTGCCCACGTTTGTGCCCCCAGTTAGCTTCAGTAGTTATCATGTAAGGGAACTTACCCAGCACTTCCTCCTTGTCACAGGCTCTCCCAGGAGCCATGAGCATGAGAACAACAGGGGAAGCGGTGTAAGGAGATCGGATACTTTAGAGAGAGACGTGTCCCCTCCTCTGAACTTCAGAATATTGACATACCCAAGGAATTACCATTTGGCTATTTCCCTACTGCTTGTGTGTTTATCTCAAGAAAATATTCCATTTTTGGGCACACACTATAACTTTGGATGGTCAGGAGGAAGATTTTTGTATAAGTTGCATAATTCTGATGATTAGAAATAACATTGGAATGTTTTTTATAACTGACACAGGAAAGCAACAGAATTCTCAGTCACAAAGACAGTTAATTTTAGATTTCAGAACAAATTCAAAACAGACTAACTGCCCCTGCAGAGAATTCACAAACCTACGTGTTCCAGGTGTTTATCACTAAATCGAGGTCAGAACTGAAGCACCTTTGGTAGCTCTAACCCTGTGCAGTAATTCTCTTTCTGCAGGTACCCAACCACTCAAGGTTGAGGCAAGTACTCTTATTGTTAAGTCCTGAATTTCAGTGTCATTCTCTGTCTGGGAACGCTAACCACTCAGGTCACCTGGTTGGCCAAGTGTTACTCATTGGCCGGTCAGCATGACCTTCTGCCCTGAGAAAAACTATGACCTATCATGAGAATGGGTCGGCCGCTGAAAATGTAACATATAATTGTCCAGAATTTGACTATGAGAAGGAGGAGTGAGTGTGTGTGTGTGTGTGTGTGTGTGTGTGTGTGTGTGTGTGTGTGTGTGTCTGAGCGTGTGTCTGTGTGTTGGGTGGGTATATAGAAGGAGTTGAGGAAAGAACATGAGTAGGCAAGAGAGAGAGAGAGCAAGAGAGAGAGAGAGAGAGAGAGAGAGAGAGAGAGAGAGAGAGCAAGAGAGATTTTTCAGAGAGGATTTTTTTCAAGATGAAGTAAAAGAAAGTTACCATCAGAAAGCCTGTGTGTTTCCTTATTTTTCCCCTCAGATCAAAAAAGTCTAGCCCTTGCTGCCTTCATGGATTATTTATATACACCATGGGCCCTCCAGCTACAGGTACCTGGTTAGGCCAAACCAAAAGAAGGCCATTTGCTTTGTCAGTTTGTTTCCTAATTTCCTTAAAGAAGCAGTGGCCTTGTGAAATTCTTTGCAGTTTCCATTTTTCATGTGTGAGTTTGTGCATGTTTGGAATGTGTGTCCATGCTTACAAGTGGATGGGCACAGGTGTGTGTGAAGTTGTACACATGCACATTTGTGCTCACCTGTATGCATGAAGCTGAGGTTGGTGTCAGGAATCATCCTCCATTTCCCATTTTACTGAGTCAGGGTCTTTGAGGCAAGCACAGAGCTCACCAAAATAATTAATCTCACTACCCAGCTTCCTCTAGGTCTAGTCTGTCCCTGGCTTCTGAGATTGGAATTACAGGCAGGCTGCCACCCCACCAGGCATTTAAATGAATTGGAACTCACACTTGGAAGCCAAGCACTTTGACCACTGAGCAAGCTCTCCAGGTAGGGTTTGTTAATATTAAACGCCACCCTGTTACAAGGAAATATCCTCTATATGGGATCAGCTTGTGGGACGATATGGAGGACACCAGTGAAAGAAGCGAACTCCCTGCCGTATAATAATTTCAGATGGTGGTGCTTTGCCATTACTTGCTTGAAAATTGCAAAAAAAAAAAAAAAAAAAAAAAAAAAAAAAAAAAAAGTAAGAATAAATGAACTAAGATAAATGCAGACACACTGAAGACCTCGTAGCGTGGTAACATAGAAGGGCCATGGCCCCGCAGCACACACAGGCCCATCAGGTGTGTTTCCAAGCCCACCACCCCACACACATTGGTCAGGTAGTTGGTTTCAATCCAGACCTGGATCTTGGCCAGAGACGATGATGTCAAGAAAGCCATGACAGCCACCAGAAAGGTGCACAACGGGAACCAGCAGGTGACCGCGGGTGACAAGCATATGTGAGTCTTCAAGTAGGTCCTTTGGATGGAGCCAAAAGGGAAAGAGGAAAACAAGAAGAGGAGAGGTAAGGGTGTGATGTGTGGCTCCAAGACCTCTCTGAAGACAGCTCCTCCCCAGGATGATAGACATGGACAGTGATGTCACCAAGGCGAGTTGCACAACAGACATCCCCCCTATCAGACAGACCGCAGCAGTGGCTCAGGCCTCCCCCAGTGCCCAGCGCAGTGTGTTCCTGGGATGGCATGGACACCAAGGCAGAGGAGACCCAGGAGCGAGTGCCTCACAGCTGAAGACACTTCCGGCAAGCAGGACTCAGGCTTCCATGGAAAACCTGATGAGCAGCTCAGGAAAAGCAGATCTAGGGCTGGCAGCAGAGACTTTCGGCTCTCTCTAAGGAGTGCTCGCTCTAAACAGATGCAACAGTCAGGCGCATAGCTCAGAAAGAGTGCCTCCATTCTGTAGGTTGTCTCTTTACCGCAGTAAATATTTTCATTGAGCTACAAAGTTTTGAACTTTGTGGGATCCCTCCTGTCTATCATTTGCTACTTTACTGAGCAGCTGGAGTCACACTGAGAATGTGCTTGTCTATATCTTAAAGTTGTTTGTGTTTTGTTTTTTATTTTTTATATTTTTTTTATTTCCTCAAGTAATTTCTTAATTCGCTATCTCACATTAAGGTCTTTGGAGCTGAATCGTTGGAGGATAACATATACAGATCTAGAATACATCTTCTACCTGTGTGTTCTCAGTTTCCCCAGCACCATTTGTCCTTCTCTGGGGACCAAGCATGCTGAACTACCAAGGTGACACCCAGGACATGCCCAACTGTTGCGATAAAGGCATGGCTGACAGGGAAACAACCAGATGCTCTCTGGCTGGATCTGAAACCCCATAAACAGAAGGGACTTCACATCTGATACCACAGAGCTGGTCTAAAGCCTGTGGTGGGGTGGGGTGTCCACAGCCCTAGTGAGGAGGCTGCAGCTGTTACTTTGCTAACTAGACATGATGGGCCTGTCAGATCCCACTGTAAATACTTGACTATACCCAAGTCAGTGTTGCCATAGGTTTAGTCACAGAAGCTTCTTTTTTGCAGTGGGTAGTTACTTCAAAACCTCAAAGCTAGAAACAATGCTGATAGTAAGTTTTATAATCGTCAACATCTTGCCAGTCATATTTCTTGTGTCTTCATGTGAGGCTGATTATGTTGTAATGGAGCTAGTTTAAAATAAAATCCATTTTGTCCTAAGATTTAGTGTAGCATAAATCTTAAAAGTTCTTATCAATAAAAACAAACCTGAGGCCAATTATTGGGGTGAACGCTGGAAGATCAGAGAGACAGAACAGGCCACAGCCACCTCACCTCACCAGTTCTTCAGCTGGTCCTGTTTCCTCACACTGGAGGAAGCCTCTGAGTCCTCATCCAGAATGAATCTCAGCTGAACTGCTGCTAGAAGCCTGAAAGCTTAACCAGCCAAATGCTTCTAGTTTCTGGTCCTCACACCTTATATATCTTTCTGCCTTTTGCCATCACTCCCTGGGTTTAAAGGCTCACTTCTTGGGATTAAAGGCGTGAGTCACCATGCCTGGCTGTTTCCTATGTGGCCTTGAACTCATAGAGATCCAGAGGGATTTCTACCTCTGGAATGCTAGGATTAAAGGTGTGAGTGCCACCATTTTCTAGCCTTTGTATCTAGTGGCTGTTCTGTCTCTGACCCCAGATAAGTTTATTAGAGTATACAATATTTTGGGGAACACAATGCCACCACAATTTAGAGTTGATAGAGTATTAGAATTAAGGATGTTGTATTTTATGTAATACTGTCCTCTTATTTTTTTTATTTTTTATTATTATTTTTTATTTTACAATACCATTCAGTTCTACATATCAGCCACGTGTTCCCCTATTCTCCCCCCTCCCACCTCCTCCCATTACCCCCAGCCTGCCCCCCATTCCCACCTCCTCCAGGGCAAATCCTCCCCCGAGGACTAAGATCAACCTGATAGACTCAGTCCAGGCAGGTCCAGTCCCTTCCTCCCAGACTGAGCCAAGTGTTCCTGCATAAGCTCCAGGTTTCAAACAGCCAACTCATGCAATGAGCACAGGACTTAGTCCCACTGCCTAGTTGCCTCCCAAACTGATCAAGCCAATCAATTGTCTCACCTATTCAGAGGGCCTGATCCAGCTGGGGGCCCCTCAGCCTTTGGTTCACAGTTCATGAGTTTCCATTCATTTGGCTATTTTTTTTCAATAATTGAGTAGAACCGAAATTTATTATAAGCCACAGTCATCCTAGGGGCCTCTATGCTGTATATATATAGCCTCTATGGTTCTAAGGGTTGTGGTCTGATTGTTCTTTATTTTATATCTAGAATCCACTTATGAGTGAGTACATGCCATGACTGTCTTTCTGGGTTTGGGTTACCTCACTCAGGATGATTTTTTTCTAGTTCCATCCATTTGCCTGCAAATTTCATGCTTTCATTGTTTTTCTCTGCTGAGTAGTACTCCATTGTGTATATGTACCACATTTTTTCCATCCATTCTTCCATTGATGGGCATCTGGGTTGTTTCCAGGTCCTGGCTATTACAAATAGTGCTGCTATGAACATAGCTGAGCATGTATCTTTATGGTATGAATCAGCATTCCTTGGGTATATGCCCAAGAGTGGGATGGCTGGGTCTTGAGGTAGTTCGATTCCTAATTTTCTGAGAAACCGCCATACTGATTTCCACAGTGGTTGTACAAGTTTACATTCCCACCAACAGTGGAGGAGTGTTCCCTTTGCTCCACATCCTCTCCAACATTGGCTGTCATTGGTGTTTTTGATGGTAGCCATTCTGACAGGTGTAAGGTGGTATCTCAGAGTCATTTTGATTTGCATTTCTCTGATGATTAAGGATGTTGAGCATTTCTTTAAATGTCTTTCAGCCATTTGTAGTTCTTGTTTTGTGAATTCTCTGTTTAGCTCTTTAGCCCATTTTTTAGTTGGACTGTTCAGTATTTTGATGTCTAGTTTCTTGAGTTCTTTATATACTGTGGAGATCAATCCTCTGTCAGATGTGGGGTTGGTGAAGATCTTTTCCCATTCTGTTGGTTGTCTTTTTGTCTTATTGACTGTGTCTTTTGCCCTACAAAAGCTTCTCAATTTCGAGAGGTTCCATTTATTAATTGTTGTGCTCAGGGTCTGTGCTGTTGGTGTTTTATTTAGGAAATGGTCTCCGGTGCCAATGCGTTCAAGCCAAATGCTTCCTACTTTCTTTTCTATTAAGGTTAGTGTAACTGGATTTATGTTCAGGTCTTTGATCCACTTGGACTTGAGTTTTGTGCATGGTACAGATATGGATCTATTTGTAATCTTGTACATATTGACATCCAGTTATGCCAGCACCATTTGTTGAAGATACTTTCTTTTTTCCATTGTATAGTTTTGGCTCCTTTGTCAAAAACCAGGTGTTCATATGTGCATGGATTAATGTCAGGGTCTTCAATTCAATTCCATTGGTCCGTATGTCGGTTTTTATACCAGTACCAAGCTGTTTTTTTTACTATAGCTCTATAGTAGAGTTTGAGGTCAGGGATGGTGATGCCTCCAAAGGTTGCTTTATCGTATAGGATTCTTTTAGCTATACTGGGTCTTTTGTTTTTCCATATGAAGTTGAGTATTTTTCTTTCCAAGTCTGTGAAGAATTGTGTTGGGATTTTGATGGGGATTGCGTTTGGTAAGATTGCCATTTTTACTATGTTACTCCTACCTATCCATGAGCATGGGAGATCTTTCCATTTTCTGATATCTTCTTCAATTTCTTTCTTTAGAGATTTAAAGTTCTTATCAAAAAGGTCCTTCACTTGTTTAGTTAGTGTTATCCCAAGGTATTTTATATTATTTGTGGCTATTGTAAAGGGTGATGTTTCTCTGATTTCTTTCTCAGCTCTTTTATCATTAATGTCTAGGAGGGCTACTGACTTTTTTGAGTTGATCTTGTATCCTGCCAATTTACTGAAGGAGTTTATCAGCTGTAGGAGTTCCCTGGTAGAGTTTTTGGGGTCACTTATGTATACTATCATATCGTCTGCAAATAGTGAAAGTTTGACTTCTTCCTTGCCAAATTGTATCCCTTTGATCTCCTTATGTTGTCTTATTGCTCTAGCTAGAACTTCTAGTACTATCTTGAATAAATATGGGGAGAGTGGACAGCCTTGTCTTGTTACTGAATTTAGTGGTATGGCTTTGAGTTTCTCTCCATTTAATTTGATGTTTGCTGTTAGTTTGCTATAAATTGCTTTTATTATGTTTAGAAATGTTCCTTGTATTCCTGATCTTTCTAAGACCTTTATCATGAAGGGGTGTTGGATTTTGTCAAAGGCTTTTTCAGCATCTAAGGAGATGATCAAGTGGTTTTTTTCTTTCAGTTTGTTTATATGGTGTATTACATTGACTGATTTTCATATGTTGATCCATCCTTGCATCCCTGGGATGAATCCTACTTGGTCGTGATGGATGATTGTTTTGATGTATTCTTGGATTCGGTTTGCCAATATTTTGTTGAGTATTTTTGCATCAGTGTTCATGAGGGAGATTGGTCTATAGTTCTCTTTCTTTGTTGCATCTTTGTGTGGTTTGGGTATCAGGGTAATTGAAGCCTCATAAAAAGAGTTTGGTAGTGTTCCTTCTGTTTCTATTGTGTGGAACACTTTGAAGAGGATTGGTATTAGTTCTTCTTTGAAAGTCTGGTAGACATCTGCACTGAAACCATCTGGTCCTGGGCTTTTTTTGGTTGGGAGACTTTTGATGACTGTTTCTATTTCTTTAGGGGTTATTGGTCTATTTAAATGGTTTATCTGGTCTTGATTTAATTTTGGTATGTGGTATTTATCCAGAAAATTGTCCATTTCTTTCTGGTCTTCCATTTTTGTGGAGTACAGGTTTTGGAAGTATGATATGATGATTCTCTGGATTTCCTCGTTGTCTGTTATTGTGTCTCCTTTTTCATTTCTGATTTTGTTAATTTTGGTGCTCTCTCTTTGCCTTTTGGTTAATTTGGCTAGGGGTTTGTCTATCTTGTTGATTTTTTCAAAGAACCAACTCTTTGTTTCATTGATTTTTTGTATAGTTCTCTTGTTTTCTACTTCGTTGATTTCAGCCCTCAATTTGATTATTTCCTGGCATCTATTTCTCCTGGGTGAGTTTGTTTCTTTTTGTTCTAGAGCTTTCAGTTGTGCTGTTAATTCATTGGTATGGGATTGCTCCATCTTCTTTATGTGTGCATTTAGAGCTATGAATTTTCCTCTTAGCACTGCTTTCATAGTGTCCCATAAGTTTGGGTATGTTGTACTTTCATTTTCATTGAATTCTAGGAAATCTTTAATTTCTTTTTTATTTCTTCCTTGACCCATTGATGTTTCAGGTGGACATTATTCAGTTCCCATGAGTTTGTGGGTTTTCTATAATTTTTGTTGTTGTTGAGGTCTAACTTTAAGGCATGGTGGTCTGATAAGATACAGGAGGTTATTCCAATTTTTTTGTATCTGTTGAGATTTGTTTTGTGTCCAAGCATGTGGTCAATTTTTGAGAAGGTTCCATGGGGTGCTGAGAAGAAGGTATATTCTTTTGTGTTAGGATGGAATGTTCTGTAGATATCCATTAGGTCCATTTGAGTCATAACATCTGTTAGGTCCTTTATTTCTTTGTTAAGTTTCAGTCTAGTAGATCTGACTTTTGGTGAGAGTGGTGTGAATGTCCCTCTCGGCTGCTGTCACCAGGCCCATCTACTTCTGCGGCCCGTCGCTGGGCCTGTCTACCTCTACGGGCCACAGCCGTGGGCCTACCTGTGTCTGCTTGTCTCCGCCGCCATCGGTCCTGTCTCTGTCCTCTTATTTTATTAGCACACATACACTATTATAATGATCAGAAATTAAGCAATGATCTTTTAGCGTAAGATGTGAATTGAAGTGCAGGCTGGTACAGACTGAGGCCCAGGACCCTCTCACCAGGCAAACAGCAATCCTATAGCATATATAAAAGGTGATGGTGCTTGGCTGCATTCTTTGGGAAACGGGCATTGCAGCTGCAAAAGTCACATTCTTGAGATACTGTGTATACATTCCTTCCTGGGGATCCCGTATGGATCTGTAATCCACAATACACAAACGCTCCCCACCATGCCAAGTGCCATTAGGAAAAGACAACTGCTTCACTGACGAGTCTCAGAACCATTTCCACTTTTCTAAAGGACAACCTGGATCCAGGTAACACCTTTCTGAAGACAGCAACAGGAATCAGTACGTATCTGCAGCAAAGGCTTTATATTATGGAAAGTTTCTGGAGTGGAAGAGGCAGTCATGGTAAATGCCATCATGCAGATATTTGACCAAGGACTCTATCCTTTATTCTGTGGAACCATTAGTGGGTCAGTCTGGAGTCTCCTATGCCTTCTAGATGACTGATGTTCAAACATCTATTTCTCAGTTCAGAATGTTCATGAGCTTCATGCCATCCAGACCAATGCACTTATTTAAGTTGTTAGAGAGATGATGGTGAGAACCATGTCATTGAACTCAAAATAAATAAACTATTCACATGAGGAATTTAGCATGCCTCATGTGTTTTTCATAACAAAACTAGACAAAGAAACACCATGACTATAGAATTATCCCCGAGCACATGACTTTTTCTTTGTTGACCACTCTCCATGTCTGCTGATGCAGAAATTGACAAACACTTAAGTAAGTAAGTAAGTAAGTAAGAAAATAAGGCTCAAAATTATAGAGAGTTGCTAAAGTCTGTTTAGAAGAAATGGATGCTCTATCAAGAAGGGACCTTAAATGTGAAAGGAAAATAAACAAGTAGTATGAGATTAATAAAAGTGGTAATGATTATTATTTTCTTCCTGTCAGAAAGCTGCAAAATAAAATGGATTTTTCATTATAATAATTCTGAGAGATGGCCTATTGCATGGCATCATGGCTGGCCCACTGGCTACATAGTATTTCTGCTCCAAGAATACCACCAGAATGTCCTCTGCCTATAGGTGACTAATTATTTTTCTACAGAACATGTCCTAGATGGAAGCACCATGAAGGTAGGTCTCTCTTTCTGATATTTTCTTGCCTTTTATTGAATAAATCAGGCAAACTACTACAAGCTATAAATTGCTTTATTTTTCTTTATACTTCAAAGGTAAAAAAGATACTAAGAAATTCTACACAAATTAACAGAGAGAACAGAGGAAAGTGTTCCTTCTTGGACCAGAAATAATTATTTTATTTTTCAACTTCTGTCCACCCTGACATATGTAATGTACAACTGAGTTTCTGTGCACCTGAATTTCCCCATTCAATAGAGAGGATGGAAATCCTGGTTTCCTCAAAAGCTGTCATTTCATTTACAGCAGAAGCATTTCTGATTTCTATTAGATGTCAGCTTCACCCACGTGTGTAGAGACACCACCACACAATGCACAAAGAGAGACGAGAGACCTCGAACTCATCTCCCAAGGAAACCCAGTGGTGCTTTCTCCTCAAGAACAAAACGATGATGCCATCATTTCTACAGTCAGCCCACACCCACATTTATTTACATCATTTTGCATTTGGGATAGGAAGGGCTCCTGGGCACTAGAATGCAAAGTACACAGAAGGACCACTCTTGGACACACATGAGTTTTAGAAGTGTCCTTGAAGTTTCTTAACAAGTTAACAGTGTCTTTGGAATAAGGTCGTGGCTGGGGAAGGCTGGACTTTATATTTCAAGTCTCATATGATATTTAAAGTGCAGGAATGAAACAGTCAATTACAGCGAACACCTTAACTACCAACAGGCACAGGGAGAACAAGGGACCCTAAACTCATCCTGGTCCATGTTTGGAACTTGCTCAATAAGCAGAATCCCCAGTGCTGAGCATCATTTATTCTAATTCTGTAAAAGGAGGGATTTAAGAAAGAGAAGCAGGTGACTTATCTAAGAGTTAGAAGATGGTCCCCTGCCAGATCATAGCTTGTCTCTTTGGGAAGGTGAAAAACAGTCTGGAGATTCGGGGAGCTCGGTACAAAGAAACTCAGTTAGTTGTTCATTTTCTCATCTCACATCCTTCCTCTGAAAATAATTTATACCTAATTAAGCTTGAAATAACCTCTGAGCAAAACAGAAGTAGTAATTGTGGAGAGAGGGGAAGCTGTACTTCAGGGACTGGGGCCCTGCAGAGGCCTTCCTTCCCCCCGACACTGTGACAACATGAAACTTGAAGTCTGCACTACCTGATGGCAGCCAAGAGCCCCACAAATCCTGACAGTACAAATAGGACCTGGCAAGTGTCACCTTCCAGAGCTGCTCCAGAGACTGTCTGCACCACAGACGTCCAGGTGAGTTCATGGAGGTAAGATCTTCGATCCCCTCAGCTGTGCCAGGGAGAGTTTCACTAAAGCAGAAGTCTCTCCCTTTGACTAAGCCATGGATCAGTTGAGAGGCTGTGATCCTCGGGACCTCTGCTCTCCTTCTGGCCCTGAGAAGATAGGTCCCTAGCTCCAGAAAGATCAAAGAAGACTAGTTCCTGGAGACACAGAAATAGAACAGAAATGCTGAGGCATCTCTATCCATCCTCAGGCTGGAGGATCATGACAGAGCTCTGGCTGGGTCTTTGCCTATGGTTACCTCCTTGCATTTTTTTTTTTAAAAATGAAGCTATAGGATGTATAAAAATTTCAAGAGTGTATCAAAATATTGAGACAGGGACTGGAAAGATGACTCTGTGGTTAAAAGCACTTGCTGCTCTCCCACAGAACCTGGGTTTGTCTCAACACTCACATCATATCTCACAATCACCTGAATCTATAGTTCTGGGAGATCTGATGTCTTCTTCTGGCCTCCACACACACCAGGCATGCATGTTGCATATACATATATGCAGACAAAACACCCATACATATAAATTGATAAAAAATGAACTAAAACAAAACAAAATAAATACTGAGACAGGCAGAATAGAACACTCCTACTATATCAGTACTAGGGTAATGAATTAGAAAGATTACATGCTGAGGACCAGCCTGTTACATAAGAAGACCTTGTCTCAAAAAAGAGAGAGAAAGCCAAACAAAATGTTGTTTTTTTTTCAGTCTCCAGATTTACTAGCATAATGATTCTAACATGTTATTACCATTGTGATTATAAAATTTGTACTTTTCAATTTTGGTGCATTTCCATATTTCATATATTGGCAAATGTTTTCTTTTACAAAGTATTGGTAGGTCCTAAAAACACTGAAGATAAACTGGAAGGTTTTTGTTAGAGTGTCTTGATTCTGTCTCATGATATCGTACACACTTGTAAGTCAATTTTAATCATTGTGTGCTGGAAGATGGGGAGAAGTATAAACCACTAGAGCAGCAGCTGCCGTTACCATCTTGAGAATCCCTGCCATAAAGGATCCAGGCTGTGAAGGATACATCCTGAAACAGCTCGTCGTAATTTTATCCCAGTGCTAAGGAAGAGGAGCAATAATCTTATATTTATTGGCATGGAAGAAATTACCAATGCACCTCAAGGTTCTGGAGTTATACAGGATGTGATATTCTTTGTCTCTGTAGATAGAAATCATGTCTCCTAAAACATTTCACAAGATAATCTAGGAGATGAGCTGTCTCTACTTCCCTGTGATTCTTCATATGAAAAGAGAAATCAATTTTGAGATATCCCAGGAGCTGGCTTCAAACAAGACACAGAGCTTTAAAGTGTAGAAAAAGAAAAGAGTATTAGAAATTAGAATCCCTAGTCCCTTGGAGAAAAGAAAAGAGTTAGAAAGTCGAATCCTTAGTCTGTGAACAAGTGGAAAACATTCAATATTTTCCATCGGGACTAGAGGTGAAAGGATTGCAGGGATTTCTACAGATTCCAATCTCTAGGTGAAGAGTTAATGATTATTCCTAATGTAGTAATGAATGTAGTGATGCTGATATGCCTGCTACTAATGTCTGCAACATGTTTCATTATTTACAGACATATAGGATGGTATCCTGAGTTCTAGCATGCAATAGCACAGGAGATAATTACCCCTTCGTTAGAGGAGCAGTTCAAAGGCCATAAATGACATTACTAGAGTCATTAGACTACATGAACCCACAAGGCTATGTTCATGCAGGTCACAGGTGATATCATCAAGACGCAGACATTTAAAGCAATCCTGTAAGTGTAACAGGAGTGGGCATAGGGAACCGAAACATTCCAAGTACTCAGAACACACAATCTCATGGAGCCACTGAAATATCGAGTTTCCTCTCATTCTAGAAGGTGCCCAAACTTACCATAAGTCCCTAAGAAATGAGAACGGAGTTCCTGAACATGAAGAATAACATCCTGCTGAGATCTAAGGTTCTTGAATCAGCTCACACCCTTGCAGAACAAAGCAGCCTGCCTGATAAACAGATTGGAGAAGAATCAGGAGAAGCAGCTGCAAAGCAAACTGACAAACTGCTGCTCACAAGGCCCCACAGAGGCAAATGACACTGTGAACTCTTAGATGGGATCCCTGGTCACACAGTATGCCCCAACCTACGGTACTGTATGTAGAAAATACTGAGGAGTCATAAGTCATGAACTGCACTCATTTCATAGCATCACATAATACTTCATTAATCTCCTTCTCCCATCCACGTTATCATCATCCCCTGGTCCAGAGCTATTCCAAACTCTTTTAGATGCCCTTAGGTTGCTCATTGGGGGTCACAGATTCCCTGAAGACATCCACCGAGATCACAGCCCTCTGCTACCCACTCTCCTAGGAAATGTCCCAAGATTCCTCTTGATGCTCTTCCTAATTACAACGGGGTAGTAACATGACTTTTTAACCCAGGACTCTTTTTCAGGATGTCTTTTGATGATTCAGCTTTAATTTTTGGACCCTATCTGAAAAGATTATTCAATATGACTTTTCACTGAGGATTGGTTTTTTTTTTTTAAAGCATAATCATTTATATGGAGTGAAATCACAGAATAGTTAATGTCAAAACATTTAAATGGAGAAATCCAAATTATAAAGCTTTGAAGCCAAATGCAGATCTGGGAATGGTTCTACTAATCCAGATGCAGACAAGAAAGGAATATCAACAAAGGAGGAGACAGTGTGGAGGGTGAGGTACCAAATCTGAGATAAGTTACAGGTGGTGACCCAGCAGGAATTCCAGTGTCTGTGAGGTGATGTGAGGAAGGCACAGAGATTCAGCATGAGCCTCAGGCTTTGGGAGTCAGGGGAGAAAATATGATGAAATAGAATGAGAAACAGAGGAAGAAGTGTTGGTTAGATAAACTTGGAGTTCAATTCAGCTATGTTGAGAGTTAACTAGGATAATTCATGCACATAAACAGACAGACAGACACACACACACACATACACACACACACACTCACACACACACAACCAAGTCAACTTTGCTAGTGCACAGCTCAAAAATCAAAATCTCCTTTGAAACTTTAGATTTTGAATAGCAGTTACCAAACTCATCTGTCAAAGAACACACAATATCCCAGAGTCCACAGTGGGAAAAAGGAGGCATTTCAAGGATCTAATCTGAAACATTACATGTTTCCATTGCTACCTCTTGCACACTAGAAAATGCCATTGTACAAAATGTGTTTTTCAGATCCATGTCTAGCATTACTGATGCTTTTTTGAAAAGTGTTTACAGCGTGGAAACAAGTTTTTCTACCTAAGAAGGAAGAAATGGTTCTGAAGGTTATTAAGGAAATAGTTTTCTTCTTCATGACTGTGCTTGGCACTCTGGGAAACATTTCTGTTTCTGTGAATTATATGTTCAGTTGGTGGAGAGGCCCTGAGAGGAAACCCATACACCTTATTCTCATCCACTTGGCTTTTGCAAACATCATAATCCTTCTTGCTAAAGGATTGCCAAAGACAATAGCAAATTTTGGTTTGAGAAACTTCTTAGATGACATAGGCTGTAAGATCATCGTTTACCTGTCAAGGGTGGCCCGAGGTGTCTCCATCTGCACCAGCAGTCTCCTCACTGTGGTCCAGGCCATCATCATCAGTCCCAGAGCATCTGGGTGGAGGAGGCTCAGACCAAAGTCTGCATGGCACATCCTTCTATTCTTTTTTTTCTTTTGGATACTCAATGCTTTAATAAGTGTGAACCTAATCCACTCCATCACAAGTATAAACCCGAATATATCACAGCTTACGAGTGAAGTCAACTATTGTTATTTTATGCTAGAAAGTCAGAAAACAAAGTGGCTTGTTCTCCCTCTCATGGTCCTGAGAGATGCAGTGTTTCAGGGAGCCATGGGAGGGGCCAGTGGCTATATGGTATCTCTTCTCCACAAGCACCACCAGCACGTCCTCTACCTTCAGAAGGCCAAGCTTCTCTACAGAACTCCCCCTGAGCTGAGAGCTGCCCAGAGTGTCCTCCTTCTGATGCTCTGTTTTGTTTTTTTCTATTGGACTGACTGTGCTTTTTCTATATTTTTAAGTCTCTCTTCAGACTTATCTCAAAACGATTCTGAGATAATGATTATTCAAAAATTTCTGGTCCATGGTTATGCAGTCTTCAGCCCCCTTGTGCTGATTCACAGGGATGGACTTCCGACTGAGTGTTGGCATGCTCAGTGGAAGAAATTGAGGAAATGTCCCTCTCGTTTATCTGTTTAATAAGCATAAAAGAAATCTCAGTTCTCTAATATTGTGTGGGTAAGACAAAATTCAACCAAAGCACTTTAAAGATGTTTTTATTCTTAGACAGTAATCCTAGTGACTCACAGCCTTGACTTGAGAGAGTTCTAAGCAAACTACAATGATATGGATATTTTCTCCAGCTACACACCCTGGAGAAGTGCCTTTAACAGCAGATTATGAAAATGATTTTCTCAGCACTGTGAGTCCAGGAGTGGGATGTGTGAGGACAAATTGGGTAAATTTTATCAAAAGAACTCGTCTTTCTCTCTTTTAGCTAGGAATTTCTTATCTTAGATCTATAGCCACAGGTAGATTTGTTCTTTGAGAATTTCACTGCGGGAAAATGTTATACATTATGGAATTGTTGTTTCCTAAAAACAATAATGTAACCACAAAAAGCCCATTTTTAACTGCTTGAAAGCAGGTTAATTATCCAGCCACTGAAAGGATCTTATGGAATTGTAAAGAAATGGTGAAGAATCAAGACACCTTTATCTGGATTGACATGTACTATGAAATTTCAGTCAATAGAATCCATTGACACCAATCACAGAACTGAAATGCATGGAAACATTAATCGATGCATGAAGAGAGTCTGCAGTAACATAGATTATAGACTGTGTAACCAGGTATTGTATGCACAGTAAAGTGCCATTTTATATCCCTCTATAATTGCTTTATTCATAAAAATGTGAATTCATTTTTCAATATTGATAAATAAATGTGTTTGCAAGCAGACAGGACTTGTTGGTAGCTGCCCTTTGTTGCACCCTGACTCTTCACAACACTAGTCATCTCTCTGTCATTAAAGAACTGCATAAGAATCTGATTCTAATTTAATTTAATTGACAATTTCTGCAATTACAGCCACACAGTAAGGTACTGGGTAGAAAATATGGGTCTAGTTATCAGATATCGGATGAACCTATTATGAAAAATACTTACTGATAGTTAACTTATTATATTATCTTTGAACATAAAACTCTAGAATTGTTAGAGACAGATTTGTACACTATTTGAAAATACCATTTCTATCACCTATGGTGAGAACTCCTATAAACATCTGGGTACATCATGGTTCTACTTTACAATGGTGAATACATATTTATTTTGTGTTTGGTTGCACCAAAAAATGTTAGCAATTTCTGTTATAATTTTATGCTATAGTTCCTTAAGTAGCTTGGCTTTCTAGTATAAATATTACCTTGCAGTGTGAATGTAAAAATATCTTAGATTTCAAATATTTTCTTCAGTTATCATTTATTCCAACATTATGAAAGGTTTTGTAGGCAATCATCACTGCAGGATTTGTTTTTATATTTTTATTTTACTGGCAACACAATCTATGAAGAGAAGAGAGTAAACGCAGCTCCAATTCCAGTCTGTCCTCTCTTGGGCTGTGTCAATGGTCATGCATCTGCTGTCTGCTCTTAATGCTCAGCAACCTTCCCTCATGTTCAGATGCGGCACACTGTGTGTCACCCCATCCCCAGGATCTTACATCACTTCCTTTGAGTCAGCGCTCAAAGACTGATTTAGAAAGCACTTGTGTGAACTCTGGTTCCTTCAGATCAAGGCGTTTTGCCCAGTGTGGTGTGCATGCCTGCAATCTCAGGACTGAAGGGGTTAAGAAAGGAGCGACAGGGAGGGTGAGGATAAAGGAGGAAGAGGAGAAGGAGGTGGAGGCCAAGCGGGGAAGATGACTACACACACACACACACACACACACACACACACAGTTTAAATAGAGCTACCCCACACAGAGAATAATAATCCTCCCAAAAGCAATGGACATAGAACCCTAGTGCTTAGTAAGGGATACTGCTCTTTGAGTTATTGGTCAAGGATATCCAAAGACCCCCAAAACAATATAGACTATAGCCATCATCCTTGCTTTGCAGTGGGATGTATTTCTATATGCTGTGAATATGTGTGGCTCATGGGAAATCCAAGCAGAGATACAGAGAGAAGGGTGGAGTCAAGAGAGACAACAGCTCCTCCACAGGAGTAAGGAGATGCCAGCAGACCAGTAACGCCACAGCCATATGGCAACATGTAGATTAATAGGAATGGGTTAATTTAAGATGAAAGAGCTAGCTAGCAAGAAGCCGAAGCCATCGGCCATACAGTTTGTAAATAATATAAGCCTTTGACGCTGGGTGGTGATAGTACACACTTTGATCCCAACACTCAGCAGGCAGAGGTAGGCAGATCTCTGTGAGTTTGAGGCCAGCCTGGGCTACAGAGTGAGTTCCAGGAAAGGTGCCAAAGCTACACAGAGAAACCCTGTCAAAAGAAAGAAAGAAAGAAAGAAAGAAAGAAAGAAAGAAAGAAAGAAAGAGAGAAAGAGAGAGAGAGAGAGAGGGAGGGAGGGAGGCAGGGAGGGAGGGAAGAAGGAAGGAAGGAAGGAAGGAAGGAAGGAAGGAAGGAAGGAGGAAGGAAGGAAGGAAGGAAGGAAGGAAGGAAGGAAGGAAGGAAGGAAGGAGGGAAGAAAGAAAGAAGTGCAGATTGGTAGTTAGTCACCTATTACAACCAAGCTTATAGTCAAGTTACATATATTATCAATGTCAAACAGAGATATATTTTAGATAGATAGGTAGTCTTTAAATGATTCAAATATCAACAGAATATGGCATTCAAGATGTTTTAATAATATAAGACTTTTTATGACAATGAGAAATGTCTGCTCCTGGCAGTACCATTCTACATCAGAGAAGATGATGGGCATTGAAGAAAGTCTCCTTTGTGGCAAAAGTTAGCCACTGGACAAGAAATTGATCCTCCCTTAACTCCTGAAAGTATGCTGTCCAAATTTGTGAAGTGGGACCCAAAAGAAAGTGAATGCCAAATACCATGACAAGGCAGGACAGTCCTTCAAAATTCCTGCTTCACAGAAAAGTCTGTCAGATATTCTAGGTCTGTAGGCTGAAGATAAATGCCCCGGTGTTACAGAGGAACCTTGGGTGTTTGTCCAGGAGGTCAGCTGTCTCTGTCATTTCTTGGTTTTGGAAGTTGTTGCTCTGCACTTCCTGTTTACTCAGGTAATATCATATTCTTCTCAGGTCTCTGACAGAGTTGAAAACTGGATAGTTATAGTTATAGTCTTCCTTGTTACCAGATTCAGAAAAGAACTCACAAAAGGGGTGTAAAGGGTATAAGCTTGAGAGACAAAAAGTATAGTTTTGGGTTGGTAATATAAGTTAGGCTAGAAAGTGAATTAGGTACAACACTTTGTACTCACCACTATAGAACAGAAAATGGAATATTTTCTCTGAATTTGCCAAATGCATATGGCTAGAATTTGTGAATGTAATTCTTACCTGGTATTTATTTTTAGTGTATATATTTTTATTACGTTAAAGTTAAAATCCTTCATTTTTAATTAGACAAAAGGAAGGAAATGCTGTGGAATAATCCTTTTGTATACCATGAAGACATATTGCTCTCATTGTTACCAAAAAGATGATTGGCCAATGACTAGGCAGGATTTACGGGGCAGAGCAAATGCTGGGGGGAAAAGTGGAGTCAGAAGAGGTGCCATGAGATGTAGAAAGAGCAGAATGTGAAATACATAGATGGGGTGAATGAGCCTCAGGGAAGCACATAGGTTATTAGAAATGGGTTGATTTATAAGAGCTACCTAAAAAACAAGGCTGAGTTATTGACCAAACATTTATAATTACTATTAAATCTGTGTAGTTATTTGGGGATTGGCTGGTAGGACAAAGCTAGTTGGCAGTCTAGACAGAAAACTCCTCCTACACAGGCCGGCCTGTGGGTGTCTTTAACTCACCTGGGGCTGAGTAGCACAAGGCAGGCCTGTGGATATGTTCAGCCAACCAGGATTGTGAGGACCCAGGCTGACCTGTATAATGCATTTATTTTCATTCTAAAAATAACATATAAATTGTATTATTCAATGGGAGTCACTGTGATATTTATGCATTGCCTCTATCATGTATTGATGGTGTGCTTCCATGACTCTTTCTACTACCAGAAGTGGTGATCATGAATGATCCTTTTTACACACAAGAGAATATCAGCTATTTCATGGAGGAAGGCAAGATGGAGGAAGGGACAGTTGTGGCTTTGAACTTTCTTCAGCCTCATTATTAGCTAAGCACAGTCACCATTTGTTGAGTGTTTATCCACCACTATGTGTTGAGATACTCTTAGTCGATATGGTATTATGTGCACCTAAACAAAACTATCAAGTTTTGTGTTTTGTATGCTGAAAGGATACATGGACATTTATCAATGCCTGACCTCTCTTACTGAGTGTGACAACATTAAGTCAGATGTCCATCTCTCTGAATAAGTATGAAGGGGCTGATAACTGCATAACCAAGTGTTAGAAACTCTGGAACATATAGTAATTTGGAATAATTTTCTATGAAGAAAGTAAAATATAAAGAAATAAAACAATCTGCCCAGTAGAAGAAAAGAAAACAGAACATCAGAAGGAGGACACTCTGGGCAGCTCTCAGCTCAGGGGGAGTTCTGTAGAGAAGCTTGGCCTTCTGAAGGTAGAGGACATGCTGGTGGTGCTTGTGGAGAAGAGATACCATGTAGCCACTGGCCCCTCCCATGGCTCCCTAAAACACTGCATCTCTCAGGACCATGAGGGTGAGAAAAATCCATCTTATTATCCAGCTTTCTGGCAGAAAATAGCAATAATTACTGCCTTTTTTAACCTGTGTTATGTTCACACTGTTGGTACTTTTGATGTAATATGGTAAATTCATGCTGATCAAGAAATTGAGTATCCAAAAGAAGAACAGTGAGGAAACAATGTGCTGTGGAGTCTTTAGGGTGAACCTCTGCCACCTGGAGTGTCTGGGGCTGATGGTGATGGCCTGGACCACAGTGAGGAGACTGCTGGTGCAGATGGAGAGGCCCAGGGATGTCCTTGCCAGGTAAACAACAACTTTACAACTGGTGTCATCTAAGAAGTTTCTAAAATTAAAGGCTTCTATAGTCTTCGGCATCCCTTTCGAAAGAAGCATTATGATGTTTGTGAGTGCCAAGTGAGCAAGAATGAGGTGTATAGGTTTCTTCTCTGTGTTTTGGAACATGTGCATGTAACTCACAAAAACTGAGATGTTCCCCATGGTGCCAAGCCCAGTGAGACAGAAGAAGACTGTGCCCTTCACAGGGTCCAAAATCATCCTTATTTCTGAGGCAGAAATACTTGATCCAACAAGCACCTTTTTGAAGAAATCAGTAAATCATGGTAAGTATCAGAAAAAAAAAATCTTTTAAAGCCACTCAGTTTTCTGGAGAATAAGGAAATGATCTATATTATTGTTCAGATTTATTGACCCAGAATTTCCTTGAAGACTTGTTTACAGAAATCTAAATTTCCAAGCTATGTGTTGAACTTAATTACGTAATCTCAAATTATACTAGTAACAACAAAATCAAGATGTTGACACAAAAACCAGTTGTAGATCAAGAAGATAAAGCAGAGAGTCTAAATACAAACCAATACAGCTTCACCCAAAACACACTGAGGAAAGTGTAGCTCAGACAGAAGGCAGAAGCTAGATCCATATCCCTTATACTTCACCAAAAAGTGAAAATGTGTTCAAAGCCATGATGTAGGAACTGAAGCACTGGGAATGTACAAAAAAAGCTCAGGGAAAACAACTCAGGGCACAGCAGGATCCTCAGAGTAAGCTCCTCTCCCAGCCTGCACTGAAGACAGCCTGCACCCATCACAGACTCCCCACTCATGTTAGCTGTGTTGGAAAGGCAGGATAAAACAGCCAAAGAGCCACCTGGAAACACTGCTGCTCCTGATGTCATGTTGTCACCGAGCAGCTGCAAAAAGCCACCCTGAGGATACAACCCAATCAACACCCAGACAAACCAGCTGAACACTTCTGTAAGAGGCAGCAGAAATGGCCAACGAACACAGGAACAATGCTCTCTATTTTTAGCCACTGGGAACAAGGCCTTTGGAAAAAAGTCAAATTATCAGCAGGCTGCCCCCAGGGAGTGTGCCATGTAGGAACCATGGGATTCTGCTATGGAGGGTGTTCAAAGGAACACTGGACTCCCAGTGAGTGGCTTTGGGACCTTTAAGGGAGCCTGGAGCAGTTCTAGATGCTTAGAAGTTTATCGTGTGGATTAAAAGATTAATTAGGCATGGTGTTATAAAACAAAGACATGTTCAAGTAAGGGATTCCATAAAATTCTATTTAAAAATAAATAAAGGTCCTGGCACCATCTTTTGGTCTCTGCCTTGATAAGTCGTAAAAACAGGGCTGTAGCAGGAATCTTAAAAGTTCTTATTAATAAAATCAAACCCAAGGCCAGTTATTGGGGTCAATGCTGGTAGATCAGAGAGACAGAACAAGCAACAGCTATCTCACCTGGCTGGACCCTCAGCTGGTCTTATCTCCTCAGACTGGAGGCCTCTGAGTCCTCATCAAGAATGAATCTCAGCTGAACTGCTGCTCAAAAGCCTGAATGCTTAACCAGGCCAAATGCTTCTAGTTTCTGGTCCTCATGCCTTATATACCTTTCTGCTTTCTACCACCACTCTCTGGGATTAAAGGCTGGCTTTCTGGGATTAAAGGCGTGAGTCACCATGCTTGGCTGTTTCTAATGTGGCCTTGAACTCACAGAGATCCAGAGAGATTTCTGCCTCTGAAATGCTAGGATTAAAGGCATGTGCTATCACTGCCTAACTAGTGGCTTTTCTGTTCTCTGACCCCAGATAAATTTATTAAGGTACACAATATTTTGGGGAACACAATAACACCACACAGGGCACTTCCTAGCAGGCAAAGCACACAGAGAGATATTTTAAAATAAAATAAATCTTATAAAAGTAACTGGTTGGCACATCCCTGGTGTGAACTGATCGTTCACAGGAACAGTCAGGGTGGACTTCACAGCTGCCCTGTGACATCAGGAGCAACAGTGTTTCCAGGTGGCTCTGTAGCTGTTTTATCCCTGCCTTTCCAACACAGGTAACACCACAGGATACTGTGAATGTTGCAGGCTGTTCTCACTGCAGTCTGGGAGAGGATCTTGCTCTTCTAACTCTAAGAGCTTCCGTCTCCCTAACTAGGAATTCATGTCAAATGATGGGCACTTTCTACAGAGTGAAAGAGTTCAGGATGCTTCATTCAAACCTTGGGATTTGTGCATGTTTTATATTCTTGAAATGCAATTCTGCAAGCCTCCTGCCTTTCCTTTGTATAAAGTATTAAATATTGTTGTATATTGGTGAAATTATAAGGCCACCCCACGTAGTTAAAAGGGAGGTTTATTTATTGGCGTAACTTACAAACAAAGGGATAGGCAGGGTCTGGGAAAGATGTATCACAGTCCGGCGGTGTTCTCTGGAGAACTCTGCTCCATCTACCTCCAGCATCCAGGGTCCAGGAACCAAGAGAGACAGTGCATCCATGTCTCAGGTGTTCAGGGTCCTCTCTTGGCCCTGCCTTGTAAGCGTGACAGTTACTGAAGCCTCAATGGGGCTTGGAACTTCCAGATCAAGGTTGGAATGGCTACCCACTACAGTTGTAGATCTCTGTCCTGAAGGTCTCTGACAACATGAACTATGGAGACTAGGCTTGTACTAGGTAGATACAGGCATCCTCACTCTTCTAGGAATATCAGTTATTGCCTTGCATCTCCCCTGACAAATGGGGTTATTAGTACCTGAGCCATTGCATTATAGAGAGCAGAACACTGCTGCAAATCCTTAGCACATAATGAAACATGCTGCAGCACTTATAGCAACTGCAGTAGTGCAAATGAACAAGCTTGAAATAAAAACCAAGTATTTAGTCGGAGATTAGAATGTACTAAAAGTGTCGACACTCAATGCATCTCAGAGTCCTGATGGACTTTTCAATTCTTTTCAAAGCCTTTCTGTCTGTCCATCTGTCTGGGACTGCATGCTTCTTTCCAGTCCTCTGTTCTTTCCACAAACCTCAATGATCATATTTAATAAGTGATGTCACTTTTTCTGAATGAAATGAACACTGTCAGAGGAAGACGGCACCATAATACTACAGAAAGTCCTTTGGAAAAGTAGGTTTTTTTTCCTCCTTTTTTTTTCTTTATTCTTCTCTCATAAAATACATCCTGACCACAACCACCCCTTCCTCCACTCTTCCCACTCTCCACCTCCCCTCTGCCCCATATCCACTGCACCTCCATTTCCCTTCAGAAAAGAGCCAGCCTTCCAGGAATACCAACCAAACAAGATGCAATAAGACTAGGCACAAACCCTCATATTAAGGCTGGATGAGGCAGCCAGTGGGAGGAAAGGGGTCACAAAATCAGACAAAAGAGTCTGAGACACCCACCATTCTCACTGTTAGGAGTCCCACAAAACCCATAAACTAAACAACCGTAGCATATATACATATACATATATATGTATATATATATACATATATATATACATATATATGTGTGTGTATATATATACACACAGAGGACCTGGCACAGACCCGTCGCCATCTCCGTGGTGGTTGCTTCAGTCTCTAAAAGCCCCTGGGAGGCCAGGGCAATTGATTCTTTGGGCTGTGTTCTCCTAGTGTCCTTGACCCCTCTGACTTCTAGAATTGTTCCTCCCCATAGAGAGTTGTGCATCCTAGTCTTGGATCAGCATAGGACTACTTATCCAATAGGTATCCCAGAGGCCTGGCACCCATGGAGTCTCATTTGGCAAGGATCAGTAGACCCGGGACAGAATAAGAATTTACAAAATTCCTGCATTTTTCAGGTTCTTTTCTCTCTCCTTATATATTCTTTGGGCAGTTTTTCAGTTTTACTCTGTCAGTCACACGTGCAACAGCTGTAATTTTACCTAGAAATTCTGTTTTTTCCAGAATATTTTCCAATATGATTCATCAGGGGACTAATGCCTCTCAAATCTCTTATCTGGAATTGCTAACTACAACTCCTGGTAGCTTTTCTGACTCAGTAGAGACAGTTAGATACATATGAGAAAACAGCACTTGGAACTTTAACCATGTCTCACAGTTCTGGAAAGGAGAGTAAGGAATGTGTACACAAAATAGGGAAAAGGCCTTAGGAATGTACATGGTGCCTACCATTGAGAGTAAGTTCCCTGGACACCAAGCATATAGAATCAATGGTAGGCTCTGGTAGGCTCCAAGAGGAAAATGTGCAGTGTAAAATATGGGAAGGTCAGAGCCATCTTTACTATACATAGGAGCTTATATGGTGGAAGAATATGGTATAGTGAGTAGGGGAAAAGTGCCTTATCAAAGTCTGCCTATATACAGAGATAGAGTTGGGACCTTCTTGTGGAAAAGGGAACTATATAAAAACATATCTTGCAGACAGGAAAGAATTGTGTGGGTTTTAATATTGTTGTCCTTAAAGTGTTGTATCCATGTTCATTACTTTCTGACTTTGTAACTGCAAGTAGCTGCCAGATGAGGTAAGTACTGCAAGAGCAGGATGTGTCTGGCTCCGGATTTAGTTAAGCCTGCAAAATACCGAACTCTGTGTCTACAAGAAGATTATGTAGGGGGTGGGAAAGTGTATTTGGGGAAGCATAAAGGGGAACAAGGGGGTCTTTTATAGTGATTACAATGTATTTCTTAAAATATAAAATATTTCTTAAAAGTCAAAAATAAGGGCCAATATTTATGCAAGCCTGGTAGAAAAAGAAAAAAAAAAACTCTGTTAAAGTATAAATAAAGACAGCTCAAGCTATTCCATGGCACTTAAGTGCAATCCACCTGGTGGTCAGATGTTTTCCTTCCTCTAAGGCCCCTTCCCCTTCTCAGGACCTGAACCTGAGCCAAAGCTGGACCCCGGCCAGCACTCCTCCACTTCTGCGGGGTTCCCTGAGCTCTGCCTGACATTTGGTTATGGGTCTCTGCATTGACCTGGGGCACAACAGTGATGCCTCTGACTCCGGGAAAGCAGTTTCAAAAACAGACTTCGCAGGGAGGACCAGTGGGAGGGGAAAGAAGAAGGAACAGCAGTAAGGACGAACACAGGAAAACACAATGACATGTGCATGAAAATGTCTCAATGGTTCCCATTGTTTCATACAGTAACAGAAGAAAAACAGCAACAGCAGCAGCAGAAAAAACAAAAAACAAAACAGGGTGGCTTTGCATTCTGATGGGGGGTAATGTCCCACCCGGACTGGCTTCCAAATCAGCTGGCAGGGAAGTGAATCTATTTCTTAAATTAAAACATAAGGTTATTGCTCCTTGATTCACCGTACTGGGGTGAGATCATCTTGAGTTATAGCAACTCAAGTCTGGCGAGTTTGTAGCTATGTTTTAATCTTTTGTTGTAGTTGTTGTTGTTGTTATGAGATGCCTGGGTCTCTCCTAGACTGGTCTTGACCTCACAGAGATCCACCTGCCTCTGCCTGTCTGGTGCTGGGATTAAAGGCGTGTGCTACCATGCCAGGCTTACTTTTCCATCTTTGTAGCTCTTAACAGTCCTCACCACGGTCTAGGAAAACAATGAAGATACTGACTTACTACTTCAGTACAACATCATGTGTCAGGATGGAGACTTTGAGGATGGATTCACCAAAGAAACCTTCATGGTGAACAGCAGCAGCCTGGAGAGTTAGCCGGCAGACTAGAACAGACACAGTTGCTGACAAAGGCCATGTAGAAATTCATCAAAAATGAAATGGATGGACTAAATTTACAACACTGACATCCTTATAAGGCAAGTGAACTTGAGATTAGAGAAAATGGACATTTTCCATAGAAATTTGAAAAGTTTCTATTTATTTTTAGTTATTGGAAGAAAGGAGAGAACATTAGACAAAGATTCACCCCAAACTCTCTCAGGGTGGCAGACCCTGGACACAGGGTAGGAAGCACCCTGCATCCTGGCGTTTTGTGTCCTGGAAATGGCCCCAGTTATTTCAAGTGTCAGCAGAAGGCTGAAGGTGACCAGGCTCAGCCTCTCCTCTCCTCCTCAGCTCATCAAAGAGTCACATGCATGTCTTTAAGCAAAACACTGCCTGGCACATGAGATTAAATGAAACTGTGAAGTCTACTCACCACGATGATGAGGTGCACATGGGCTCCGGGTACTTCTGGCAAGTGAGCCTGCCCAGGTCATATTTGTACCTTCAGTGTGTGTACAGCACTTGTCACCATAAAGTATCCTCAAGACACTAACACATCGTGCTGTAGAGAAAAGGGAGCCCTCTGCAGAACCTGGTCCCTAAAGCATGGCTTTCCCTCTCCCTCCTCAATTACGACATTTGTTTGCCTCCAAAGTTACCCCTGGATTAATTAGGTTTTCATTACATCATAGAAACATGTGAAGTGAGAAAGTGAACAACAGCAAAGTTTCCATGTCTAGAGTTCCCGATGTTCCTGATCCCTTCTTTACCTTTCTAAACTAAGTCTATGAATCAGAATAGAGACCTGCCTCTGGTACAGAGAGAAGTCAGTTCTCTTTCTCTAGCCCTTGTTGTGTGGAGGACATAATAGATGACATCCGTCACTTTACATCCATCCCAACCACACACGTGAGCAGAACAAGGTGTCTTTGCCTCATCTGCACATGTTCTAGGTCACCATAGTCTGCTGTGGGATGTTCTGTATGTCCTGTGGGAGCCCTTTTTGGGTTCTTTGTGGCGTTACCCAGCAGGTCCGCATAGAGGATGATTAGGACCATGGGGCTGAGTGCAGGTGTCTGAGATGGTCTGCACTTGGCTGTGCTGGGGGATGGTCTGTTTGTCAAGTTGTTCTGATTGATCAATAAATAAAACCTGATCAGCTGTGGCTAGGCAGGAAGGATAGGCGGGACTAACAGAGAGAGGAAATAAAAGGACAGGAAGGCAGAAGGACTGACTGCCAGATGCCGCCAGCACAAGAAGCATGTGAAGATGCTGGTAAGCCACGAGCCACGTGGCAAGGTATAGATTTCTAGAAATGGGTTACTTTAAGATATAAGAAAAGTTAGCAAGAAGCCTGCCAGGGCCATACAGTTTGTATGCAATATAAGTCTCTGTGTTTGCTTGGTTGGGTCTGAGTGGCTGTGGGACTGGCGGGTGACAAGGATTTGTCCTGACTGTGGGCAAGGTAGGAAGACTCTGGCAACAATAGTCTGCCATAAGAAATGGTTTTACTCCTTCTTCATTAAATAAATGGTATCCCCAACCAGATGGACCTCCCTTTTCAAATTCTGTCTTAATAACACTGTATCCTCATAAACAAAGGCACTCATGATACCCAATGCAGGATAAACACACTTGGCTGTAATTGAAGGAAATTCCTTTATCATCTTCATCCTTACTTTTGAACAGGAAATTGAATCTTGGATGGACCAAAGGTTCCATCACATTTTCAAGGGTGAATACAAATATAAAAATGAAAATCCTAATTCTCCCTGAAGCAAAAGGTCATGATTAATCTCAACTTCTTCTTTTAAAACATTTTCATCATACATTGTGTATATTTTTTCTCTTACCCCTTTGATATGTTTGCAAAGTTTCGATTTCATCAAGACAATAACCCTCCATTCTCTTAATGAACCTAGAATCAATCCTAGGGAAGATCCTGGTATTTGTATGACATGTAGATATTTTTATCATTGGTGCCAAGACAAAAAAAAAAAGACTTTATTCTCTTCCACTTGACTTTCTGAAGCATTTTTGTCATGGAGAGATTGACTGCAGAGAGAGACACAGGTTTTTTACTTTTTACTTTTCGACCAGTGGAGAGGGGCATTTACTGGAACTTGGAGACACAAAATGCAGGCCTGTGCTTCTGTTCTTGACTGTCAAAATATGTGATTGCAAGGTGTCTTTTAGGATGAGTCCCCATAGGGGTACCAGAGAGCCAAGAAATGCTGGGGATCCATTCTTCTGTGTCTGCCTTGAGGAATATACCATCTGGAGTCTCTGAGGTGTTCTCTTGCTAGAAGCCCTACAGAAGGGAGAGGATTCTCCCTTTACACGCCATTTTGCCTTGAACCAGATGCTAGAGTCCGTGTTATCTCATTACAGATCTAAAACTGAGTATTTCTGAATTCACCTCGCCTCTCATCATCTACTCTTTACTATAACACAGCAGTGCCTTTCCCTCCCGCACAGTTCTCCTTTTAGAAAGAGCATCTGATGTTTTATTTCCGTCTTGTGGAGACTCCAGCCAGAGCTGACTGTTTCTAACCTGCCATCCTCCCCACATCACTGTTGCTATCTGTCATAACCAGCAAAGCCTTGGCTGTCACAGTAACACAGGGAGAGGACATTCCACCCAACACACTGGGAAGCAATGGAAACAGGGGCAGGGCTTCCTTGGAAACTGCACAGTTCTTTTTCTAAGGATGCTTTCCTGGCATTAGCATTTGAAAAACAATCAACATTGGGGTTCCTTTAATGACATGTGTCTTAGTTAGGGTTTCTATTGCTGCGACAAAACACCATGACCAAAAAGCAAGTTGGAGGAAAGGGTTTATTAGGCTTACAACTGGATCTCATCCTGGCGTTTCCTCAACTGAATCCTCTCTCTCTCTCTCCCTCTCCCTCTCCCTCTCCCTCTCCCTCTCCCCCTGTTTGCTGGTCATGATTTCAGCTACTACTCCAGCTCCATGCTTGCCTCCATGTCACCATGTCCCCTGCCGTGGTGGTCATGGACTCACCCTATGAAACTGTAAGCAAGCCCCCAATTCAATACCTTCCATCATAAGTTGTCTTAGTCACGGTGTCACATCACAGCAGTAGAATAGTGTTTAAGAAACCTTGAAACTGCTTTCTTCACAAAACTCTGAAGCAGGCCTTGGATTCCTTGCCATTTTAAACTAAAGGAGAACCTAAAAAGATATAGATGAAGTGATTAATAAAATGACCCTCAACCAGGAATCAGCAATTAGCCGTGACTCAGTACTTGATCATCTTCTATTATCAGTGCTACTATACTTTGCAGACATTCAGAAATTGACCCATTGGGATCAGGAATGATTCTTTCCAATCAGTTCCTAGCTTCAGTGTAATGGGAGGTGAGAGGAAACTGGAACCAAGTCTGAGGAAGCAGCACCCTCAGGACACTGCTCACCCTCACTTCCCACCTTGTCACCCACAGACTCTGCAATTACAATCATAATGATTTGTGAATCAGCAAATGACAGAGAACCAGGGAGAGGGCTGGCCTCAGGGATGGAGATGGGAAGAAAGAGCCCTTTTCCCCTGTGAACCAAACTCCTGACAGCAGGGAGAGATGCTGTGAACACAGGGAGTGGGGATGATAAACAGGGCCTGGCTGGTGCAGTGAGGACACCCACTGAGCCCTGCACAGACTGCCCAGGTGAGTGCTGCTCTGTCACTGTAGACTGAGGCTGCCTTGGACTTTGGAAGGGACACTGAGATGCAGGGTGACTTTAGGTGTGATTAAGAAGGGTCTCAGTTCATCTGTCACTGTGCAAAAAGGAAGGCGGCAGGACCCGGGGAGCAAACAGTTTATCACTTTCTACCTGTCATCCAGAACCTTGGTAAGTCAGAGTTTGCAGCAGTCCGTGGTGCATGGCGGCAGAGCTGCTCATCCCATGGCCCGGCAGAGACAGGACACGGGGGTCTGGGGGCATTTGAGTCTGGATGTGGGGAAGGACTGACGCTTTCCACATTTTACACTGAAAAAAAAAAAATCAAAGATTTTATTTGAGCTGAGTGTCTCATTTCTCATGTTTTTCAGTCTTTTAAGATAGGGCTCTCTTGCCTCTGACTCTAGTTTTGTTTTTCTGAACTTGCCAAACTATAACATAGTGAACACAGTGTACAATTGTACAGACGTGGAGAAAGTGGACATTACTCTCAGGTAAGGGAAAAAATGATTTCTTTAGAAAAATAATTCTGTTTCTGATACTTGACACCTCACAGTATGTTTGCATGGGACAAAGCAGCATCCTCAGGTTACAGAGGAGAACACTGGATGTGAGGAAGCCAGATTACATGATCAACGTGATATAAGCAGAAATGAGAGACTGGATTTGAGTCTGGAGTGGTTGATTGTAAACAAGGTTCTTGTGCATGCTTAACTTAGTGTGTGTGTGTGTGTGTGTGTGTGTGTGTGTGTGTGTGTGTGTGTGTTTCTCTGTGTGTGTCTGTGTGTCTGTGTATACAGGGTGGGGAGAACATGTTGGTATGTGCAAGTGGTGGGGGTACATTGGTATATGCAGGTAGAGGTGTCTGCATGTGTGTGCATGCATGAGTGTGTATGATTGTGTGTGGACAAGATATCAACCTCGCATGTCTGCAGCTCACTGCTTCTCCTCGACTGGCTGGCTAGAGACTCCAAGAGATCTTCCTCTCTCTGCATCCACAATGCTGGAATTAAAAGCAGGATGCCACATGGCATTTTTGTGGGGTTTCTGGGCATGGAACTCAGGTCCTCATGCCTCTACGGGGGTATTTTACCAAGTGAAGCATCTTCTCAGCACCATGTACTTTAAACTTCTAAAGTTTATGGTATTTCTCAAGCATTTGGTATATTTTTAACACACTCCCACATATTTTGTGACAAAAACCTTGATTTCATTTCATTCATGCAGAGTAAATTTACTGTTACATGCCTTAGGTGAGAAACATGTGAAAGCTTATTAAAATATGGCATAGCGGCCCTGAATTAGACAAGTGCTTATAGACATTAGACTTGAAGCTCTTTCAGTTCAGATGCAGCACTGTTAAGGAGATCAAGGGCTACTTCATTCTTACAAATTCTATTACCAATGGCTCCAAGAACTTAGAAGTATCTGAAAACCTCATCAAATCACAAAAAAAATTATTACAGAGATATTGCAAGTCAATTTAAACCACTATACTTTTATTAAAGGATAATTCATATCTTTCACTAAATTGATGGAAGCTTGCAAATTCGTGTACCAAATGTGTCACCCAAACTAAGTTGACTTCTTCAGGCCATTCAGTTTTTAAATATCATAAGAAAGAGACCAATTTGAGTGTTTCTACACGTGGGCTGCCAGCTTTCCTCTGTGTTTAGTGTGCAGTTTTAAAAAGAAGTGCCTCATTTAATAACTTGTTCATAAACTAGTTTTGAGTATGCATTAGCAGATTCTCCAAACCAAAGCAGTGTCTATGAGGCATGCTCACTATCCAGGGCAGGAAGGCAGCAGACCCACAGGGAAGACAGCCTGGAGAGTTCAGGGAAAGCACAGCAGGTGAAACTCGGAGCTGATATGGATAAGATGGAGAGTAGGTCGCTGTGAAGCATGATGCCCTGACAAAGATCAACCAGGGTATATTATGCACAGTCCTGTGGCTAGGAAAGCACCAGTGCTACATTTGAGGGGGTGAAGGGAATTCAGGAATAATTGTGATAAGGAAAGGATGCTAAATAGTGAAGGACAAAGACAATTAAGGTTGAATTGCATTCTGAATGTTTTCTAAGAGGTGAAGCAGATAGCATATTTGTCTGTTCCAACAGCATTGTGTGTTATGTGTAGGTGTTTTTTGGGGGGAGGGGGGTATGTGTGTGCAGTTAATCTTGCACACATGTGTGTGCAATTAGAGGCCAGAGATCAGCATTGGGGTCTGCTTCAATAGCTTTCCCCCATCAGTTTTCAGTCAGGTCTCTCTGAACATAGAGCTCCCTGATTCTGCTAGGCTAGCTGAGCAGAGAACTCCAAGGACATGTCTCTCTCCATATCAAACTCCTTCCCACCAGCACTGGGCTTCAAATCTGCACTTCTTTGGCCAGTTTGTATTTGGTTGCTAGGGATCAGACTTGGGTCCTCATATTTGGACAGCATTCCTTTTACAGACTACGCTGTATCCCCAGCTCCTAAAAGAATATTTTGACTTGAATATATAAGGAGAAATATGAAAAGGATTCATAAACAGTTTACACATTTGCATGGAATATTAGAGAGATGTAGTTCATTGGTTGTGGCATTTCTAACTGAGAAATTGTTCATCTCAACACACCTTAAAGCATATAATCAGCTGCATGCCTCTTGGGTTAGAGTCCATATAGCCAGTGCCTGAGCTAGGAAATGTTTGCGTGGTGTTTTCTTTTAGAGGAAGTCTCAGTAGAAAGAGAGAGCAAGAACAAGGTAGGTGGGAGGAAAAGGAAATTACCTTCCAGGTTTGTCGTACCTAGAAAGCTGGGAACACAAATTCCATCAGACTTACTCCCACCTTGATGAGAGAGGACAGGACTCCTGTCCTCTACATCCCACAAAACATTCACTTCTGTGCCACTTATGGAAAGGGATATGAGAAGTGGAGTATGTCATACAATCTCCCCTGAGAAGCCAGTCCATTTGGTCAAGAACAGTTTTCTGGAGGAGTGTCAAGCTCTTTATTAGTTCCACAACCACTTGAGTGATAGTTGCATATGGACAGTGAAGAGGACCAGGATGAGGCGCCAACACAGTCCAGGAGCCTGAGGTCACACTGGGTGTGAGGAGGGAAAAGGAAGAGGCCTGTCAGGCTAATAATCAGGACTGTGTTGTTTGGAAAACTGACAAAGTGATGCCATGCTTTTAGCTTTGTTCTAGGAAGAGCATGGTCACATGAAATTGAGGGAACGAGGATCATCATGAAAGGTAGGATTTATACCCTTATTGTAGCTATATCATTTCCATGGGAATGGAAAAAATATAAACCAAAAACAAATAAACAAACAAACAAAAAAAAAAGAAACCTAAAGACCAAGAATATGACCAGGCATCATTAAGAAAAGAACAGCATGTGCTTACATACTTGAAACCATTCTTTTCGTTGGAATAAGCAGAGAAGATCTGACATGTTTCTCACATGATTTTCCCTAGCGCTGTGCATGAAGTCAGAAGATGAAGTGGAGTAACATTATCCAGACAATAATCTTCCTTTGTCTTATTGGTCCTGGAATTGTGGGAAATATCCTAATGTTTGTGAGACAGGTGTACACGTCTGCCTTGGGCACTGAGAAAAAGCCTGTGGACCTCATTCTCATCCACTTGGCATTTTCTAATATGATCATTATTTGCACCACAGGGGTCAGAGACATAGCCACAGTGTTTTATTTCAGAAACTTCCTTGGAGATACTGGCTGTAAAGCTGTGGTTTATCTGGCAAGGACGGCCCGGGGCCTCTCCATCTGCACCACCTGTCTCCTCAGCATGGTCCAGGCTCTCACCATCAGTCCCAGGACCACCATTTGGAGAAAGCTCAAACCACAGACCTCATGGCAAATTCTTACCTATGTCTTACTCTTTTGGATCTTTAATGGCCTCACAAGTTCCAACTTGTTGTACTATATGACAGCAGGCGGCAGCTTGAACAGATCTAGAGTTGTAGGGTATATTGGATATTGCTATATGCTTCCATCCAGGGACACAGTCAAGTGGCTTTTCCTCTCACTCATGGCTGTTCGTGACCTCATCTTTCAGAGTCTCATGGGCTGGAGCAGTGGACACATTTCTTTTTACCTGTATAAACATCACAAGCAAGTCCTCTACCTCCATAGCTGCAGGCCTGTAAATAGTTTCAGTCCAGAGATCAAAGCTGCACAGAGCATTCTCATTCTCATGGCCTGTTTCCTTGTCTTTTATTGGGCAGACTTCATTTTCTCCTTTTACATAGGTTACATGGTGACTCATGACTCCATCATACTAAATATTAAAACATGTCTAGTACTTGGTTATGCTGTTCTCAGCCCCTTTGTCCTGATGAGCAGAGCTGTTCCTGTTGCTAAAGCCTTGTGTTCACACTGAGAAACACTAGGATTACATTTCTCTATGAGCTCAAGATACACAGTGTTATTTATTTGCCTTAATTTTGGAGGGCACATGGTGAGCACATAGCTTTGCTATGTATTGTAAGCTGTCCTGGAAGCATCTTTATAGTCCAGGCCCTGACCTAGTACCTTCCTGGGCATTACAAGCACTTGCCATCATACCACTATTTGCCTTGGTATGCTAATATATCCAAACATTAAATCAGTTAAGCATTATAATAATTTACTTTTAAAAATAAGTCTACTATGGTAGCTTGAATGTAATTGGCTTTCATAAGCTCATAGGGAGTGGCACTATTAGGAGGTGTGGCCTTAGAGGAAGTATGTCACTGTGGGGCCAGGCTTTAAGGCCTCCTTTGCTCAAGCTACACAGTGTGTGGACACAGACACCTTCTATTTTCTACTGCCTGTGGATAAAGATACAGAACTCTCAGCTCCTTCTCCAGCACCATGTCTGCCTGAGCACCACCAATTCCCACCATGATGATAATGAACTAAACCTCTGAAACTGTAAGCCACCCCAATTAAATGTTTTCCTTTATAAGAGTTGCCCTGGTCATGGTGTCTCTTCACAGCAATAGAAACCCTAACTAAGACAACTAGTACTAAGCGACTTAAGAGAAGTTTAGGGTTTCTAGGCAGGTGGAAAGTAGATTGTTACTATCTTTCCATTAACCATCCCTATCCTGTGACTTGTAGCTTCTCATTAGCATTGGGGAAAATGCTGGAGGCAACACTGTCAGAAATCAACAGTTTTCCCCTTCAAAGAAGAGGAAGAGAGCAAGACAGTGTAGGAGCCCAGGAGGAGGGGACCTTTTCTGGGGTAGTTTGTACAGCAGTGAGGAGGACAGGGAGACAGGAGATTTCATCACAGTCCTGCAGGTTTGCTCACCAGTTGTTTGACCTTGTCAGGTTCCAGAATGGTTAGGAAACTCGTGATGTCAACGCAGGACAATTCTCATCATGTTAGTTCTTAAATAATCACCACGGGAGGCTTGGCCACCGGGTTCTATCAAACGATGCCATCGCGGGTCCGTAGACCACGCTCCAGGCCAGAGCCTCACTGGCACACTGATGTGTAAATGTCTCACTAACAGATTGTTAGTAACACTGGGGTTTCCACCTCTCGCTCCCTGTCACTCACAATGATTTAAACTGCACATCTGGGGTTGGCTAAACCACTTTGCCTGGAATCCCAGGCTCCTTTGCGCCCTATGCTGCACAGACGCAGAGGAACATATGCAGCTGAGCTGTGGACTAGGAGACCAGGGAACTGAGGACGCACTGGAGATCTGCTTGGTGGAGGTCAGGAGGCACAGCCTTGCCAAGCAGAAGGATACTGGTGGTTGTGAGAACTCCACAGCCTCTGGCCAAAGAGGAAGTGGAGGGTCCAGAAAGCACCCCGACCCTGTGCCCTCCAGAATCCTGTGCTGTGGACTTCCCCTGGAAGATTCGAACAGTGCAGTGTGTTCACGGCCCAGAGGGCAACGAGGCTGGTCGCCAAAGCTGTCCATCAGCTCACTGCAGTTCCTGCAGGAAGAGAAACGGAAACACCTCCACAGTTCCCGAAGAAGTGGAGCCAAACCAACTCCCTGCAGCTCAGTATCAAACAAGCACCTGGCAGGAAGGAAGCTCAGTCCTCCTGGTCTCTCCCGGGCCCAAAAGTTGAAACTCTCCAGAGCACAGCAAGCGAAAGCCCAGGGCGTGGGTCTGTAAAATACTGCTCTTTTAAAGATAAACTAGGGTTTTACTAAGGTCTACCTAGGTTAAAAGCCACTTTCAGAGTATTATGAAGTAGATGCATGGCTAGGGAGGAGGACTGTTTCTCTACAGCAATTTTATTTACAGTTTGTGTGAGTCTTTCTTATGAGTGGACAGTGTGAACAGAATGACAGATCTGTTCCTAACCTAGCGTTTCTATCCAGATCTGTATATTGTCTACATTTTCTCTTACATCTTTAAAAGTAAAGGTGATATATAACTAACCTTCAAGAAATGTACCTTTGATACACAGTGTGTGATGATTCCCTTGGAAACGCTGAAATCACTTATCCACTTACTCTGGACTGTTATTTGGTGGGTATAGTGAAAACCCTTGAAAATTCTCCTAGGGAATTCCCAGTGTCCATTACAGTGGAAACAGTAGTCCCCTGCTCTGCAGGAGGTCTCTTTAGATAAAGAACAGCTAATGGTTGCCCACGTTTGTGCCCCCAGTTAGCTTCAGTAGTTATCAAGTAAGGGAACTTACCCAGCACTTCCTCCTTGTCACAGGCTCTCCCAGGAGCCATGAGCATGAGAACAACAGGGGAAGCGGTGTAAGGAGATCGGATACTTTAGAGAGAGACGTGTCCCCTCCTCTGAACTTCAGAATATTGATATACCCAAGGAATTACCATTTGGCTGTTTCCCTACTGCTTGTGTGTTTATCTCAAGAAAATATTCCATCTTTGGGCACACACTATAACTTTGGACGTTCAGGAGGAAGATTTTTGTATAAGTTGCATAATTCTGATGATTAGAAATAATATTAGCATAGTTTTTTATAACTGACACAGGAAAGCAACAGAATTCTCAGTCACAAAGACAGTTAATTTTAGATTTCAGAACAAATTCAAAACAGACTAATTGCCCCTGCAGAGAATTCACAAACCTACGTGTTCCAGGTGTTTATCACTAAATCGAGGTCAGAACTGAAGCACCTTTGGTAGCTCTAACCCTGTGCAGTAATTCTCTTTCCGCAGGTACCCAACCACTCAAGGTTGAGGCAAGTACTCTTATTGTTAAGTCCTGAATTTCAGTGTCATTCTCTGTCTGGGAACGCTAACCACTCAGGTCACCTGGTTGGCCAAGTGTTACTCATTGGCCGGTCAGCATGACCTTCTGCCCTGAGAAAAACTATGTGACCTATCATGAGAATGGGTCGGCCCCTAAAAATGTAACATATAATTGTCCAGAATTTGACTATGAGAAAGAGAAGGAGGAGTGAGTGTATGTGTGTGTGTGTGTGTGTGTGTGTGTGTGTGTGTGTGTGTGTGTGTCTGTGCGTGTGTCTGTGTGTTGGGTGGGTATATAGAAGGAGTTGAAGAAAGAACATGAGTAGGCAAGAGAGAGAGAGCAAGAGAGATTTTTCAGAGAGGATTTTTTTCAAGATGAAGTAAAAGAAAGTTACCATCAGAAAGCCTGTGTGTTTCCTTATTTTTCCCCTCAGATAGAAAAAATCTAGCCCTTGCTGCCTTCATGGATTATTTATATATACCATGGGCCCTCCAGCTACAGGTACCTGGTTAGGCCAAACCAAAAGAAGGCCATTTGCTTTGTCAGTTTGTTTCCGAATTTCCTTAAAGAAGCAGTGGCCTTGTGAAATTCTTTGCAGTTTCCATTTTTCATGTGTGTGTTTGTGCATGTTTGGAATGTGTGTCCATGCTTACAAGTGGATGGGCACAGGTGTGTGTGAAGTTGTACACATGCACATTTGTGCTCACCTGTATGCATGAGGCTGAGGTTGGTGTCAGGAATCATCCTCCATTTCCCATTTTACTGAGTCAGGGTCTTTTAGGCAAGCACAGAGCTCACCAAAATAATTAATCTCACTACCCAGCTTCCTCTAGGTCTAGTCTGTCCCTGGCTTCTGAGACTGGAATTACAGGCAGGCTGCCACCCCACCAGGCATTTAAATGAATTGGAACTCACACTTGGAAGCCAAGCACTTTGACCACTGAGCAAGCTCTCCAGGTAGGGTTTGTTAATATTAAACGCCACCCTGTTACAAGGAAATATCCTCTATATGGGATCAGCTTGTGGGACGATATGGAGGACACCAGTGAAAGAAGCGAACTCCCTGTCGTATAATAATTTCAGATGGTGGTGCTTTGCCATTACTTGCTTGAAAATTGCAAAAAAAAAAAAAAAAAAAAAAAAAAAAAAAAAAAAAAAAAAAAAAAAAAAAGTAAGAATAAATGAACTAAGATAAATCCAGACACACTGAAGACCTCGTAGCATGGTAACACAGAAGGGCCATGGCCCCAAAGCAAAGACAGGCCCATCAGGTGTGTTTCCCAGCCCACCACCCCACACACATTGGTCAGGTAGTTGGTTTCAATCCAGACCTGGATCTTGGCCAGAGAGGATGATGTCAAGAAAGCCATGACAGCCACCAGAAAGGTGCACAAAGGGAACCAGCAGGTGACCGCGGGTGACAAGCATATGTGAATCTTCAAGTAGGTCCTTTGGATGGAGCCAAAAGGGAAAGAGGAAAACAAGAAGAAGAGAGGTAAGGTTGTGATGTGTGAATCCAAGACCTCTCTGAAGACAGCTCCTCCCCAGGATGATAGACATGGACAGTGATGTCACCAAGCCGAGTTGCACAACAGACATCCCCCCTATCAGACAGACCGCAGCAGTGGCTCAGGCCTCCCCCAGTGCCCAGCGCAGTGTGTTCCTGGGAGGGCCTGGACACCAAGGCAGAGGAGACCCAGGAGCGAGTGCCTCACAGCTGAAGACACTTCCGGCAAGCAGGACTCAGGCTTCCATGGAAAACCTGATGAGCAGCTCAGGAAAAGCAGATCTAGGGCTGGCAGCAGAGACTTTCAGCGCTCTCTAAGGAGTGCTCGCTCTAAACAGATGCAACAGTCAGGCGCATAGCTCAGAAAGAGTGCCTCCATTCTGTAGGTTGTCTCTTTACCGCAGTAAATATTTTCATTGAGCTACCGAAGTTTTGAACTTTGTGGGGTCCCTCCTGTCAATCATTTGCTACTTTACTGAGCAACTGGAGCCACACTGAGAATGTGTTTGTCTATATCTTAAAGTTGTTTGTGTTTTGTTTTTTATATATTTTTTTTTTATTTCCTCAAGTAATTTCTTAATTCGCTATCTCACATTAAGGTCTTTGGAGCTGATTCGTTGGAGGATAACATGTACAGATCTAGTATACATCTTCTACCTGTGTGTTCCCAGTTTCCCCAGCACCATTTGTCCTTCTCTGGGGACCAAGCATGCTGAACTACCAAGGTGACACACAGGACATGCCCAACTGTTGCGATAAAGGCATGACTGACAGGGAAACAACCAGATGCTCTCTGGCTGGATCTGAAACCCCATAAACGAAGGGACTTCACATCTGATACAACAGAGCTGGTCTAAAGCCTGTGGTGGGGTGGGGTGTCCACAGCCCTAGTGGGGAGGCTGCAGCTGTTACTTTGCTAACTAGACATGATGGGCCTGTCAGATCCCACTGTAAATACTTGACTATACCCAAGTCAGTGTTGCCATAGGTTTAGTCATGGAAGCTTCTTTTTTGCAGTGGGTAGTTACTTCAAAACCTCAAAGCTAGAAACAATGCAGATAGTAAGTTTTATAATCGTCAACATTTTGCCAGTCATATTTCTTGTGTCTTCATGTGAGGCTGATTATGTTGTAATGGAGCTAGTTTAAAATAAAATCCATTTTGTCCTAAGATTTAGTGTAGCATAAATCTTAAAAGTTCTTATCAATAAAAACAAACCTGAGGCCAATTATTGGGGTGAACGCTGGAAGATCAGAGAGACAGAACAGGCCACAGCCACTTCACCTCACCAGTTCTTCAGCTGGTCCTGTTTCCTCAGACTAGAAGCCTCTGAGTCCTCATCCAGAATGAATCTCAGCTGAACTGCTGCTAGAAGCCTGAAAGCTTAACCAGCCAAATACTTCTAGTTTCTGGTCCTCACACCTTATATATCTTTCTGCCTTTTGCCATCACTCCCTGGGTTTAAAGGCTCACTTCTTGGGATTAAAGGCGTGAGTCACCATGCCTGGCTGTTTCCTATGTGGCCTTGAACTCCAGAGATCCAGAGGGATTTCTACCTCTGGAATGCTAGGATTAAAGGTGTGAGTGCCACCATTTTCTAGACTTTGTATCTAGTGGCTGTTCTGTCTCTGACCCCAGATAAGTTTATTAGGGTGTACAATATTTTGGGGAACACAATGCCACCACAATTTAGAGTTGATAGAGTATTAGAATTAAGGATGTTGTATTTTATGTAATACTGTCCTCTTATTTTTTTATTTTTTATTTTTTTTTTATTTTATAATACCATTCAGTTCTACATATCAGTCACGGGTTCCCCTATTCTCCCCCCTCCCACCCCCTCCCCTTACCCCCAGCCTACCCCCCATTCCCACCTCCTCCAGGGCAAATCCTCCCCCGAGGACTAAGATCAACCTGATAGACTCAGTCCAGGCAGGTCCAGTTCCTTCCTCCCAGACTGAGCCAAGTGTTCCTGCACAAGCTCTAGGTTTCAAACAGCCAACTCATGCAATGAGCACAGGACTCGGGCCCACTGCCTAGTTGCCTCCCAAACTGATCAAGCCAATCAATTGTCTCACCTATTCAGAGGGCCTGATCCAGCTGGGGGCCCCTCAGCCTTTGGTTCACAGTTCATGTGTTTCCATTCATTTGGCTATTTTTTTTCAATAATTGAGTAGAACCGAAATTTATTAATAAGCCACAGTCATCCTAGGGGCCTCCATGCTATATATATATAGCCTCTATGGTTCTAAGGGTTGTGGTCTTATTGTTCTTTATTTTATATCTAGAATCCACTTATGAGTGAGTACATGCCATGCCTGTCTTTCTGGTTTGGGTTACCTCACTCAGGATGATTTTTTTCTAGTTCCATCCATTTGCCTGCAAATTTCATGCTTTCATTGTTTTTCTCTGCTGAGTAGTACTCCATTGTGTGTATGTACCACATTTTTTCCATCCATTCTTCCGTTGATGGGCATCTGGGTTGTTTCCAGGTTCTGGCTATTACAAATAGTGCTGCTATGAACATAGCTGAGCATGTATCTTTATGGTATGAATCAGCATTCCTTGGGTATATGCCCAAGAGTGGGATGGCTGGGTCTTGAGGTAGTTCGATTCCTAATTTTCTGAGAAACCGCCATACTGATTTCCACAGTGGTTGTACAAGTTTACATTCCCACCAACAGTGGAGGAGTGTTCCCTTTGCTCCACATCCTCTCCAACATTGGCTGTCATTGGTGTTTTTGATCATAGCCATCATGACAGATGTAAGGTGGTATCTCAGAGTCGTTTTGATTTGCATTTCTCTGATGATTAAGGATGTTGAGCATTTCTTTAAATGTCTTTCAGCCATTTGTAGTTCTTGTTTTGTGAATTCTCTGTTTAGCTCTTTAGCCCATTTTTTAGTTGGACTGTTCAGTATTTTGATGTCTAGTTTCTTGAGTTCTTTATATACTGTGGAGATCAATCCTCTGTCAGATGTGGGGTTGGTGAAGATCTTTTCCCAATCTGTTGGCTGTCTTTTTGTCTTATTGACTGTGTCTTTTTCCCTGCAAAAGCTTCTCAGTTTAGAGATGTCCCATTTATTAATTGTTGTGCTCAGGGTCTGTGCTGTTGGTGTTTTATTTAGGAAATGGTCTCCGGTGCCAATGCGTTCAAGAGTGCTTCCTACTTTCTTTTCTATTAAGTTTAGTGTAACTGGATTTATGTTCAGGTCTTTGATCCACTTGGACTTGAATTTTGTGCATGGTGACAGATATGGATCTATTTGTAATCTTTTACATATTGACATCCAATTATGCCAGCACCATTTGTTGAAGATACTTTCTTTTTTCCATTGTATATTTTGGCTCCTTTGTCAAAAACCAGGTGTTCATATGTGCATGGATTAATGTCAGGGTCTTCAATTCAATTCCATTGGTCTGTATGTCAGTTTTTATACCAGTACCAAGCTGTTTTTATTACTATAGCTCTATAGTAGAGTTTGAGGTCAGGGATGGTGATGCCTCCAAAGGTTGCTTTATCGTATAGGATTCTTTTAGCTATACTGGGTCTTTTGTTTTTCCATATGAAGTTGAGTATTTTTCTTTCCAAGTCTGTGAAGAATTGTGTTGGGATTTTGATGGGGATTGCATTGAATCTGTAGATTGCTTTTGGTAAGATTGCCGTTTTTACTATGTTACTCCTACCTATCCATGAGCATGGGAGATCCTTCCATTTTCTGATATCTTCTTCAATTTCTTTCTTTAGAGATTTAAAGTTCTTATCAAAAAGGTCCTTCACTTGTTTAGTTGGTGATATCCCAAGGTATTTTATATTATTTGTGGCTATTGTAAAGGGTGATGTTTCTCTGACTTCTTTCTCAGCCCTTTTGTGTATCATTTGTGTATAGGAGGGCTACTGATTTTTTTGAGTTGATCTTGTATCCTGCCACTTTACTGAAGGAGTTTATCAGCTGTAGGAGTTCCCTGGTAGAGTTTTTGGGGTCACTTATGTATACTATCATATCGTCTGCAAATAGTGAAAGTTTGACTTCTTCCTTGCCAATTTGTATCCCTTTGATCTCCTTTTGTTGTCTTATTGCTCTCGCTAGAACTTCTAGTACTATATTGAATAAATATGGGGAGAGTGGACAGCCTTGTCTTCTTCCTGAATTTAGTGATATCGCTTTGAGTTTCTCTCCATTTAATTTGATGTTTGCTGTTGGTTTGCTATAAATTGCTTTTATTATGTTTAGAAATGTTCCTTGTATTCCTGATCTTTCTAAGACCTTTATCATGAAGGGGTGTTGGATTTTGTCAAAGGCTTTTTCAGCATCTAAGGAGATGATCATGTGGTTTTTTTCTTTCAGTTTGTTTATATGGTGTATTACATTGACTGATTTTCATATGTTGAACCATCCTTGCATCCCTGGGATGAATCCTGCTTGGTCGTGATGGATGATTGTTTTGATGTATTCTTGGATTCTGTTTGCCAATATTTTGTTGAGTATGTTTGCATCAATGTTCATGAGGGAAATTGGTCTATAGTTCTCTTTCTTTGTTGCATCTTTGTGTGGTTTGGGTATCAGGGTAATTGTAGCCTCATAAAAAGAGTGGTAGTGTTCCTTCTGTTTCTATTGTGTCGAACACTTTGAAGAGGATTGGTATTAGTTCTTCTTTGAAAGTCTGGTAGAATTCTGCACTGAAACCATCTGGTCCTGGGCTTTTTTTGGTTGGGAGACTTTTGATGACTGTTTCTATTTCTTTAGGGGTTATTGGTCTATTTAATTGGTTTATCTGGTCTTGATTTGATTTTGGTATGTGGTATTTATCCAGAAAATTGTCCATTTCTTCCTGGTCTTCCATTTTTGTGGAGTACAGGTTTTGGAAGTATGATATGATGATTCTCTGGATTTCCTCGTTGTCTGTTGTTATGTCTCCCTTTTCATTTCTGATTTTGTTAATTTGGGTGCTCTCTCTTTGCCTTTTGGTTAATTTGGCTAGGGGTTTGTCTATCTTGTTGATTTTTTCAAAGAACCAACACTTTGTTTCATTGATTTTTTTGTATAGTTCTCTTGTTTTCTACTTCGTTGATTTCAGCCCTCAATTTGATTATTTCCTGGCATCTATTTCTCCTGGATGAGTTTGTTTCTTTTTGTTCTAGAGCTTTCAGTTGTGCTGTTAATTCATTGGTATGGGATTGCTCCATCTTCTTTATGTGTGCATTTAGAGCTATGAATTTTCCTCTTAGCACTGCTTTCATAGTGTCCCATAAGTTTGGGTATGTTGTACTTTCATTTTAATTGAATTCTAGGAAATCTTTAATTTTTTTCTTTATTTCTTCCTTGATGTTTCAGGTGGGCATTATTCAGTTTCCATGAGTTTGTGGGTTTTCTATAATTTTTGTTGTTGTTGAGGTCTAACTTTAAGGCATGGTAGTCTGATAAGATACAGGAGGTTATTCCATTTTTTTTGTATCTGTTGAGATTTGTTTTGTGTCCAAGCATGTGGTCAATTTTTGAGAAGGTTCCATGGGGTGCTGAGAAGAAGGTATATTCTTTTGTGTTAGGATGGAATGTTCTGTAGATATCTATTAGGTCCATTTGAGTCATAACATCTTTTAGGTCCTTTATTTCTTTGTTAAGTTTCAGTCTGGTAGATCTGTCTTTTGGTGAGAGTGGTGTGTTAAAATCTCCCACTACTAATGTGTGGGGTTTGATGTGCATTTTAAACTTTAGTAGTGTTTCTTTTATGAATGTGGGTGCTTTTGTATTTGGAGCATAAATGTTTAGAATCGAGACTTCATCTTGGTGGATTTTTCCCATGATAAATATGTAATGTCCATCCTGATCTCTTTTGATTGATTTTAGTTTGAAGTCCATTTTATTAGATATTAGGATAGCTACACCAACTTGTTTCTTAGGTCCATTTGCTTGGAAAGCCTTTTCCCATCCCTTTACTCGGAGGTAGTGTCTGTCTTTGAAGTTAAGGTGTGTTTCTTGTATGCAGCAGATGGATGGGTCCTGTTTTCTTAATCATTCTGTTAGCCTGTCTTTTTATAGGTGAGTTGAGACCATTGATATTGATGGATGTTAATGACCAGTGATTGTTAATTCCTGTTTTTTTTGTGGTTGTGTTGTGTTGTCCTTCTGTGGTGTATGTTGGTGTGGGATTATCTATTGCTTGATTTTTCATGGATGTGTTTAGCTTCTTTGGGTTGGATTTTCCCTTCTAGTGCTTTCTGTAGGGCTGGGTTTGTGGACAGGTATTGATTAAATCTGGTTTTATCCTGGAATATTTTGTTTACTCCACCTATGGTGATTGAGAGTTTTGCTGGGTATAATAGTCTGGGTTGGCATCCGTGGTCTCTTAGTGTCTGCATGAGATTTGTCCATGATCTTCTAGCTTTCATAGTCTCTATTGAGTAGTCTGGTGTTATTCTGATGGGTTTGCCTTTATATGTTACTTGGTCTTTTTCCTTTGCGGCTCTTAATATTTTTTCTTTGTTCTGTGTGTTTATTGTTTTGATTATTATGTGGCGAGGGGACTTTTTTTTTTGGATCCAGCCTATTGGGTGTTCTGTAAGCTTCTTGTATCTTCATAGGTATTTCTTTCTTTAGGTTAGGAAAGTTTTCTTCTATGATTTTGTTGAATATATTTTCTGTGCCTTCGATTTGGTATTCTTCTCCTTCCTTTATCCCTATTATTCTTAGTATTGGTCTTTTCATGGTGTCCCAAATTTCTTGGACGTTTTGTGTTACGACTTTTTTGTCTTTAGTGTTTTCTTTGACTGATGAATCCATTTTCTCTATTGTGTCTTCAGTGTCAGAGATTCTCTGTTCCATCTCTTGCAATCGGTTGGTTATACTTGTTTCTGTAGTTCCTGTTCGTTTAGTCAGGATTTCTATTTCCAGCATTCCCTCAGCATTCCCTCTTTATTGTCTCAAATTCATTTATCAGATCTTGGAATGTTTCTTTCATCTGTTTAATTGCTTTTTCTTGGCTTTCTTTGATTTCATCCCATTTTTTGTTCGTTTTTTCTTCCATTTCTTTAAGGGAATTTTTTATTTCCACTTTAAGGGAGTTTTTCATTTCCTCTTTAAGGAAAGTTTTTATTTCCTCTTTGAGGGAATGTTTTATTTCTTCTTTAAGGGCCTCTATCATCTTCTTAAAGTCATTTTTAGGGTTGATTTCTTCTGTTTCTTCTGTCTTGTTATGTTCAGGTCTTGCAGGTGTAGAATCACTAAGTTCTGATGTTGCCATATAGGTCTTTATGTTGTTGCCTGTATTTTTGCACTGGCGTCTACTCATCTCTTCCTCTGTGTGGTGCAGGTGGTGTCTGTGTCTGAGAGTGCCTCTCTTGTTCTAATTTTTAGTCTTGGTGCTATTGGGCTATTTCTTTAGGGGCAGCTGATCTCAGTCGGTGAAGTATATACTTATGATTCTGGTGATCTAGTTTGGTGGCTGGGCAGCACCTTCTTCTGTGTTCCCAGGTCACATTTTGTTCATTCGTCAACTCCTCAGCTGATCTTGTTTCTTCAGACTTCCAACTGTAGGTATCTGAATCCTCTCCCAGATGGGTTTCAGCTGAGCGGGGTAGTCTCACCAACACCTCCAAGTTGTTGGGTTTCGCAGCATCAGCAGCTGGGCCCTGGGTTGTCCTCAGACGGAGTGTTCAGATTCGTTCTGGTTCTGTCCCACGGAGATAGCTTCTTCCCTGGGTGTTGGGGTTGGAGGCGTCCCTGTTCCACGCTGCATCTCCATTGCCGGGCCTGTCTACCTCTGCGGTCTGCCGCTGGGCCTGTATGTCCCTGTCAGCTGCCATTGGGTCTGTTTGCCTCTGCGGGCCACTGCCAGGCCTGTATATTTTTGCCAGCTGCCGCCAGGCCCGTCTACCTCTGCAGGCCACCGCCACGGACCTACCTGTGTCTGCTTGTCTCTGCCAAGTGGCCCATCTACCTCTGTGGGCTGCCACTGGGCCTGTATGTCTCTGCCGGCTTCCGCCAGGGCTGAATGTCCCTGTCAGCTGCTGCTGCCGGGCCCATCTACTTCTGCAGCCCATCGCTGGGCCCGTCTACCTCTGCGGGCTGCCGCCCTGGGCCTACCTGTGTCTGCTTGTCTCCGCCGCCACCGGTCCTGTCTCTGTCCTCTTATTTTATTAGCACACATACACTATTATAATGATCAGAAATTAAGCAATGATCTTTTAGTGTAAGATGTGAATTGAAGTGCAGGCTGGTACAGACTGAGGCCCATCCCTCTCACCAGGCAAACAGCAATCCTATAGCATATATAAAAGGTGATGGTGCTTGGCTGCATTCTTTGGAAAATGGGCATTTCAGCTGCCAAAGTCACATTCTTGAGATACTGTGTATACATTACTTCCTGGGGATCCCGTATAGACCTGTAATCCACAATACACAAACACTCCCCACCATGCCTAGTGCCATTAGGAAAAGACAACTGCTTCACTGACGAATCTCGGAACCAATTCCACTTTTCTAAAGGAAAACCTGGATCCAGGTAACACCTTTCTGAAGACAACAACAGGAATCAGTACATATCTGCAGCAAAGGTTTTATATTACGGAAAGTTTCTGGAGTGGAAGAGGCAGTCATGGTGAATGCCATCATGCAGATATTTGACAAAGGACTCTATCCTTTATTCTGTGGAACCATTTGTGGGTCAGTCTGAGTCTCTTATGCCTTCTAGATGAATGATGTTCAAACATCTATTTCTCAGTTCAGAATGTTCATGAGCTTCATGTCATCCAGACCAATGCACTTATTAAGTTGTTAGAGAAATGATGGTGAGAACCATGTCATTGAACTCAAAATAAATAAACTATTCTTTATGAAGTTAGCATGCCTCATGTGTTTTTCATAACAAAACTAGACAAATAAACACCATGACTATAGAATTATCCCCGAGCACATGACTTTTTCTTTGTTGACCACTCTCCATGTCTGCTGATGCAGAAATTGACAAACACTTAAGTAAGTAAGTAAGAAAATAAGGCTCAAAATTATAGAGAGTTGCTAATAGTCTGTTTAGAAGAAATGGATGCTCTGTCAAGATAGGACCTTCAATGTGAGAAGAAAATAAACAAGTAGTATGAGATTAATAAAAGTGGTAATGATTATTATTTTCTTCCTGTCAGAAAGCTGCAAAATAAAATGGATTTTTTTCATTATAATAATTCTGAGAGATGGCCTATTGCATGGCATCATGGCTGGCCCACTGGCTACATAGTATTTCTGCTCCAAGAATACCACCAGAATGCCCTCTGCCTATAGGTGACTAATTTTTTTTCTACAGAACTTGTCCTAGATGGAAGCACCATGAAGGTAGGTCTCTCTTTCTGATATTTTCTTGCCTTTTATTGAATAAATCAGGCAAACTTCTACAAGCTTTAAATTGCTTTATTTTTCTTTATACTTCAAAGGTAAGAAATTTTCTACACAAATTAACAGAGAGAACAGAGGAAAGTGCTCCTTGTTGAACCAGAAATAATTATTTTATTTTTCAACTTCTGTCCACCCTGACATATGTAATGTACAACTGAGTTTCTGTGCACCTGGATTTCCCCATTCAGTAGAGAGGGTGGAATTCCTGGTTTCCTCAAAAGCTGTCATTTCATTTACAGCAGAAGCATTTCTGATTTCTATTAGATGTCAGCTTCACCCACGTGTGTAGAGACACCACCACACAATGCACAAAGAGAGACGAGTGACCTCGAACTCATCTCCCAAGAAGCCCAGTGGTGCTTTCTCCTCAAGAACAAGACGATGATGCCATCATTTCTACAGTCAGCCTACACCCACATTTATTTACATCATTTTGCATTTGGGATAGGAAGGGCTCCTGGGCACTAGAATGCAAAATACACAGAAGGACCACTCTTGGACACACGTGAGTTTTAGAAGTGTCCTTGAAGTTTCATAACAAGTTAACATTGTTTTTGGAATAAGGTCGTGGTTGGGGAACGTTGGACTTTATATTTCAAGTCTCATATGATATTTAAAGTGCAGGAATGAAACAGTCAATTACAGCGAACACCTTAACTACCAACGGGCACAGGGAGAACAAGGGACCCTAAACTCATCCTGGTCCATGTTTGGAACTTGCTCAATAAGCAGAATCCCCAGTGCTGAGCATCATTTATTCTAATTCTGTAAAAGGAGGGATTTAAGAAAGAGAAGCAGGTGACTTATCTAAGAGTTAGAAGCCGGTCCCCTGCCAGATCATAGCTTGTCTCTTTGGGAAGGTGAAAAACAGTCTGGAGATTCTGGGAGCTCTGTACAAAGAAACTCAGTTAGTTGTTCATTTTCTCATCTCACATCCTTCCTCTGAAAATAATTTAAACCTAATTAAGCTTGAAATAACCTCTGAGGAAAACAGATGTAGTAATTGTGGAGAGAGGGGAAGCTGTACTTCAGGGACTGGGGCCCTGCAGAGGCCTTCCTTCCCCCCGACACTGTGACAACTTGAAACTTGAAGTCTGCACTACCTGATGGCAGCCAAGAGCCCCACAAATCCTGACAGTACAAATAGGACCTGGCAAGTGTCACCTCCCAGAGCTGCTCCAGAGACTGTCTGCACCACAGAGGTCCAGGTGAGTTCATGGAGGTAAGATCTTCAATCCCCTCAGCTGTGCCAGGGAGAGTTTCACTAAAGCAGAAGTCTCTCCCTTTGACTAAGCCATGGATCAGTTGAGAGGCTGTGATCCTCAGGACCTCTGCTCTCCTTCTGGCCCTGAGAAGATAGGTCCCTAGCTCCAGAAAGATCAAAGAAGACTAGTTCCTGGAGACACAGAAATAGAACAGAAATGCTGAGGCATCTCTATCCATCCTCAGGCTGGAGGATCATGACAGAGCTCTGGCTGGGTCTTTGCCTATGGTTACCTCCTTTCATTTTTTTTTTTAAAATGAAGCTATAGGATGTATAAAAATTTCAAGAGTGTATCAAAATATTGAGACAGGGACTGGAAAGATGACTCTGTGGTTAAAAGCACTTGCTGCTCTCCCACAGAACCTGGGTTTGTCTCAGCACTCACACCATATCTCACAATCACCTGAATCTTAGTTCTGGGAGATCTGATGTCTTCTTCTGGCCTCCACATGCACCAGGCATGCATGTTGCATATACATATGTGCAGACAAAACACCCATACATATAAATTGATAAAAAATGAACTAAAACAAAACAAAATAAATACTGAGACAGGCAGAATAGAACACTCCTACTATATCAGTACTAGGGTAATGAATTAGAAAGATTACATGCTGAGGACCAGCCTGTTACATAAGAAGACCTTGTCTCAAAAAAGAGAGAGAAAGCCAAACAAAATGTTGTTTTTTTTTCAGTCTCCAGATTTACTAGCATAATGATTCTAACATGTTATTACCATTGTGCTTATAAAATTTGTACTTTTCAATTTTGGTGCATTTCCATATTTCAAATATTGGCAAATGTTTTCTTTTACAAAGTATTGGTAGGTCCTAAAAACACTGAAGATGAACTGGAAGGTTTTTGTTAGAGTGTCTTGATTCTGTCTAATGATATCGTACACACTTGTAAGTCAATTTTAATCATTGTGTGCTGGAAGATGGGGAGAAGTATAAACCACTAGAGCAGCAGCTGCCGTTACCATCTTGAGAATCCCTGCCATAAAGGATCCAGGCTGTGAAGGAAACATCCTGAAACAGCTCGTCGTAATTTTATCCCAGTGCTAAGGAAAAGGAGCAATAATCTTATATTTATTGGCAAAGAAATCACTAATGTACCTCAGGGTTCTAGTGTTATGCAGTTTGTGGTATTCTTTGTCTCTGTAGACAGAAATCATGTCTCCTAAAATATTTCACAAGATAATCTAGGAGATGAGCTGTCTCTACTTCCCTGTGATTCTTCATATGAAAAGAGAAATCACTTTTGAGATGTCCCAGAGGATGGCTTCAAACAGGATGCAGAGCTTTAAAGTTTGGAGAAAAAGAAAAGAGTGTTAGAAAGTAGAATCCCTAGTCCCTTGGAGTAAAGAAAAGAGTTAGAAAGTAGAATCCTTAGTCTGTGAACAAGTGGAAAACATTCAATATTTTCCATCGGGACTAGAAGTGAAAGGATTGCAGGGATTTCTACAGATTCCAATCTCTGGGTGAAGAGTTAATGATTATTCCAAATGTAGTAATGAATGTAGTGATGCTGATATGCCTGCTATTAATGTCTGCAGCATGTTTCATTATTTACAGACATATAGGATGGTATCCTGAGTTCTAGCATGCAATAGCACAGGAGATAATTACTCCTTTGTTAGAGGAGTAGTTGAAAGGTCATAATTGACATTACTAGAGTCATTAGGCTACATGAACCCACAAGGCTATGTTCATGCAGGTCACAGGTGATATCATCAAGACGCAGACATTTAAAGCAATCCTGTAAGTGTAACAGGAGGGGGCATAGGGAACCAAGGCATTCCAAGTACTCAGAACACACAAACCCATGGAGCCACTGAAATATCGAGTTTCCTCTCATTCTAGAAGGTGCCCAAACTTACCATAAGTCCCTAAGAAATGAGAACGGAGTTCCTGAACATGAAGAATAACATCCTGCTGAGATCTAAGGTTCTTGAATCAGCTCACACCCTTGCACAACAAAGCAGCCTGCCTGATAAACAGGTTGGAGAAGAATCAGGAGAAGCAGCTGCAAAGCAAACTGACAAACTGCTGCTCACAAGGCCCCACAGAGGCAAATGACACTGTGAACTCTTAGATGGGATCCCTGGTCACACAGTATGCCCCAACCTACGGTACTGTATGTAGAAAATACTGAGGAGTCATAAGTCATGAACTGCACTCATTTCATAGCATCACATAATACTTCATTAATCTCCTTCTCCCATCCAGGTCATCATCATCCCCTGGTCCAGAGCTATTCCAAACTCTTTTAGATGCCCTTAGGTTGCTCATTGGGGTCACAGATTCCCTGAAGACATCCACCGAGATCACAGCCCACTGCTACCCACTCTTCTAGGAAATGTCCCAAGATTCCTCTTGATGCTCTTCCTAATTACAACGGGGTAGTAACATGACTTTTTAACCCAGGACTCTTTTTCAGGATGTCTTTTGATGATTCAGCTTTAATTGTTGGACCCTATCTGAAAAGATTATTCAATATGACTTTTCACTGAGGATTTTTTTTTTAAAGCATAATCATTTATATGGAGTGAAATCACAGAATAGTTAATGTCAAAACATTTAAATGGAGAAATCCAAATTATAAAGCTTTGAAGCCAAATGCAGATCTGGGAATGGTTCTACTAATCCAGATGCAGACAAGAAAGGAATATCAACAAAGGAGGAGACAGTGTGGAGGGTGAGGTACCAAATCTGAGATAAGTTACAGGTGGTGATCCAGCAGGAAATCCAGTGTCTGTGAGGTGATGTGAGGAAGGCACACAGATTCAGCAAGAGCCTCAGGCTTTGGGAGTCAGGTGAGAAAATATGATGAAATAGAATGAGAAACAGAGGAAGAAGTGTTGGTTAGATAAACTTGGAGTTCAATTCAGCTATGTTGAGAGTTAACTAGGATAATTCATGCACATAAACAGACAGACAGACACACACACACACACATACACACACACACAACCAAGTCAACTTTGCTAGTGCATGGCTCAAAAATCAAAATCTCCTTTGAAACTTTAGATTGTGAATAGCAGTTACCAAACTCATCTGTCAAAGAACACACAATATCTCAGAGTCCACAGTGGGAAAAAGGAGGCATTTCAAGGATCTAATCTGAAACATTACATGTTTCCATTGCTACCTCTTGCACACTAGAAAATGCCATTGTGCAAAATGTGTTTTTCAGATCCATGTCTAGCATTACTGATGCTTTTTTGAAAAGTGTTTACAGCGTGGAAACAAGTTTTTCTACCTAACAAGGAAGAAATGGTTCTGAAGGTTATTAAGGAAATAGTTTTCTTCTTCATGACTGTGCTTGGCACTCTGGGAAACATTTCTGTTTCTGTGAATTATATGTTCAGTTGGTGGAGAAGCCCTGAGAGGAAACCCATACACCTTATTCTCATCCACTTGGCTTTTGCAAACATCATAATCCTTCTTGCTAAAGGATTGCCAAAGACAATAGCAAATTTTGGTTTGAGAAACTTCTTAGATGACATAGGCTGTAAGATCATCGTTTACCTGTCAAGGGTGGCCCGAGGTGTCTCCATCTGCACCAGCAGTCTCCTCACTGTGGTCCAGGCCATCATCATCAGTCCCAGAGCATCTGGGTGGAGGAGGCTCAGACCAAAGTCTGCATGGCACATCCTTCTATTCTTTTTTTTCTTTTGGATACTCAATGCTTTAATAAGTGTGAACCTAATCCACTCCATCACAAGTATAAACCTGAATATATCACAGCTTAAGAGTGAAGTCAACTATTGTTATTTTATGCTAGGAAGTCAGAAAACAAAGTGGCTTGTTCTCCCTCTCATGGTCCTGAGAGATGCAGTGTTTCAGGGAGCCATGGGAGGGGCCAGTGGCTACATGGTATCTCTTCTCCACAAGCACCACCAGCATGTCCTCTACCTTCAGAAGGCCAAGCTTCTCTACAGAACTCCCCCTGAGCTGAGAGCTGCCCAGAGTGTCCTCCTTCTGATGCTCTGTTTTGTTTTTTTCTATTGGACTGACTGTGCTTTTTCTATATTTTTAAGTCTCTCTTCAGACTTATCTCAAAACGATTCTGAGATAATGATTATTCAAAAATTTCTGGTCCATGGTTATGCAGTCTTCAGCCCCCTTGTGCTGATTCACAGCAATGGACTTCCGACTGAGTGTTGGCATGCTCAGTGGAAGAAATTGAGGAAATGTCCCTCTCGTTTATTTGTTTAATAAGCATAAAAGAAATCTCGGGGGCTGGAGAGATGGCTCAGAGGTTAAGAGCACTGCTTGTTCTTCCAAAGGTCCTGAGTTCAATTCCCAGCAACCACATGGTGGCTCACAACCATCTGTAATGAGATCTGGTGCCCTCTTCTGGCTTGCAGGTATACATGCAGGCAGAACACTGTATACATAATAAATAAATAAATCTTTTGAAAAAAAAAAAAAGAAATCTCAGTTCTCTAATATTGTGGGTAAGACAAAATTCAACCAAAGCACTTTTAAGATGTTTTTATTCTTAGACAGTATTCCTAGTGACTCACAGCCTTGACTTGAGAGAGTTCTAAGCAAACTACAATGATATGGATATTTTCTCCAGCTACACACCCTGGAGAAGTGCCTTTAACAGTAGATTATGAAAATGATTTTCTCAGCACTGTGAGTCCAGGAGTGGGATGTGTGAGGACAAATTGGGTAAATTTTATCAAAAGAACTCGTCTTTCTCTCTTTTAGCTAGGAATTTCTTATCTTAGATCTATAGCCACAGGTAGATTTGTTCTTTGAGAATTTCACTGGGGGAAAATGTTATACATTATGGAATTGTTGTTTCCTAAAAACAATAATGTAACCACAAAAAGCCCATTTTTAACTGCTTGAAAGCAGGTTAATTATCAAGCCACTGAAAGGATCTTATGGAATTGTAAAGAAATGGTGAAGAATCAAGACACCTTTATCTGGAATGACATGTACTATGAAATTTCAGTCAATAGAATCCATTGACACCAATCACAGAACTGAAATGCATGGAAACATTAATCGATGCATGAAGAGAGTCTGCAGTAACATAGATTATAGACTGTGTAACCAGGTATTGTATGCACAGTAAAGTGCCATTCTATATCCCTCTATAATTGCTTTATTCATAAAAATGTGAATTCATTTTTCAATATTGATAAATAAATGTGTTTGCAAGCAAGACAGGACTTGTTGGTAGCTGCCCTTTGTTGCACCCTGACTCTTCACAACACTAATCATCTCTCCGTCATTAAAGAACTGCATAAGAATCTGATTCTAATTTAATTTAATTGACAATTTCTGCAATTACAGCCACACAGTAAGGTACTGGGTAGAAAATATGGGTCTAGTTATCAGATATCGGATGAACCTATTATGAAAAATACTTACTGATAGTTAACTTATTATATTATCTTTGAACTTAAAACTCTAGAATTGTTAGATACAGATTTGTACACTATTTGAAAATACCATTTCTATCACCTATGGCGAGAACCCCTGTGAACATCTGGGTACATCATGGTTCTACTTTACAATGGTGAATACATATTTATTTTGTGTTTGGTTGCACCAAAAAATGTTAGCAATTTCTGTTATAATTTTATGATATAGTTCCTTAAGTAGCTTGGCTTTCTAGTATAAATATTACCTTGCAGTATGAATGTAAAAATATCTTAGATTTCAAATTTTTTCTTCAGTTATTATTTATTCCAACATTATGAAAGGTTTCCTAGGCAATCATCACTGCAGGATTTGTTTTTATAGTTTTATTTTACTGGCAACAAAATCTATGAAGAGAAGAGAGTGAACGCAGCTCCAATTCCAGGCTGTCCTCTCTCGCGCTGTGTCAATGGTCATGCATCTGCTGTCTGCTCTTAATGCTCAGCAACCTTCCCTCATGTTCAGATGCAGCACACTGTGTGTCACCCCATCCCCAGGATCTTACATCACTTCCTTTGAGTCAGCGCTCAAAGACTGATTTAGAAAGTGCTTGTGTGAACTCTGGTTCCTTCAGATCAAGGCGTTTTGCCCAGTGTGGTGTGCATGCCTGCAATCTCAGGACTGAAGGGGTTAAGAAAGGAGCGACAGGGAGGGTGAGGATAAAGGAGGAAGAGGAGAAGGAGGTGGAGGCCAAGCTGGGAAGATGACTACACACACACACACACACACACACACACACACACACACACACACACAGTTTAAATAGAGCTACCCGACACAGAGGATAATAATCCTCCCAAAAGCAATGGACATAGAACCCTAGTGCTTAGTAAGGGATACTGCTCTTTGAGTTATTGGTCAAGGATATCCAAAGACCCCCAAAACAATATAGACTATAGCCATCATCCTTGCTTTGCAGTGGGATGTATTTCTATATGCTGTGAATATGTGTGGCTCGTGGGAAATCCAAGCAGAGATACAGAGAGAAGGGTGGAGTCAAGAGAGACAACAGCTCCTCCACAGGAGTAAGGAGATGCCAGCAGACCAGTAACGCCACAGCCACATGGCAACGTGTAGATTAATAGGAATGGGTTAATTTAAGATGAAAGAGCTAGCTAGCAAGAAGCCGAAGCCATCAGCCATACAGTTTGTAAATAATATAAGCCTTTGACGCTCGGTGGTGATAGTACACACTTTCATCCCAGCACTCAGCAGGCAGAGGTAGGCAGATCTCTGTGAGTCTGAGGCCAGCCTAGGCTACAGAGTGAGTTCCAGGAAAGGTGCCAAAGCTACACAGAGAAACCCTGTCAAAAGAAAGAAAGAAAGAGAGAAAGAAAGAGAGAGAGAGAGAGAGGGAGGGAGGGAGGGAGGGAAGAAGGAAGGAAGAAAGGAAGGAAGAAGGAAGGAAGGAAGGAAGGAAGGAAGGAAGGAAGGAAGGAAGGAAGGAAGGAAGAAGTGCAGATTGGTAGTTAGTCACCTATTACAACCAAGCTTATAGTCAAGTTACATATATTATCAATGTCAAACAGAGATATATTTTAGATAGATAGGTAGTCTTTAAATGATTCAAATATCAACAGAATATGGCATTCAAGATGTTTTAATAATATAAGACTTTTTATGACAATGAGAAATGTCTGCTCCTGGCAGTACCAATCTACATCAGAGAAGATGATGGGCATTGAAGAAAGTCTCCTTTGTGGCAAAAGTTAGCTACTGGACAAGAAATTGATCCTCCCTTAACTCCTGAAAGTATGCTGTCTAAATTTGTGAAGTGGGACCCAAAAGAAAGTGAATGCCAAATACCATGACAAGGCAGGACAGTCCTTCAAAATTCCTGCTTCACAGAAAAGTCTGTCAGATATGCCAGGTCTGTAGGCTGAAGATAAATGCCCCAGTGTTACAGAGGAACCTTGGGTGTTTGTCCAGGAGGTCTGCTGTCTCTGTCATTTCTTGGTTTTGGAAGTTGTTGCTCTGCACTTCCTGTTTACTCAGGTAATATCATATTCTTCTCAGGTCTCTGACAGAGTTGAAAACTGGATAGTTATAGTTATAGTCTTCCTTGTTACCAGATTCAGAAAAGAACTTACAAAAGGGGTGTAAAGGGTATAAGCTTGAGAGACAAAAAGTATAGTTTTGGGTTGGTAATATAAGTTAGGATAGAAAGTGAATTAGGTACAACACTTTGGACTCACCACTATAAAACAGAAAATGGAATATTTTCTCTGAATTTGCCAAATGCAAATGGCTAGAATTTGTGAATGTAATTCTTACCTGATATTTATTTTTAGTGTATATATTTTTATTAAGTTAAACTTAAAATCCTTCATTTTTAATTTGACAAAAGGAAGGAAATGCTGTGGAATAATCCTTTTGTATACCGTGAAGACATATTGCTCTCATTGTTACCAAAAAGATGATTGGCCAATGACTAGGCAGGATTTACGGGGCAGAGCAAATGCTGGGGGGAAAAGTGGAGTCAGAAGAGGTGCCATGAGATGTAGAAAGAGCAGAATGTGAAATACATAGATGGGGTGAATGAGCCTCAGGGAAGCACATAGGTTATTAGAAATGGGTTGATTTAAGTTATAAGAGCTACCTAAAAAACAAGGCTGAGTTATTGACCAAACATTTATAATTACTATTAAATCTGTGTAGTTATTTGGGGATTGGCTGGTAGGACAAAGCTAGTTGGCAGTCTAGACAGAAAACTCCTCCTACATTGGCCGGCCTGTGGGTGTCTTTAACTCACCTGGGGCTGAGTAGCACAAGGCAGGCCTGTGGATATCTTCAGCCAACCAGGATTGTGAGGACCCAGGCTGACCTGTACACTGCATTTATTTTCATTCTAAAAATAACATATAAATTGTATTATTCAATGGGAGTCACTGTGATATTTATGTATTGCCTCTATTGTGTATTGACGGTGTGCTTCCATGACTCTTTCTACTACCAGAAGTGGTGATCATGAATGATCCATTATACACACAAGAGAATATCAGCTATTTCATGGAGGAAGGCAAGATGGAGGAAGGGACAGTTGTGGCTTTGAACTTTCTTCAGCCTCATTATTAGCTAAGCACAGTCACCATTTGTTGAGTGTTTATCCACCACTATGTGTTGAGATACTCTTAGTAGATATGGTACTATGTGCACCTAAACAAAACTATCAAGTTTTGTGTTTTGTATGCTGAAAGGATACTTGGACATTTATCAATGCCTGACCTTTCTTACTGAGTGTGACAACATTTAGTCAGATGTCCATCTCTCTGAATAAGTATGAAGGGGCTGATAACTGCATAACCAAGTGTTAGAAACTCTGGAACATATAGTAATTTGGAATAATTCTCTATGAAGAAAGTAAAATATAAAGAAATAAAACAATCTGCCCAGTAGAAGAAAAGAAAACAGAACATCAGAAGGAGGACACTCTGGGCAGCTCTCAGTTCAAGGGGAGTTCTGTAGAGAAGCTTGGCCTTCTGAAGGTAGAGGACATGCTGGTGGTGCTTGTGGAGAAGAGATACCATGTAGCCACTGGCCCCTCCCATGGCTCCCTGAAACACTGCATCTCTCAGGACCATGAGGGTGAGAAAAATCCATCTTATTATCCAGCTTTCTGGCAGAAAATAGCAATAATTGCTGCCTTTTTTAACCTGTGTTATGTTCACACTGTTGATACTTTTGATGTAATATGGTAAATTCATGCTGATCAAGAAACTGAGTATCCAAAAGAAGAGCAACAAGGAAAGAATGTGCTATGGAGTCTTTAGGGTGAGCCTCTGCCACCTGGAGTGTCTGGGGCTGATGGTGATGGCCTGGACCACAGTGAGGAGATTGCTGGTGCAGATGGAGAGGCCCCGGGATGTTCTTGCCAGGTAAACAGCAACTTTACAACTGTTGTCATCTAAGAAGTTTCCAAAATTAAAGGCTTCTATAGTCTTCGGCATCCCTTTTGAAAGAAGCATTATGATGTATGTGAGTGCCAAGTGAGCAAGAATGAGGTGTATAGGTTTAATTCTCTGTGTTTTGGAACATGTGCATGTAACCCACAAAAACTGAGATGTTCCCCATGGTGCCAAGCCCAGTGAGACAGAAGAAGACTGTGCCCTTCACAGGGTCCAAAACCATCCTTATTTCTGAGGCAGAAATACTTGATCCAGCAAGCACCTTTTTGAAGAAATCAGTAAATCATGATAAGTATCAGAAAAAAAATGTTTTAAAGCCACTCAGTTTTCTGGAGAATAAGGGAATGATCTATATTATTGTTCAGATTTGTTGACCCAAAATTTCCTTGAAGACTTGTTTACAGAAATCTAAATTTCCAAGCTACGTGTTTAACTTAATTACCTAGTCTCAAATTATTCTAGTAACAACAAAATCAAGATGTTGACACAAAAACCAGTTGTAGATCAAGAAGATAAAGCAGAGAGTCTAAATACAAACCAATGCACCTTCACCCAAAACACACTGAGGAAAGTGTAGCCTCAGACAGAAGGCAGAAGCTAGATCCATATCCCTTATACTTCACCAAAAAAAGTGAAAACGTGTTCAAAGCCATGATGTAGGAACTGAAGCACTGGGAATGTACAAAAAAAGCTCAGGGAAAACAACTCAGGGCACAGCAGGATCCTCAGAGTAAGCTCCTCTCCCAGCCTGCACTCAAGTCAGCCCGCACCCATCACAGACTCCCCACTCATGTTAGCTGTGTTGGAAAGGCAGGATAAAACAGCCACAGAACCACCTGGCAACACTGCTGCTCCTGATGTCATGTTGTCATCAAGCAGCTGCAAAGAGCCACCCTGAGGATACAACCCAATCAACACCCAGGCAAACCAGTTGAACATTTCTGTAAGAGGCAGCAGAAATGGCCAATGAACACAGGAACAATGCTCTCTACTTTTAGCCACTGGGAAAAAGGCCTTTGAAAAAAATCAAATTATCAGCAGGCTGCCCCCAGGGAGGGTGCCATGTAGGAACCATGGGATTCTGCTATGGAGGGTGTTCAGAGGAACACTGGACTCCCAGTGAGTGGCTTTGGAACCCTTAAGGGAGCCTGGAGCAGTTCTAGATGTTTAGAAGTTTATCGTGTGGATTAAAAGATTAATTAGGCATGGTGTTATAAAACAAAGACATATTCAAGTAAGGGATTCCATAGAATTCTATTTAAAAATAAATAAAAGACCTGGCACCCATTATGGTCTCTGCCAGGATAAGTCGTGAAAGCAGGGCAATTCCTAGCAGGCAAAGCACACAGAGAGATATTTAAAGATAAAATAAATCTTATAAAAATAACTGATTGGCACATCCCTGGTGTGAATTGATCATTCACAGGAACAGTCAGGGTGGACTTTGCAGCTGCCCTGTGACATCAGGAGCAACAGTGTTTCCAGGTGGTTCTGTAGCTGTTTTATCCCTGCCTTTCCAACACAGGTAACACCACAGGAGACTGTGAATGTTGCAGGCTGTTCTCACTGCAGTCTGGGAGAGGATCTTGCTCTTCTAACTCTAAGAGCTTCCGTCTCCCTAACTAGGAATTCATGTCAAATGATGGGCACTTTCTACAGAGTGAAAGAGATCAGGATGCTTCATTCAAACTTTGGGATTTGTGCATGTTTTATATTCTTGAAATGCAATTCTGCAAGCCTCCTGCCTTTCCTTTGTATAAAGTATTAAATATTGTTGTATATTGGTGAAATTATAAGGCCACTCCACGTAGTTAAAAGGGAGGTTTATTTATTGGCGTAACTTACAAACAAAGGGATAGGAAGGTTGCAGGGTCTGGGAAAGATGTATCACAGTCCGGCGGTGTTCTCTGGAGAACTCTGCTCCATCTACCTCCAGCATCCAGAGTCCAGGAACCAAGAGAGACAGTGCATCCAGATCTCAGGTGTTCAGGGTCCTCTCTTGGCCCTGCCTTGTAAGCATGACAGTTACTGAAGCCTCAATGGGGCTTGGAACTTCCAGATCAAGGTTGGAATGGCTACCCACTACAGTTGTAGATCTCTGTCCTGAAGGTCTCTGACAACATGAACTATGGAAACTAGGCTTGTACCAGGTAGATACAGGCATCCACACTCTTCTAGGAATATCAGTTATTCCTTTCATCTCCCCTGACAAATGGGGTTATTAGTACCTGAGCCATTGCATTATAGAGAGCAGAACACTGCTGCAAATCCTTAGCACATAATGAAACATGCTGCAGCACTTATAGCAACTGCAGTAGTGCAAATGAACAAGCTTGAAATAAAAACCAAGTATTTAGTCGGAGATTAGAATGTACTAAAAGTGTCGACACTCAATGCATCTCAGAGTCCTGATGGACTTTTCAATTCTTTTCAAAGCCTTTCTGTCTGTCCATCTGTCTGGGACTGCATGCTTCTTTCCAGCCTTCTGTTCCTTTCCACAAACCTCAATGATCATATTTAATAAGTGATGTCTCTTTTTCTGAATGAAATGAACACTGTCAGAGGAAGACGGTACCATAATACTACAGAAAGTCCTTTAGAAAAGTAGGGGGTTTTTTCCTCCTTTTTTCTTTATTCTTCTCTCATAAAATACATCCTGACCACAACCTCCCCTTCCTCCACTCTTCCCACCCTCCACTTCCCCTCTCCCCCATATCCACTGTACCTCCATTTCCCTTCAGAAAAGAGCCAGTCTTCCAGGAATACCAACCAAACAAGTTGCAATAAGACTAGACACAAACTATATTAAGGCTGGATGAGGCAGCCAGTGGGAGGAAAGGGGTCCCAAAATCAGACAAAAGAGTCAGAGATACCCACCCTTCTCACTGTTAGGAGACCCTCAAAACCCAAAACTAAACAACTGTAGCATATATATATATGTATATGTATATATATATGTATATGTATATATATACATACACATACATACATACACATATATATACACAGAGGACCTGGCACAGACCCGTTGCCATCTCCGTGGTTGCTTCAGTCTCTAAAAGCCCCTGGGACGCCAGGGCAGTTGATTCTTTGGGCTGTGTTCTCCTAGTGTCCTTGACCCCTCTGGCTTCTAGAACTGTTCCTCCTCATAGAGAGTTGTGCATCCTAGTCTTGGATCAGCATAGGACTACTTATCCAATAGGTATCCCAGAGACCTGGCACCCATGGAGTCTCACTTGGCAAGGATCAGTTGACCCGGGACAGAATAAGAATTTACAAAATTCCTGCATTTTGCAGGTTCTTTTCTCTCTCCTTATATATTCTTTGGGCAGTTTTTCAGTTTTACTCTGTCAGTCACACATGCAACAGCTGTAATTTTACCTAGAAATTCTGTTTTTTCCAGAATATTTTCCAATAAGATTCATCAGGGGACTAATGCCTCTCAAATCTCTTATCTGGAATTGCTAACTACAACTCCTGGTAGCTTTTCTGACTCAGTAGAGACAGTTAGATACATATGAGAAAACAGCACTTGGAACTTTAACCATGTCTCACAGTTCTGGAAAGGAGAGTAAGGAATGTGTACACAGAATAGGGAAAAAGTCTCAGGAACGCACATGGTGCCTACCATTGAGAGTAAGTTCCCTGGACACCAAGCATTCAGAATCAATGGTAGGCTCTGGTAGGCTCCAAGAGGAAAATGTGCAGTGTAAAATATGGGATGGACAGAGCCATCTTTACTATACATAGGAGCTTATATGGTGGAAGAGTATGGTATAGTGAGTGGGGAAAAAAGTGCCTTATCAAAGTCTGCAGAGATAGAGATAGAGATAGAGTTGGGACCTTCTTGTGGAAAAGGGAACTATATAAAAACATACCTTGCAGACAGGAAAGAATTGTGTGGGTTTTAATATTGTTGTCCTTAAAGTGTTGTATCCATGTTCATTACTTTCTGACTTTGTAACTGCAAGTAGCTGCCAGATGAGGTAAGTACTGCAAGAGCAGGATGTGTCTGGCTCCAGATTTAGTTAAGCCTGCAAAATACTGAACTCTGTGTCTACAAGAAGGTTATGTAGGGGGTGGGAAAGTGTATTTGGGGAAGCATAAAGGGGAACAAGGGGGTCTTTTATAGTGATTACAATGTATTTCTTAAAATATAAAATATTTCTTAAAAGTCAAAAATAAGGGCCAATATTTATGCAAGCCTGGTAGAAAAAAAAAAAAAAAACTCTGTTAAAGTATAAATAAAGACAGCTCGAGCTATTCCAGGGCACTTAAGTGCAATCCACCTGGTGGTCAGATGTTTTCCTTCCTCTAAGGCCCCTTCCCCTTCTCAGGACCTGAACCTGAGCCAAAGCTGGACCCTGGCCAGCACTCCTCCTTTTCTGCGGGTTTCCCTGAGCTCTGCCTGACATTTGGTTATGGGTCTCTGCATGAACCTCGGGGCACAACAGTGGTGCCTCTGATTCCAGGAAGGTAGTTTCAAAAATAGACTTCGCAGGGAGGACCAGTGGGAGGGGAAAGAAGAAGGAACAGCAGTAAGGACAAACACAGGAAAACACAATGACATGTGCATGAAAATGTCTCAGTGGTTCCCGTTGCTTCACACAGTAACAGAAGAAAAACAGCAGCAGCAGAAAAAACAAAAAACAAAAAACAGGGTGGGCTTTGCATTCTGATGGGGGGTAATGTCCCACCCGGACTGGCTTCCAAATCAGCTGGCAGGGAAGTGAATCTATTTCTTAAATTAAAACATAAGGTTATTGCTCCTTGATTCACGTACTGGGGTGAGATCATCAGGAGTTATAGCAACTCAAGTTTGGCAAGTTTGTAACTATGTTTTTAATCTTTTGTTGTAGTTGTTGTTGTTGTTGTTATGAGATGCCTGGGTCTCTCCTAGACTGGTCTTGACCTCACAGAGATCCACCTGCCTCTGCCTGTCTGGTGCTGGGATTAAAGGTGTGTGCTACCATGCCAGGCTTACTTTTCCATCTTTGTAGTTCTTAACAGTCCTCACCACGGTCTAGGAACACAATGAAGATACTGACTTACTACTTCAGTACAACATCATGTGTCAGGATGGAGACTTTGAGGATGGATTCACCAAAGAAACCTTCATGGTGAACAGCAGCAGCCTGGAGAGTTAGCCGGCAGACTAGAACAGACACAGTTGCTGACAAAGGCCATGTAGAAATTCATCAAAAATGAAATGGATGGACTAAATTTACAACACTGACATCCTTATAAGGCAAGTGAACTTGAGATTAGAGAAAATGGACATTTTCCATAGAAATTTGAAAAGTTTCTATTTATTTTTTAGTTACTGGAAGAAAGGAGAGAACATTAGACAAAGATTCACCCCAAACTCTCTCAGGGTGGCAGACCCTGGGCACAGGGTAGGAAGCACCCTGCATCCTGGTGTTTTGTGTCCTGGAAATGGCCCCAGTTATTTCAAGTGTCAGCAGAAGGCTGAAGGTGACCAGGCTCAGCCTCTCCTCTCCTCCTCAGCTCATCAAAGAGTCACATGCATGTCTTTAAGCAAAACACTGCCTGGCACATGAGATTAAATGAAACTGTGACGTCTACTCACCACGATGATGAGGTGCACATGGGCTCTGGGTACTTCTGGCAAGTGAGCCTGCCCAGGTCATATTTGTACCTTCAGTGTGTGTACAGCACTTGTCACCATAAAGTATCCTCAAGACACTAACACATCGTGCTGTAGAGAAAAGGGAGCCCTCTGCAGAACCTGGTCCCTAAAGCATGGCTTTCCCTCTCCCTCCTCAATTACAACATCTGTTTGCCTCCAAAGTTACCCCTGGATTAATTAGGTTTTCATTACATCATAGAAACATATGAAGTGAGAAAGTGAACAACAGCAAAGTTTCCATGTCTAGAGTTCCCCCATATTCCTGATCCCTTCTTTACCTTTCTAAACTAAGTCTATGAATCAGAATAGAGACCTGCCTCTGGTACAGAGAGAAGTCAGTTCTCTTTCTCTAGCCCTTGTTGTGTGGAGGACATAATAGATGACATCCGTCACTTTACATCCATCCCAACCACACACGTGAGCAGAACAAGGTGTCTTTGCCTCATCTGCACATGTTCTAGGTCACCATAGTCTGCTGTGGGATGTTCTGTATGTCCTGTGGGAGCCCTTCTTGGGTTCTTTGTGGCGTTACCCAGCAGGTCCGCATAGAGGATGATTAGGACCATGGGCCTGAGTGCAGGTGTCTGAGATGGTCTGCACTTGGCTGTGCTGGGGGATGGTCTGTATGTCAAGTTGTTCTGATTGATCAATAAATAAAACCTGATCGGCTGTGGCTAGGCAGGAAGGATAGGCGGGACTAACAGAGAGGAGAAATAAAAGGACAGGAAGGCAGAAGGACTGACTGCCAGATGCCGCCAGCACAAGAAGCATGTGAAGATGCTGGTAAGCCACGAGCCACGTGGCAAGGTATAGATTTCTAGAAATGGGTTACTTTAAGATATAAGAAAAGTTAGCAAGAAGCCTGCCAGGGCCATACAGTTTGTATGCAATATAAGTCTCTGTGTTTGCTTGGTTGGATCTGAGCGGCTGTGGGACTGGCGGGTGACAAGGATTTGTCCTGACTGTGGGCAAGGCAGGAAGACTCTGGCAACAATAGTCTGCCATAAGAAATGGTTTTACTCCTTCTTCATTAAATAAATGGTATCCCCAACCAGATGGACCTCCCTTTTCAAATTCTGTCTTAATAACACTGTATCCTTGTAAACAAAGGCACTCATGATACCCAATGCAGGATAAACACACTTGGCTATAATTGAAGGAAATTCCTTTATCATCTTCATCCTTACTTTTGAACAGGAAATTGAATCTTGGATGGACCAAAGGTTCCATCATATTTTCAAGGGTGAATACAAATATAAAAATGAAAATCCTAATTCTCCCTGAAGCAAAAGGTCATGATTAATCTCAACTTCTTCTTTTAAAACATTTTCATCATACATTGTGTATATTTTTTCTCTTACCCCTTTGATATGTTTGCAAAGTTTCAATTTCATCAAGACAATAACCCTCCATTCTCTTAATGAACCTAGAATCAATCCTAGGGAAGATCCTGGTATTTGTATGACATGTAGATATTTTTATCATTGGTGCCAAGACAAAAAAAAAGACTTTATTCTCTTCCACTTGACTTTCTGAAGCATTTTTGTCATGGAGAGATTGACTGCAGAGAGAGACACAGGTTTTTTACTTTTTGACCAGTGGAGAGGGGCATTTACTGGAACTTGGAGACACAAAATGCAGGCCTGTGCTTCTGTTCTTGACTGTCAAAATATGTGATTGCAAGGTGTCTTTTAGGATGAGTCCCCATAGGGGCACCAGAGAGCCAAGAAATGCTGGGGATCCATTCTTCTGTGTCTGCCTTGAGGAATATACCATCTGGAGTCTCTGAGGTGTTCTCTTGCTAAAAGCCCTACAGAAGGGAGAGGATTCTCCCTTTACACGCCTTTTTGCCTTGCACCAGATGCTAGAGTCCGTGCTATCTCATTACAGATCTAAAACTGAGTATTTCTGAATTCACCTCACCTCTCTTCATCTACTCTTTACTATAACACAGCAGTGCCTTTCCCTCCCGCACAGTTCTCCTTTTAGTAAGAGCATCTGATGTTTTATTTCCGTCTTGTGGAGACTCCAGCCAGAGCTGACTGTTTCTAACCTGCCATCCTCCCCACATCACTGTTGCTATCTGTCATAACCAGCAAAGCCTTCGCTGTCACAGTAACACACGGAGAGGACATTCCACCCAACACACTGGGAAGCAATGGAAACAGGGGCAGGGTTTCCTTGGAAACTGCAGTTCTTTTTCTAAGGATGCTTTCCTGGCATTAGCATTTGAGAAACAGTCAACATTGGGGTTCCTTTAGTGACATGTGTCTTAGTTAGGGTTTCTATTGCTGCGACAAAACACCATGACCAAAAAGCAAGTTGGAGGAAAGGGTTTATTAGGCTTACAACTGGATCTCATCCTGGCGTTTCCTCAACTGAATCCTCTCTCTCTCTCTCTCTCTCTCTCTCTCTCTCTCTCTCTCTCTCTCTCTCTCTCTCTCTCTCCCCCACCTTGCTTGCTGGTCATGATTTCAGCTACTACTCCAGCTCCATGCTTGCCTCCATGTCACCATGTCCCCTGCCGTGGTGGTCATGGACTCACCCTATGAAACTGTAAGCAACTCCCCAATTCAATACCTTCCATCATAAGTTGTCTTAGTCACGGTGTCGCATCACAGCAGTAGAATAGTGTTTAAGAAACCTTGAAACTGCTTTCTTCACAAAACTCTGAAGCAGGCCTTGGATTCCTTGCCATTTTAAACTAAAGGAGAACCTAACAAGATATAGATGAAGTGATTAATAAAATGACCCTCAACCAGGAATCAGCGATTAGCCGTGACTCAGTACTTGATCATCTTCTATTATCAGTGCTACTATACTTTGCAGACATTCAGAAATTGACCCGTTGGGATCAGGAATGTTTCTTTCCAATCTGTTCCTGGCTTCAGTGTAATGGGAGGTGAGAGGAAACTGGAACCAAGTCTGAGAAAGCAGCACCCTCAGGACACTGCTCACCCTCACTTCCCACCTCATCACCCACAGACTCTGCAATTACAATCATAATGATTTGTGAATCAGCAAATGACAGAGAACCAGGGAGAGGGCTGGCCTCAGGGATGGAGATGGGAAGAAGGAGCCCTTTTCCCCTGTGAACCAAACTCCTGACAGCAGGGAGAGCTGCTGTGAACACAGGGAGTGGGGATGATAAACAGGGCCTGGCTGGTGCAGTGAGGACACACACTGAGCCCTGCACAGACTGCCCAGGTGAGTGCTGCTCTGTCACTGTAGACTGAAGCTGCCTTGGACTTTGGAAGGGACACTGTGAGGCAGGGTGACTTTAGGTGTGAATAAGAAGGGTCTCAGTTCATCTGTCACTGTGCAAAAAGGAAGGCGGCAGGACCCGGGGAGCAAACAGTTTATCACTTTCAACCTGTCATCCAGAACCTTGGTTAGTCAGAGTTTGCAGCAGTCTGTGGTGCATGGAGGCAGAGCTGCTCATCCCATGGCCCGGCAGAGACAGGACATGGGGGTCTGGGGGCATTTGAGTCTGGATGTGGGGAAGGACTTACGCTTTCCACATTTTACATTCAAAAAAAAAAAAAAAATCAAAGGCTTTGTTTGAGCTGAGCATCTCATTTCTCATGTTTTTCAGTCTTTTAAGATAGGGCTCTCTTGCCTCTGACTCTGGTTTTGTTTTTCTGAACTTGCCAAACTATAACACAGTGAACACAGTGTACAATTGCACAGACTTGGAGAAAGTGGACATTACTCTCAGGTAAGAGAAAAAAATGATTTCTTTAGAAAAATAATTCTGTTTCTGATACTTGACACCTCACAGTATGTTTGCATGGGACAAAGCAGCATCCTCAGGTTACAGAGGAGAACACTGGATGTGAGGAAGCCAGATTACATGATCAATGTGATACAAGCAGAAATGAGAGACTGGATTTGAGTCTGGAGTGGTTGATTGTAAACAAGGTTCTTGTGCATGCTTAACTTAGTGTGTGTGTGTGTGTGTGTGTGTGTGTGTGTGTGTGTGTGTGTGTGTGTTTCTCTGTGTGTGTCTGTGTGTCTGTGTATACAGGGTGGGGAGAACATGTTGGTATGTGCAAGTGGTGGGGGTACATTGGTATATGCAGGTAGAGGTGTCTGCATGTGTGTGCATGCATGAGTGTGTATGATTGTGTGTGGACAAGATATCAACCTCGCATGTCTGCAGCTCACTGCTTCTCCTCGACTGGCTGGCTAGAGACTCCAAGAGATCTTCCTCTCTCTGCATCCACAATGCTGGAATTAAAAGCAGGATGCCACATGGCATTTTTGTGGGGTTTCTGGGCATGGAACTCAGGTCCTCATGCCTCTACGGGGGTATTTTACCAAGTGAAGCATCTTCTCAGCACCATGTACTTTAAACTTCTAAAGTTTATGGTATTTCTCAAGCATTTGGTATATTTTTAACACACTCCCACATATTTTGTGACAAAAACCTTGATTTCATTTCATTCATGCAGAGTAAATTTACTGTTACATGCCTTAGGTGAGAAACATGTGAAAGCTTATTAAAATATGGCATAGCGGCCCTGAATTAGACAAGTGCTTATAGACATTAGACTTGAAGCTCTTTCAGTTCAGATGCAGCACTGTTAAGGAGATCAAGGGCTACTTCATTCTTACAAATTCTATTACCAATGGCTCCAAGAACTTAGAAGTATCTGAAAACCTCATCAAATCACAAAAAAAATTATTACAGAGATATTGCAAGTCAATTTAAACCACTATACTTTTATTAAAGGATAATTCATATCTTTCACTAAATTGATGGAAGCTTGCAAATTCGTGTACCAAATGTGTCACCCAAACTAAGTTGACTTCTTCAGGCCATTCAGTTTTTAAATATCATAAGAAAGAGACCAATTTGAGTGTTTCTACACGTGGGCTGCCAGCTTTCCTCTGTGTTTAGTGTGCAGTTTTAAAAAGAAGTGCCTCATTTAATAACTTGTTCATAAACTAGTTTTGAGTATGCATTAGCAGATTCTCCAAACCAAAGCAGTGTCTATGAGGCATGCTCACTATCCAGGGCAGGAAGGCAGCAGACCCACAGGGAAGACAGCCTGGAGAGTTCAGGGAAAGCACAGCAGGTGAAACTCGGAGCTGATATGGATAAGATGGAGAGTAGGTCGCTGTGAAGCATGATGCCCTGACAAAGATCAACCAGGGTATATTATGCACAGTCCTGTGGCTAGGAAAGCACCAGTGCTACATTTGAGGGGGTGAAGGGAATTCAGGAATAATTGTGATAAGGAAAGGATGCTAAATAGTGAAGGACAAAGACAATTAAGGTTGAATTGCATTCTGAATGTTTTCTAAGAGGTGAAGCAGATAGCATATTTGTCTGTTCCAACAGCATTGTGTGTTATGTGTAGGTGTTTTTTGAGGGGAGGGGGGGTATGTGTGTGCAGTTAATCTTGCACAAGTGTGTGTACAAGCAGAGGCCAGAGATCAGCATTGGGGTCTGCTTCAATAGCTTTCCACCATCAGTTTTCAGTCAGGTCTCTCTGAACATAGAGCTCCCTGATTCTGCTAGGCTAGCTGAGCAGGGAACTCCAAGGACATGTCTCTCTCCATATCAAACCCTTCCCACCAGCACTGGGGCTTCAAATCTGCACTTCTTTGGCCAGTTTTTATTTGGTTGCTGGGGATCAGACTTGGATCCTCATATTTGGACAGCATGCCTTTTACAGACTACGCTGTATCCCCAGCTCCTAAAAGAATATTTTGACTTGAATATATAAGGAGAAATATGAAAAGGATACCATTCATAAACAGTTTACACATTTGCATGGAATATTAGAGAGATGTAGATCATTGGTTGTGGCATTTCTAACTGAGAAATTGTTCTTCTCAACACACCTTAAAGCATATAATCAGCTGCATGCCTCTTGGGTTAGAGTCCATATAGCCAGTGCCTGAGCTAGGAAATGTTTGCGTGGTGTTTTCTTTTAGAGGAAGTCTCAGTAGAAAGAGAGAGCAAGAACAAGGTAGGTGGGAGGAAAAGAAAATTACCTTCCAGGTTTGTCGTACCTAGAAAGCTGGGAACACAAATCCCATCAGACTTACTCCCACCTTGATGAGAGAGGACAGGACTCCTGTCCTCTACATCCCACAAAACATTCACTCCTGTGCCACTTATGGAAAGGGATATGAGAAGTGGAGTATGTCATACAATCTCCCCTGAGAAGCCAGTCCATTTGTTCAAGAACAGTTTTCTGGAGGAGTGTCAAGCTCTTTATTAGTTCCACATCCACTTCAGTGATGGTTGCATATGGACAGTGAAGAGGACCAGGATGAGGCGCCAACACAGTCCAGGAGCCTGAGGTCACACTGGGTGTGAGGAGGGAAAAGGAAGAGGCCTGTCAGGCTAATAATCAGGACTGTGTTGTTTGGAGAACTGACAAAGTGATGCCATGCTTTTAGCTTTGTTCTAGGAAGAGCATGGTCACATGAAATTGAGGGAATGAGGATCATCATGAAAGGTAGGATTTATACCCTTATTGTAGCTATATCATTTCCATGGGAATGGAAAAAATACAAACCAAAAACAAATAAACAAACAAAAAACAAAAGACCAAGAATATGACCAAGCATCATTAAGAAAAGATAGTATGTGCTTACATACTTGAAACCATTCTTTTCGTTGGAATAAGCAGAGAACATCTGACATGTTTCTCATATGATTTTCCCTAGCACTGTGCATGAAGTCAGAAGATGAAGTGGAGTAACATTATCCAGACAATAATCTTCCTTTGTTTTATTGGGCCTGGAATTGTGGGAAATATCCTAATGTTTGTGAGACAGGTGTACATGTCTGCCTTGGGCACTGAGAAAAAGCCTGTGGACCTCATTCTCATCCACTTGGCATTTTCTAATATGATCATTATTTGCACCACAGGGGTCAGAGACTTAGCCACAGTGTTTTATTTCAGAAACTTCCTCGGAGATATTGGCTGTAAAGCTGTGGTTTATCTGGCAAGGACGGCCCGGGGCCTCTCCATCTGCACCACCTGTCTCCTCAGCGTGGTCCAGGCTCTCACCATCAGTCCCGGGACCACCATTTGGAGGAAGCTCAAACCACAGACCTCATGGCAAATTCTTACCTATGTCTTACTCTTTTGGATCTTTAATGCCCTCACAAGTTCCAACTTGTTGTACTATATGACAGCAGGCGGCAGCTTGAACAGATCTGGAGTTGCAGGGTATATTGGATATTGCTATATGCTTCCATCCAGGGACACAATCAAGTGGCTTTTCCTCTCGCTCATGGCTGTTCGTGACCTCATCTTTCAGAGTCTCATGGGCTGGAGCAGTGGACACATTTCTTTTTATCTGTATAAACATCACAAGCAAGTCCTCTACCTCCACAGCTGCAGGCCTGTAAATAGTTTCAGTCCAGAGATCAAAGCTGCACAGAGCATTCTCATTCTCATGGCCTGTTTCCTTGTCTTTTATTGGGCAGACTTCATTTTCTCCTTTTACACAGGTTCCATGGTGACTCATGACTCCATCATACTAAATATTAAAACATGTCTAGTACTTGGTTATGCTGTTCTCAGCCCCTTTGTCCTGATGAGCAGAGCTGTTCCTGTTGCTAAAGCCTTGTGTTCACACTGAGAAACACTAGGATTACATTTCTCTATGAGCTCAAGATACACAGTGTTATTTATTTGCCTTAATTTTGGAGGGCACGTGGTGAGCACGTAGCTTTGCTATGTATTGTAAGCTGTCCTGGAAGCATCTTTATAGCCCAGGTCCTGACCTAGCACCTTCCTGGGCATTACAAGCATTACCCATCATACCACAATTTACCTTGGTATGCTAACATATCCAAACATTAAATCAGTTAAGCATTATAATAATTTACTTTTAAAAATAAGACTACTATGGTAGCTTGAATGTAATTGGCTTTCATAAGCTCATAGGGAGTGGCACTATTAGGAGGTGTGGCCTTAGAGGAAGTGTGTCACTGTGGGGCCAGGCTTTAAGGCCTCCTATGCTCAAGCTACACAGAGTGTGGACACAGATACCTTCTATTTTCTACTGCCTGTGGATAAAGATACAGAACTCTCAGCTCCTTCTCCAGCGCCATGTCTGCCTGAGCACCACCAATTCCCACCATGATGATAATGGACTAAACCTCTGAAACTGTAAGCCACCCCAATTAAATGTTTTCCTTTATAAGAGTTGCCTTGACACTTGGCTCAGTCTGGGAGGAAGGGACTGGACCTGCCTGGACTGAGTCTACCAGGTTGATCGCAGTCCTCAGGGGGGAGGACTTGTCCTGGAGGAGGTGGGAATGGGGGGTAGGCTGGGGTAAGGGGAGGGGTGGGAGGGGGGAGAATAGGGAAACCCATGGCTGCTATGTAGAACTGAATGGTATTGTAAAATAAAATATATATATAAAAAAAAGAAAAAAATAATAATTTAAAGGCCATCAATGAGAAACAAAGCAGAGGGGAAATGTGAGAAAGTGTAGAATCAAAAGACGCGAGTGACTGGAGGTAGGAGACATGGAAATGGTTGGAGAGAGGAAAGGAAAGGAGAAAATGATGTAATTGTATTTTAATTAAAATTAAAAGAAGTGGTTTTTTTTATTTTTTTTTAATTTTACAACACCATTCAGTTCAACATAATAGCCACAGATTTCCCTGTTCTCCCCCTCTCGCCCCCCCTCCCCCTTCCCCCAGCCCACCCCCCATTCCCACCTCCTCCAGATCAAGGTCTCCCCCGAGGACCGGGATCGACCTGGTAGACTCAGTCCAGCCAGGTCCAGTCCCCCGCTCCCAGACCGAGCCAAGCGTCCCTGCATAAGTCCCAGGATTCAAACAGCCAACTCATGCAAGGAGCCCAGGACCCGGCACCAACGCACAGCTGCCTCCCTAACAGATCAAACCAAATGACTGTCTCACCCATTCAGAGGGCCTGACCCAGTTGGGGGCCCCTCAGCCTTTGGTTCATAGATCGTGTGCTTCCATTCATTTGGATATTTGACCCTGTGCTTTATCCAACCTTGGCTTCAACAATTCTCGCTCATATAAAACCCTCTTCTTTCTCACTAATTAGACTCCCAGTGCTCCACCAGGGGCCCAGCCGTGGATGTCTGCATCCAGATTCCTCAGTCCTTGGATGGGGTTTATGGCACGACTATTAGGGTGTTTGGCCATCCCATCACCAGAGTAGGTCAGTTCCTGCCGTCTCTCGACCATTGCCAGCAGTCTTTTGTGGGGGTATCTTTGTGGATCTCCGTGGGCCTCCCTAGCTCTCTGCTTCCTCCCCTTCTCATGTGGTCTTCATTTACCATGGTCTCCTATTCCTTGTTCTCCCTCTCTTTTCTTGATCCAGCTAGGATCTCCCACTCTCTTTCCCTCGACCGTCGCCCTTCATTGTTCCCACTCATGACCAGGCTGTTCATGTAGATCTCATCCATTTCTCCGTGTATTTGATGTAATTGTATTTTAATTAAAATTAAAAGAAGTGTATTTAAAAAATTAAAAGAAAAAAAAAAAGAGTTGCCCTGGTCATGGTGTCTCTTCACAGCAATAGAAACCCTCACTAAGACAACTAGTACTAAGCCACTTAAGAGGAGTTTAGGGTTTCTAGGCAGGTGGAAAGTAGATTGTTACTATCTTTCCATTAACCGTCCCTATGGTGTGACTTGTAGCTTCTCATTAGCATTGGGGAAAATGCTGGAGGCCACACTGTCAGAAATACAACAGTTTTCCCCTTCAAAGGAGAGGAAGAGAGCAAGACAGTGTAGGTGCCGAGGAGGAGGGGACCTTTTCTGGGGTAGTTTGTACAGCAGTGAGGAGGACAGGGAGACAGGAGATGTCATCACAGTCCAGCAGGTTTGCTCACCAGTTATTTGACCTTGTCAGGTTCCAGAATGGTTAGGAAACTCGTGATGTCAACGCAGGACAATTCTCATCATGTTAGTTCTTAAATAATCACCACGGGAGGCTTGGCCACCGGGTTCTCTAAAATGATGCCATCGCGGGTCCGGAGACCACGCTCCAGGCCAGAGCCTCACTGGCACACTGATGTGTAAATGTCTCACTAACAGATTGTTAGTAACACTGGGGTTTCCACCTCTCGCCCCTGTCACTCACATTGATTTAAACTGCACATCTGGGGTTGGCTAAACCACTTTGCCTGGAATCCCAGCCTCCTTTGTGTCCTATGCTGCACAGGCGCAGAGGAACACACGCTGCTGAGCTGTGGCCTAGGAGACCAGGGAACTGAGGACGCACTGGAGATCTGCTTGGTGAAGGTCAGGAGGCACAGCCTTGCCAAGCAGAAGGATACTGGTGGTTGTGAGAACTCCACAGCCTCTGGCCAAAGAGGAAGTGGAGGGTCCAGAAAGCCCCCCGACCCTGTGCCCTCCAGAATCCTGTGCTGTGGACTTCCCCTGGAAGCTTCGATCAGTGCAGTGTGTTCACCGCCCAGAGGGCAGCGAGGCTGGTCACCAAAGCTGTCCATCAGCTCGCTACAGTTCCTGCAGGAAGAGAAACGGAAACACCTCCACAGTTCCCGAAGAAGTAGAGCCGAACCAACTCCCTGCAGCTCAGTATCAAACAAGCACCTGGCAGGAAGGAAGCTCAGTCCTCCTGGTCTCTCCCGGGCCCAAAAGTTGAAACTCTCCAGAGCACAGCAAGAGAAAGCCCAGGCCGTGGGTCTGTAAAATACTGCTCTTTTTAAGATAAACTAGGGTTTTACTAAGGTCTACCTAGGTTAAAAGCCACTTTCAGAGTATTATGAAGTAGATGCATGGCTAGGGAGGAGAGCTGTTTCTCTACAGCAGTTATATTTACAGGTTGTATGAGTCTTTCTTATGAGTGGACAGTGTGAACAGAATGACAGATCTGTTCCTAACTTAGCATTTCTATCCAGATCTGTATATTGTCTTCATTTTCTCTTACATCTTTAAAAGTAAGGTGATATATAACTAACCTTCAAGAAATGTACCTTTGTTACACAGTGTGTGATGATTTTTTTGGAAAAGCTGAAATCACTTATCCACTTACTCTGGACTGTTATTTGGTGGGTATAGTGAAAACCCTTGAAAATTCTCCTAGCGAATTCCCAGTGTCCATTACAGTGGAAACAGTAGTCCCCTGCTCTGCAGGAGGTCTCTTTAGATAAAGAACAGCTAATGGTTGCCCACGTTTGTGCCCCCAGTTAGCTTCAGTAGTTATCATGTAAGGGAACTTACCCAGCACTTCCTCCTTGTCACAGGCTCTCCCAGGATCCATGACCAGGAGCAAAACAGGGGGAGCAGTGTAAGGAGATCTCATACTTTAGAGAGAGACGTGTCCCCTCCTCTGAACTTCAGAATATTGACATACCCAAGGAATTACCATTTGGCTGTTTCCCTACTGCTTGTGTGTTTATCTCAAGAAAATATTCCATCTTTGGGCACACACTATAACTTTGGATGGTCAGGAAGAAGATTTTTGTATAAGTTGCATAATTCTGATGATTAGAAATAACATTGGAATATTTTTTATAACTGTCCCTGGCTTCTGAGACTGGAATTACAGGCAGGATGCCACCCCACCAGGCATTTAAATGAATTGGAACTCACACTTGGAAGCCAAGCACTTTGACCATTGAGCAAGCTCTCCAGGTAGGGTTTGTTAATATTAAACGCCACCCTGTTACAAGGAAATATCCTCTATATGGGATCAGCTTGTGGGACGATATGGAGGACACCAGTGAAAGAAGCGAACTCCCTGCTGTATAATAATTTCAGATGGTGGTGCTTTCCCATTACTTGCTTGAAAATTGAAAAAAAAAAAAAAAAAAAAAAAAAAGTAAGAATAAATGAACTAAGATAAATGCAGACACACTGAAGACCTCGTAGCGTGGTAACATAGAAGGGCCATGGCCCCGGAGCACACAAATGCCCATCAGGTGTGTTTCCCAGCCCACCACCCCACACACATTGGTCAGGTAGTTGGTTTCAATCCAGACCTGGATCTTGGCCAGAGACGATGATGTCAAGAAAGCCATGACAGCCACCAGAAAGGTGCACAAAGGGAACCAGCAGGTGACCTCGGGTGACAAGCATATGTGAGTCTTCAAGTAGGTCCTTTGGATGGAGCCAAACGGGAAAGAGGAAAACAAGAAGAAGAGAGGTAAGGGTGTGATGCGTGGCTCCAAGACCTCTCTGAAGACAGCTCCTCCCCAGGATGATAGACATGGACAGTGATGTCACCAAGGCGAGTTGCACAACAGACATCCCCCCTATCAGACAGACCGCAGCAGTGGCCCAGGCCTCCCCCAGTGCCCAGCTCAGTGTGTTCCTGGGATGGCATGGACACCAAGGCAGAGGAGACCCAGGAGCGAGTGCCTCACTGCTGAAGACACTTCCAGCAAGCAGGACTCAGGCTTCCATGGAAAACCTGATGAGCAGCTCAGGAAAGGCAGATCTAGTGAGGTGGGGCTGGCAGCAGAGACTTTCGGCTCTCTCTAAGGAGTGCTCCCTCTAAACAGATGCAACAGTCAGGCGCATAGCTCAGAAAGAGTGCCTCCATTCTGTAGGTTGTCTCTTTACCGCAGTAAATATTTTCATTGAGCTACAAAGTTTTGAACTTTGTGGGGTCCTTCCTGTCAATCATTTGCTACTTTACTGGGCAACTGGAGTCACACTGAGAATGTGCTTGTCTATATCTTCAAGTTGTTTGTGTTTTGTTTTTTACATTTTTTTGCATTTCCTCAAGTAATTTCTTAATTCGCTATCTCACATTAAGGTCTTTGGAGCTGATTCGTTGGAGGATAACATGTACAGATCTAGAATACATCTTCTACCTGTGTGTTCTCAGTTTCCCCAGCACCATTTGTCCTTCTCTGGGGACCAAGCATGCTGAACTACCAAGGTGACACACAGGACATGCCCAACTGTTGCGATAAAGGCATGACTGACAGGGAAACAACCAGATGCTCTCTGGCTGGATCTGAAACCCCATAAACAGAACGGACTTCACATCTGATACCACAGAGCTGGTCTAAAGCCTGTGGTGGGGTGGGGTATCCACAGCCCTAGTGGGGAGACTGCAGCTGTTACTTTGCTAACTAGACATGATGGGCCTGTCAGATCCCACTGTAAATACTTGACTATACCCAAGTCAGTGTTGCCATAGGTTTAGTCACGGAAGCTTCTTTTTTGCAGTGGGTAGTTACTTCAAAACCTCAAAGCTAGAAACAATGCTGATAGTAAGTTTTATAATCGTCAACATCTTGCCAGTCATATTTCTTGTGTCTTCATGTGAGGCTGATTATGTTGTAATGGAGCTAGTTTAAAATAAAATCCATTTTGTCCTAAGATTTAGTGTAGCATAAATCTTAAAAGTTCTTATCAATAAAAACAAACCTGAGGTCAATTATTGGGGTGAACGCTGGAAGATCAGAGAGACAGAACAGGCCACAGCCACCTCACCTCACCAGTTCTTCAGCTGGTCCTGTTTCCTCACACTGGAGGAAGCCTCTGAGTCCTCATCCAGAATGAATCTCAGCTGAACTGCTGCTAGAAGCCTGAAAGCTTAACCAGCCAAATGCTTCTAGTTTCTGGTCCTCACACCTTATATATCTTTCTGCTTTTGCCATCACTCCCTGAGATTAAAGGCTCACTTCTTTGGATTAAAGGCATGAGTCACCATGCCTGGCTGTTTCCAATGTGGCCTTGAACTCATAGAGATCCAGAGGGATTTCTACCTCTGGAATGCTAGGATTAAAGGTGTGAGTGCCACCATTTTCTAGCCTTTGTATCTAGTGGCTGTTCTGTCTCTGACCCCACATAAGTTTATTAGGGTGTACAATATTTTGGGGAACACAATGTCACCACAATTTAGAGTTGATATAGTGTTAGAATTAAGGATGTTGTATTTTATGTAATACTGTCCTCTTATTTTTTTATTTTTTATTATTTTTTTTTTATTTTACAATACCATTCAGTTCTACATATCAGCCATGGGTTCCCCTATTCTCCCCCTCCCGCACCCTCCCCTTACCCCCAGCCTACCCCCCATTCCCACCTCCTCCAGGGCAAATCCTCCCCCGAGGACTGTGATCAACCTGATAGACTCAGTCCAGGCAGGTCCAGTCCCTTCCTCCCAGACTGAGCCAAGTGTTCCTGCACAAGCTCCAGGTTTCAAACAGCCAACTCATGCAACGAGCACAGGACTTGGTCCCACTGCCTAGTTGCCTCCCAAACTGATCAAGCCAATCAATTGTCTCACCTATTCAGAGGGCCTGATCCAGCTGGGGGCCCCTCAGCCTTTGGTTCACAGTTCATGTGTTTCCATTCATTTGGCTAATTTTTTTCAATAATTGAGTAGAACCGAAATTTATTATAAGCCACAGTCATCCTTGGGGCCTCCATGCTATATATATATAGCCTCTATGGTTCTAAGGGTTGTGGTCTGATTGTTCTTTATTTTATATCTAGAATCCACTTATGAGTGAGTACATGCCATGACTGTCTTTCTGGGTTTGGGTTACCTCACTCAGGATGATTTTTTTCTAGTTCCATCCATTGGCCTGCAAATTTCATGCTTTCATTGTTTTTCTCTGCTGAGTAGTACTCCATTGTGTGTATGTACCACAATTTTCCTTCCATTCTTCCGTTGATGGGCATCTAGGTTGTTTCCAGGTTCTGGCTATTACAAATAGTGCTGCTATGAACATAGCTGAGCATGTATCTTTATGGTATGAATCAGCATTCCTTGGGTATATGCCCAAGAGTGGGATGGCTGGGTCTTGAGGTAGTTCGATTCCTAATTTTCTGAGAAACCGCCATACTGATTTCCACAGTGGTTGTACAAGTGTACATTCCCACCAACAGAGGAAGTGTTCCCTTTGCTCCACATCCTCTCCAACTTTGGCTGTCATTGGTGTTTTTGATGGTAGCCATTCTGACAGGTGTAAGGTGGTATCTCAGAGTCGTTTTGATTTGCATTTCTCTGATGATTAAGGATGTTGAGCATTTCTTTAAATGTCTTTCAGCCATTTGTAGTTCTTGTTTTGTGAATTCTCTGTTTAGTTCTTTAGCCCATTTTTTAGTTGGATTGTTCGGTATTTTGATGTCTAGTTTCTTGAGTTCTTTATATACTGTGGAGATCAGTCCTCTGTCAGATGTGGGGTTGGTGAAGATCTTTTCCCATTCTGTTGGTTGTCTTTTTGTCTTATTGACTGTGTCTTTTGCCCTGCAAAAGCTTCTCAATTTTGAGAGGTCCCATTTATTAATTATTGTGCTCAGGGTCTGTGCTGTTGGTGTTTTATTTAGGAAATGGTCTCCGGTGCCAATGCGTTCAAGAGTGCTTCCTACTTTCTTTTCTATTAAGTTTAGTGTAACTGGATTTATGTTCAGGTCTTTGATCCACTTGGACTTGAGTTTTGTGCATGGTGACAGATATGGATCTATTTGTAATCTTGTACATATTGACATCCAGTTATGCCAGCACCATTTGTTGAAGATGCTTTCTTTTTTCCATTGTATAGTTTTGGCTCCTTTGTCAAAAACCAGGTGTTCATATGTGCATGGATTAATGTCAGGGTCTTCAATTTGATTCCATTAGTCTGTATGTCGGTTTTTATACCAGTACCAAGCTGTTTTTATTACTATATCTCTATAGTAGAGTTTGAGGTCAGGGATGGTGATGCCTCCAAAGGTTGCTTTATCATATAGGATTCTTTTAGCTATACTGGGTCTTTTGTTTTTCCATATGAAGTTGAGTATTTTTCTTTCCAAGTCTGTGAAGAATTGTGTTGGGATTTTGATGGGGATTGCCCTGAATCTGTAGATTGCTTTTGGTAAGATTGCCATTTTTACTATGTTACTCCTACCTATCCATGAGCATGGGAGATGCTTCCATTTTCTGATATCTTATTCAATTTCTTTCTTTAGAGATTTAAAGTTCTTATCAAAAAGGTCCTTCACTTGTTTAGTTAGTGTTATCCCAAGGTATTTTATATTATTTGTGGCTATTGTAAAGGGTGATGTTTCTCTGACTTCTTTCTCAGCCCTTTTATCATTTGTGTATAGGAGGGCTACTGATTTTTTTGAGTTGATCTCCTATCCTGCCACTTTACTGAAGGAGTTTATCAGCTGTAGGAATTCCCTGGTAGAGTTTTTGGGGTCACTTATGTATACTATCATATCGTCTGCAAATAGTGAAAGTTTGACTTCTTCCTTGCCAATTTGTATCCCTTTGATCTCCTTTTGTTGTCTTATTGCTCTAGCTAGAACTTCTAGTACTATATTGAATAAATATGGGGAGAGTGGACAGCCTTGTCTTGTTCTTGAATTTAGTGATATCGCTTTGAGTTTCTCTCCATTTAATTTGATGTTTGCTGTTGGTTTGCTATAAATTGCTTTTATTATGTTTAGAAATGTTCCTTGTATTCCTGATCTTTCTAAGACCTTTATCATGAAGGGGTGTTGGATTTTGTCAAAGGCTTTTTCAGCATCTAAGGAGATGATCATGTGGTTTTTTTCTTTCAGTTTGTTTATATGGTGTATTACATTGACTGATTTTCATATGTTGAACCATCCTTGCATCCCTGGGATGAATCCTACTTGGTCGTGACGGATGATTGTTTTGATGTATTCTTGGATTCGGTTTGCCAATATTTTGTTGAGTATTTTTGCATCAATGTTCATGAGGGAAATTGGTCTATAGTTCTCTTTCTTTGTTGCATCTTTGTGTGGTTTGGGTATCAGGGTAATTGTAGCCTCATAAAAAGAGTTTGGTAGTGTTCCTTCTGTTTCTATTGTGTGGAACACTTTGAAGAGGATTGGTATTAGTTCTTTGAAAGTCTGGTAGACATCTGCACTGAAACCATCTGGTCCTGGGCTTTTTTTGTTTGAGAGACTTTTGATGACTGTTTCTATTTCTTTAGGGGTTATTGGTCTATTTAAATGGTTTATCTGGTCTTGATTTAATTTTGGTATGTGGTATTTGTCCAGAAAATTGTCCATTTCTTCCTGGTCTTCCATTTTTGTGAAGTACAGGTTTTGGAAGTATGATATGATGATTCTCTGGATTTCCTCGTTGTCTGTTGTTATGTCTCCCTTTTCATTTCTGATTTTGTTAATTTGGGTGCTCTCTCTTTGCCTTTTGGTTAATTTGGCTAGGGGTTTGTCTATCTTGTTGATTTTTTCAAAGAACCAACTCTCTGTTTCATTGATTTTTTTGTATTGTTCTCTTGTTTTCTACTTCGTTGATTTCAGCCCTCAATTTGATGATTTCCTGGCATCTATTTCTCCTGGGTGAGTTTGTTTCTTTTTGTTCTAGAGCTTTCAGTTGTGCTGTTAATTCATTGGTATGGGATTGCTCCATCTTCTTTATGTGTGCATTTAGAGCTATGAATTTTCCTCTTAGCACTGCTTTCATAGTGTCCCATAAGTTTGGGTATGTTGTACTTTCATTTTAATTGAATTCTAGGAAATCTTTAATTTTTTTCTTTATTTCTTCCTTGACTCATTGATGTTTCAGGTGGGCATTATTCAGTTTCCATGAGTTTGTGGGTTTTCTATAATTTTTGTTGTTGTTGAGGTCTAACATTTAACGCATGGTGGTCTGATAAGATACAGGAGGTTATTCCAATTTTTTTGTATCTGTTGAGATTTGTTTTGTGTCCAAGCATGTGGTCAATTTTTGAGACGGTTCCATGGGGTGCTGAGAAGAAGGTATATTCTTTTGTGTTAGGATGGAATGTTCTGTAGATATCTATTAGGTCCATTTGAGTCATAACATCTGTTAGGTCCTTTATTTCTTTGTTAAGTTTCAGTCTGGTAGATCTGTCTTTTGGTGAGAGTGGTGTGTTAAAATCTCCCACTACTAATGTGTGGGGTTTGATGTGCGTTTTAAACTTTAGTAGTGTTTCTTTTATGAATGTGGGTGCTTTTGTATTTGGAGCATAAATGTTTAGAATCGAGACTTCATCTTGGTGGATTTTTCCCATGATAAATATGTAATGTCCATCCTGATCTCTTTTGATTGATTTTAGTTTGAAGTCTATTTTATTAGATATTAGGATAGCTACACCAGCTTGTTTCTTAGGTCCATTTGCTTGGAAAGCCTTTTCCCATCCCTTTACTCGGAGGTAGTGTCTGTCTTTGAAGTTAAGGTGTGTTTCTTGTATGCAGCAGATGGATGGGTCCTGTTTTCTTAATCATTCTGTTAGCCTGTGTCTTTTTATAGGTGAGTGAGACCATTGATATTGATGGATGTTAATGACCAGTGATTGTTAATTCCTGTTATTTTTTGTGGTTGTGTTGTGTTGTCCTTCTGTGGTGTATGTTGGTGTGGGATTATCTATTGCTTGATTTTTAATGGATGTTTTTAGCTTCTTTGGGTTGGATTTTCCCTTCTAGTGCTTTCTGTAGGGCTGGGTTTGTGGACAGGTATTGATTAAATCTGGTTTTATCCTGGAATATTTTGTTTACTCCGACTATGGTGGTTGAGAGTTTTGCTGGGTATAATAGTCTGGGTTGGCATCCGTGGTCTCTTAGTGTCTGCATGAGATTTGTCCATGATCTTCTAGCTTTCATAGTCTCTATTGAGTAGTCTGGTGTTATTCTGATGGGTTTGCCTTTATATGTTACTTGGTCTTTTTCCTTTGCGGCTCTTAATATTTTTTCTTTGTTCTGTGTGTTTACTGTTTTGATTATTATGTGGCGAGGGGACTTTTTTTTGGATCCAGCCTATTCCGTGTTCTGTAAGCTTCTTGTATCTTCATAGGTATTTCTTTCTTTAGGTTAGGAAAGTTTTCTTCTATGATTTGTTGAATATATTTTCTGTGCCTTTGAGTTGGTATTCTTCTCCTTCTTCTATCCCTATTATTCTTAGGTTTTGTCTTTTCATGGTGTCCCAAATTTCTTGGACGTTTTGTGTTACGACTTTTTTGTCTTTAGTGTTTTCTTTGACTGATGAATCTATTTTCTCTATTATGTCTTCAGTGTCAGAGATTCTCTGTTCCATCTCTTGTAATCGGTTGGTTATACTTGTTTCTGTAGTTCCTGTTCGTTTAGTCAGGATTTCTATTTCCAGCATTCCCTCAGCATGTGTTTTCTTTATTGTCTCAAATTCATTTTTCAGATCTTGGAATGTTTCTTTCATCTGTTTAATTGCTTTTTCTTGGCTTGATTTGATTTCTTCCCATTTTTTGTTTGTTCTTTCTTCCATTTCTTTAAGGGAGTTTTTTATTTCCTAATTAAGGGAGTTTTTCATTTCCTCTTTAAGGAAAGTTTTTATTTCCTCTTTGAGGGCATGTTTTATTTCTTCTTTAAGGGCCTCTATCATCTTCTTAAAGTCATTTTTAGGGTTGATTTCTTCTGTTTCTTCTGTCTTGGTATGTTCAGGTCTTGCAGGTGTAGAATCACTAAGTTCTGATGTTGCCATATAGGTCTTTATGTTGTTGCCTGTATTTTTGCACTGGCGTCTACTCATCTCTTCCTCTGTGTGGTGCAGGTGGTGTCTGTGTCTGAGAGTGCCTCTCTTGTTCTAATTTTTAGTCTTGGTGCTATTGGGCTATTTCTTTAGGGGCAGCTGATCTCAGTCGGTGAAGTATATACTTATGATTCTGGTGATCTGGTTTGGTGGCTGGGCAGCACCTTCTTCTGTGTTCCCAGGTCACATTTTGTTCATTCGTCAACTCCTCAGCTGATCTTGTTTCTTCAGACTTCCAACTGTAGGTATCTGAATCCTCTCCCAGATGGGTTTCAGCTGAGCGGGGTAGTCTCACTAATACCTCCAAGTTGTTGGGTTTCGCAGCATCAGCAGCTGGGCCCTGGGTTGGCCCTAGACGGAGTGTTCAGATTCGTTCTGGTTCCGTCCCACGGAGATAGCTTCTTTTTTTCTACAGAACTTGTCCTAGATGGAAGCACCATGAAGGTAGGTCTCTCTTTCTGATATTTTCTTGCCTTCTATTGAATAAATCAGTCAAACTACTACAAGCTATAAATTGCTTTATTTTTCTTTATACTTCAAAGGTAAAAAAGATACTAAGAAATTTTCTACACAAATTAACAGAGAGAACAGAGGAAAGTGCTCCTTGTTGGACCAGAAATAATTATTTTTCAACTTCTGTCCACCCTGACATATGTAATGTACAACTGAGTTTCTGTGCACCTGGATTTCCCCATTCAGTAGAGAGGATGGAATTCCTGGTTTCCTCAAAAGCTGTCATTTCATTTATAGCAGAAGAATTTCTGATTTCTATTAGATGTCAGCTTCACCCACGTGTGTAGAGACACCACCACACAATGCACAAAGAGAGACGAGTGACCGCGAACTCATCTCCCAAGGAAACCCAGTGGTGCTTTCTCCTCAAGAACAAGACGATGATGCCATCATTTCTACAGTCAGCCTACACCCACATTTATTTACATCATTTTGCATTTGGGATAGAAAGGGCTTCTGGGCACTAGAATGCAAAATACACAGAAGGACCACTCTTGGACACACGTGAGTTTTAGAAGTGTCCTTGAAGTTTCGTAACAAGTTAACATTGTTGTTGGAATGAAGTCGAGGTTGGGGAAGGTTAAACTTTATATTTCAAGTCTCATATGATATTTAAAGTGCAGGAAATGAAACAGTCAATTACAGCGAACACCTTAACTACCAACGGGCACAGGGAGAACAAGGGACCCTAAACTCATCCTGGTCCATGTTTGGAACTTGCTCAATAAGCAGAATCCCCAGTGCTGAGTATCATTTATTCTAATTTTGTCTAAGGAGGGATTTAAGAAAGAGAAGCAAGTGACTTATCTAAGTGTTAGAAGCTGGTCCCCTGCCAGATCATAGCTTGTCTCTTTGGGAAGGTGAAAAACAGTCTGGAGATTCGGGGAGCTCTGTACAAAGAAACTTAGTTAGTTGTTCATTTTCTCATCTCACATCCTTCCTCACAAATTCATTAAACCCTAATTAAGCTTGAAAAACTTACCGGCAAAACAGATGTGGTAATTGTGGAGAAAGGGGGAAGCTGTACTTCAGGGACTGGAGCCCTGCAGAGGCCTTCCTTCCCCCTGACACTGTGACAACATGAAACTTGAAGTCCTCACTACCTGATGGCAGCCAAGAGCCCCACAAATCCTGACAGTACAAATAGGACCTGGCAAATGTCACCTTCCAGAGCTGCTCCAGAGACTGTCTGCACCGCAGAGGTCCAGGTGAGTTCATGGAGGTAAGATCTTCGATCCCTCAACTGTGCCAGGGAGAGTTTCACTAAAGCAGAAGTCTCTCTCTTTGCCTAAGCCAGGGAAAGTTGAGAGGCTGTGACCCTCAGGACCTCTGCTTTCCTTCTGGCCCTGAGGAGACTGGTCCCTGACTCCAGAAAGATCAAAGGAGTCAAGTTCCTGGAAACACAGAAATGGAACAGAAATGCTGAGGCATCTCTATCCATCCTCAGGCTGGAGGATCATGACAGAGCTCTGGCTGGGTCTTTGCCTATGGTTACCTCCCTCCTTGCCTTTTTTTAAAAAAATGAAGCTATAGGATGCATAAAAATTTCAAGAGTGTATCAAAATATTGGACAGGGACTGGAAAGATGACTCTGTGGTTAAAAGCACTTGCTGCTCTCCCACAGAACCTGGGTTTGTCTCAACACTCACACCATATCTCACAATCATCTGAATCTATAGTTCTGGGAGATCTGATGTCTTCTTCTGGCCTCCACACACACCAGGCATGCATGTTGCGTATACATACATGCAGACAAAACATCCATGCATATAAATTCATAAAAAATGAACTAAAACAATACAAAATAAACATTGAGACAGGCAGAATAGAACACTCCTATTATCAGTACTAGGGTAATGAATTAGAAAGATTACATGTTGAGGACCAGCCTGTTACATAAGAAGACCTTGTCTAAAAAAAAAAAAAAAAAAAAAAAAAAAAAGCAAAAGAGAGAAAGAGAGAGAAAGCCAGACAAAATGTTGTTTTTTTTCAGTCTCCATATTTACTAGCATAATGATTCTAACATGTTATTACCATTGTGCTTATAAAATTTGTACTTTTTAATTTTGGTACATTTCCATATTTCAAATATTGGCAAATGTTTTCTTTTGCAAAGTGTTGGTAGGTCTTAAACACACTGAAAATAAACTTGAAGGGTTTGGTTAAAGTTTCTTGATTCTGTCACATGATATCGTACACACTTGTAAGTCAATTTTAATCATTGTGTGCTGGGAGATGGGGAGAAGTATAAACCACTAGAGCAGCAGCTGCCGTTACCATCTTGAGAATCCCTGCCATAAAGGATCCAGGCTGTGAAGGATACATCCTGAAACAGCTCGTCGTAATTTTATCCCAGTGCTAAGGAAGAGGAGCAATAATCTTATATTTATTGGCATGGAAGAAATCACTAATGTACCTCAGGGTTCTAGTGTTATGCAGTTTGTGGTATTCTTTGTCTCTGTAGACAGAAATCATGTCTCCTAAAACATTTCACAAGATAATCTAGGAGATGAGCTGTCTCTACTTCCCTGTGATTCTTCATATGAAAACAGAAATCACTTTTGAGATGTCCCAGAAGCTGGCTTCAAACAAAACAGAGCTTTAACGTTTGGAGAAAAAGAAAAGAGTGTTAGAAAGTAGAATCCCTAGTCCCTTGGAGAAAAGAAAAGAGTTAGAAAGTAGAATCCTTAGTCTGTGAACAAGTGGAAAACATTCAATATTTTCCATCGGGACTAGAAGTGAAAGGATTGCAGGGATTTCTACAGATTCCAATCTCTGGGTGAAGAGTTAATGATTATTCCAAATGTAGTAATGAATGTAGTGATGCTGATATACCTGCTATTAATGTCTGCAGCATGTTTAATTATTTACAGACATATAGGATGGTATCCTGAGTTCTAGCATGCAATAGCACAGGAGATAATTACCCCTTTGTTAGAGGAGCAGTTGAAAGGTCATAATTGACATTACTAGAGTCATTAGACTACATGAACCCACAAGGCTATGTTCATGCAGGTCACAGGTGATATCATCAAGACGCAGACATTTAAAGCAATTCTGTAAGTGTAACAGGGGGGAGCATAGGGAACCGAGGCATTCCAAGTACTCAGAACACACAAACCCCTGGAGCCACTGAAATATCGAGTTTCCTCTCATTCTAGAAGGTGCCCAAACTTACCATAAGTCCCTAAGAAATGAGAACGGAGTTCCTGAACATGAAGAATAACATCCTGCTGAGATCTAAGGTTCTGGAATCAGCTCACACCTATGCAGAACAAAGCAGCCTGCCTGATAAACAGGTTGGAGAAGAATCAGGAGAAGCAGCTGCAAAGCAAACTGACAAACTGCTGCTCACAAGGCCCCACAGAGGCAAATGACACTGTGAACTCTTAGATGGGAATCCCCGGTCACACAGTATGCCCCAACCTACGGTACTGTATGTAGAAAATACTGAGGAGTCGTAAGTCATGAACTGCACTCATTTCATAGCATCACATAATACTTCATTAATCCCCTTCTCCCATCCACGTTATCATCATCCCCTGGTCCAGAGATATTCCAAACTCTTTTAGATGCCCTTAGGTTGCTCATTGGGGGTCACAGATTCCCTGAAGATATCCACCGAGATCACAGCCCTCTGCTACCCACTCTCCTAGGAAATGTCCCAAGATTCCTCTTGATGCTCTTCCTAATTACAACGGGGTAGTAACTTGACTTTTTAACCCAGGACTCCTTTTCAGGATGTCTTTTGATGATTCAGGTTTAATTGTTGGACCCTATCTGAAAAGATTATTCAATATGACTTTTCACTGAGGATTTTTTTTAAAGCATAATCATTTATATGGAGTGAAATCACAGAATAGTTAATGTCAAAACATTTAAATGGAGAAATCCAAATTATAAAGCTTTGAAGCCAAATGCAGACCTGGGAATAGGTCTACTAATCCAGATGCAGACAAGAAAGGAATATCAACAAAGGAGGAGACAATGTGGAGGGTGAGGTACCAAATCTGAGATAAGTTACAGGTGGTGACCCAGCAGGGATTCCAGTGTCTGGGAAGTGATGTGGGGAAGGCACACAGATTTGGGAGTCAGGTGGGGAAATGGAACAAGAAACAGAGAAAGAAATGTTGGTTGGAGAAACTTGGAGTTCAATTCAGCTATGTTGAGAATTAACTAGGATAATCCATGCACATAGACAGACAGACAGACAGACAGACAGACAGACAGACAGACACACACACACACACACACACACACACACACACACAAGACCAAGTCAACTTTGCTAGTGCATGGCTCAAAAATCAAAATCTCCTTTGAAACTTTAGATTTTGAATAGCAGTTACCAAACTCATCTGTCAAAGAACACACAATATCCCAGAGTCCACAGTGGGAAAAAGGAGGCATTTCAAGGATCTACTCTGAAACATTACATGTTTCCATTGCTACCTCTTGCACACTAGAAAATGCCATTGTGCAAAATGTGTTTTTCAGATCCATGTCTAGCATTACTGATGCTTTTTTGAAAAGTGTTTACAGCGTGGAAACAAGTTTTTCTACCTAACAAGGAAGAAATGGTTCTGAAGGTTATTAAGGAAATAGTTTTCTTCTTCATGACTGTGCTTGGCACTCTGGGAAACATTTCTGTTTCTGTGAATTATATGTTCAGTTGGTGGAGAAGCCCTGAGAGGAAACCCATACACCTTATTCTCATCCACTTGGCTTTTGCAAACATCATAATCCTTCTTGCTAAAGGATTGCCAAATACAATAGCAGTTTTTGGTTTGAGAAACTTCCTAGATGACATAGGCTGTAAGATCATTGTTTACCTGGAGAGGGTGGCCCGTGGCCTCTCCATCTGCACCAGCAGTCTCCTCACTGTGGTCCAGGCCATCATCATCAGTCCCAGAGCATCTGGGTGGAGGAGGCTCAGACCAAAGTCTTCATGGCACATCCTTCCATTCTTTTCATTCTTTTGGATACTCAATGCTTTGATAAGTGTGAACCTAATCCACTCCATCACAAGTATAAACCTGAATATGTCACAGCTTGAAAATGGTGAAAACCATTGTTATTTTATGCTAGAAAGTCAGAAAACAAAGTGGATTGTTCTCCCTCTCATGGTTCTGAGAGATGCTGTGTTTCAGGGAGCCATGGGAGGGGCCAGTGGCTACATGGTATCTCTTCTCCACAAGCACCACCAGCATGTCCTCTACTTTCAAAAGGCCAAGCTTCTCTACAGAACTCCCCCTGAGCTGAGAGCTGCCCAGAGTGTCCTCCTTCTAATGCTCTGTTTTGTTTTTTTCTATTGTACTGACTGTGCTTTTTCTCTATTTTTAAGTCTCTCTTCAGACTTATCTCAATACGATTCTGAGATAATGATTATTCGAAAATTTCTGGTCTATGGTTATGCAGTCTTCAGCCCCCTTGTGCTGATTCACAGGGATGGACTTCCGGCTGAGTGTTGGCAAGCTCAGTGGAAGAAATTGAGGAAATGTCCCTCTCGTTTATCCGTTTAATAAGCATAAAAGAAATCTCAGTTCTCTAATATTGTGTGGCTAAGAAAAAATTCAACCAAAGCACTTTAAAGATGTTTTTATTCTTAGACAGTTATCCTAGTGACTCACAGCCTTGACTTGAGAGAGTTCTAAGCAAATCACAATGATATGGATATTTTCTCCAGCTAAGTACCCTGGAGAAGTGCCTTTAACTGCAGATTATGAAAATGAATTTCTCAGCACTGTGACTCCAGGAGTGGGATATGTGAGGACAAATTAGGTAAATTTTTTCAAAAGAACTCGTCTTTTTCTCTTTTAGCCAGGAATTTCTTATCTTAGATCTATAGCCACAGGTAGATTTGTTCTTTGAGAATTTCATTGGGGGAAAATATTATACATTATAGAATTGTTGTTTCCTAAACACAATAATTTAACCACAAAAAGCCCATTTTGTACTGCTTAAAAGCAGGTTAATTATCCAGCCACAGAAAGGATCTTATGGAATTGTAAAGAAATGATAAAGAATCAAGACACCTTTATTTGGAATGACATGTACTGTGAAATTTCAGTCAATAGAATCCATTGACACCAATCACAGAACTGAAATGCATGGAAACACTTAATCGATACATGAAGAGAGTCTGCAGTAACATAGACTATAGACTGTGTAACCAGGTAATGTATGCACAGTAAAGTGCCATTCTATATCCCTCTATGATTGCTTTATTCATAAAATTGTGAATTCCTTTTTTCAATATTGATAAATAAATGTGTTTGCAAGCAGTCAGGGCCTATTGGTAGCTGCCCTTTGTTGCACCCTGACTCTCCACAACACTATTCACTATCATGAAAGAACTGCATAAGGATCTGATTCTAATTTAATTTAATTGACAATTTTTGCAATTGGATTCACACAATAAGATACTGGGTAGAGAATATGGGTCTAGTTATCAGATATTGGATGAACCCATTATGAAAAATATTTACTGATAGTTAACTTATTATATTATCTTTGAACATAAAACTCTAGAATTGTTAGAGACAGATTTGTACCCTATTTGAAAATACCATTTCTATCACCTATGGTGAGAACCCCTTAAACATCTGCGTACATCATACTTCTACTTTACAATGGTGAATACATATTTATTTTGTGTTTGGTTACACCAAAAAATGTTAGCAATTTCTGTTATAATTTTATGCTATAGTTCCTTAAGTAGCTTGGCTTTCTAGTGTAAATATTACCTTGCAGTGTGAATGTAAAAATATCTTAGATTTCAAATATTTTCTTCAGTTATCATTTATTCCAACATTATCAAAGGTTTTGTAGGCAATCATCACTGCAGGATTTGTTTTTATATTTTTATTTTACTGGCAACACAATCTATGAAGAGAAGAGAGTAAACGCAGCTCCAATTCCAGTCTGTCCTCTCTCGCGCTGTGTCAATGGTCCTGCATCTGCTGTCTGCTCTTAATGCTCAGCAACCTTCCCTCGTGTTCAGATGCAGCACACTGTGTGTCACCCCATCCCCAGGATCTTACATCACTTCCTTTGAGTCAGCGCTCAAAGACTGATTTAGAAAGTACTTGTGTGAACTCTGGTTCCTTCAGATCAAGGCGTTTTGCCCAGTGTGGTGTGCATGCCTGCAATCTCAGGACTGAAGGGGTTAAGAAAGGGGTGACAGGGAGGGTGAGGATAAAGGAGGAAGAGGAGAAGGAGGTGGAGGCCAAGCTGGGAAGATGACTCTATCAGTAACGTGCTGGCTGTGCATTATGAGACCCTGAGTTCAGATCCCTAGGATCCGTGTAATAAAATAAGCCATGCACAGTGGCCTGTGTAACTCTAGGACAGAAAGGTGGAGAAAGACAGATCTTGGCAGCTCACTGGCAGCCAGTCTATCCAATCTGTAAGCTCTGAGACAGACCCTGTCTTAAAAGATAAGATGTAGAGGGCAGATGAGAGAGCTCACCAGGTAAGGGAACTTGTCACTAAGCATGATGAAACAAGTTCGGTCCTTGGGACCCACATAGTGCAAGGACAGAACTGACTCCCATACCTTCCCCTCTGACCTCCATGTGCATCACATGCACACACACACACACACACACACACACACACACACACACACACACGAATCAAAAAATAATGAAAGTAATGTTAATGTGTAGAGTTACTGTGGAAGATGATACCAGATAATATCAACCTCCATATTTACATGTGGGGAGAGAGAGGGAGAGAGAGAGAGAGAGAGAGAGAGAGAGAGAGAGAGAGAGAGAGAGAGAGAGAGAGAGAGAGAACGAGAGAGAGCATGCAAGGCTTCAGCAGTAAGTGAGTAAGTTCACACCCAGGCACATCATAAATTGCTAAATATTAAATCAATAAATTAACCTGAGAGAAACAAGACACTTCTTATGAAGAAACCTGGATTCTCAAATGACACTGGAGTTTTCACAGGGCACAGTGAATGTTATACAGAATTTGCGTTGATCACCTTTCCTTATGGAACCTCTACTCAGATTGGTGGGGCACAGTGACATTCTACACCTCTAAAAACTAGTGTGGGGGCCTGGAGAGATGTCTCAGAGGTTAAAAGAACGGAATGTTCTTCTACAGGACCCCATTTCAATGCCCAGCACCCATAGGGTAGCTCAAACCATCTCTAACTCCATTCCCAGGGGCCCTGATGCTCACTTCAAACTTCCACAGACACTGCATGCATGTAGTACAGATACTCATGCAAGCAAATACTCATAAATGTAAAATAAAAATAAAATATAAAAAAATATAAATATATTTCAGTTTAGCCGGGCGGTGGTGGCGCACGCCTTTAATCCCAGCACTCGGGAGGCAGAGCCAGGCGGATCTCTGTGAGTTCGAGGCCAGCCTGGGCTACCAAGTGAGCTCCAGGAAAGGTGCAAAACTACACAGAGAAACCCTGTATCGAAAAACCAAAAAAAAAAAAAAAAAAAAAAAAAAATTTCAGTTTAGACTAGTGTCCTATCAAACCTGAAAGGTGTAAGTAAGTTCATTTCTCACCACAAAGTAACCTAGCAAATGAGTGCAGTTTATTTGACCAGAAGGGACATTGACTGACAGCACATATTTGTGGTGGCGTCTACGAATGGGAATCTGGCTTCACCCTCTTTGCAGGAGCTTTGAGACTGAACACTGACTCATATCTGGGAACTTACTGATGAACAGTTCCAGTGTTTCAAGTGAGATGAATCCAGATCTGGTGATTTCCCCCTTGTATATAGCATATAGAATTCTGGTGGAGTTCTAGGACACTTGAATATTACAGTTATCAGATACCATGATCAGCCGATCAGCACAAGAGGTTTCTCTGCATTGATTGAACTGTTCTGATCACTGTTATTTCCATGACTGTAGCAACCTTCCCTATGGTGACTGGGTCTCATCACTTGTTCCCTAGCCCCTTGGAATCAGATCATCACAGTTTGACTAGAGATTCCATGTCAACTGGTGAGCCCCAGCACAGAGCTCATCAGAATGCTGGGGCCTGTCCATTCTCATTAATAATTTCTCACAGTCACAGTGCAAGGTTGTGCATCACTAAGACTATATAGTGTATAAAGTGATGTTCTGACACCTATGTGTACATGTGTCCCCACATACACAAGCACATTGTGAATTGTGAAAAATAAACGATCAACATGTTTACAAGATCGTCTCTTCTCACAGTGCTAACTAATGTGTGTGTAATCAGGTCCTGAACTTTTGACTCTGAATCTCTCTGAATCTTCCTCCCCTGGCTTCAAACATTTACAACCTTCTAATGTTGATCTTTAAAGGATTCCATATTGATTAGGTGATCATTGGAACCAGAAGGCTTATGAAGAAATCTGCTAAATACCAAGTGAACAATGGGTAAGTTAGGGTAAAATACAGAATTATCTAGGAAGTTTTCAACTGTCACTAGATAAATTAATAATGATCATTTGAAAAATAAATTTTGTCTGAAATAGAAAGGGGAGGATGATGGAAAGTAATACAAAGGGGTAAAAAAGGAGTAAGATAAATAACACTATAGGAAACTTCATAAGCTTACATTAAGATACTTATTATTTATCTTTGTATGTATATATACATGTGTGTGTGTGTATATATATATATACTTAAATATACACATACTACACACACACACACACACACACACACACACCAGTTTAAATAGAGCTAGCCCACACAGAGGATAATAATCCTCCCAGAAGCAATGGACAAAGAACCCTAGTGCTTAGTAAGGGATACTGCTCTTTGAGTTATTGGTCAAGGATATCCAAAGACCCCCAAAATAATATAGACTATCGCCATCATCCTTGCTTTGCAGTGGGATGTATTTCTATATGCTGTGAATATGTGTGGCTCGTGGGAAATCCAAGCAGAGATACAGAGAGAAGGGTGGAGTCAAGAGAGACGACAGCTCCTCCACAGGAGTAACGAGATGCCAGCAGACCAGTGACGCCACAGCCATATGGCAACATGTAGATTAATAGGAATGGGTTAATTTAAGATGAAAGAGCTAGCTAGCAAGAAGCCGACGCCATCGGCCATACAGTTTGTAAATAATATAAGCCTTTGACGCCGGGTGGTGATAGTACACACTTTGATCCCAGCACTCAGCAGGCAGAGGTAGGCAGATCTCTGTGAGTTTGAGGCCAGCCTGGGCTACAGAGTGAGTTCCAGGAAAGGTGCCAAAGCTACAGAGATAAACCCTGTCTCGAACAAACAAAAAAAAAAGAAAAGAAAAGAAAAGAAAACAAAAAAATATAAGCCTCTGAGTATTTATTTTATAAGCGACTGTGGGACTGCAGGTGGGAGAGCTTTGTCTGGACTGCTGGGCGAGGCAGGACCAGAGAAATTTCCAGGTACTTGGTTACCTCCCAGAAGTTGAGGGCAAGACTCTATTGCTGAGGATATACCAAATTCACATAAAAGAACTTGGGGGAATTAACCTGGTAAGTGACCTGGAAGCCTCCTTCCTGAGAGCTACCTCTTAATAGTGTTATAAGGTGATGTACACACTGCTGAGGGAGAAAAGCGAACAGTAGTAGTATTCAGGGGTAAAGCCTGCAAACCACAATGGGTGACCTGGCAAGGTATGTCTAATGGCTCAACAGAGACACATATATATTGGGTAACCAACAGCATCTGGGGGATAACCAACAGCATCTGGGGGATAACCAACAGCATCTTGGGGATAACTAACAGCATCTTGGGGATAACCAACAGCATCTGGGGGATAACCAACAGCATCTGGGGGATAACTAACAGCATCTGGGGGATAACCAACAGCATCTTGGGGATCACCAACAGCATCTTGGGGATAACTAACAGCATCTGGGGGATAACCAACAGCATCTTGGGGATCACCAACAGCATCTGGGGGATAACCAACAGCATCTTGGGGATCACCAACAGCATCTTGGGGATCACCAACAGCATCTTGGGGATAACCAACAGCATCTTGGGGATAACTAACAGCATCTGGGGGATAACCAACAGCATCTGGGGGATAACCAACAGCATCTGGTGGATAACCAACAGCATCTGGGGGATAACCAACAGCATCTGAGGGATAATCAACAGCATCTGAGGGATAACCAACAGCATCTGAGGGATAACCAGCAGCATCTGGGGGATAACCAACAGCATCTGGGGGATAACCAACAGCATCTTGGGGATAACTAACAGCATCTTGGGGATAACCAACAGCATCTTGGGATAACCAACAGCATCTTGGGGATAACTAACAGCATCTGGGGGATAACTAACAGCATCTGGGGGATAATTAACATCATCTGGGGGATAACTAACAGCATCTGGGGGATAACCAACAGCATCTTGGGGATAACTAACAGCATCTTGGGGATAACTAACAGCATCTGGGAGATAACCAACAGCATCTTGGGGATCACCAACAGCATCTGGGGGATAACTAACAGCATCTGGGGGGATAACTAACAGCTGTCTAAATGGATTTAATGGATGCTCAATAGGAGAAAACTCATGCTTGGCCCTATCTGTAAAGCTAGCTAAGATCACATGGGTGGAAAGGTCACAGACTGTAGAGGAGAAACCTACTACTGCCATTTTCCTAAATCAATAAAGCTCTAAACTGTGTTCCAAATATTTATGCTTATGCCCACAGATAAGTATACCTCTCACTAACTGTGATAGTTTGAATGAAAATGGACGCTATATACTCATAGGGAGCGGCATTTGAAAGAATTAGGGCATGTGGCCTTGTTAAAGTAGGTGTGGTCTCTTGTGTCACTAGGGATGGGCTTTTGGGCCCAGGACATCACCTTTCCATGATCATGGATCTCCTCATATCTGGCATTGGCCCTGATGGCTTCCACCAGCTTAGCCAGAGCTCCTTTGTCTATTTAATTAGCAGTAATATACTTGTCCCATGGACTGGCCAGCTTGCCCTTCCCCATGATGATGTAGTATTAGACTTCCATCTTGAAACATGGAAGGCAGGGAGACCACCATCGTGATGGAGCCTGTCATTATCAACTAGGCCTACTTGTTCTCCACCAAGTAGTGACAGTATTGACCTCTGCTTGAAAGACAGGCAGCCATTAGTGAGAATGCACAAAGCCAACAGAGAAACCTTTCCAAGATAAACTATGACTCAATGACAAATAAGGGGCATAACATTCTGTAAAAACACAGTTTATCCTAAATTCACCTGGTACTTTGGCTCCTTGTGTAAATTTACTGCCTCTACCAATAAATCTGCCAATAACTTTCCCGTATGTACTGACAGTCATTACGGGACAGGGCGAATCTTTCACATGGAGTTCCAGTGGGTTTTGGGGTCCTAGTTGCTGTTTAATGGACAAAGAAGGAAACAGTCATTCATGGAAGACCTTGAACCATCAACATGTCTACAGTAAGGAGAGCCTCTTGCTTTCAACTACGTATCTGAGACTTTTTCAGAAAGTGTAATCTCCAGAGGTAGTTGACATTTGCCATACTCTCACGTGTGGAACAGGTCAAGGAAAGAATAGGACATTGCTTTTTCTGTACCTGTAAAGCAAGTCCTTTCTAATTCCCAGCTTCAAAACTTTGTGACAGCGAAGAGACACAGACTGGAGACATAGGCAGCGAGACTCAGAACCTAGCTGCTGTTCACTTCCTCACTGCGTGTCCATTAAAGTAATTCAACTCCAGACTGTACTTCTAGGGATCACTTCTATAGTTTGTTACATACGGTAATTAAATTCCAATTAAGTCTGAAAGAGCTTCTAGAAGAAACCTATGTAGTAATTGTGGAGGGAGAGAGATGTGCCCCAGGGATGATTCTGCAGAGTAAAATACAGAGAGTGAAAACTGAAGCCCAGTGACAGGTTGTTGAAAACAAGACTGAATCCAGAAGGTTCAAACACAGCCCTGGAAGGCTCACCCGGCCAGAGGACTCACCCAGAGCCTGTCTTCCACCTCGGCCCTGCAGTGAGCACACCTGACCACTCTTTGATGTTCCTCCCTGGGGCTGCAAAATTTCCCTCTGAAGCACATCAGCTCCTTTTTCTTTGATGGTGAGGCACAGGGCTGGGCAAACCTGATCTCCACAGGCTGGAAAGATGGTTAAGTGCCAGGCTTCCATGCTTAGGAGCCAGTGCCTTTGGGGAGCTGGGGGCAGAGGGGTGTCTTTCCGTGTGTTGCCTCCTTCTTTTTGGGGAGAATAAGAAAGATACAAGAACATCTCCAGTTCCTAGGGGGAAACAAACCAGAAACCCTTCTCTTCTGTAAGCTCTGCTTCACCTGTACCATGACTGCACCATTATCAGTTTCCACACAATGTCTTCATGGCATATTTGTCCCTTACATATGGACAAACTTTGTCTTAACCCATTAAGATCTTAATTCTACAAATGGTCCCCCTCTGTCCCCCTGTCTTTCTCTCTCTCTCTGTGTATGTGTATTTATCTTAAATGTTTTTCTGCACTCATCCTCAAAGTCTCCCCTAATCTTATAAATAACATACTGTACCTCTGAGTCAACTTCATTATATACCAATATGATGGAGAAAACTACTAACAATTTGTATTGAAAATTATAATTATTCTTTATCTTGGCCGGGCTACAAGTTAATATGACCCATTGTAAATTAGACTTAGTTTTCTGAAGCATCAAGCACTGTTGCCATTGTTAGTTGAGAAAACTGTGTCTGAAATGGGCACAGTAGCCTGCCTGAGTTGTTACCTAACTCAGTGTACAGCACACCCTTTTAAGTAGTTTCCAACAATAATTCAAAAGCTGTTTAGGGAGGTAATTCCCTATTGTCCCTGCTACTGTTCAAATTGTTGGTCAAAAACTGCTGAAGTATTGTAATAGGTGTCTCAAAGCTTACCCCAAATCTGATTTGGAGCTTTGGGTCCTCACTAACATTAAGGTAGGAATCCTGGGAAGATGGGAAACACTAGACCAAAATCATAAAATCATAAATGTATTTGTTAATGACATGAGGGTATTGGGATTTGTTTGAAATTTGTTTTAAGATTCTCGATGTCTGACTAAAGTCTTAATTACCTCTTATTTAAATATACTAGTTACAGCTGTTCTTGCTGATGTGCCTGGCGCTTTATTGCACTATGGGCTGAGAATTTCAAACTCCAGCATTCTTTATTTAATGCATGGCTACAGATCGTAATCTCTCATCTTGCAGTCAAGGAAACTGAGGCTGAAAGACAGTACTTTGTGAGTGTTTCTACTAATGAGGATGCATCATCCCAGACTTGGGAACAAGCCAATATTCACACAGTTCTTGCTGCCAGTGATCTTGGAGATAAAAGATAAAAGACAGGCATAGAGGCACACATCTATGGAGTATAAAGATATATGAATCAAAGATACAGTAACTGGAGACAGGACATAAAACAGGTCTGTAGGGGGAAGTTTGTGCCACCCAGGCCCATGGTCTGGACAGATATCTCCACCCGCAGTCCCACAGCCACTTATAAAATAATTACTCAGACGCTTACATATCAATTACAGACTGTTTGGTCTATGGCTCAGCTTACTAGCTAGCTCTTGTATCTGAAATTAACCCATTTCTTTTCATCTCTGTGTCACCACATGTCTCAAGACTTTACCTTTGTTACATTGCATCTGGCTTCCCGACTTCCCTGGGCAACTTTCAGCATCTCCTCCAGCCCTGGCATTCTTCTCCATGTATCTCTGCTTGGGTTTCCCACCTGCCTCCTAGCTGCTTTGCCATAGAGAAGCTTACTATTAAGCAATGATAACAACACATAGTCACGGCATAAAGGAAGACCATCCCACAGCACAGATCTTTTCTATATTTATTTTAAAAGAAAAGCCATATAGTAACAAAACAAAAGGAATTACAGAAGAAGAAAGGTCTCCCACTCTGAAAGATGATGATGTTGATGCACTAAGATAGGGTTATTTTGCTTCATATTGATTTTTCTTTTGCTTTTGGGGCTGCTCTAGGGTTTTCTTAGGGTGGGGGTTCAGACAAGGTCTTGTTATGTGACTGTGGCTGACCTGAAACTCTCTATGTGATTGCAGGGAATCCACAGTAATCCTGCCTCACCCTTCTTCAAGAGCTGGGATTACAGAAGTGAATGACCAGGGTTGACACAGTTTTTAAAAGAAGTGTCTGTTGATTAGCTGTGCAGGAGAGGAGTTTAAGGGAGTGTCCAGGTTGGAAACAGACTCACAGCAGAGGTAACAAAATGAAATAGAAAACACAAGGAGACATTCAGGTTGGTGAACATTTGAGTTTATTTCAACACGCGCTGGGGTTCAAAATACATGGAATATGTAAACATCTGAACATGTAATTTAATTTTGCTAATATGGAAGTCTATTTGCTAATATAAATCTGTTTTGTGATTTCAAATATTTTTATCTTCTCCCACAGATTCCACTTAAGGTATAAGATGTCCCATAAAGACTAACAAGAAAAAAGTAGAATATTTTAGATAGAAAATATGTTCCATTACACATCAGGGCTGTCTTTTATATACCAGAAAGATATTATGACATTAAATATATTTTATAAATACATATCATTTCCTCAGACTCTACTTGAAGATGCGAAATTTTCTCCCTACGAAGTTAGAAATGGTTTTGAATATTAGTGAAATAACAATATTCCTTCTTATAACTGGACTTGGCACTATGGTGAATATTTCTGTCTTTGTGAATCACATAGGCGCTTTTGTGGGTTCTGGAAAGAAATCTATACACCTTATTCTCATGCACTTGGCTTTTACAAATATTTTAATGCTTTTCTCCAAGAGCATGCCAACGACAATTGCAGCTTTAGGTCTGAGACACTTCCTAGGTGATGTGGGCTGTCACATTATTGTTTATTTAGAAAGGATGGCCCGGGGCCTCTCCATCTGCACCAGCAGTCTCCTCACTGTGGTCCAGGCCATCATCATGAGCCCCAGAGACTCCTGGTGGGGGAGGCTCAGACTGAGGTCCACATGGAATATGCTTCTCTCCCTGCTCTTCTTTTGGATTCTCAATTCCTTGATCAGCATGAACCTCCTCCACTCCATCAGAAACAGAGTCACAAATACATTACAACTGAGTAACAATAGTTTATACTGTTATTTCAAAAAAGAAAGTCAGAAAATAAACAGCATGTTTCTCCTTCTTATGGTCCTGAGAGATGCAGTGTTTCAGGGAGCCATGGGAGGGGCCAGTGGCTACATGGTATCTCTTCTCCACAAGCACCACCAGCATGTCCTCTACCTTCAGAAGGCCAAGCTTCTCTACAGAACTCCCCCTGAGCTGAGAGCTGCCCAGAGTGTCCTTCTTCTGATGCTCTGTTTTCTTTCCTTCTATTGGGCAGATTGTGTGGTCTCTTTGTATTTATCTTTCTCTTTGAAGAATGACTCCTTCACAATGCATTTTCAAGAATTTCTGACCCTTGGTTATGCAGTTCTCAGCCCGTTTATCCTGATTCACAGGGAAGGACACCTGGCTGAATGTTGGCATGCTCAGTAAGATTGGAGGAGCCACGTTGCTTCAGAAAAGGAGGTTTGAAATGGCTCTTAGTATTTTCTATGCCTTGTGTATGTTTTTTAATCAAGTAAGAAAAGCTTAAGCAGGTAAAGACAGGCTCACACAGTACAGCTAGAGGTGAGCAGCCTATGTCTGATACGAGGGTCAGATCAAAGAGAGAGGGACCCAGGTATCTTCTCATTTACTCTCACATCATCCTTCAACATTCAGTGTGAACTCTGCACAGACAGATGGAGGTCATTCGGTGTGAACTCTGCATAGATAGATGGAGGTCATTCGGTGTGAACTCTGCATAGATAGATGGAGGTCATTCAGTGTGAACTCTGCATAGATGGAGGTCATTCAATGTGAACTCTGCAGAGATAGATGGAGGTCATTCTGTGTGAATTATGTATAGATAGATGGAGGTCATTTGGTGTAAATTCTGCATAGATAGATGGAGGTCATTTGGTGTAAATTCTGCATAGATAGATGGAGGTCATTCAGTGTGAACTCTGCACAGATAGATGGAGGCCATTCAGTGTGAACTCTGCACAGATAAATGGAGGTCATTCAGTGTGAACTCTGCATAGATAGATGGAGGTCATTTGGTGTAAATTCTGCATAGATAGATGGAGGTCATTTGGTGTGAACTCTGCATAGATAGATGGAGGTCTTACTCCACTGAGCTTTAGGTAGTGAAGATCAGCAGAGTGATGTGTCAGCATCTGCACAAATTACTGAAGTGAATCCCTTTGACTTAGGAACCCCATTTCTAGGAACTATTCCTTCAGATACAGGTGTTCACTGAAGAAATACAATTTACAAATTGTCTACATCATTCCAAACACATTGCCTAAATACCAAACGAGATGTGCATTTGTTAGCTACTTTATAATATTCGGGGGCTGGGGAGTAACTCAGTGTCAGGGTGACTTTCTCTATGGACAAGGCCCAGGTTCAGCCTCCAGAACCAAAGCAAAGAGAACAACACAACAGGAAACACATCCGCAATTCCACACTTACAAGAGAATTATGGCATTGAGGACCGGTGGAGATGGCTCAGCAGGGAAAGGCACTTACCACTAGACTGACACCTGAGCTTGACCCCAGGAACCACACGATTAAAGAAGTAAACGGACTTTCTTAAGCTGCCCTCTGATCTCTATATGTAGAATGGCACATGCATGCTCCCCTCCCACAAATAAATGTATTTTAAAATTTTACAAGATTTTTTGGTGTGATATTTATAAGATGGTAAATAAGCTCAAAGTATATTGATATAGAATGAAATATTCAAGTGCATTTCAATATAATAAAATAAAAGCATGAAAATAATGGAATATAGTCATAGCTTTAAATAGATTTGCTCTATCATTTGCAAGAGTAAAAAAAAACTATAAGAATTATTACATTTGAGAAAAACTAGAATAACAGAAGTTTAATAAGCACTTCCTTTTACCTTTCTGAGTTATTTTGTTTTTTAAAAATATGAGGAAACTGAAGACATAGGTCAGCAGTAAAGATCACACACTGCTCTTGCAAAGAACCCATGTTTGATTCCCAGTACATCAAGTGGTTCACAACTGCATTAACTCCAGGTCCGGGGGGAATCCGGCATCTCTGCACTTCTCTGGTACCTGTACTCATGTGCACAGACACACACACACACACACACACACATAACTACAAATAAAAGTAAACATTTTGGCTATTGAACCCAAATTGACCTCTTGCTTTAAGGCAGAGGCTGGCTGTCTTAATTAGGGTTTTATTGTTGTGAAGAGACTTCATGACCACAGCAACTCTCATAAAGAAAAACATTTCACTGGGGCTGGCTTACAGTTCAGGGGTTTAGCCCATTATCATCATGGTGGGAAGCCTGGTGGCATGCAGGCAGACACAGCACTAGAGAGGGAGCTGAGAGTTCAACATCTGGATCTGCAGGCAGCAGTAAGTGAATGTCTACTAGACCTGGCTTGAGCATTTGAGATCTCAAAACCCACCCCCTCGTGATGCACTTCCTCCAACAAGGCCACACCTTCTAGTAATGCCACTCCCTACCAGCTAATGGGGGGCCATTTTTATTCAAATCAACACACTGGCCTTGAACTCTTGATCTGTCAGCCTCAAGCTTTCCAACTGCTGGGACTATGCATATACCATTAGAGGTATATGCCACTGTGCTTGGCTCACATTTATGTTGGTGCCTGTGGTGACGATCGGAGAGATGTAGGAATGGTGCTGGTCAGTGCTCCTACTGACAGAAATAGCAAGTCAAACTGGTAGAAGGTGGAAAGAGCTACAGTAGCGTCTTTCACGGTGGGAATTTCCCTGCTCTGTTGAGGACATGATAGGAGAGGGGCATGGAAGGGCTTCTGGCTTACTGTGAAGATTTGGGTGTGGTTTTGTAGATATGTACTGTTTCTAAGAGTCACTTACTGCATTTAAGGTCAGTGTAGTCTTCTTCCTTATGATCCAGCAATCCCAACTACTCAATATACAGCCAAAGGAAATGAAATCAGAATGTTTGAGACACTTGCACTCTATCTTTAGTCACAAAAGCATTCACTATGCACATGGATTCAACCTAAGCGTCTGTCAATAGATCAATACATAAAACTGTCATATATAAACTGAATGAAATATTATTCATCCACACAAAGAAAGAAATCCTAAGGGTCTAGATGGGAATAGGAAGTGAGGAGCAATAAAAGAAGAGGAAATTGGGAGAGGATCAACCAAAACCCAGCAGGTATTAAAATGCCATAATGGAGCCAACTATTCTGAATGCTGAAATAAAAATGCTGAAATAGATAAACAAATGGATAAAAACAAACATCACCACCCAAAAGGAAAGAAATAATAACATGAATAAAGAGCAAAACATCCAGCCCACAATAAAGTTGGCAATGGTGGAGAGAAATACAAACAGACCTTCATAGCCTAAAAGGAAGTTGGAGGGGGAGGTATTCAAAACAGTAGTGAGGGCACAGAGGATCCCACAGTGTCCTGGTGATTGTCCTAAACATGACCTTGACCATAGCCCCTGCCTGTAGTACTAAATGACCTTTTGTTATTAATAAAGAATATGCTTGAAAATTATTCAGAAAGTGATCACTTTCGAGTATCAGATATTTCTTGTGAAGCAGCTCTTGCTTTAGGGGATAAATGAATGGAAAGCGGAAAGAATGGATTTAAGTTCAAAGAGCCCAGACCCCTCATGCCCTGCTCATCACCTACTCACAGGCACTGTAATTAAGTTCCTGGGTTCAGGAAATGACAGAGCACCAGGGAGAAGGCAGAGCGGCCTCAGGGATGGAGATGTGCAGGAGGAGCCTTTTCCCCTGATGAAGCCAAACTCCTGATGGTGACATCTTGACACCTCTCTTGAGTTAAGGTCTCGGGTTGATAAACAGGGCCTGGCTGGTGCCGTGAGGACATCCACCCCGCGCTGCTGCACAGACTGCACGGTGAGTGCTGCACATCATGGTGGGGTGGAGCTGCCTTTGGTGTGGACAGAAATCTGTGGAGGGCAGAGATGCAGGAGACAAGGATGTGGGCTCCCTGTCACTCTGGGAGAGGGAAGAGGCAGGATTCAGGGAGAAGATGGTCTATCATTTCCTACCTGCAATCCAGGATGGCTGCATCAGCCGTGTGGACAGTGTGTGCGGCCACTGGGCCAGAGTTGCTCATTACACAGGACAGGCAGAGCAGGAGACAGGGAGACCTGCACTGCAGCCTGGAGGAGGAAGCTCCGGCTCCCACAGCTTCTGCACAATCTTTGTGTGTTTTTCCCTCCAAGGACTGGGATCTTCCATCTGAGCTGTGTAACCTCTAGTGACTACAATCTTTTGCAGATGGAGCATTCTTTCCTTCTTTACCCTGATTTCATTTCTTGTGAATTTCTCTTCCCTAGATCCAATGTAAACCATAGAATATGAGAATTGTGGATAAAGCAGACATGAGGCAAAATACTAACACTAATAACTGATTTTAGAAAATGGTTCTTTAAAGCATGCTGGGCTCTTCCCTAGTCGCTACACGTTAGTTCATTGACTCTCTAAAATATACCTGTATTGCACAAAATACAATTTACATATAAAAATATTTTTAAGGAAGCCAAATAATATTCTCAATATGATGAATATATGAATTGGGAAAGTCACAATCAAAACCACAGTGAGTAGTCACAAAGCAGGTTCTTGTGAATCCTGAACTTTCTATTTCTAAAGTTTTGAAATTCCTCCAGTTTCTAGAATATGTGTAAGCCTCCACCACATCATTGCAGCACAATCCCTCATTTAACTGGACGCACACAGACTGCATTGGTTCCAGCATGGCAGAGGTAAGGAGCCTGTGAAAGCGTGTTAAATTGTCCATATGTGGACTGAAGAGCTGGCTCCCTGGTTAAGAGAACTGGCTTCTCTTGCAGAGTTCCCTGATTCAATTCTTAGCCCCTACATGGCATTTAACAGCCATGTGCCCCTCTAGTTTCAGGGCATCCAATGCCTTATTCTGGCCTCTGCAAGCACCAGGCACACGTGTGGTATCCAGACATACATGCAGGAAAAATACCCAATACACAAAAATGACTAAAATTAAAAAGATATAATGTAAAATATAAATTTCTCTCTGACAGTTCCTTGAGTAGATGTTTTTGCAGTCCAGGAGTGACAAAAATTCAGAAAAAAAAATTTCAGTAAACAATTCAATATGTATTATTGTTATATTCAAAAACCAAGAGATACATCTGCAAAAATACAAGGTAACTGATGTACTAAAGCATCTCTTGGGGTTTCCCAGCACAGAGGGGTTGATAAAACAGACTAACAGACAGCACAGTCCAGAGGATTCAGGGAAATTGTAGGAGACACATTTGTGACCTGTGGGCAGCACAGAGCTGTGTAGTGTGGAGGCGGGAGTCAGATCACATAGAGAATATTACATGTACTGTTGTGGCAAGGTAGGTGCCAGTATCACATATGTTTGGGAGGAGCCAAAATAATTCAGAGACAAATTTGGTGAACAGCACAGAATATTAAAGTGTGGAAGTCAAATATACTTAAGGATCCTATATAAAACTATTTATGATTTGTAAAAATGTAAGTAAAAATTAATGCATTTATGTTTTAATCCTGATTTGAACTTTAAACAGAATGAGAAGAAAGAAAATGGATATCATGTGTAAAAAATACAAATCAGTACTAGGTATTAAGTTGCTTGTCCTTTATAGAATGGAGCAATACTGATGGATAAAATCACTGCATTTGCTGAACCTTGAAAATCAAAACAGTAGGATGTGCCTTTGTTTAGATTCCAAATGAACAATGACTATGCTGAGAGCTAAGATTTGGGAGAAAGTTCTTAGGGAATGGTCAGCAAATACACATAAATAGGAGAGTTTGTTACTTTTAATATGATCCCATGCAAGAGATGATAGGGAACCAAAATTAATCACACCGTCCAGGTGAGGGAATGGGCTGCTGCTGCCCTGCCCAATTAAACTATGTGTCCTTTATTCCAAGGTCAATTCAGAGTTGGAGACAGAGAAAAGCCACCTGACTTTCCCTGGAAAGCATCCCAATTTGGACAAGTATTACATAACTTTAGAGTATCTCCAATTTTTTATTAGTTCAATACTTGAGGGATGAATGTGTACAGGATGGCAAAGAGGATCTGGGAAGAGAGGCATCTAAGTTGATGCTCCATATCATGTCTCAGAAATTGAGTGATGCTGTCCTTTGTTTGGGTGTCCTCATGGAAAAAAGTTTAGAGATGGAGGGTATAAAGAACTGTCTTCTGTAAAGCAGTGAGTGCATCAGCATGGTGTTTATGTCCAATCACCATCAGCACCATTGCTGTATCCCTGGAAACAAGAACAGGAGGGGCAAGAACGAACTCAGGCATCTGTAACAAAGGACTCTGCATTTACATAATACACTGTTCTCTTCACTAAAGAAAACAGAACACCCACAGGCCTGAACCATTTCATGTTTACTTGTGTTTCTCAAAAGGGTTTTTTCTAGTGCTGGAAATATTATGAAGATGATCTGGAGAGACCTCATCCAGAGACTAATTTTCATTTCACTTACTGGACTTGGAGTTTTAGGGAACATCATCTTATTTGTGAGACATGTATATACTCTCATGGGTCCTGAGAGAAAAAATGTAGATGTTATGCTCATCCACTTGGCTTTTGTGAACATAATCATTATTCATTGCATAGGGGTCAGAGACATAGCCACAATTTTTTATTTCAGAAACTTCCTAGGTGACAATGGTTGTAAAACTATAATTTACCTAGAAAGGGTTGCCCGTGGCCTCTCCATCTGCACCACCTGTCTCCTCAGTGTGGTCCAGGCTGTCACCATCAGTCCTAGGACAATCCTTTGCAGAAAGCTCAAACCACAGACTGCATGGAAAGTTCTTCCCTTTCTCCTCCTCTTTTGGATCTTTAATTCCCTGATAAGCTCCAACTTGCTTCACTATATCACAGCAGCCAGCAGCACAAACAGGTCTGAAGTCGGGATGTATACCAGGTATTGCTGCATGCTGCCATCCACACACACAGTGAGGTGGCTTTTCCTCTCTCTCATGGCTCTTCGTGATGTCGTTTTCCAGAGTCTCATGGGCTGGAGCAGTGGGTCTATGGCTCTCCATCTGTATAAACATCACGTACGTGTCCTGTACCTTCACAGTTCCAGGTTTGCAAATGATTCCAGGCCAGACATCAGAGCTGCCCTTAGAGTTCTCACTCTCATGGCCTGTTTCCTTTTCTTTTACTGGGCAGATTTCATTTTCTCCTTCTACACAGGCTCCACAGCGACACATGAACCCACAATACCAAATATGAAAGCATTTTTAGTACTTAGTTATGCTGGCCTCAGTCCCTTTGTCCTGATCATCAGGGATGTCCATGTTGCTAAGCACTGCTGTATCCCCTGAGAAATAAGAAATTCCTTTCTACACTCAGTTCTTTATGAACTGAAGCTAACACTGGAATGGCTTTGCCTTGTCATTCTAATGTATCACAGCAATAAAGTAATTGAGATAGTAGGTTTGGGTTTTTTTTTTTTTTTTTTTTTTTTTTTTTTTTTTTTTTTTTCCAGGCAGCTGGTGCTAGATAATTGAAGACTGGCTCAGTTTCCAGGGACTTGGCAGGGATTCTCACTATGCCACTCTGGTGGTATTGTGTACCCTAATTAATTTATCTGGGGTCAGAGAACAGAAAAGCCACTAGATTCTTAGGATAGGCAGTGGTAGCGCACGCCTTTTATCCTAGCATTCCAGAGGCAGAAATCTATCTGTTCAAGGATACAGCCAAGCATGGTGACTCACGCCTTTAATCCCAGGGAGTGGTGGTAGAAAGCAGAAAGGTATATAAGGCGTAAGGACCGGAAACTAGAAGCATTTGACTGGTTAAGCATTTGACTGGCCAAGCTTTTAGCAGGTTAAGCTTCAGACTTTCAGGCAGCAGTTCAGCTGAGAGCCATTGGGATGAGGACACAGAAGCTTCCACTCTGAGGAAACAAGATCAGCTGAGAAGTTGGCCAGGTGAGGTTAGCTGTGACTTGTTCTGTCTCTCTGATCTTCCAGAGTGCACACCAATACCTGGCCTCAGGTTTGATTTTATTAATAAGAACTGTTAAGATTCCTGCTCCATCCCACCATCCCACCATGTCTATCTTGCAGTTTACTTAGCTTGCTGCATCCTTCATCGGGAAATGCAGAAATTCTACCTGAAAGTAGAATTGTATTTTTCTGTATGCTGGAGTTTCACTCTTAAAAGGCTAACAAACATTTCCTATCTTCTTGTTCCTTCTAATGTTCTTCCGTGATCATCGACTTCTTTACTTATTTACAAAGCACTTGCTATGTGTCAGAGGCTATTCTAAATCCAATGAGCAGGAGAGCAAGTGTAGGAGAAGGATGTCAGGAAGCATCGTTTATCAGAAGGTCACTTGCAAAGTGGGATGACCAGGGAGAAAAGCGAATTCACAGCAGCAGGTGAATGCTTGGCATTGCTGGGTGCCAAGCTCTAAAGAACTGGTAAGAATAAACACTGAAAAGTAATTCCCAAGATATTGACATGTAATTGTGATTGCTCCATTTTATGGTAGATATCTACGTTGTTAGCACTAGTCATTTGTCTCTGACTTCAGCCCCTGGATAATAAATTCTCAGCTGCCTTGACTCAGTGACCCCAAGCCGGAAATTTACAGCATGAACATCAACCTGTTATGATATGACTAACTGCTATTTCAGCGTCTGTAACCTGCTTATGCAGACACTGAAATATTGCTTTGTGGTGCCTTAATCATTTAAACTTGGCAGTTCTTATTTTCTTTGGTAGAGACTGAAGGTTTCCCTGTGTTTTTCACCTTAAAAAATAAAGTCCTTCCCCATTCCCCTGTTTCACAACATGCCTGAGATTCAGCTTTAAGGCTGTTACCCTGTCAGCAGCTAATCAATGGATCTTTTAAATACAGTTGCGACCCTGGAATCTGGCCGGGGGGTCCAGGATAGGCCCCAGAGGGAGCAAGTCCGAATGGACTTGATAGGCCATGGGGAGCCCAGACCACAAATGCCCCAGACTTGCAAATTGCAAGCAAAACAAAAGAATTGCCAACCCATGTACTTCTCAAGTTTGGACCGATTGTGAGCTGTCTTCTGTTTTGGAGGTCCAGCATTTGGAGAGACCAAAAAAAAAAAAAAAACTGAACACAAATGTAGACCCAATCTCTGGGACACACGTATATGTAACTTAAAATCAAATCTTATGTCTCTTTCGGAGACTAAATAGACAACAAGAGGTCTGCAAGATATTTTAGATTAGGATAGATTTTTTAAATGATGATTTTTGTCCTAAAATAAAAAAAATGTAAATAAAAAACAACTATGCTTATTAAATAAAACATATTTAATAAGAAATGTTTATAAATTCCTATTCTCTACTCAGGTTAACAATAAATGACTTAAAGGTATATGTATAGTCTCTTGGTTTTTGCTAACCTCATTAAGCTTTAGCTATTTGGATAAGTGAGACTTAGCAGAAACTGTGATATTCTATAATGGTACACTGTGAAAAGATCAAGAAAATAAGATTCCCAGTCTCTCTGTGGGCTATATTTATGGCTTTATAAAATTTCCAATCTCTCTATGGGCTGCTTATATGATTTAAAGTTTTATTTTGTTACTAAAAGAGTTTCAATTTAAAAAATGTAATTTCTAAAGCTAAGATTTAACAGGGATAAAACTGTAAAATCCTAACCTTATAAAAGCTGCTAATTTGCTATAAATTATTAAAGATAATTAATACATACAAGTTAATAGTCATTCACCTTATAAATGATCAAATTCTTTAATGTGCTCAGGACTATGTTTGTAGTCATGCTAAGGACAAATGTAATTCAACTACATCAACAAGCTTTATAGCCTTCTCTGTATGTTTTCAAGGTTAAGCCTGAAGCAAGTAACTAAAAACAAAGTTTATTTAAAATCAAGTATACTAAATAAATTAAATGTTGGCCCTCAAATGCCTCAGAGTTCTACTGAATGTGGCATTTAAAATGTTTAACAAAAAAGCTTCCATTAGACAAAACTGTCAGCTCCTAGAGGCAGCCTCAAGGTTTCCTCCAGAGTAGATGACAGGGTTCAAACAGCTCCACCTGGTTTGTCACGACACTAACCACTGGGCCAAGAACTGCTCCACGCCATGCCAGCCATCAGGACACTGCCCAAAATCTGGACAAGCAGGACACTGGAGAATTGACTGTCCCTCTTTGCCTTACCAAGGTAGGCCAGTCTTTCAAGTTCCTCATCCATAGGAATTCTGTCTTATCTTCTGGGTCTGGCACCTAAAGTTAATAAAACCCTATGTGGCAATGGAAGAATTAATTCTGTCCTATATAATTGCCAAAGACCAACAAACTTTGCCCCAAAGACCACCATGGAGGAGCCTACAGTAACCATCTAGGTATGTCTCTGCCGTTTTAATTGATACAGAGGCCGGGCTGCAGAGATGGCTCAGCCGTTAAAGGCTAGGCTCACAACCAAAAATATAATTGATACAGAGGCCATTTGGATTATAATTCCTGCTCAAATTACCCTCAGATCTCAGATGATATTGACGGCTAACTGTAGCTTTATTAGGTTGACAACAGCAAGCACCCTGTTCCTCCCCAAGGCTGATGCTGGCTGGTCAGTCCATTGCATATATTAAAAAAAAAAAAAATCAGGCTTTGATTTTTCTAGAGATACTAGGTCTCCAGCTAAAAAAGTCAGACTCATACAGTTTACCTTGCAAACAGGCTTCACATTCTAAGAGATTTGGAGTTTCTAAAGGTTGTATCTAGGAAAATGATTTAAAATGCGGGCTCTAAAGATCTAAGGATATAAAAGCTTAAATAAATTATGAGAGTCTAAGAAAGAAATTTAAGGTATATAAATGCAAATTATAGAGGTCCGGGCATATAAAAGCTTAAGTAAATTGTGAGGGTCTGAAAAGGTAACTTAAGGTATGTAAAGGCAAACTGTAAAGATCTAAAAATGATTTAAGGTTTATGGAAAAAAAATAAAAAATGTTTCAGAGTTCTTTCCCTCTCAGTGTGCTATTATTATAATAAGACTTCAAAAGTTCAGAATTTTAACATTAATAAATGAAGTTAAAATTTCCCCTGATATCTTTGACTTTACCTTCTGTTCCTAGTCTGTATTTGCTCCAGCAGATTTCCAAGCAACTGGAGACTGTAAACTGCTCCAAACCCACCAGCCTCAGGTGGTCCTTCAAAACTAGCAAGCCCTGGACTTACTAAAAGCCATTTTAAGCCAGATGCTTCTGAGAAAATTTCCTATCAACTTGAGCTCCAGTTTCAAACCAGCATTCAAGACTGCTCCAAAGTTAGTTGCACTTTGATAACCCCAGTGGTCCAACATAACCAGGACAGCAAAACCGATGTATCCTGCCCCCTCCCAGCCTTTGGTGGGCATTCCAGCCTTCCTGAGCCTTGAACATGGCATCCTAACTTCAGATGAAAGAAAGTACCCTGCCCCTTATCATTAACAAAATGCTGGGATATTAGATCCAAAGGAAATTAGTTTCCCTCCCCCTACCAAAAGGAGTCACTTCCCTTCTCTCTGACAAAAGGGACAAATAGCTATGGATGATGTCTATTTCATACCAAAGTTCAGAAGTTCCTTTTGGTTATGCTGTTTATCACAGCAGTGGAAGCCTTGCCTAAAGAAATGCAAAATTAACACAATTACAAATATGAATGTGTAGGAGATTGAGAATTGAATCTGGAAATAATTTTGTATTGGTAAGTATTCAGGGCATAAACTAGTAGGTTTCTCCATGACGGTCTCACATGCATAGTTCAGGTGCTTGGCTCATGTCCCTCCCATCACTATACTCTCACATCCACTCTGTTTTTACAGCAGGAACACAAATGTCTAACTAGAAGTCACACTGACCGTCTTTCATCTCTTAGATGATTACAGGTTTCTTTTTTTATAGTAAGATAGATGTAGAAACATGAAATCCATATTTTAGCAGTAAAATATATATGGATAGTAATTAAAAAGAGATTGAAGTTTGATGTACTAAACCTTTAAATCAAGAAATCCAGGAAACCTCATGCAGGATATATCTCAGTATGTCTGCATCCAAGCATATATAAACAAATTTCTAAAATTCAAAAGTGAGCATAATCTTGAACGTGTTCTGAGAGAAACAAGAGATTATCTGTAAGGAAACAAAGGCTTCCAAATAGTGCTGTTTTCTCATAAGACACCATGAAAGTGAGACAGAACTCAATTGATCATCTTCCCGTAGGAAATACCTTCTCTGACCCATGGTGCAGAATGGCAAACTGGGTCTCCAGAAACTAGTGTCATTTGTACCAAATACTCATTCACCTCTGAAAGTCCTCACTAAGTTTTAGTCCCAACTACACCTACATGATACCTAACTAAATGACCAAGGGAATGTTTGTGACAGATAATAATGTTTGTGTCAGTGTGTGTATAGGACAGCATGGCTGACGTAGTCTTTCTCATTTCCGTGGGGGTGAAGCTTAAAGAGACTGAGCACTAACTCAAACCTGGGACCTTACTGAATACCTGTTCTAGAGACTCAAGTAAGATTTGTTTAACTGGGTTTTCCTCTTTGATCTGATCAAGTAAGACTAAGGCAGAGCTCTCTCTTAGTCAAGGTTTTTATTGCTGTGATAAAACACCATGACCAAAAGCAATTTGTGGAGGAAATGATTTATTTCAGCTTACACTCACTCTCAAATCACATGAGACTCAAATCAGGAACCTAGAAGCAGGAACTGAAGCAGAGACCACAGAGGATTACTGCTTATAAGCTTGTGACCTATGGCTTGCTAAGCCTACTTTCTTATAGAATTCAAGATGGTCCACAATGAGCTGGGTCAATCATTAGTCAAGACAACACTCCACAGATTTGCCTTCATGCCTATCTCATAGAAGTGTGTTCTCAATTACGAGTCCCTCTTCCTATGTATGTCAGGTTTATGTCAAGTTGACAAAAACCAACCAATAGAGGCTCTCCCTTACTTCAGGTCCACAGATACCCAACTCTGTGTTCAACCAGTCAGTACCAAAGATTGCTGTGAGTAGAGCTACTATGATCTCTGCCTGTTATTGTAACCATGCCAACTTGTCCCCTCAGATTCAGATTATCCCAATGTGACCAGGGATTCCATGTCAATAGGGAAGACCCACCACTGAGTTTTGGTGCTGAAGCTGTCCATCCTGGTGAAGTTCTTGCTCATGGGAATAACCTGGACAGGGTCTCACTATGTAGCCTTGGCTGGCCTGGAAGTCACAGAGATCTGCCTTTCAAGTGCCAGGATTACCACCACACTCTGCCAAGAATCTAACAGATAGAAAGAGAGCTAAAGAACTTTTGAAGAAAGCACAGTTTGGATTTCATTGGAGTCTTACTTCAAATAAATTAAGGGAAATTAATGAAAACAGATAATTGAATAATTGATAACTGAACAACTACTGTGTGAAAACTGCTAGATGTCATATTTTAATAAAGAATTAGTATTACTACAGTGTGTGGTATTTCCATACTTGTCATTATTTATCATCCTTTATTAAGTTATTTATTCAAGTTTTTAGCACTGGAATAAAAGAATAAATTGGGTTTTCTTTAAAATACCCTAGTGTAGTGAGGAGAAAATGAGTCAGATAACTGAAGAAGTAATCTGAAAGAGGCGACAAATGGAGGCTGCTGGCAGATCCTCAGTCCTTTAGGGTGAGACTCTGTAGAAATGCATATTTCCCATTTCCCATGATTACACAGATGTGTCAAGACACAAGCTGAGGAAACCTGAAGGCAAAAAGGGTTCTCCAGCCCACTCAACCTTCTGGGACCTGAGAAAACTTGAAGCAGGCCACTTTCCTGGAAACCGAATGGTAGAACGTTCTGAGGTCCAAGGGGATAAGAAGCCACCAAAGCAGCTGCATTGATCCTCACAGTCTGCTTCCTCCAATCATAGGAAGCAAAACAGTTGACTCTCACCAACCAGCTGTGGACCAATGATTGCTTTAGTGAATCTAAAACGTCTTTAAACCTTTCTGTGTTTTGTGCATTGGTCATTTGGAGAAATCTATCAAGTAGTTTGCAGGTATTTATGGTTTAGGACTAGTCTTTTAGTCTGTTTATGGATAAACTGGGATTATGAGTTTAGGGAGACAATGCAAAAGAGATGAGGTGCCCTTCTTGTCTCCTCTGTTGTAGACTGGATTTTTCTTTCCCACCCCACCCTACCCCAAAAACTGTATGTTGGAATTCTAACCTGTATCAGGATACTACCAGGAAGAATGTCATTTGGAAGCTGGGCAGTAGTGGCTCACTCTTTTAATTCCAGCACTGGGGAAGTAGAGGAGGCAGGCAGAGCTCTGTGAGTTCGAGGCCAGCCTGGTGTACAAAGTGAGTTCCAAAACAACCAGAGCTATTACAAAAAGAAATCCTTTCTCAAAAAGACAAAGAAACAACCATTTGGGGGTGGACTGGCCTTGAGGGAAGTTTGGCCTTGAGGGAAGAGACATCATGTGGGGTGGACCCTGTTGACATGACATACCACTGGTGACTTTAAACTTGATCACTAATGACAAATCAGTGTTGCTCAGATTTCTCTCTTTTTATACAGATTCATTATATTTTAGATTTTCTATATTTTTGGAAATGTAGGTGGCTTGGCTCAGCCATCATTTAACAAAGTGAGGATGATGGTGTCTCCAGCTTTATTTCAAAGTTTTCTGTCAAAAAATTTATATTTATTTATTTATGCAAAAATCATCATGCAGAAGCATGTTCTCATGGATTATATTATGTTTCAGGTTATATTTCCATGGTATGAACTTTGGGCTTTTTTTCCTTTCTTTATATTGTAGAATTTGTTGTTGTTAAAATTTCTCTACCATATAAGCTTATAATTTGGGGCATGAAATAGATTGGAAAGATTTACTGAAGGGTGAGGTATGACTACTTTGTGAGGACATGGACCCTAAAGACAGCAGTGCCTCCCCCAAGTGGTGAGTTCATAAAATAAGTTAGGGTGTGTGTTAATAGTTGACAGAAATGGTAAGACCTTGAGGGGAAATTATTTGTAATTCATACCATAGCAGTTACCATGCACATGTTTTTGTATGTGAGGTTTTTGACAACATGAAAGATCCATTATAACTGAACCATGAATAGGCCTTATTATGATGCTGTGTGTATGTAAGTGACTCAAGATCAGGTTTTCCCTGTCTGATGAATGCAAATGTGTGACTATTCTGCATTATCTTGTCAGATAACAATATCTTCTCAAGCGTGAAAGATAGCTTAAGCTCTCCATTTATGCCAGGGAAATTCTGGGTTCTATAAGAAAGCAGGCTAAGCAAGCCACAGGGAGCAAGCTAGTAAGCAGCGTTCTTCATGGCCTCTGCCTCCAGTTTCCTGACTTCTTGAGTCCCTGCCCTGACTGCTTTTGATGATGAACTGTGATATAAAACTGTGAGCGGAATAAGCCCTTTCTTCCCCGAGTTGTTTTTGGTCATAGTGTTTCATCACAGCAATTATAACCTTAACTAAGGTGTACCTCATGTCCATAGATTAAAAGACAATATTGCTGTGATGTCAATGCTAAATTCAATGCAAGCGTTTCATAATCACTATAATACCCTAGAAAAAGAAACAAAAAGCTACAATATAAAATTCAAAAGGAACCATGGAGAAACCCAAATGTCACTCTTGAAAAAGGACAAACTTTCAGGTAACACACTAATTTTTTAAACTTTCTTCTATATGAATCAACAAACAGTGAAGTATTTCTGAAGTATTTCAAAGGAGGATAATTTTATCTCTTCCTTTCCTATTTCTACCTTTTTTTTGCCTTATCACTTAGGCTAATAATTCAAGCACTATATTGATTATGAGTGAAGATGGTGACTACCCTTGCATCAAATGACATTATGTTACACTTTTTTTCTTTTCTTTTTCTTTTATTTTACAATACAATTCAGTTCTACATATCAGCCACAGATTCCCTTGTTCTCCCCCCTCCAGCCCCTCTCCCTTTTCCCCCAGGCTAACCCCATTCCCACCTCCTCCTGGACAAAACCTCCCCCGAGGACTGAGATCGGCCTGGTAGACTCAGTCCAGGCAGGTCCAGTCCCCTCCTCCCAGGCTGAGCCAAGCAACCCTGCATAAGCCTCAGGTATCAAACAGCCAACTCATGCAATGAGCACAGGACTCGGTCCCACTGCCTGGATGCCTCCCATACAGATCAAGTTAATCAACTGTCTCACCCATTCAGAGGGCCTGATCCAGTTGAGGGCCCCTCAGCCATTGGTTCATAGTTCATGTGTTTCTATTCGTTTGGCTATTTGTCCCTGTGCTTTATCCAACCTTGGTCTCAACAATTCTCGCTCATATAAACCCTCCTCTTTCTCGCTAATTGGACTCCCGTAGCTCCACCCAGGGCCTAGCCGTGGATCTCTGCATCCAGATCCCTCAGTCGTTGGATGGGGTTTCTAGCATGACAATTAAGGTGTTTGGCCATCCCATCACCAGCGTAGGTCGGTTCGGGCTGTCTCTCGACTATTGCCAGCAGTCTATTGTGGGGGGTATCTTTGTGGATTTCTGTGGGCCTCTCTAGCACTTTGCTTCTCCCTATTCTCATGTGGTTTTCATTTACCATGGTCTCCTATTCCTTGTTCTCCCTCTCTGTTCTTGATCCAGCTGGGATCTCCCGCTCCCACAAGCTCTCTTTCCCTCGACCCTCACCCTTCATTACCCCACTCATGTCCAGGTTGTTCATGTAGATCTCAGCCATTTCTCCGTCATTGGGCAATCCCCGTGTCTTTCTTGGGGTCCTGTTTTCCAGGTAGCCTCTCTGGTGATGTGAGTAGGAGTCCAGTCATCCCTGTTCCACATCTAGTATCCTCCTATGAGTGAGTACATACCATGTTTGATGATGTTACACTTAAATGACCCTAAAGATTCCACTAGAAATTTCTTGGATCTGACCATTACAAAAACAAAAAACAAAAAACAAAACAAAACGAAAACCCATAGAATATAAAGTCAATATACAAATCCAAAGGTATTTTATGTGCTAATAAAAACAACATTGAGACAAAATCAGCAAAACAATACTTTTAGGAATAGTCTCAAACAATAAAAAGAAATAACTAAAAATAAACTTCAATAAATCCTCCTGGAAAAATAAGTCAACATGTAAAGAATGATCCTGGACCCTATTTTTCATCCTGTGTAAAAGGCAATTCAAGACAAATCACAAACCTTCATGTGAAGCCCCAAATTCTAACACTACAGCAGAAAAAATACTTCAAGATGTAGATGTAGGCAAACATGTTCTACACAAAACATTCTTGTACAAATCATGAGACATTGCTCAGATCTATATGTCTCTTCCCTGAGATCGAGCTAAAACCAAAATATAAAAATACATCTGTAAAGAAATGTCAACTTACATAAAAAACAATGTAGTAAAAAATAAATAATTAAGCCTAGGAAAACTTGAGAGTTAGATGAAATAATTGTGGGAGGATGGAGATGAAAATTGTGTATCAGGCACTGAGATTCCACAGTGGCCTTGCTTCTTCCTGACATGGTGACAACTTGGGAAATTGAAGTTTCACTGATATTTTATGGTAGCCAATAACTTTGTAAACCCTGGAGATACACACGTTAACAAACATCACCCGATCAGGAAACAGGGAAAGGTGAGCCTGAGGATCTTCCCTCCCTACCTGAGATGGAAAGGTGAGTGCCGGGGGCCAGAATGCTGGCCATTCCACTGACAGATGTCCTCCAGCAGTCTTGAGTGGATATCCTCATGGCACCAGCCAGGCCCTGTTTATCAACCTGAGACCTTAACTCAAGAGAGGTGTCAAGATGTCACCATCAGGAGTTTGGCTTCATCAGGGGAAAAGGCTCCTCCTGCACATCTCCATCCCTGAGGCCACTCCGCCTTCTCCCTGGTGCTCTGTCGTTTCCTGAACCCAGGAACTTGCTGATTGTAATTATGGTCTCTGTGAGTAAGGAGAAGTAGGGGTCAGGCATTTGAACTTAACTCTAGTCTGTCCTCATGCCTCAATTTACCTCCTTAACCAAGAACTGCTTTGGAAGAAATATCTGATACTCCAAAGTGATCACTTTCTGAATAATTTTCAAACATATTCTTTATTAATAACAAAAGATCATTTAGTGCTACAGGCAAGGGCTACTACGGTCAGTGTCATGTTTAGGACAATCACCAGGAGACTGTGGGAGCCTCTGTGCTCTTAGTACTGTTTTGAGTGTCTGCTGCATGCTTTACAGTCAGTCCTGAGTATTTTTGTTTTTGTTTTATTTCTGTACTATTTTCTTTTTCTTATTTAAATCTTTATACAATATATTTTGATCCTGTTGTTCTGTTCCCCCAATACCTCCTGCTTCCTCCACACCTTCCTATGCATCTAACTCTATATTTGCTCTCTTGTGCTCTCTCCCACAAAAATAACAAAACAAAACCCCGAATAAAAGTAAATGAAAGGAATCAAAATAAAATTTAAAAAAAAAATCCCAAACAAAATGAAACAAAAAGCCCACAAAACAAAACTGTGGAGTTCATTTTATGTTAGACAACTATTCCTGGGCATGGGACCTGTCCTGGAGTATGGCTGAGTGTCACTCAGAAGTATTAATACAGAAGTGAAAGACTCAAATATATACAGTAAGGGAAGAGAGAACCAGGAGGAGTGTAAATCTCTGCATCGATTCTAGTCTGTTCTTAAATATAGGAAATCAGTAAAAGCATCGCAAATCTTTCAAAGAGGCTTGACCAAATAACTTATTGTCAAAACTATGCAATCTACCTAAATATATTTTGGGTTCTGTTTGAGAAAAATCAAAAGCAAATCATCATTCATTTGGGAGCCAGGATCTTTTCTAGGTCTCTGCAACAGAGGCTAGCAACAATAGGAAGTTCAAGGCAATAACAACTCCTCCAAAAGAGACACAAATTGTTTTCAAATCAGTATTTTGTTTATTGATAAAAATTCATATGAATGTATTAATCATGAACACTGGGAGGAAAATATTAAATCCATCTTCATTAGTTTCCATAAATTTAGGTTCTTTCAAATGAGGCAAGTACTTTTTCCATTCTTTCTTATTACTTACATGGATTGTATTGTGGGTGATATACAATTAAATATTGTTCTATTGTCTTTTAAACCAAACTATGAAGCAGAGCTATAAAGTGAAGTTTCTCCAGTCCCACCTGGTCCTCCAGTCCCGTGTTTCTCTAGTTCTGCCTGGCCCTGTGGTCTTGTCGTTCTTTCTAAAATAATCACTCAGAGGCTTAATATTAATTACAAACTGGATGGCCTATGGCTAAGAATTCTTTTTTTTTTTTTTTTTTTTTTTTTTTTTTTTTTTTTTTTTTTTTGGTTTTTTGAGACAGGGTTTCTCTGTGTAGCTTTGCGCCTTTCCTGGAACTCGCTTTGTAGACCAGGCTGGCCAGCCTGGAACTCACAGAGGTCTGTCTGTCTCTGCCTCCCGAGTGCTTGCTAGCTAGCTCTATCATCTTAAATTAACCCATTTCTATTAATCTATGTATTTCCACATGGCCATGGGGTTACCAGTCTGCTGGCATTTTCCCCCTTGGGCTGTGGCCTGCATCTCTCCTGCCTCTGGCTTTCTTCTTTCTGTCTCTCTCTTGGATTTCCTGCCTGGCTATAACCTGACTTGCCATAGGCCAGAGCAGCTTCTTTATTAACCAATCATAGCAATACATATTCACAGCATACAAAAAGACATCCCACAGTACATAGTTTTTCGAATGAATTATGAGCATACCTTAAGTATCATAATATAAGACTGACATCGCCCATTCTTTCATGTTTTCAATGAGAAAAATCTGAGATGGACCTGTATAGCTGCCTATAAATAACAAGCAAAAGGATCGGTCACTATGGTTTTGAAAATAATGTTGCAATGTGTGAAGGTTTTTGCTGTTTGTCGGATAGGAACAGTTTGAAGTAAAGGCAGGAGGAACCCACAGCCAGGATCAGCCTGTGCAGACAGTCAACCTCAAGTCAGCCAGAGCTACAGGAAATGACTCTTTCTCACTCAAACTAATACTGATACAAATAAAACAATTAAATCTGCAAGATGGAATCGAGACCTGAAATCCCTAAGTCAAGTGTGACTGTGAAAGTAATCAGGGCACAATTTCTAACTTGTTGTTAGTTTGTTTCTTCCCAAAGTATGTTTTTTTGTATTTGTATTTATTTATTTATTGGAGGTTCAAATATCTTTATTTGCAGACGATGATAGTTATACATAAATGACCCAAAACATCCTGCCAGAAAACATAAGTGACCCCCCAAAACTCCTACAGGTGATAAACTCTTTCAGCAAAGTGGCTGGATACAAACTTAACTCACAAAATCAGTAATCCCTCTAAATACAAATGACTAACAGACGGAGAAATAAATTAGAGAAAAAAACACCATTCAAAATAGCCTCAAATACCATAAAATATCTTTTTTAAAAAATTAATCACATAATATTTTATTGATTCCTTGAGAATTTCACGTCATGTGCCCCAATCCTGCTCACCTCCCAGTCCTTCCATAGCTGCCCCTCTCCCCCGCAGCATCTCCCCAGAAGGAAACCCCCTAAATTAATTAAAAACAAAAACAAACAAAAACTCTTTCTTCCATCCTTCCCACCTCTCCGACACCTCTTCATTCGTCATAGTGACACTGGGAGCTTCAGTGTGTCATGCAGTGTACCCTTTTGTCCAATCAGCCCCACACAAACGTGCTCATTCCAGTGAGTCATTGGTCCGTCAAGACCTCTGGCCTCTGGCACACCATCATCACTGGACCCTCACTGACACTCTTCTACCATATCCTGCTGTTGCCCCATGTCTGGAGATCCTGTGGCTATTGTTCTACAGTAGCAGTCCCTTCAAGTTCTCCAGCATGTCATAGATGGGGTAGACGTTAGGGTGGGCCAACTCAAGGCCCAGGTTGTGGGTCCTGGGTGGTAGATGAGCAGTCAGTCCGGGCCACTGGGACTGGTCCCTCAGGTGAGGGGCATAGCCAGCTCTCCTAGGCCCATGCCATTGGTGCCAGCTCTCGCTAGTGCAGTGGTGGGGGGCAGCTCTCCAATAAAAGGTGGGACCAGCTCTCCTGCTGCTGTGTTCAGCAAAGGGCAAGGTCAGCTATCCCATGGTCACTGCAACAGTGTGGCCTTCGGACACCAATTAGGCCCCAGGTGGTGGCCCAGACTCCTGGCATCAGTGTGGCCTTCAATTGTAACAGGAGCCATGGACATCAACATAGACCTCAGCTTCTGTAGGGCCACAGACCCAGACATGGCCCTCAGTTGTAGCTAGAGCCCAGATGTCACCGTGGCACTTTGTGGCAGCACAGGCCATGCAGATCTGTGTGGCACAAACTGCAACATGACCCTCAGACACCAACATGGCCTCAAGTGGCAGCTGAGACCCAGGCATCCTTGTGGCCTTGGGTGGCAACAGGGGTCATGGACGTCAACACAGACCTCAACTACTGTAAGACCACGGACCTAGACATGGCCCTTAGCAGCAGCCTGGGCCTGGATATTACTCTGGCCCTGGGTGCCAAGCAGGCCACCCACACCAGCCTCTTCCTAAACGCCTTTGTTTCTTCAGTTCTGCCTCTTCCTACAGCACATGAACAGTTCTGCTTCCCTTTCTTTCCCATTTCTCCAGCATATATTTGCTCATCATAATGGCTTCTACCTGCCCAATACCAGGTGGACCTGTGGATGTCTTCAGCCATCCAGGACTGTGAGGACCCAGGCTTGCTGTGGAAGTCCTCTGTACTCTGTGAAGATGTGTTGCTCACATTGTTAATAAAAAGCTGATTGGCTGATGGCTAGGCAGGATTTCCAGGGCAGAGAGAATACTGGGGAGAAGAAGGGCAGACTCAGAGGCAGCGCCATGAGACCCAGAGCAAGCAGGATGAGAAATACATAGATGAAGTATATGAGCCTTGAGGCAGCACATAGATGAATAGAAATGGAATGATTTAAGTTATAAGAGCTAGGTTTAAAAAAAAAAAAAAAAAAAGCCCGAGCCATTGGCCAAGCATTTATAATTAATATTAAGTCTCTGTTTGGTTATTTGGGGATTGGCTGGTGGGACAGAGCTGATTGGTAGTTGAGATGGAAAACTCCACCTACAAATGTTGCCCAATGTTTAAGGCCACATATATCCACACAAAACCTTAAAAAAAAAAAAAAACCTTTTAAAAAAAGCTTCCAAATAAACAAAAATGGAGCCAAACACAATTTTCTAGTCCTACAATCTTTTGTGCAGGCCATGGTTCAGGGAGGAATCTCCCAGCCACTGCCTGTATCCTTGAGCTGTCAGCATGAGCCCTGCCAAAACGCTGTGAGCTAAGCCACATGGCAGGTTTAAGGTTTTGTTCATGCAGACAAAAAATATAGATATGCAATGAAGACAGAAACAGAAAAAAGAAACCTTTAAACAGGTTACAGTGTGTTTAAAAATGTACATGGGCTTGGGAAAGAAAAGAGAAAGGATATGTACAGTCATAAAAAAAGAATAGTTTAAAAATAATCAAGTCATTATTACAGGTGTAAAGTAATATTAAAAAAATAATAAACCATTTAGAGATAGAAAATATACAGGGAGACCAGAACCTGTATGTTATTATGTTGTCTTTAAATTTTCTGATTGCTGATGAATAAGCCATAGCTGATAAGAGACATTGGATTGTGAAAGCTTCTAGATTAAACTAACCTATATATTTTTAAAATGTCTTGACTTCAAAATGGAAGTCAAAAGATGTGTTGCTTTGGGCAAGAGGTTATGCTTTTGTTCCCCCCAGGAAGTGAAAGGCTATGGATTTGTTCTGGGTTAAAGAAGTTCAAGTTCGATCCAGGAAGAACCCCTGAAAATCATGGCTACAGACATAAAAAAATAAATCTAGAAAACCTACAAGACATATGATGTATATTTTACCTGCTCAAACATAAAACAAAATATTATCTTTGACTGACTTGTGTATAACACACAGTCTATTTTTGTATTAATGCAGATATTTACGTTACCTTTAAAAGTTTATGTATTTTCAGAACAAGGGAACAAGACATCCTTGAAAACAAATGGTCCAGGTGGTCCAGAATCTCAGAATACCTCTGTTGCAGTTTCCTCAGAGATCTGCATCCAGAACAGTTTCAAGGCTACTGACTGAGATGGTCCAGCCTCACAGACTACTCCAGCCAAGACTTAACCATTATCTTGATTTTCTCAAGGTTCCCCCAAAGATTCCAGTGCCCCCAGACAGCAGAAAGCAGTTTAGATAAAATAATGCCCACATTCCTAAAAGATGAGTTATAGATGTTTGTCATCAATTGGAGCAGTTGGTTACAAATTGTTATTGGTCTTGGTTAAAAAAAAAAAAAAAAAGGAAACTAAAGAGTTGGATTCAAGGATCTCTTTCTGAAGGAAAAGGGGAGGATATAATATACAAATGATGGGATAAAAGGGTAGATAACTGAATCTACTTTAATCCAAAAAGCAACTACTAGTCTTAAATACCTTGGTATGGATTTTTGTATATTGATTCAAATTTAAGGTTACTTTTTGTTAGAATATGTTGTACATACATTTCTACTCTTGTTTAAGGTGTTGTTGTACCTATACAACTCATTAAACAATGCAATGCAAATTTCTAGTCCTTGAAAGTTATTATTATATTTAGGATAAGAAAGAAATGTAGGTTGGTAGTTAAGTCACAAATTACAACCAAACTTGTAGTTATGGTAGGTATGTTTTCAAGGCCAAAGAGAGATATATTTTAGATTGACAGGTAGTCTTCAAACACTGCAGAAATCTACAGCCTTGGAATTTAAGATGTTTTAATAATATAAGGCTTTTTATGACAATGTGACATGTCTACTCCTTGCAGTACCAATCTACATCAGAGAAGATGATGGGCATTGAAGAAACTCTATATGGAGTTTGCTTTCTTTGAGAGAGAAGTTAGTGACTGGACAAGAAACTGCTCCTGCCTCAACTGCTGACAGTATGCTGTCCAAATTTGTCAAGTAGGGCCCAAAAGAAAGGATTGCCAAACTTTTTCAAGAAAAGGTAGAACAGTCCTTCAAAATTCCTGCTTCACAGAAAAATCTGTCAGGTAATCTAGGTCTGTAGGCCAAAGATAAATGCCCCAACATTACAGAGGAACTTTGGGTAACTGTTCAGGCAGCCAGCTGTTTCTGTCATTTCTTGGTTTTGGAAGTTGTTGCTGTGCACTTCCTGTTTACTCAGGTAATGTCATATCCTTCTCAGGTCTCTGACAGAGTTGAAGACTGGATAGTTATAGTTATAGTCTTCCTTGTTACCAAATTCAGAGAAGAACTCACAAAAGAGAAATAAAGTGTATAAGGTTGGGAGACAAAAGAATAGTTTTGGGTTGGTAACACATGTTAGGTTATAAAGTGAATTAAGTACAACACTTTGGACTCACCAAGATAGAAAAGAAAATGGAAATTTTTCTCTGAATTTGCCCAATACAAATGGACTGGATTTTGTGAGTGTAATTCTTACCTGATATTTATTCTTAGTGTAGATAATTTTATTATGTTAAAGTTAAAAACCTTCCTTTTTAATTAAACAAAAAAAATCAGGAAATGCTGTGGAGTAATCCTTTTGTATACTGTGAAGATGAGTTGCTCTCATTGTTAGTAAAAAGCTGATTGGCTGATGGCTAGGCAGGATTTTCAGTGCAGAGAGCATGCTGGGGAGAAGAAGGGCAGATTCAGAGGAAGTGCCACGAGATGCAGAGCAAGCAGGATGAGAAATACATAGATGACGTAAATGAGCCTTGGGGCAGCACATAGATTAATAGAAATGGGTTGATTTGAGTTATAAGAGCTAGGTAAAAACAAGCCTGAGATATTGGTTGAACATTTATAATTAATATTAACTCTGTGTGGTTCTTTGGGGAGTGACTGGTGGGATAGAGCTGATTTGTAGTCTAGTTGGGGAACTCTGCCTACACAGGATGGCCTATGGGTGTCTTTCACCCACCTGGGCCATGTGGCACAAAGCAGGCCTGTGGATGTCTTCAGTCAGCCAGGACTGTAGGACCAGGCTGACCTGTAGATCTGTTTTTTCAAACCTAAATGTAATGCATTTATTTTCATTATAATCATTAACAGATTAATTGTATCATTCAGTGGGAGTAACTGTGATATTTACACATTGTCTCTATCATGTATTAATGGTGTGCTTCTATAACTCTTTCTACTACCAGAAGTGGTGATCAGAATGATCCTTTATAGACACAGGAAGGCAAGATGGAGAAAGAGACAGTTGGGGCTTTGGACTTTCCTCAGTCTCATTATTAGCTAAGGACAATCAACATTTGTTGAGTATGAATCCACCCTTATGTGCTGAGATACTCTTAGTAGATATGGTAATATGTGCAGCTAAACAAAACTATCAAGTTTTCAGTTTTGTATGCTTGTGGAGCATACATGGGCTGCAAAGAGGGTGCCAAGAGAAACTCAGATAAATAGAGCTTAAGCTTTAAGCTGTTTGCGTAGAGAGTGGATACAAATGGTACCAGAGGAAGTTAGTTTAAGCTGTTTGTGCAGAGAATAGATACAAAGGATGGCTGAGAGGAAGTTAGCTTGGGTTGTTTGTATGGAGATTAGAGACAAATGGTGAGGAAGGAAGTTAGCTCAAGTTATTTATGCTAAGATAAGATACTAAAAACAGGAGATGGTGTCAGGACATAAACAACTTGTAAATAGGGTGACCTTTAAATGATTGGTTGGTTCCTTCACCCCCTCCCAGGGTTCTGAGGTTTTCTGGTGTAGAAGAGACTTACTGCCTATCAGTAAATGAGTTCTTGCTTGACTTGACTCCCCAGTACATCTGATTGTCTCCGGGTAAGAGGGAGGCTGGGGAATGGGCGAGCTGTGTGCACTTACCCTTCCTCGGTTCCAGGCCACCTCTTCACAGGTGACCTAAGTTCCTGGTGGGGCAGGTCCCCGAATATGCTGAGATGATCAATGGACATTTATCAATGTCTGATCTCTCTTACTGAGTATGACAATATTTAGTTGTCAGATGTCCATCTCTCTGAATAAGTATGAAGGGGCTGATAACTGCATATCCAAGAGTTAGAAACTCTGGAACATACAGTATTTTGGAATAATTTTCTAAGAAGAAAGTAAAAATTAAAGAAATAAAACAATCTGCCCAATAGAAGAAAAGAAAACAGAACATCAGAAGGAGGACACTCTGGGCAGCTCTCAGCTCAGGGGGAGTTCTGCAGAGAAGCTTGGCCTTCTGAAGGTAGAGGACATGCTGGTGGTGCTTGTGGAGAAGAGATACCATGTAGCCACTGGCCCCTCCCATGGCTCCCTGAAACACAGCATCTCTCAGGACCATGAGGATGAGAAAAATCCATCTTGTTATCCAGCTTTCTGGCAGAAAATAGCAATAGTTGCCACTTTTTCTAACCTGTGTTATGTTCGTACTGTTGATACTTTTGATGTAATATGGTAAATTCATGCTGATCAAGAAATTGAGTATCCAAAAGAAAAGCAGTGAGGAAACAATGTGCTGTGGAGTCTTTAGGGTGAACCTCTGCCACCTGGAGTGTCTGGGGCTGATGGTGATGGCCTGGACCACAGTGAGGAGACTGCTGGTGCAGATGGAGAGGCCCCGGGATGCTCTTGCCAGGTAAACAACAACTTTACAACTGGTGTCATCTAAGAAGTTTCCAAAATTAAAGGCTTCTATAGTCTTCGGCATCCCTTTCGAAAGAAGCATTATGATGTTTGTGAGTGCCAAGTGAGCAAGAATGAGGTATATAGGTTTCTTTTCAGTGCTTTGGAACATGTGCATGTAACTCACAAAAACTGAGATGTTCCCCATGGTGCCAAGCCCAGTGAGACAGAAGAAGACTGTGCCCTTCACAGGGTCCAAAACCATCCTTATATCTGAGGCAGAAATACTTGACCCAGCAAGCACCTTTTTGAAGAAATCAATAAATCATGATAAGTATCAGAAAAAAAAAAAAAAAAGTTTTAAAGCCACTCAGTTTTCTGGAGGATAAAATAATGATACATATTATTGTTCAGATATTGACCCAGAACTTCCTTAAAGACTTGTTTTCAGAAAAATCTTTCCAAGCTATATATTTAACTTATACTATAAAATCTTCTACTTGTTCAAAATTGATATATCTCACCTATGTTCTCTCTCAGCATGGCTGAAGTAACACCAGTGGCCCCTACCAGAATTTTTCCAAGCATTTTATATTTTGCTCTGTCACATTCCTGTAATCCAATTCTGTAAATAATGCTAACCTGTCTGCCTGTGCCATGTGCCATGTACAAACATCTGTGAAGTCCTGTGGTTTTAACGTATTGAACACCTCTCAAATTTAACCACATTTTGATTTCTACAGCACCTCTTATTTGCCCAGTATTCCCTTATGTCTTTCAATGATGAGTGTAGCATTTCCTATGTTCCTTCCATCTTATTGTATATTAGATGCTTAGACCCCAGTATTTCCAGATACATATTAAACACAAACACTGATTCTATGATTGTATAATGAGCCACTCAAACTAAGATTTAAAATTATCTTTCCCAAGCTCAATTTTCTACTGGAACTATCATACTGAGAGTGGATGTGGTCAACCCCCAAAGCCCTGGGCCCTGGTATCAGTAGAAAGGCTTTTCTCCACTCTGAAAACTGAGCTGCAAAGCTACATATGTATGCCTATTTACTAACCTTTGTTGCATAATTTCTGTAAAGTTTAGGACCACTATGGGGCAATGTGGAGACAGACTGAAAGCAACTCTCCCCAGTTTTAGCCCAAATTGTAAATAAAAATTTCCATTTGCATGTACATATGCACATATAAATTTCATTTTCTCTTAATGCCAGTAAGCTAGATCCAATTTTCTCTTGATGTCATGTAGCTAGATCCAATGATAGCAATTTTATTACTTAGAAATATTTACTGGTCTTCTGTAGTTCCACAACATTGAGTCAAAGTGTATCCCTACTAGATAAGATCTACTGGTTACCATAGAATCAGCAAAGGCATCAAGGAATCAATTTGCTGTATTACTATCCACGTTCATAAACTGTACCAAACCATAGTTTCCAGTGTGGCATTTTCACGCATATATACCTTGTATTCTCCTCAAAACCACCTTTAGTGCCCTACCTCATCCTTTTCCTTGGCACCTTAGCCAGGTAATAAAGGAAGAGAAACATACAGAAAGGAAATAGAGAATAAATACAGATGTTTTTACTTGCAGATATCAACCTTTTTTTTTTTACTTGCACATCACAAAGACTATACCAGAATACTCTTGAAGATGTGATAAATTATTTCAGAAAGCCACAGAATATATAATCAGCATACAGAAATCAACATTTTTTAGTACCAGCTAAGAAAGAAAACAATAGCTTTCACAATACTTACATTAAATAAAACAAAAACCACCCAGTTAAAAAAACAAATGTGTAACAGAACATGGCAAGCTGTTATCTTTGCTTTTCCTCTGAATCTTTACCCTAAGTCTATCCCCAAATTTTTCATTCATCCTTCCTTCTCCCTGGTTATTCTAAATTCTTAAGTGTGGTTTATATAAAATGTCTTTTCTCTTCATCTCCAATAAATTGAGTTGCAGAAGATTAATATGTTGTCTAAAAGGAAAATGCAAGTGTCACTTGAGTGTTAATTCTGAAATTTGCCAGAACAACCAGTTACACAATTTTGGCCAACTTTAAGCAAGCTTTTACTAAAATTTTAAGTACTGACCAAGATGATTTATTCAAGAAAATCAGTAGCCCTCCAATATACAAATGAAAAAGAGGCCAAGAAAGCAGTCAGAGAAATGTTACCCTTTACAATAGCCACAAATAATATAAAATACCTTGGGGTAACTCTAACTAAGCAAGTGAAAGACCTGTATGATAAGAACTTTAAGTCTCTGAAGAAAGAAATTGAAGAAGATATCAGAAAATGGAAAGATTTCCCATGCTCATGGATAGGTAGAATCAACATAGTAAAAATGGCAATCTTACCAAAAACAATATACAGATTCAGTGCAATCCCCATGAAAATCCTAACACAATTCTTCACAGACTTGGAAAGAACAATACTTAACTTTATATGGAAAAACAAAAAACCCAGGATAGCTAAAAGAATCCTATATGATAAAGCAACCCTTGGAGGCATCCCCATCCCTGACCTCAAGATCTACTATAGAGCTATAGTAATAAAAACAGCCTGGTAATGGCATAAAAACTGACATGTGGACCAATGGAATCAAATTGAAGACTCTGACATTAATCCACACACCTATGAATATATGATTTTTGACAAAGAAGCCAAAACTGTACCATGGAAAAAAGAAAGTATCTTCAACAAATGGTGCTGGCATAACTGGATGTCAACATGTAAAAGATTACAATAGATCCATATCTGTCACCATGCACAAAACTTAAGTTCAAGTGGATCAAAGACCTCAACATAAATTCAGTTACTCTGAACCTGATAAAAGAGAAAGTAGGAAGTAGTCTTGAACGCATTGGCACCAGAGATCACTTCCTAAATATAACACCAGTAGCACTGAGAGCGACAATTAATAAATGGGACCTCTTGAAAATAAGAAGGTTTGTAGGTCAAAAGACATAGTCAATAAGACAAAAAGACAGCCTACAGAATGGAAAAGACCTTCACCAACCCCACATCTGATGGAGGACTGATCTCCAAAGTACATAAAGAACTCAAGAAACTAGACATCAAAATATTGAACAATTCAATTAAAAAATGGGCTAAAGAGCTAAACAGGGAATTCTCAAAAGAAGAATCTCAAATGGCTGAAAGGCATTTAAGGAATTGCTCAACATCCTTAGTCATCAGGGAAATGCAAATCAAAACAACTCTGAGATACCATCTTACTTCTGTCAGAATGGCTAAGATCAAAAACACTAAAGACAGCTTATGTTGGAGAGGATGTGGAGCAAGGGGAACACTCCTCCACTCTTAGTGGGAATGCAAACTTGTACAGCCACTCTGGAAGTCAGTATGGTGGTTTCTCAGAAAATTGGGAATAAGTCTTCCTCAAGACCCAGTTATATTACTCTTGGGCATATACCCAAGGAATGCTCAATCTTACCACAAGGACACATGCTCAACTATGTTCATATTAGCATTATTCATAATAGCAAGAACCTGGAAACAACCTAGATGCCTCTCAACTGAAGAATGGATAAAGAAAATATGGCACATATACACAATGGAGTACTACCCAGCAAAAAAAAAAAAAAAAAATGATATCATGAAATTTACAAGCAAATGGATGGAACTAGAAAATATCATCTTGAGTGAGACTCAGAAGGACAAACATAGTATGTACTCACTCATAAGTGGATACTAAATGTGAGGGGATGGCCAGACTGCAACCCACAACTCCAGAGAGGCCAGCTAACAGGAAAAGGCCCTAGGAGGGACACATGGATGACCCTGTGAAGGAGAAGTGGATGAGATCTACATGAGTGGACTGGGTGTGTGTGTGGGGGGGGTGGCGGAGAGTGAGGAGTGGGGGAAGAGAACTTAGGGAAATGGGAGGGTCAAGCTGAAACAGGGACAGAGTGGGAGGGCAAGGAGGAAGATATCATGATAGATAAGGACATCATGGGAATAGGAAGAGGCAGGGTGCGGGGAGTCTCTCAGGAATCCACAAGGTTGACCCCACCTTGGTCTGCTGGCAGTGGTTCAGAGGGTACCTGGACCAGTCTATTCTGGTGACCAGCCTAGCAAATAACCTAGCTGTCATCATAGAGCCTTTGTCCAGTGACTAATGGAGGCAGATACGGAGCTCCACGGTCAGGCACCAGGCTTAGTTCCGGGAATCCAATTGATGAGAGAGAAAAGAGATAATGCAGGCGAGGGACGTCGAGATCATGATGGGAGGACATGCAGAGATGACTGGCCACACTAGTGGAAGCCCATGAACTGTGGACTGGTGGCTGTGGAGCCCCCATGGGACTGGACTAGGCCCTCTGGATACGGAAGACTGTTGTTTGGCTCAAACTGTTTGGGGGACACCCAGGCAGGGGGATCGGGATCTGTCCCTGGTGCATGGGCAGGCTTCTGGAATCTGGTGCCTGTGGTGTGACACCATGCACAGTCTTGGTGCAGTGGGAAGCAGCTTGGACCTGCCTAGGCTCGGTGAGCTGGGCTCTGCTGACTCCCCATGGGAGACCTCGATTTGGGGGATGTGGGGATGTAGGGTGGCTTGGGAAAGAGGACTGAGGGGTGGGAGGAGGGGGGAATCTGTGGATAGTATGTGGAGTGAGTAGAAAATTTCTTAATAAAGAAAAATGAAAAAGTAAAATAAAATTTTAAGTACTGACCAAGATGGAATTTGATCATGATCACCACCTGGAAACTTTCCAGCTATGTGGCCTGGAGACTCTTGTTGATGGGGTTTATATGGGCAAAAACCATAGGCTATCATGTAAGTGTTACAGTTCTGGAGGGACAGGTATCCTGGCCATCAGAAGCCAGGCTATACCTGTAAGTGTTGCAGCTCTGGAGGGAAAGGTATCCTGACCATCAGAAGCCAGGCTATACCTGTAGCTCTGAAGGAAAAAGTATCCTGGTTGTCAGAAACCATGTGATACCTACAGATCTGTTCTGCTGGTGGATGGTTTCCCTGCAGGAACGTAGCAGTTCTGCTCCTCTGGGCAAGCTATTACTTCTCTGCTCCACTCTGCTAAGAAAGTTTCCCTGCAGAGAGCAGTTACTTCTCGGCTCCACTCAGCTAAGGGAGTTTCCCCACAGAAATGTAGCAGTTCTCTTCCTGCTCAGGTTAAAATTGTTACTTCTCAGACCCTCTTTACTCTGGTGAAAGGTCTTCACCCAACTCTCACTCAGGAGACTGATTGGGAGGGAAGAATCCAGTGCATAGGACGTCTTAGGGAAGGAGTTTTTCCAGGGTGAAGATTTTTCAGGGTGGGAATTGGTCAGATTTCAATCCCTGAGCTTGGACAAACTCAGAGATTGACTGGATTTCATGCTAAGGGATTGGTTAGTTTTCATGCTCAGGGATTGATTGGTTTTCATGCTCAGGGATTAGTTTGTTTTCATTCTTAGGGATTTGTTCGTTTTTTGTGCTGAGTTGGTCAGGGGTAGAGTGTATCTCTTTGGCACTGGTCTCAGGTCCAAAGTGTGTTTCTTTATCTGGCCCTTGTTAACCTTTTTGGCTCTGGTTTTAGGGCCAGTTAAATGGCTCTGGTTTCAGGGTCAAGATGAATTTCTTTCAGGACCAAAGTATGTTTCTTTGACTCTGGTCTTAGGGTCAGGGTGTATTTCTTTGGCTGGCCCTTTTACCCTACATCCATACTTCCCAGGAGGCTTTGTTGTTATTTTCCAAAAACTACAACTTCCAGAATCCTAGGAAGATACTTTGTTCTTGGGCAGGTGTTATCCTTCATGAACTACAACTTCCAGAATCCCAGGAAGTTACCTAGTCTTTGGACAAGTGGGTCTTACAGATTAATTTCAGGTCTAACATTTCCCGATGAAGTTGTATCCTGGGTCAAATCTCTGACTCTATGATGGTACCAGTTTATAGTTAGATTTAATAATCATTAGTATAATAGTTCCCAAGCAGGAATTATCATTTAGTTATTGTATCAACAGTAATTAATAGAAATAGTAATAATTAATAGTAATAGTAGAGCCAACAGTAATTAAAGAAAGCAGAAGAGCCAAAGGCCTTGTGATGGATACTATCTCTTTGTTCTACATAGAGCAGGTCAAGTGTCCTATCATATTGCAGAAACATTTTAGTTAGAGAATCTATTGCTGATAAATCTGAGCCCTTTTTTTTTTTTTTTTTTTTTTGCTGTATCAATTGGCATTAGTGGAAGCCATTTTGTCCCCTATGTCAAGGAGTTTTCTTTATACTTAGCATTTTTTCAACCTGTCATGAAGGCAGGGATGATGTACTCTCTTCTGTGGCTGCTTCCAGCTCAATTGGGGCATTGGTTGTCAGGCCCCAGGAAGGTTGAGCAATGGGGCATTTATCAGAAACATCTGATTACCTGAATCCGGTGAATGGATAGAGAGCAATCAATTGGCTGGACTGGTCCATATCAGCTTTTTGAAATTCAATGGCTCACAGTCTTTTGGAGAAGGTTGTAGTCAGTTGCTATTCCCTGGATGATGTCTGTCAGTTAAGGGGAAATCTGCCGAGAAAGATATAGACTAGGGGCAGAAGTTAAAATCTAGGAACTTAAAGGAAAAATATTACATTTGGAACTTTTAGGTCCATAGTCCTAGTAATTGTGGAAGAGGAGGAGTCCCAAGAGACTCAGGAGAGAGAGAGAGAGAGAGAGAGAGAGAGAGAGAGAGAGAGAGAGAGAGAGAGAGAGAGAGTCCATCCTCAGGAACAGACTGGTGGGGAAATTTAGGCTGCACTTACCTGGAGTTCTTTTGATCTGTGAAAGGTGGATCCAAGCCTTATGATTTCTTGATTCCTTGAAGCTTACAAGAATTTCAGTTTACCAGAGGAGATAAAAACTTTAGATATATTAACATTACTCTTACACTGACATCAATATTGTAGAAAAAAAAAGTTAACAGGACTCTGTAAAACAGGTGGAACAGATTTACATCTTGGTATCTTAGCAAAGGCTATGGCTTTTGGTAAGAAGCATGAACATTTATTCCTATGTCTAAAGAGCCCGATACATATTTTAGCGCAATGAAAAGCACTTTTAAGTCTGTGTTTAGAAGATGGCTGATGGAAATTTAAAATCTTGAGGTTGTGATTGAAAAGTAATCAGTCAGTGGTCTACCAATTTACCAGAACTCTATTTGTCCAGCTCGAGCTATTCCAGGGCACTTGAGTGCAATCCACCTGGTGGTCAGATGCTTTCCTTCCTCTAAGGCCCCTTCCCCCTCTCAGGACCTGAACCTGAGCCAAAGCTGGACCCTGGCCGGCACTCCTCCTTTTCTGCGGGGTTCCCTGAGCTCTGCCTGACATTTGGTTATGGGTCTCTGCATTGACCTCGGGGCACAACAGTGGTGCCTCTGATTCCAGGAAGGTAGTTTCAAAAATAGACTTCCCTGGGAGGACCAGTGGGAGGGGAAAGAAGAAGGAACAGCAGTAAGGACAAACACAGGAAAACACAATGACATGTGCATGAAAATGTCTCAATGGTTCCCATTGCTTCACACAGTAACAGAAGAAAAACAGCAGCAGCAAAAAAACAAAAAGCAAAAAACAAACAAACAAAAAAAAAAAAAAAAAACAGGGTGGGCTTTGCATTCTGATAGGGGATAATGTCCCATTGGATTGGCTTCCAAATCAGCTCTCAAGTTAAAACATAAGGTTATTGCTCCTTGATTCTCTGTACTGGGGGTGAGATCATCTTGAGTTATAGCAACTCAAGTCTGGCAAGTTTGTGACTATGTTTTTAATCTTTTGTTGTTGTTGTTGTTGTTATGAGATGCCTGGGTCTCTCCTAGACTGGCCTTGACCTCACAGAGATCCACCTGCCTCTGCCTGTCTGGTGCTGGGATAAAGGTGTGTGCTGCCATGCCAGGCTTACTTTTCCATCTTTGTAGTTCTTAACAGTCCTCACCACGGTCTAAGAACACAATGAAGATACTGACTTACTACTTCAGTACAACATCACGTGTCAGGATGGAGACTTTGAGGATGGATTCACAAAAGAAACCTTCATGGTGAACAGCAACAGCCTGGAGTTAGCCGGCAGACTAGAACAGACACAGTTGCTGACACAGGCCATGTAGAAATTCATCAAAAATGAAATGGATGGACTAAATTTACATCACTGACATCCTTATAAGGCAAATGAACTTGAGATTAGAGAAAATGGACATTTTCCATAGAAATTTGAAAAGTTTCTATTTATTTTTAGTTATTGGAAGAAAGGAGAGAACATTAGACAAAGATTCACCCCAAACTCTCTCAGGGTGGCAGACCCTGGGCACAGGGTAGGAAGCACCCTGCATCCTGGCGTCATGTGTCCTGGAAATGGCCCCAGTTATTTCAAGTGTCAGCAGAAAGCTGAAGATGACCAGGCTCAGCCTCTCCTCTCCTCCTCAGCTCAGTCCAAGAGAGCCACATGGGTGTCTTTAAGCGAAATGTTGCATAACACATGAGATTAAATGAAACTGTGACGTCTACTCACCACGATGATGAGGTGCACATGGGCTCCGGGTACTTCTAGCAAGTGAGCCTGCCCAGGTCATATTTGTACCTTCAGTGTGTGTACAGCACTTGTCACCATCAAGTATCCTCAAGACACTAACACATCGTGCTGTCAGAGAAAAGGGAGCCCTCTGCAGAACCTGGTCCCTAAAGCATGGCTTTCCCTCTCCCTCCTCAATTATGACATTTGTTTGCCTCCAAAGTTACCCCTGGATTAATTAGGTTTTCATTACATCACAGAAACATGTGAAGTGAGAAAGTGAACAACAGCAAAGTTTCCATGTCTAGAGTTCCCCCATATTCCTGATCCCTTCTTTACCTTTCTAAACCAAGTCTACGAATAAGAATAGAGACCTGCCTCTTGCACAGAGGGAAATCAGTTCTTTTTCCAGCCCTTTGTTGTGTGGAGGACATAATAGATGACATCTGTCACTTTACACTCTACTTTCTGAGCACATCCCAGCCACACACCTGAGCAGAACAAGGTGTCTTTGCCTCATCTGCACACGTTCTAGGTCACCATAGTCTGCCATAAGCAATGGTTTTACTCCTTCTTCCTTAAATAAATGGTATCCCCAACCAGATGGACCTCCCTTTTCAAATTCTGTCCTAACAACACTGTATCCTTGTAAACAAAGGGACTCCTGATACCCAATGCAGGATAAACACACTTGACTGTAATTAAAGGAAATTCTTTTATCATCTTTATCCTTACTTTTGAATGGGAAATTGAATCCTGGATGGATCAAAGGTCCCATCGCATTTTCAAGGGTGAATACAAATATAAAAATGAAAACCCTAATTCTCCCTGAAGCAAAAGAGCATGATTAATCTCAACTTCTTCTCTTAAAACATTTTCATCATACATTGTGTATATTTTTTTTTCTCTTACCCTTTTGAGATATTTGCCAAGTTTTGATTTCATCAAGACAATAACCTTCCATTCTCTTAATGAACCTAGAATCAATCCTAGAGAAGATCCTGGTGTTTGTAAGACATGTATATATTTTTGTCATTGGTGCCAAGAAAAAAATAAAGACTTTATTCTCTTCCACTTGACTTTCTGAAGCATTTTTAGAGACATGGGTTTTTTACTTTTTATTTTTGACCAGTGGAGAGGGGCATTTACTGGGACTTGGAGACACAAAATGCAGGTCTGTGCTTCTGTTCTTGGCTGTCAAAATATGTGATTGCAAGGCATCTTTTAAGATGAGTACCCAAAAGGGCACCAGAGGGCCAAGAAACCTTGGGAACCAATTCTTCTGTGTCTGCCTTGAGGATCAGGATCTCTTGGATTAAACCATACTTTCCACTGTGCTGTAATATACCATCTGGAGTCTCTGAGGCGTTTCTCTTGCTAGAAGCCCTACAGAAGGGAGAGGATTCTCCCTTTACACACCATTTTGCCTTGAACTAGATGCTAGAGTCCATGTTATCTTATTACAGATCTAAAACTGAGTATTTCTGAATTCACCTCACCTCTCATCATCTACTCTTTACTGTGGTGGTAATCTAATTGTACTGAAATATTATTTTGATTGTATGTTAATAAATAAAGTTGTCTGGGGGTCAGAGCTATTAGAGCCATAGCAAGAGTGTGGCGGTGGTGGCACACGCCTTTAATCCCATAAGATCTCTGTGTGTTCAGGGTCAGAGCTATTAGAGCCATAGCAAGAGTGTGGCGGTGGTGGCACACGCCTTTAATCCCATAAGATCTCTGTGTGTTCAGGGATACAGTCAGCATTGGAGACATATACCTTTAAGACCTAGGGGGCTGTACATTCAGACGGTGACGAGGCAGTCATGTGTTTGGGTTTACAACCAATGAGAAGGCAGAACAACATACTTTAAAAAAACTAACCGACAGGAAGTAGGTCTCTTTTCGCGAAGCTGGGACAGCAGAAGGAAGGGTGAGATTTAGCTCTGAGCTCTGACCTCTTGGCTTTCTCTTTTACATTGTTTCTGTGTTTCTTATTTAATAAGACGGTTGGTTACATCAACATCTGGCGCCCAACGTGACAAGAATCCATTAAAAACTGCTTGGCTTGGCGGCAGGTCCGCTTTCCCGCAAGGGCGGCAGACGGCCCGCGGCGGCGGCGGTGGCACGCGGCGGCCGGCGGCGATCGGCTTCTTAGTCCGAGCCTGGGTCTAGTTCTGCTTGACCTCAGGCTGGACTATCGGTGAGCTGCTTGCTTAAATCCTGCTTGCTTAAAGCCGGTGCTACAAACAACTCAGAGTTGCCCTGCCGAACAGGGCCCTGCCTGTAAATCCAACGCACGTGGTCGGAGCTTAAGGAAGCCAGACCCAAGCCTTGATTCGGCACAAGAGGGAACACGTGGCTGCATTTAAACTTTAGCCAGCTACGCTTTCTTGCGCTCGCTCTCTCTCTCTCTCTCTCTCTCTCTCTCTCTCTCTCTCTCTCTCTCTTTCTCTTTGGATTTACACCTGGGACACTAGGTGGCTGTTTTGAAAATCCCCTCGGATTTCTACTGTTCTACGCAGATTTGGTAAGTCATAATATATCAGATATTTTAAAGGAAACTATCTAAAAGAGAATTTTTTTCCACGTTTAAAAAAAAATGGGTTTTATGTGTACATTGGAAGAAAATTGGTTTTTGTTCGAAATTTTAGGCAGTCTGGCAATGGAACAACTATATAATATTAGTATTGGTGGAATTATGCACCTTATCACTATAATAATCCACATTTTAATATTTAAAAAGATAGTCAATTTAAGTGCCAGGATAACAGCTTTAGAAGAACTTGCTAAACCTGTAAAAATTCAGACAGAAGAAATTAACAGTGAAGTTGTTTCAAGTCGGGATCATAAGGTTGCAGAAAGAAAGCCTGTTTTCACACAGTCACCCTTAATTTATCCTGTAACCGTACAGCAGATGCCTGATCAAATGGCTACACAAAATAATTGGGCTCCAATTGAAATGTTGGATTTAAAAAGGTTTAAGGAGGCAATAGTATCTTATGGCATGCATTCCCCATATGTAAAGCAAATGTTAAACTCTTGGTCAACATATAATAGGATAGTACCACAGGACTGGCGGGACCTCGCACAAGGTGTTCTGGAACCCAGCCAGAGACTTCAATTTCTGACTTGGTTTAAGGAGGAGGCTAAAAACATAGAAAGACAATGGAGGGATAAAGGAATACAAGTTTGCCAGGATCAACTTATGGGCGAAGGCCAATATGCTTCAGCACAAACACAATGTTTATATGATGTCCAAACCCTAATTTTATGTCGAACGGCAGCCTTGAATGCATGGGACAAAGTTGAGGAACCAGGAAAAAAATCTGAGTCATTTACAAAGGTGAAGCAAGGCCCAAAAGAGTCTTTTACAGATTTTTTACAAAGACTGGCTTCAGCAGTAAAGAGAATGGTCTCGGATTCAGAAGCTAGTAAGGCAATAATTGAATCTTTGGCCTTTGAGAATGCGAATGCAGCATGCAAAACAATAATCAGGCCATTAAGGGCAAGATCTGCACCTATGGAAGATTGGATTAGAGAAACAATTAATGTTGAAGCTGATGAGCATGATGATACATGGGTAGGAGAAGTAATTTCAAAAGGTTTGAGGAGTGTTAGATGTTTTGGATGTGGAAAGCAAGGACATTTGAAAAGGGACTGTAGACAGGTCATTCCCAGAAACAATGTTTCTTCAAGGAACAATGGCAACAGAAGGCCCCTTCCTTCTGGAGTATGCAGAAGGTGTGGTAAGGGAAAACACTGGACCAACGAATGTAGATCAACAAAGGACAGACAGGGTAATCCTTTGCCTCAGTCTTCGGGAAACTCCCAGAGGGGCCTCAGGCAGGCCCCCAGTGCAAATCCAGTTCAAACCTTTCCTGCAGCCATAGAGGAAATGCCTGCTCTGGAGAGCGATTAAATAACCAAATGCCTATTGGAATAAATCATGCTGGTCAGGAAGATGAAACAGAGAGAATAGAAAATTCAGGAGAAAACATAAAGAAAATTTTTTGGCAAACTTCTATTAATGAACAAAGACCAAAATTAACAATAAAAATAAATGGTGTTTTGTTGTCTGGTCTGGTAGACACAGGTGCGGACGTTACCATAATTGCACCAGAATTTTGGCATCCAACTTGGCCTCTTCAGGAGGTAAACGTTCAACTGTTAGGAATTGGGACATTATCTCAGGTGAAACAGAGTGCAAGATGGCTCGAATGTATAGGTCCAGAAGGACAGAGAGGAAAATTAAAACCATATGTGGCCAACATACCTATGAACCTGTGGGGTCGAGACTTGTTGCAACAATGGAATACTCAGATTAACATCCCTCCAATCTCAGAAACAAATCATAAACTAGCACATGTTACTGAGAGAAATATTAGAAGATATTGTTCTAATGAGTGGTCACCAGCCATCCATATTATACAAGAACAGGGCACAATAACTGATGATCTTCCAAAGACACCAACAGCTCTACCTTTAAAATGGTTAACAGACAAGCCTGTATGGGTCCAGCAATGGCCTTTAACAACAGAGAAACTCCAGGCTTTAGAAGAGCTGGTAGAAGAACAGTTAAATGCTCAGCATATTGAAGAATCAACCAGCCCTTGGAATTCTCCTGTATTTGTTATTAAAAAGAAATCTGGTAAATGGAGAATGGTAACAGACCTTAGAGCAATTAACAAAGTAATTCAGCCAATGGGCTCTCTACAATCTGGGATGCCTTTGCCTACTCTGTTACCAAAAGGATGGCCTCTCATAGTTATTGATTTAAAAGACTGTTTCTTTTCAATACCCTTACAAGAAAAAGACAAAGAAAGATTTGCTTTTACAGTGCCTACTTATAATAATTCTCAACCGGTTAAAAGATTTCAATGGAGGGTCCTCCCACAGGGAATGTTGAATAGCCCAACTCTGTGCCAATATTTTGTACAACAGCCATTGGAAGTGATACGTAAAAAATTTCCTAAATCTATAATTTATCATTATATGGACGATATTTTACTAGCTGACTCAAATGCAGATACTTTAGAAATAATGTTTGAAGAAGTAAAGAAAATTTTGCCTTGCTGGGGATTACAAATTGCTCCTGAAAAGATACAAAGAGGAGATTCTATTAATTATTTAGGATATAAAATAGAGCTACAAAAAATTAGACCCCAAAAGGTGCAAATTCGGAGAGATAGACTACAGACTCTTAATGACTTTCAAAGATTATTTGGAGATATTTCTCATCTACGAACTATTGTTGGGGTAAAAAATGATGAACTGACTAATTTGTTCAAAACCTTAGAAGGTGACAAGGACTTAAATAGTCCAAGAGAATTATCACCTGAAGCTGAGAAAGAATTAGCCTTGGTAGAAAAGAAAGTGCATGAAGGACACGTGAATCGTATTGATCCAAAGCTGGATTGCATTTTGGTTATCTTACCTTCTAGGCGTTCTCCTACTGGAATATTAATGCAGAGGGAAGATATTATATTGGAATGGATATTTTTACCAAATAAACCAAATAAAAAATTAAAAACTTATGTGGAAAAAATCTCTGACTTGATTTACAAAGGAAAATTGAGACTTCGTCAATTAGCAGGCATAGACCCAGCAGAAATTGTCGTACCATTAACTAAGGAGGACATTGAAAAATTATGGACAGAAAGTGAACCTTGGCAAAGAGCTTGCAGTAATTTTTTGGGAGAAATTAACAGCAAATATCCCAAAAGCAATAGAATTGATCTTATAAAGAGAGCTGAATGGATCTTGCCTCAAATTGTACGGCAAAAACCCATATCTGGAGTTCGTACATTTTATACAGATGCCAACAAAGAAGGAAAGGCTGGTTACAAATCAGAAAATTTAAGTAAAGTGGTTCAAAGTCCGTATAATTCAGTTCAAAAATCAGAATTGTATGCTATTCTGTTGGTATTAATGGATTTTTCAGAACCTCTCAACATAGTAACTGACTCTCAGTATGCTGAAAGAGTGGTGTTACATATTGAGACTGCAGAATTTATCCCTGATGCTTCAGAATTAACTTCACTATTTATTCAATTACAAGATACAATCAGGAAAAGGGATCATCCTTTATATATAACTCACATTCGATCCCATACTGGTCTGCCAGGCCCTCTGGCACAAGGCAATGATGAGATTGATAAATTATTGATAGGAAATGTGCTGGAAGCCTCAGAATTTCATAAAAAACATCACGTCAATAGTAAAGGTTTAAAAAAGGATTTTTCCATAACCTGGCAACAAGCCAAAGAAATAGTAAAGAAATGTCCTACTTGTTCCGTCTACAATCAAATGCCATTACCAGCAGGATGTAACCCAAAGGGTACTCAGAGAAATGAAATCTGGCAGATGGACGTGTTTCACTTTGCAGAATTTGGAAAATTGAAATATGTACACCACACTATCGATACTTATTCAGGATTTCAATGGGCAACTGCTTTGAGTTCTGAAAAAGCTGATTCTGTAATCACTCATTTGCTAGAAGTTATGGCCATCATGGGTATACCTGCACAAATCAAAACTGACAATGCTCCATCATATGTCTCTGTTAAAATGAAACAGTTTTTTGCTTATTACAATATAAAGCATATTACAGGCATACCACATAATCCTACAGGTCAAGCAGTTATAGAAAGATCAAACAGAACTCTAAAGGATATGCTAAATAAACAGAAATGGGTAACAAAAACCCCCAGAAATAGACTACATAATGCTCTTCTAACTTTGAATTTTCTGAATGCCAATGAGAAAGGAACAACAGCTGCAGAGAGACATTGGATAATAGAAAAAACTACAGAATTAAATCAGCCTATATACTTTAAGGATGTGCTGACCTCAGAATGGAAACCAGGGTATGTATTACATTGGGGACGTGGTTTTGCTTTTGTTTCCACAGGAGAAGATAAGCTGTGGGTACCATCAAAATTGATAAAGGTTCGATTTGAACAAGAGAGACCTCTTAATTGAGGAGGTGATAGTTCATCAACCAGCATGAACATCCAATTTAAACTAACTTGTATCAATAAAACATGCCTTTTCATTTAATCAGATAATAACTTGCGAAAAAGGAACATCCCCAAAATTAGTCTTGGGGAAAGGTTTTTGTTTTTGTCTTTTAGGAAAATGAAGGTTAAGGAATCTGAAGAACACTGGACAAATGAGACAACTGAAGAAAAGGGACAAATCATCTATCCCAAGAAACAGAATGAAACGGTGTATGGGTATATATTATCTAAAAAATTTTATGTCTTCCTAAATGTTTGTTTCTGCTTTTCTCTAAAGATTTAACACTATTGGTTTTCTAATAGTCCCAGTTCAATTAAAATTTAAAGCTGACTTTGGAGTTGGAGAATGGCTCTCTCCTTCTTTAAAATCAAGCATGTTGTTAAAAGGTAAATGCAAACTCCCTGTATCATGCCAGAATAAGAGCCATCTTCTGC